>NC_136813.1:163248696-163924244 GCF_951394365.1 Tetrao urogallus | reverse complement strand
TTTTGCTGCAGATATAGGTAAGCCTCAATTTACCCTGACTTTTACTGAAGGTCAAGTGTTTTCCTATCTGTAATCTCTGAATCCTCTGAAGCTATATCAGGCCTTATTTTGTGTTGTAGTTTGAGGTAGAAATACATTTTGCTGAAAGAAGAATCTCTCATAAGAAATGCTATTCCAAAGTAGTGTGGACATAAAATGTTTTTTTTTCAGTATCACAAGAATTTTGGAAAATCAAAATGATTTTCTGTCCTGAACCAGCAAAATATATTAAAATCTTGAAAGTGTTTGTGATATGTAAGTTTAGAAAGAAAGCTGAAATGTTCAAAGAAAAAAAAAATAAAACAAAACAAACAAACCTGAATCTAAATAACTTTAATCATGATGTTTGGTTTTAATTTTTTTTTTTTAATTTTTTTTTAATTTTAGAACTAGACAGAAAAAAGAAAAAAAAAAAAGAGTATTTGTAGCCTATTTAGCAGCAGTTACATTCCTTCACCACATGTTTATGTAAGTTTGGTTCAAATTGTAGGGTGAGCCATATGTCATATCTCCACTGCTTTACAAATGGGTATCCGTATGTAGGTTGCATTCAACTGTACTTCAAATTCTCAAACTGAAACTCCATCCAAGGAGGAAGTTTTTCACACGGAGGGTGGTGACACACTGGAACAGGTTGCCCAAGGAGGTTGTAGATCCCCATCCCTGGAGGCATTCAAGGCCAGGCTGGATGTGGCTCTGGGCAGCCTGGTCTGCTGGTTGGCGACCTGCACATTGCAGGGGGGTTGAAAATAGATGATCTTTGAGGTCCTTTTCAACCCAGGCCATTTTATGATTCTGTGATCCAAGAGGTTGCTTTTAAAAGCAAACACTGACCCAGCTTTTACTGTAGTGAAGCACCTTGTCTCATCCTAGTCATGGATGTAGAGATTCCTGCAGTGCCTTTCAGTGCTCAGAGAAACCCTAAGAGTCCCCTAGTCCATGCTGAAGAGACAGTCCTTTGACCCCTTGTCATTTAGTTGCATGATGTTAGTGCAGCTTCCTGAAAATAAAGTTTTCACTGCAATTCACTGAAGTATTAAATGTTATCAAACTACTTTGTGAGTATAGTTATGTCAGAGTCAAAAAGTTGCATGTAATAAGTCTTGTTTGTACTTTGGCAGTCTTTTTTTTTTTTTTTTCTTTTTATTAAGTGAATCTTTTTATTTTTTGCTTGCAATTGCCAGTTCTGAAAACTTTGCTGTGCATCTCCCCTTCCCCCTTTCTAGCTCTACTAAAATGTTGACTCAGGGAACAGGTATTTGTAAGCCATATCCCATCTGAGGAGTTCAGGCAGTGCAATGTGATTCAAAGACTTACAGATATCTTGTTTAGTATATTAAAAAAATTAATAATAATAACTTTTTCCCTTAAAATACTATGTTTTACTGCATCTCATTCTATATTACTAATTTAACTTAAAATTCTCAAACACATTACCTGTTGTATTCCTTAGTCTATGTTAAAGATGTTTTCAAATTTTAGTAACTGTTCTTTTTTAAAATGCCACTTGCTAAACAATACTCTCCATTGTGAGATGAAGTAGTGATACTCAATACACAGGAATAATGAAAATTTGAAAAAGACATGGATATAATATATTTGAACAGTCAAAAAATTCATCAAACTCTTCTGTTAAGCATCCTTTATGCTTTTCCTCAGACTGTCTCATCTGTAGGGGCTACTTGTAGTGGAGCTTCTAAGGGTAGTAGAGAATACTGCATTGAAGCACTTAAAATAGATGGGGAACACTTCTCATCTAGAGGACAAGAAATCTGGACTTAATTCCCAACTCAGCCCCTAATTCTCTTTTGTGTCACTTAAGGTTTGACCTAAAGAAGAACTATAGGTGTAGCAAATTCTGCCTTTTCACATCCCCAGGATTATGTGCGAACACTCACAAAGATTACCTTTAGCTGAAGGGTAGGCTGTGTTCTTGCCATAGTGGAGGTCCTCAACGCTTTTTGGTTTTTAAGTCTTTAGGATTTTCCCAGTACAGGTGCAGACTCTTTCTCTGGTGGAGAAAGGTTTCCCCTGCTATTATAAGCAACATCTTGCAAATCCTTTGGAAGCAGGGTGCTCGACCTCATGGATGCTGTAAGTGAAAACCTTCTAGATTAAATTCCTGCTCTGAATTGCTGTCAAATCCATTGATTATGGAGACAGCCTGAGAAAACTACTATAATCATCTGACCTGTAAAGAGAAGTCCATACTCTTCTGGGCTTCAAGTTTGTTGGCAAAGAACACGTAACACCTCATACCATGAGCGAGAAACTCCAATCTGCAGTAAAGGAGCTATATGAAGGCTGTAACATTTTAAATTCAATCTCAATTTACATTAAGCATTTTAATTACATTGTAGTTTTTATCTTATCCAGAATCCTGTCCTAATCTGTGGAATCCATTTCATTTCTCTAAAAATGGAGAAAAGTGAGATGCTTCTTATTTATGAAAGTTAGGAAAGGATACATCACTCTTGAGTCCAACAACTGGAGCACAGGATGTATAGCTTCTGTTGCCTGTATGTAAAGAAATGTAAAGAAATTGAAATACGTATTTGTTATGCTCCTGAAAGAACATCACAAGTGCAAAACCACTCTCCTACTAGAAGCCTGTCTTCATCTTTTCTTACTATGTCTGACAGTGAGATGTACTCCTCTGATGTGGGAAGGGACTGAACTAGTGTGCCCTGGAACAGTGACTGGCTCTCGTATGCTCCCTACCGTTTAATTTAGATATGTGTTCTCCTACATTTACAGACAGAAGTGTGATTGCTGCTTTTTTTCAGTGGGCCTTGCCTATTAAGGCAGGTTTGCAAAACACTTCACAGACGGAGCTCTGCAGGCAACCCAAGTGGAGGAATAACTACTTTATGGATATCAATCAATACAGGATGTGAGCAGGAAGCCAAATTGCTTATTCCTGTAGAGAGAAACTCCTCTACATGCCCAGCAGCAGAGCTTTAAATGGCTTGGGATCCTTATAACCTAAGTTCACAGAGAAAGTAAGGCATCCCCCCTGGGCCTATAGGCTGATGAGCAGAGGTTTTCAGAATCACAGTTCTGTTGCCTGATTTAAAATAATAATAATAATAATAATAATAACAATGATAATTTGTAAACAAGTTACCAACAAGCAGTATTCAGCATCAGTTCATTAGTCTCAGGTATCTTGCACTGGGCCATGAATCTGTCTCAAGGGAGCCCTGCAGTGGCCAAGCTGTTATTGAATGCTGGTTTTGTTGTGTTAGGAGATTACCCTGCTGAGCCTCATGCAGCTGTTAACTCTCTGACACTCTGTCAAGCAAGGTAACTGGTTCAGTGCACTCAGAAGGGCTAGTGACCATGTGGTTGTCTGTACTATGGGCAAGTAGCTACACTTTAAAGCCTTTTTCCTTATGGCATGTTGGCCTATAAAACGTAGGTCTAGTCTCTGTGCATCTTCTTTCTTGCGACTCCAGCTTCTAGCAACAGAGGAATATCTTTTCAGCTGAGCTACATTATTCTCATTTGCCATTCTGTTATTTTAGAGGGCCAAATATGGATCAGGAGCTGTGTCTTCAGTCTTTTGTGTATGTTTTCAATTATTCTGTTACTCTTTAGCTCTGTGAAATCAAGAATAACGGCAGCTTGTGGAGATGTGTCAAAGCACATGCATCTTTGCAAACTGTGAACTTCTGTGCTGTCCCTTGTTGGCCATTGTCAAGGCACTTCACTTTGTCAGGTGCACCAAGATGAATTCAATAGATAATCAGCTATTTAGTGGGACTGCCAGGTAAGAAAGCTGCCTTTAGAAAATCATGTATTAGACTGCTGAACACGTACAGACTTACTATGGCTCGAGATAAAAGACATCTATGCCCATTCCCCTCTTGGAAGCATCTCAAGCTACCACACCATGCACGCAGTTATTGTAACTGTACAGAACGTGCCATGTGCTATATGCCAGCCCTGTGCCCTAGGTGCTGTGTAAAAAGCCGACTGCACAAAGGTCCCTAAAATGGCATGCAATCCCTGCACCTAGGCAACCCTAACCTCCCATCAGTGTCAGTGCTCTCATTGCAGTCCATGGGGATATAGGGTTCAGTTCAGAAGTGTCTGGGTTGTCAGCTTTGTCACAGGATTTACAGGCAATATAGATCCCTTTGGATTATCAACTGGAGAATGGAGTATAGAGTATGTCACAGTTCTTGGAATGATTTAGTCACCTAGGTTTAACAAAAGCTCTTGGTATATGAACATACTGTTTTGACATGCTAACTATCCTGCAGTAACAAGGTAAGCATATCCTTCACCTAGCACATCTACAGTAGGTTACTGATAAATCATGCTCTAATCTCCATTTACTTTTCTGATTAGGACTCCACTGAGTGTATGGATCCCTGGTTTATACCGATGTGTCTAAATTCAAGCTAAATCCCACGCTTAGGATCCTGTTTCAGTGTAACAATGTTGTTAGCATCACAGTGGCTTGTACATCAGTAATTAGTAGTAGGTTTGTTCCAAGTATCAGTTGAAAAATTGTCCCTTATATACAGTATTCATAAATATGGGCTTCTAAACATTTAATTATTTACAGATATCCTCTCTGTTTCTGAGGAGCTTTTTACTTTGTTATGAACTTTAACCGCAGTGTTTTTCCTGTTAGTGTTTTCTTAGGTTGTGCTGCTCATGCAATATGAATGTGCCTTGCTACAGAATTTAAGTATGGCAAAGCAAACAGAAGCTTTTTGACAAACTATATAAAACTCAGACTGACCATGGAAAGCTAGCTGAAACCCAATCACCCAATGGCCATTAACCATCCTACAAGGCGCAGACAAGGGTCTTAGCTGTGAGATGACAGTAACCAGCTACAGAAAACTGCTTTAACTACAAGCTAAAGCCAGAAAACTGTGCAGATTTTTCCACAGTAGATATAGTACTATTACTTCTGTTGCAGGTGAAAATATGTAACCTGGTGACATCATCAGGCACACATGACCTTTTAAAAATGTCAGCTACTCTCATTTGTATTTGAATTAAAGCTTGAAAATTAAAACTAGATGCTTTTTTCATTTTTATCACCAAAAAAACATTTTTTTTTTTTTTTGAAAAGTGAACTTTGTATTTTGAGGCTAAAATAATACTGCAGAGAATGGGATGTTATGCTAATAGTTCATAAAATAGAAGTGTATTTTGTTACTATTTCCAACAAGCTAATGACGGTCCTAAAAATATTTGCTGTATTCCATAAAAGGTTGTAATTTTATTTTAATCAGTAAATGCACTTGAATCTTGCAGAGATTATGCTGTTATGGGTTTCTTTAAAATAACGTTATTTTGCTCTAACTGAAGCTCACTCAATTTGCAGACTTAGCATAGGCATTGATTAGTTATAGAATATGGTGCACAATTTATACTAAGCATTTTGGATGCTTCCATGTTTCAGATGTTCAAGTTTCATATTTCAGAAATGGCTGTGAGGATGATCTGATGCTTCCAAAGCCTTTCAATGCATTTGATTATTATCTACCACTTACCTGATGTTATTCTAAGGCTTGAGTTACTACATTCTTGAAAACATGGAAAATTTCCATTTCCATTAAAAAAAATTGTTTATGTCCAGTGTGGTATTACTTCCACTTGTTAATACCTATACACGGTGATTATTGCCTCTCAGCCTTTTTAGATAAGCAATCGTGCATACATCAGCCTACCACTGCTCCTCACAATGAGCAGTGGGGCTGTAGGAGTTAGCTAGGTGGCTGTTTTTCAGGAGTGCTGTGTAAATGTTCAGCTGGTTTCTGTACACCTGTAGTCATGTATAATGCATATTTCAATGCATATGAGTAATGGGAATAAAAAAAGGTGAGAACCATGGGTTTTTTTTGCACGTGTTTTACACGAAAAGGTTGCTTTGTGAGGCCAGTCCTTACAACTGATGTTCATACTGTATGTTTTTTGTTAATGAGATACGTCCTTAAGCAATGCATACTTAATTATTGTTCACCTTTACAAAATATTACAAAGCTGTCATACTGAAAATGCAGGGAAAAAGGGAATTTTAAATGTTTTACAGTTATACTCTCCCCATCTCTCTGCAACTGGAAGATGTATTCTTGTGTGTTCTTACGGTCTTCTCTAGGAATTTGTTATTTCCCTCTCTTGGAGAAAGGATGTTGGAGCAGAGAAACTTTAGACTGACCCAGTATAGCTGATCTTGTGTTCCGGAATCCTTATTTGCAATGCAGCACATTTACAGCATGAATGATCCTATTAACCACATGAAAAATAATTAAAAATAGCTTGGAAAAACTGCCTCTATTTTTCCCCCACTCCAGAGAAAATGTAAGCCAGAGTTTATATGCTGTTCATCTCATTAAAAAAGTGAGATTTTTTTTTTGGTAACATGTTATCTGAAAGGTCACCAAATGTATTTAATCAAAAGAGCCATTAGAGTATGCCATTTTATATGAAACCATTCATTGACATCAGTATTTCTACTCTGCAACTTAGCAACTCATATCTAAATGGCAGCACAGTGCTGTGCATTAAGTTGTGTGATCAAGACCCAGTATCTCAATCAAAAATCTAGATTTTAATATGACTGCCCCAACAAGTGGGATCAAGCTTGCACTGGTCCAGTTGCTCAGATATGGTCCACTAGATCCTAAATTACGTTCTTGGGTATATAGTAACGATAAGGTTTGAATAATACAAAGATTGTAGAAGCTGCTACATGCAACTGGGTTGTTGTGCACAGCATTATATAGGCAGTGTTTCCAGGCATCTTGAAAACAGTTTCATTATTCAGTGTTTTAGTTCCTGAGGGCAGTCATGTCTTCCTAAACACTATAAAGGCATTTGAGCAAAGAATATGACCATATTCAAAGCTGCGCGTTCTCCCAAAGAGCTTTTACTCCTCCAGGTAACTTTACCCTCTTGCTATAATGAACTTGGGTGTTGAGGTCAATTTATTGTGCAAGGTTTTTATTTAAACAGAATAGAAATACTTCTTTTGGATTTAAATAAAATATATCTATGGAAAGACATTGTATACGTCAAAAAGTCACTGCTTTTCACTGAAATTCTCTAATGCTTCCACTACTGTGTTAAAAAAATATGATTGTATAGCTGGTGGAGTTGAAAGTCAGGTGACTCAATTATCTCTTTGAAGAGACATTAAAGATTTTCATTTTTCTTCAACAAGATTTTGCAAAGTTACCAATACTGAGAATGTTGCAATGCCATTTGTACAGGGGAAGAGGTAAAAAGTGTAAAATTGTTTTTATTTCCAGAAGCTTTACATAATCCTAAAGCCTTTACCTGTCACTATTTTAACACCTTCAGAAGAGATGTGGGCTGTAAAATCACATTTCCATTTCTAATTGAAATTGACCCATCCTCGTTCAGTACTGTGTCAAGGTTCAGATCTAGCAGAAAAAGTGATTATGCAGGAAATGGGAAATCTTTCACAGTAATCATAAATTTTGTCGCTAAAGCAAATTCTTTATAACTACATTAAGCAAACGTGTGTAGCTTACAATCTGTGTTCTTTTTTCCACAGTGCATACATTATAACAGACTTCATGGGCATCAGGAATGAAAATTTTATGAAGGTAGCTGCAGTTGGGACTTGGATGGGAGATTTTGTCACAGCGTGGATGGTAAGAAATACAATATTACATTTTAAAAGAGAAAAGAGGTGGAGTAAATTTCTTAGTTTTAGGGAAGAGAGGAAAGGATAAGGACTAAAACTCAGCTTCTTGGAGTATTCAAATGTTTCAACTCAGGGAAATAGGAAACAAAGGCAAACATAGGTAAAGAAGCCTAATGGCAGGATATTTAAGTTAGCTGGAAGTCAGAGAGTGTTTCAGGAGCTACAGCACCACTTTGTTCCTTCTGTTATGAGTGGGATTTTTTCTAAGGACAGCAAGGGCTTAAGTAAAAACATCCTGGTGGCCCTGTTTTGCTGTGAAAAAACATAATGACTTGCTACCTGGTAAAACAGAGAGTAATACCTTAAAATAAACAAGTCTAATTAAAAGGATTAAAAAGAAGAAGAAAAAATGACTGAATGATGTGATAAAGAATGATGGAAATAAGGGAAAGCAAGCAAGCCGTGTACATCCCAGAATTTGAAAGTAGCCTTCGTTTGATGCGAATCTATCAGATTAAATTTGTCTCTAGTTTAAAGGTTAGAAGAATAAGTTTTTGCAAAAAATTAGATGTGTTTATGAGTCTGCTTTTCTCTTGAATTATAATTGTTAAAAAAGTTATCTCCTGAAATGGAGGTTACCCACATAGCTCCTTAGTGAAAGAGAACCAGAAAATGTCAGCTGGGAACTAAAATGAAGCACATCCAAATGTGTTCTTGTTATTCAGGAAAAGCATTTCTTAAACACAAAGCCGTAAAAAGTGAATTCTTGTTACTTTTTTTTTTCTTTTTTTTTAGTAAGATTATATTTTTCCAATAACTGTAGATTAGAGTTTTAACAATTGTTGACTGTTACATTAGTCACTAAAGACACTACATTTGTTTATACTGAAGTAAGAAGACCATGATTTTCAAGCTTGCATAATTTGTTTTATTAATTAAATTAATAACTTTTCCCTAATGATTCACTGCTACCTCAGTTTTTCTATTCAAAATGATCAACATAATTCTAGGGAGATTCATTAAAACAGGCAACATTACGCAATTGTGAATGCTTATCACGTATCACATGAGCGCGGTAGGAAATTATCTCAGCACAGCGTGTAGAAGGTGTTATTTTAGGCTGTGGTATGTGTTAGGAAAAATCACTACAGAAGTAGTTTCAAATAAGAATCACTGTAAGACTCTTAAGAGTATGCTCTACAAAACTGTGGGAATAGTCTGAGAAGGGAATCTGAGCTTATGTCAGTTTGTCATGTATCCTCCACATATTTTGAACATACTGTATAACAGACAGGAAAAAAAGCATGAATGATTTTTTCAGCATAGTGTTTAGATGTGTCAGTAGTTTGTCTGAGACAAGCTATGCTTTGTGAAATGGTAGCCACAAAAATCAAGTACAGAACAAATCATTTATACATACGAGCTTACAAAAAGGAGTCAACACATGCTGAGACTGATATTGACTATTAATGTGGATTTCTGGAGAATCAGTAATAAAATTCATGGCTATTTCTGAAAGCTTTCAGCTTGACCCCTGATGATGCATAAGTTAAACTGAATTGAGAAGGACATATGTGTATTAGAGTTCTGACAGCACGTTATGTACAATTCACACTGCATTCCAGTTTTTCAGTCTCTCTTTTCTCATTTGCTCCCCAACCCCGCCCCCCACCCCCCAAAAAAAAAGGTATTACGTGTGGCAATGATCCCTTCCTGTGTACTCAAAGCTCTCCCAGGTCTTTTCAGCGATAGAGGTAAAATTGGATTGTACCAGATGAGATTCTATTGGAGTAGACTAGGAAAGATTGCTGAGGCAGTTTGGAGAGGTTGGTTGTAGCCACTGCTCAGGAACTGGCTGGGCATCAGTTGGTGGGTGGTGAGCAGTTGAGTTGCGCATCACTTATTTTGTATGTTCCTTTATTGTCATTATTATCTTCCTTATCTACAAAGCGGTAACAGAATGCAGTATAAATGAGGATGAATTTTCAAAAAAGTCACAATTCCTGGCACTGCAAATTCACATTTTCTCAATGACACATGATATAGACTGTCATCACTCCTGACATTACTGCCTTACTTTGCTGACATTTAGTATTTGCTTCCCTTTCCCTCTGTCATTCTCCCAAGTTCCCCATTGCCAAAGAAATTTTTGAAGTATTTGTAGACTTTATTCCCTGTGTCTTTTATTAGAATTGTCTGAATGTAAATTGAAATCAAAATTGGATTTGGAGGGAAGGCGTATTCTAACAGCCTTTGAAAAGTGACATTCAGTTTAAGTCATTTTAATTTTGAGAGAAATGCCATGTTACATGGTGCTAATGTGAATGCTTCTATATAGAGCTGCAATCCACGCTTCCATCAGCAACAGTGCTTTTGACTGGTGTGTCAAACCCCTCATGCTTTTCATATGCAAAGATTGTCTGAAACCTCTTCAAATTTTTGATCTCAGATGTTCAGATCTTCAGAGAAAAAGAGAACAATGAGATTGCTTCTGCAGTGCAAAGTGTATGAATCAGTCTATGGAACGCACAGTGTTAAAGGGCAGCTAAATCTCGGAACATCAAAAGAATGTACATGGGCAAGTGTAGAGGTATTAGTAGCACTGGAGAGTGGACAGCATGCACGTTGATGAAGACCTCCATTGGTAAAGTGCACTCAAAATTTACAGAGTAAAAAAGTTTACAGGGTACACCCATAGCATATGGGCAATGTGTAGCGCTAAGGCAATATTTCCATCTTAGTGCTGGTGGTTATGATTTGCTCTCTGTAGATGAGCTATCTCTCATAACCTCAAAATCTTGCTCCTGGGCTATGATGGTCCAATGAGGCCCATGGTATCTTAATGTAAAGCTAGAATTCTTTTGCCCCTTGTGAATTACTTTACGTTTATCTACAAAATACTTCCGTAAGGACTTTTCTCAGTTCTTCATGGTCAGCACAGTCATCATCCTTATTACTTGAATAACTTAATATCGTTATAAAGCTTTCTCATCTCACAGCTCACTCGTTTCACAAGGATACTTAAGAGTATGATGAAGAGCTGCATCCTCTGCACCAATCCCTGTGGAACTCCACTAATGACCTCTGTCCATTGCAAGAGCTATCTGGCTAACCTGCTTACCTTCTCTTTCCTGTATTTTAACCAGTTATTTATCAACATAAGGACCTTTCCTAAAGCTCTGACTGTTGGATTTCTATAGAAGCCTTTGATATGTGATTTTAAAAGCCTTTAAAACATTGAGTTAGGCTGTTTCAGCCACATCTCTTTTATAAATGTGCTTTGTTGACCTCATTCAGTAATCCCATTCTGAAATATCCCCATTCCTGATAGCTACGGAGCCAGCCATTTCACTTAGCACTCCTTTCACAGCCTCAGTGTTCCCTACTGCCTTTAAAGAAATATTCAGATGATGCCGAGTGGCCTGAAATTGCTGTTTGTATGAAAAACAAAGTCCCAGCTCAGGAGCTGTGAATGTGCTGAACAGTTCGGGGATGCCTTCATGTGGCTTCTCACTGAAAGATAGAGAGCTAAATTCCTACTTCTTAAACCTTATGTGTATTTGCCCTTATTTTTATACATTTTCTCTTAAAACTCTTTTGTATAATCAGCTGGGCATGGTTTTGCAATTTAACAAAAATTAATGTGGGGATACTTTGTTTTGTATATTCTTAAATATAATGAAAGGGGCAGAGCTTGAAAATGGTAGTGTCACCCTGAAAACACAAATGTATCTTCTTGTGGTTAAAGACCTATATTGTGAATATGTGTATTTTAGACACAATCAACCTTTGGACATATAACCTCTCTTCTATGTAGCACAGTCTTTTGGATCTCTTAGGGCTAGATAAGGAAGGTCTTACCAAGCTTTGAATATTTCCATAGTTAGGGGGCTGTTTTTAGTCATAATTTTGGACCAGGAACCAAAATTGGTGGATGTTTAATTTGAAGCTGGACCCCTCTTGGCCTTACTTGATACACCTTTTCTCTCCTTTTGTGCAGTACAAGCAGTGGATACAGTACAGTTTCCTTAGTTTGTGATAGAAATATTTAATAGCAGTAAATGTATACTTGCTTAAAACTCTCGACCTTGTAAATGTTGATGTGACCTTTATAAATCAACATAACGCTTTAATATACTATATATACTATATACTATACAGTATAGTATATTAAATTATGTATAATTTATTATTAATAAATTACAATTATATAAATTAAAAATATAATTTTAATAATTATTAATTATGTTAAGCAGGGTGAAGTAATGTAATGCATACATTATGCTCCAGTAACTTGATTTTATTTTCTGGTAGATATCCAGTACCTGTAGATTATACACTGTCCGCTTTATTCTTTACTTGTTTCTGTAAAAAGAGCATGTGCTTACTTGTTGACATTGCTTTTTTTTGCAAAACTATTGGCAGAAAAATTTAACAGTATTTGGAGGTATTTACTTTTCATTGTTGCCATTGAAATCTTGAAAATCCATGAAAAATATGATATATTAGCAGAATAGGAGAACAAGTTATTGAATGATTTTGAAGTGCTCCCCTTGTGTACTAAGACAAAAGATTATTCTTGTCCTCATTTTTTTCTGAGACATGGGTACCTATTCTGACATTCTAGTGGAATGAAGGATTCGTTGCCACTCTGCAGAAATTAGGTTGATTTCTCTGTTTTTATTTCATCTCATAGTGTGTTTGTGTTAATAAGGCATTTTCAAAGGAAGTGAGCAACCTTGATAGTGCAGATACCGTCACGTTACAAAAGATAACAGAAGCATCAAACTACTGCAGTGCCAATAAATAAAGAATAAAATGCTAGTATGATTAAAAAATGAAAACCTTCTTTAGTACTGGGCAGGGCATCACTATAAAAGAATGATGAAAGGAAATGTAGCATGATTGTTAAAAATAACCTTCTGAGATATTGTACATACTTTATAAAATGATAGCCACAGATGTTAACTCTTGATTGTATGAGTCTTGAAGAGGGATCCTTCTTTCAAGAAAATACCGTTCTGCAAAGGCTAGTGTATTTTTTTAATTTAGAAGCAGTGAAAACTCTGCCATCTTGGTGCTTGTTCCATGATAGTTGGGAGAGTCGGGAGTCTTGAATGAATGACACCTTTTCTAACTCATTCCTCTGTCAAGGACTGAGCGTGACAATTCAGACTGTGATCAGAGTCAATCTTCTTGATTGTTTCTGTTTCACTGACATATCAAATGACAAAATAAAACTCTAATTGAATTTGCAGTGGTGTCTAAAATACTGTATAGCTAACAACTCCACTGTGCTTCAGTAGTGGAAATGAAATTGAACAAAGAAGCGTCAAATGAAAGGAGCAAAGTGTATGACAGATTACTAAAACCAGTGCACAGGAATGTGAGTAACATCATTAGTGGCAGCATGCTTCTTTCCATTCAGAGAAGCAAGCACAATGCCAGTTGCTGTGTTTCCATTTTTACTTTTCTTCCTCTTCGTAAGGGTCAGTGCAGTTGCAGAGTCATTCTGTAGCTACTTGTTCTATCTCTAGAAAATACTGTACACAAAGACATTGGCACAACTGGCGTTTAAACGCTCAGTCATACAAAACCTGCTAATTCTGTGTTTTCTATTTTCTGGGGCACAAATGTGCACACATCCTGCTCTTCTTTGTGGCTGGTATATAGTTATATAAGGTGGAGTGTGTCTGGTGTCATCTGAGTTCATCTGACCATCCCATCAAGTCAGATTGCACTGTTATTTATTCATTGATTGATGGTGTAGCCATCTGTTCTTGCACTCTGGATTATAATTATCTGCCTTTTCAAACTCCATCTTTTTTTATATTCCCTGTTACCCTGTCATATGAGTTTTGACCAGGCATTGCCAGAGGTGTTGCTTCATCCTTCTCTCTTTCCCAGCCAATGAGTTCTTTCAGCTCATCCTCACAGTAGGTGTCTTTGTTGAAGATAAGCATTTTCTGGACTTTAAGACATATCTTGTTATATCTACCAGTAAAAGCCTCACTGTTTTCTTCTAGAGAAGACTACTTTCAGCTTTATCTCAGAATTCAAGAGTAAGAATTGGAAGGCACAGTGTTGTGCCCCAAAATTTGTCCTAGGATTTCAATGAAGCAACCACACATATATCAATGATGTATGAATGATTTGAATGATCAAATGGTTATCTGACACCTTCCTGTGGCAAGCAAAAATAGTTCAAGGATTTATTTTAAATATATGGGAAATTTCACCCAACAATTTTGTTTTTGAAGGAGTGTGAACTCTGTGCACATTTCTGCGACCTCGTACACACATTTATTGTACTGTGGATCATTTTCTTTTCACTCTGCATGTGTTCATGCATATTAGTTCAGCAATCCTGAACCTGGTGAGCACTGTAGCAAAGCTCAGCATGCATGCTGGGCCTAGTGAGAGGAGTGTGCAGGCTGTGCAGAAGGAGATGTTGTCATTCATTGACAACCTGTATCTGGTGAGTGGCTTTTGATGAACTCAGGAAATTTTCTGTTGCTTGGGGTGGTAGATCATAAGCATGGGAGAATTAGCGCACCTCCATTCTATGGCCTGTATGACAACAACTGATAATGAGAGGAATGTAACTGTGAATACAGTACTCAAAATTACCTGAGAAGATGCTTGTCTAGAACCTAATAACACTAAAGAAGAAAACTGTCGGTTAGATTAAACAGTAAATAGGAAATTGCTGAGAGACTTTTGAAAAATAGAAGGAATTATCTTGAAATGAGTGTAGAAGAAGCATGAAAACTTGAGACTGAATAAAGGAAAGTAGCGGAACAGAAGCCAAAACTTAGTTCGACTCTGCCAGAAGTCATCCCGCTGCCATGGTGTGCTGTCTGGCTGGGCAGGCAGAGCATGCTCCCTTCAGACTGTTGTGAGCAGCACATATCCAACTTTTGTTCTGACAGCGCACAGTGCACCAAGCAGGGGCCTGGACCTTGAGCGTGCGTATGTTTGTGGGGTGCTCTTTCTGGTATGTGAATTAGCAGATTGTAGGGAGTGAATGATATGGACACACACGAAGCAGGAGCACTCATATCTGCAAAAGGAGATGTGTGCAACTGGGGGAACCCATGCTACTGGGAGGGGTGTATGTTCTTGTAACGTCCATGTCTGTGATACCTTAACTATGTGTCTGTCATGTGTATTGTTTTGAGCTTCTGGGAATTAGGCAAAGAAGGATCTCAAAGAATGTTAACATTTGCTAGATGCCAAGCATTGTGATTTATCTGTTATAGTGCTGGCTGATTGCTGATTAATGATGTATCATTAGTAAATCAATAAAATATTTTGATTTTGATTTGATCTAAGCCTTGTGAGTTAAGAAGTTTTTCCCTGCAACACTTGAGTATTTTCAGTAATCTGAAGAACTCTGTCTTCTTTGTCAATAAATGAACCCAAAATAAAGATATGTGAGAACGCTGTGATTGATGTTTCAGGCACTCTGATGTTATTTACATTTGATCCAGAATTGGAAAACATAGAGGAGTGGACTGAGAACATGTTTTGAAAAACTAGGCTTACTCCATGGTAGTTCTTTTTGCCTTAGATATAAAGAAGTAATGTCAGATCTTCTGTTCCCAGACCAAGCAATGCAGTGGATGAATGGTCTTACCACAACAGTTACAAGCTTGCTTAAGAGATTGTGTTAATTATCAGTAAAGAAGTTCAGAATCTCAGCTCAGTCTTTAGTCAAGCTCTTCACTCCCTTTTCAGATCTGAATCATGATGAAAATATGGGGTTTTCTACTGAAACCAAAAGTCTGCTGATGGTCAGTCAGGGTTCACCAAGCGGAATCCCAACCCAGTAATCCCAGCACTGAGTTTCTGCTATTCTACAGTGTTTAGTGCTCTGGTGGAACATATCGTGGTGTTCTTCCTGAATATAATACATTTTACAACACAACCTTAAATTCTTTGTGCTTTCAGTTTCCAAATTTTACAGTTAGAAAAATTAACATACTTACATACTTTTTTTTCCCTCCTTCACTTCATATCTGTGGGCTGAGGTGTCAAGACGGATGTCTCTTTTTTAAACTGACAACAACAGAAATTCCCACAGTGTTTGTGAAGAGATGAGAAATGAAAAAGTTAGACCTTGCTTGCTGAGACTGACCATGTTGACAACAAGCTGCTTCTTAGAAGATTGCTGTGGAGCTTCTTGCCATCACTGGAACACTAGCCAACTGCAGTTCAAATTACTTTCCTTCTGGAAAGTGTCTCTGCTTTGAGTATTGCCAAAAACCACAAAGACCTCTCTCAATTCTTTCATAAAGCTTTATACTATACACAGGTGCCCTGATTGGTGTGGTAGCTAGTTGATGGGCAATCTTGCTGTTTCTGCAAGAACTAATTTATCACCCAACCTCAGTCATAGATCAGGCAAATACCTGAAGGCAAAAAAGGATTTTCTGATAACTGGAGCTCTCTGAGATGTGTGGTCCTTGCGTGCATTTATTTTCCATCCTTATTCTTATTTCCCCTAGAACTGTTCCATCTACTGCTTGCAGATTGTGTTGGTAATAAGCAGTATGTGTTTTGATATCTTGGGTGATAAGAATAAATGGATAGATGCTCAACAGCAGCATGTTCTTTCGGAAGTATCTGCTCTGTAATTCTTTCATGATTACATATCAGTAATGTGGGATCACATATGAACTGTATGTTTTGAATAGCCCTGGTTTTGGTTAATAATGTGTTTTTACTTTTTTGAAGCTGCAGTTGTTTATATGGAAATAAGACTTAAACCACTAAAGACTGACTTATTCTAAAAAAGACTTAACATGAGGCTAGAAATGACAGTAGACATTGAGGGTTGGAGTTATCCAACTACATGGATGTGGAAGTAATTTTTCTGGGTTTCGGTTCAGAGAACAAGGTACATTTTTAGCATTAATTTTCTGATTACTCAAAACCAAAATATAACTATTACGTATAAGGATGCTGTTCTGTAGTTCCATGTGGTGATATTTCTTGAGTTAAAAACAAAAAGACACCATTCAGAATAAATCAGGTACTGGAACATATCACTCATTCATCTTATCTACCATCCTGCATCCTGCATCAGTCAGTATGAGATACTCACAGTGAAAGTTAATGCTGTGCCATCGTAAGGGTGGGCATTCTTTGAGAGGGTCTAGAAGACAAAAAGTAATACGAGGAGTGCAAAAATGTATTTGTTCCATGAAGCTTTAAACAAATAGAGCCCCAGCTACTGTCAGCAGGGAACACTGCAGAGCGTTGTACTTCCAGCTGCCTAGGTGAGGTTTTTACTATCAAAGCAAGGAAACAGTTTCCTCGTGGGAAGAGAAAAGATAGTAATAAACAAACAAGCAAGCAAGCAGGTAGGAACAAGAAGCATCTGTTCTTTACTGGGCAGAAGTGGAGCACAAGAGGAGGCTGAGGAGGTGCAGGAAACTGAAAAATATGTTTACTATTTAGAAGCTACTGGGTTTTTTTGTTGTTTGCTTTTGGTTTTAATTTATTTTTTTATTGACTGCCCTGGCACACACCACATTCCTCTGAAAATTTGTAACTTTATCTGATTTGAAAAGTGAAGTCAAATCTCTTCATGTGACATTTATTGTGTGATTTTCTGGTATTATAATATTGAAACCAGTGCTATTTCTTGCAAAGACTTCTAGGATAATGGTTAGAGTGAGATAAGACTTTGTATTTGTTAATGCTTCCTAACTGATTTCACTATTAAGACACAGAAACCTATTTCTGACTTAACTGTGCTCACTTAAGAACTGAAAGATGCAACAAGTAGAACCAACAGGCAAATTAGAATTCTACAAAAATAGTAGAAAGTCCATGACGACTTGCCCTGAACTGCATGATCACAGTGTGCATCACTGATTTCAGTGCCCAGTGGGAGTTCTGTGGTTGCTTTTTCTGTTACATAGACACCTTCTGCATGTAGGGAGTGAGGAACTCAATGATTTGAAACAGAAGGGGAGAGTGCAGTAGCAAGCCAAGCCCTGACAACCTATACAGTGATGTAGTGGTGTGCTTAGAAGTGAAGGTGACTGGTTTCTGGCTGTGATGTGTGGAACTGGCACTTGATTCCTTTTAACCCCAGACATATTTGTGCATTTTTTTTCTGGGCATAGTCTTGATTTCAGAACAGTGATGATCTGTGTTTTGGAATCTTCAGTGTTCTGAGATGCTTTAAAAATGAATGAAGGATCATGTCAAGTATTGATGGGAGCTATTCTGCTCTTCAGATGTGATAGGTGAAAGATAGTTCTGTCTTTTTCAAAAGAGAAGGCGTAAGGGAGAAGATACATTTTCCCACATATCAAATCTTATTCAACTGATTTGTTTTGTAGCTTCAGTTAGCCCTCTCACTTACAGTGAGACTTGGAGTTCTACATTAATGTTTCCTCTTTATCATATTCTGTTTTGCTCTTTTTCATGTAAAGCTGTACTTGCTTCTTGATGGTGTTTATACAGCAGATCTTGACATATCTTGGTTACGTGTCTTTAGGAGCTGAAGTTAGCGTACTGTATGAATTAAAGAGCTTACGCAGCAGTTCTGCACTGATGTGATGTACTCCTTAACGAGGGTGTGAAAGCGTGGGTGTCAGAGGTGCTGCAGCACTGGGGCTCTAGAAATAACGTGTTCTTATTGAAGATCTTTCAGTACAGATGGCAAATGTGTAAATTGTTGGAGTCCCAAAGATGGACACTTCCTTTCTGGAACAGTTGTCTGGCTGTGCTTGAGCCTGCAAACGCAAACCTTTTTCACTGACTGGCAAAAAATAAAATAAATAAAAAATCTTGCTAGAAGCAAAACTGAAGCATTACTTCAATAAATCTGAGATGTGTAATGATAAACTCTATAGTGGAATGGGAAGGGGATAAGGGGAAAAAAATATTTGAACTAACTGTGCAAATTCAGCCAAAGATCTTTAGTGTACTAAATAGATGGTGAAATAAGACGTTCTGAATCCACAGGGAGAGATTAGCAGCAGATGGCAGTGGTACACAGCAAAGCATTTCTTTAATTCCGAATTCCTTTAGGGTATGTAGGACGGACTATTGGAAACTGTTAACAGAAAAGAGGAAAAAAGGCCATTTTATTATGAAAAAACACAATACTCTTGTCTAACAAAATGATGTATAAAATCCCTGCTCCTTTACAACGGACAGTTCACTTGAAAATGATACAGAAAGAAGAAGTTATTGGTAGTCTTAAACTACGATATTAAACCACTGTATTATGAAGTTGGAAGAAGCTGCAGTTGCCTCTGGTGTCAATTTTTCTTCTGTACAGACTTGTCTCCTCTCTTTACACTTCTTATTTGACATTCCCTATGGTGTAATCATCGTAACTCAAATCAGCGATGAATTCTTATTGTTTCGATTTCATCTCTGATGCTCTTTTATTGGGAAAATACATTTTGAGTGTGGTCAGAAAAAAATAGCTTGAATGCTTAGGTTGCCAGAATACATTCCTTTTGTACTGAGGTACATCTGAAAAATCAAGAAGGTTATTCTCATAATAACTACAGTACCTTGAAAATGGTGTCTGGTGTTCCCATAAGTCAATTCAATCCACACATTCTGAAGATCAGTAGAGCAATTAAGCAAATGCCTGTATAACTGCAGCACAGAATTAATTTCCCTGTATGGTACTGCATAATACATGAACTTGTTTACAACCAATTGTGTGAGAAGTCTTCTCTTAATCCAACCAGCCAAGAAATAATAGAACCCTTCATCAAGTTGTAACTGCAATCATGGACTCCACCTTGTATGTAAGGAAAATGGCAATAAAGCTGAGCATGAGATGGGGAAATCTTAGGAGATGTCAAGTTGGGCTTATGTTCAGATTTTGAAATCTAAACTTAGGATTATGATCAAAAAACATGGAAAAAATTACCTATTGAAACAGTTTCTTAAAAAAAAAAAAAAAAATTGCTTCCAAAAACTTGTTTCTAAAACCCAAGTTTCTACCGACTACAGCAGAATTACCCTAAATTTATTAAAATAAATATTAAAATAAAAATTCAATGCATTTGAGCTAAAAATTATTTAACAACTTCTTTTACCAAAAGGCTTTCAGTGAGTCGACTCTAATCTTTCTTAGTTTCTTTTTATTGTTATTTTACATTACTTGAAATGGGATCTTTAAGTAGTTTCTTAATGGGTAGAAAAATTGCCAAGTTTCACTTAAACTTTTGTTTAAAGTACCTTTAAAGTCTCCATTAAACAGCTATTTTTGTAATTTCTTGCAGTACTATGCTTTTCCAAATCACAAATGAAATCACTGCCTCCTACACTGGCAGTAATAAAAAAAATTTTGCATTTTGCAGACATTAGGGATTGATCTCAATAGCAATTTGTGGAGATAGGTATGCAAATATCCCTGTTTTACAGGAAAGAACTGAAGCAAAGAAAATGCTTACAGATTAAGCTTTTTCAGACCAATTTAATCAGGTGTTACCCACAGCTGCCGATAAAGTTACACTGACCTTTTATTAGTGTAATTGATGACAAAAAGATTTATTTTATACAGCAGATTGTCAATCCTTGTATCTTGCAGTCAGAAGTGCTTTGGTGTTTGTCTGGGTCATGTATAGAATTGGTGGTAGAGGTAAAAACCACCTCTCTGCTCCATCTTTATCCCATCACTGGTTTCCTCAAGTCTTTAAGTAAAATTATTTTCTCTGTCTCCACTGATGGCAGTGTTCCAGTATATCTAAATGGTGCCTCTGCCAACAATAACTTCTACAGAAAACTGAAATGGCATCTAAATGCATGAGAGAATCACAAACAGGAGCTGCTCTGGGTTTTTATCCTAGCCAGTGATGAAAACATACCTTAAGGTTTCTCCTTGCCTGTAATCAGATGAAGGGATATTTCCAAGTAGTGGATGCATTGGGCTGTACTTGCCCTTCTCTTGGCTTAATCTGTGTGTAAGTCACAGAACATAGGGCTGATTGTGTTGTTTTTTTTTTTCCTGTGAAGACTTCTGCCACCCTAAAACCTAATTTTGTAGTAAAAAAACAACCTAAATAGAGTATTTGACAATGGGATCTACTGCAAAATGGTCAGAGTGCTGTCAGAAGGGAGGACAAGTCTTGTAGGTGTTTGAATCCATCAGTGTATAATGGGCAAAAGTCCAGCTCTAGGGCAGGTGCAGCTCAAGTTAGGATGTCTTACTGTTCTCATAGGCAGGTTAATACTTTTCCCCCTGAAAACACGGTTTCTTGGCCTTCTTTTTATCTCTTATAGACCTTGCAAATATCCACAGCAAATAATGGAGGAAGCTTTATACCACCACTTCATTGCTTTTTATACCACTTGACGTTAATCCCTAAGTTACCCATTTGCTAAATGATCTTCACTATGGGAAAAGCTGGAAGTGGGAATATTTGCATATTTGAGTTAAGACCTGACCTGGAGAATGAGCACCAAATGGTGGTTTGATCATAGAAAGAATGTGGTTTATCCTCCATGAGCTGCAGATTTTGTCTTTATTTGAATTGATTTTTCTGGACTACCAGAATAATCAGTGGAGAGAAAAAGATGTGTAAAGTGCATGGAGTATAGTGGGCATTTGAAATCATGCAAATAAATCATATTGTAAAACTGCTTATTTTTCTCAGCTAAACTGAGAAGAAGAAAGAACTGAAATAAAAGAACTGTTGGGTGACCGACTTAGCTGTTTGCATTTATGATACTAAAGTTACGTGTCTGAATGCAGGGGATACAGAAATGCCAGAAGTTGTCCCACCAACAAGGCAGAGTTAAAGCATAGCAATGTTTACTTGCAAACATGCCCTTGGAATTAAGGAAGGTAAAAGAGTACTTCCAGAATGGCACGGCTTTCCTGGTAAAACGTTAAAAGAACTTCACATAAAATTTGAAGTCATGCAGCGGTGAATGAAATCAAACTGTAGTGAAAATAAAACATAAAAAATTCACGTACTACAGCACTGTGAAATCAAGGTCTGTGTGAACAGCAGTGGGAACAAGCGGGATGGTATATCCTCCAGAATCTGATATTTTATCTTTAATTAACAAACTTGTTAGGAAGAAATGTTGCTTAAGTTATCTACATCTTGAGATTGATTTGGGATGTCTGGATGGACATTTGTAAATAAAAACTTGCATGTGAGCACACAGACTCAGTACTCAGAGGTATCTTGTTTGTGTTATCTTACGATCAATGGAAAACAGCCTTAATTTATGTGAGACAACCAGATATTATTAGTCCCAGAGTACCCTAATCTGCATAAGACAAACAAATATGATTTATGTATTACTAAGCTGGCCTGTGACCACAGAAAGCCTCAACTTGTTGATTTTTGTTGAATATTTTCTCCTGCAGTGATTTTGTGGCATTTTTTTTTATTGACATGGCCAAAGACAGACTGGGCACATATCATCCGCATGCTTTGCTAACCTACAATTTATATTGCTTTAACCAATTTCCCTATTTAACCTATATCCAAGGTTATTTATGCCATTTAGTTGACCAGCAGCTGTTAAATGAATTTGAGGAAGCTTGATAGCCCTGAATCAGCCACATGATGCTCCAAACCTGATATTTGAGAGTGACTTCAGAACAGATGCCAACGCTGCCTGATTATTCCTCCATAAGCAGTACTTCTGGTGTCTTGTCAGGTCAGATTTGCATCTTGTTTTGCCTTTGGAAAGGTTTAGAGATTTGAGAGCTGATGATCTGATATAGTGAGAGCACTATGCCACTCTAACATTGAAGGTTAAGTGCTGCTGCTCTGCTGGGTTATTGAAGGCTTGTTTGGTGCTTAGAATGGAGCTTTTATACTGCTGTAATGAAAATTACTGACAAATTACTCAGAAATGTTATAAAATTCCAGTAATTTGACAGGAAGGGATAACCAGAAGGGTACTGAGAAGTTGGCTGTGATATGGATTTTATATTAAAGTCTCTGAAATCTAGCTATTGACTTATGAGATCATAATCTTTTCCCTCAGGAATTAGCTTTTTTCCCCTTAGGTTTCTTTTCTAGCATCTCATCCTTTATCATTCATTTCAAACAGTCACTGTGAAAAAGATGGTCATTCCCTACAGATGGTCATTCCCTATGTTCCCTACTTCTGTCTGTGTGCCTGTACCCCGCTATATTCATACTGGTTCCCAAATATCTCTCAATCTTAGTTCTACCTGTCTCTCTTCCTGCCATCCTCCTTTCTGTATACCACATGTTGATACTTTAGACCCCTTCAGATTTCTTTCTACTTTCATACTTTGTTCATTCCAAGTCTCCAAGCCCAGCTTTGTTAGATTGAACAGCCTCACAATACATGCTGAACTCCCTTCATTTGGAATTAAAAATCTGTTGATTTAGTTTATGATGCCCTTGTCTTTCATACTTCTTGTCTGTGTTCTGTGACATGTCTGTGCTGTAAGACCTAAGGCACTGACCGTCTCTTACTGATGCTTTTTTATTTTTATTTTTTGCAAGTTATACAGTGCTGAGGGAATGCAGTAATAATAATAATTATAAACATTAGTGCTGCCTGAATTTTTTAGCCTTCGCTCAATTACTTCACTCTTCTCTTGTGTCTTGAGCAAATCCTGCTCATACGTGTGTGGTGTGATTTCTGTTGCGGTGATGTTATTTGTTCTGGTGCTCAGAGGCAACAGCATACAAGTGTACAGCTCTCACAGGCAATAAGGACCAGCTCTGCTGTGCAGTCCTGATACGTATTCTCTTTTATCTGTGTGTTCCTATTCAGACCAGGAGAGACCTCTCTGTCAAATACATCCATAACTTATATACGGTTGTATACCTTTTACTTGAGTTTTTAACTGAAGTAAACCACAAGACTTTCAGTGTAACAGAATTCTGGAGATAGATAGGAGTGCAGGAGGGGCTTGACCACAGCAAGGCACTAGTAGTATAATTTCAAAACAAAATTAGAGGAAATTAAAGAAGACACAGTGGGATACATTAACCCTAGTGTAACTGTTGTCTTGAAGAGTTGCACAAGGTAGAAATTGGTGAATGTTGTTCTTTCTCTGCAATTAAACTACATCTTTATACCTGCTGTTCACAGTGATACACAGATGCTAGCTGAAATACACTGGCTGCAGTACTCCAGCGTGGGATAGACTTGTCAGAGAACACTCAGATTAGCATTAGAATTTTGCTTTATGAAAAACAAAATAATTTCTAAAAATATAATGCATTTCAGAATGAAGTATAAATGAGTACAGAAGATTAACCAATTTTTGGAAGAGAAGCAGATTAAATCAATTTTATTCAAATAGAAACAAATTATAAAATGTAATGCTAACATGGGTTTACTTGCTTCACTTCATTACCATGTGATCGCAAATGATGTTATTGGGCAGATGAACAACATGGCTCCCTTACGGAAGCACTCCATGTGCTCTCCATTTGACTATAGCTTATACAAGCATACTGAGTGTCTCAACTATCAGCAGTTAGTACTTACAACGTTTTTAGGAAGTCCTTATATTGTCAACACAGGTTAAACATGCTGATGAAGTTAGGAGCGAAAATATTTTTAAAAGTGAAGAGCAGAACATTGAATCAACGTGTAGATGTACCTACACCCGTTCCAAAGTTTGATTGACCACACTAGAATGATCACCCCCTAACTGTTGTCGTTACATTGGAATAAAAACAGTGTGTAGGTCAAGCATACGCACCATGGAATGAGGGGCTCCTTGAAGGGCTATAGTACTAGTATGTATAGCACTAGTAGATCCTGATTCAGTTTCAGTTCACTTATAAATACTGAATCCAGTCCTCAGCATAATTTCACTGAGGTCACTTGGAGGAAAATTTGAATTATTCATTATGTTCTTAAAAGTTTTTGAAGAGTTCACAGTCTATTCCGTATAAAATTCTGATTTACTTCAGAGAGCAATGTTGATTTTGCTCTTGGGTCTCTGCTGCTGCCCATAAAGCATTCAGGCAATGTTCTTGTAGTTTATGATGTCAAAAGTGTAATCCCTTGAGTGAATTATATATATTTGTATTCACACTAGGTCATCGTATTGCCCGAGGGTTTATGGACAGTCAGATTGCTTCCACCAACTGACAGGTTTTAAAGTCTGGGCAGTAGTTTTCCTCAGACGCTCATATCTCAGGTATGGGTAAAGTGTGATGTCATGATGACGTGGGAAGAGTGTTAAAAGTTCAGTTCTGTTCCATCTGATTTTGAGAAATGTTTATGGTAGTCTATGCCCTTTTTCTTTCAACCCTTATTAAGGCAGGTATGATTTTTCTATGACTGAATCCCCTTATCCTTTTGAAAAAATAATCAAGGAAATATTTCTGTCCATCTCAAGCACTCTTCTGTTTAAATGCAATTCTTTATGCAGTCTTCTTGGAATTTGATATTGCTGCTGAGCTGTTCCTCACTGCAACAGAAAAAGCACTTCATGGCAGAAGGGGATTGAAGCATCTTTGCTAGTAAGGTATAGGTATATAGGTAAGGTATAAACAGTCTTCCAGACCTGTTTTCTAGTCTAGTAGTAGTACAATAGGAAAAATTATGGAAGGGTATTATTCATCTGACCTTATATGATGATTGAGTGGGGATGGGACAGTTACTGGAGAGATAAACTAAAGATCTGGGATTTGCAGCTCATCAGATGTAGTCATTTCCCTCTCTTCGGAGTGATATCACTCTCATGGAGATTTAACTTAGGTAAAGTTAGATCTTCCATCCTGCTGAGCCTCTTCTCTCAGCTGACAATTTCTTCATTCCAGGAGAGCATAACTGTCAGAGGAGGTCACTGCTGCAAAGGGGACGGCAGTCTCTCCAGTACCTTGGGCCAGTCCCACAGAGAGTTTTGAAGACCACAGTAATGACCTTCACCTGGACCCTGAAATACGGAAGAGTCTGCATAAAGAGCAAAGTGCCAGGAAGATGTATTCACAGTGGCTGTGTTGCTAAGCAAACTGGCAGCTGTTTTCAGTAGCAGTGAGAGTTTTTTACTCTTGGATATAATGAGATGCAGTAGTCAAGCCTGGAGGTCATACATGTGTTGATCATCGCTGCCAAATCTGTGACTGTAGACGCCAAAGAGAAGTATGATTTTCATTACTTTATACATCAAAATGTTGATGTTTAGCAGGGTGCAGATTTTCATCATTTCTGCATTGTCTTCCATGAGAGTGAAGAGGAAGAAGTAGTGGTTTGACAGGATCTAGGAGTATTTTTTCCGCACTATTCATTCTTTACATCCCCAGGATACAGTCTTCATTGAGATTTTGTGCTCTACAGTTTGCTCATAAGGTGACAGTTGTTGACCAGATGATTAAGAATGTTCTGTCGTAGCTGGGTGAATAAGGAAAAATTTTCCTTTTCTATTCTGTTTTCCTTGCTTTCTACAGTGAGGCTTTTAATTTCCTATACAAATTTTCAGTGGCTTTTTAATTTCCTTCAAAATAACAACAAAATTGTATTTGCATTGAACTAGTCGGAGTTTTGAACAAAAATGTGCATATCTGTCGAGGATGGAATCAACTACACTACACTGCACATGTAAGAGAGAAGCTATTTATTGATATAATATGAATGCAATATAATGATTTAACAAAGCATAATTGTAAATAAGGCAGTGACTAGAAAAGATTTGCTATGTCCAGATACACTTGTTTATTTACTGCATAGGCGGTAGGATAAACATACTTATATAGGAGATCCTCTCATTGAGTCATGAGGTTCAGAGTGGACCCCCTTGCTTTCTAAACTTCTTGAACCATGGAGGTAAGGGGTATAGGTGTGATTGAATCCACTCCTAGTCCCAGACTTGGTCAACAGTTTATGTCTAAAGGTTGAGGAAGCCCAGCCTTTGAGTCACGAGGTCCCGAGTGAACCCTCTTGCTTTCTGAACTTGAGCCATGAAGGTAAGTATCCTAGGTACAACTGGATCCTCTCCTAGTCCCAAACTTGGTTAACAGTTTATGTCTAAGGGATGATGTGTGCACAGTCAGTCTAGAATACAGTCTTAGCAAAGCTAGCAAAGCCTGAAACCAGCTATTATTCATTTACCAAAGATCTGTACTGGCAAAGTGTCTTGATGTCAAGGTGTAAGAGATCTCTGGACAGGAATAATCTCAAGAGGCATCCCTGTTCAAGGAGAGATTCTGTTGTGCAGCATGCTGCTCTGAAGGAAAACTTAGGGGAGTTCTTAGGCTGCTCACTATTTATGGGCTAAGATGACTGCTAGTTATAGGTTATTTTTCAGGCACATCCTCAATTGCCCTTCATGTACTGAACCAGATGTCTGCACATTTCCTCACATTATAAAATAGAAAACATCTATTAAAATTGTTTTGGGTATACCAGGGCAATTCTGCTTTAGTAATTTGCCTTGCAGGAGAATAATGCTTGATTGAGAGTACACATATTACTGTAATAGGAGCCTACCTTCCTTTCTTCTCCTGCCCCCCTTACAGATACAAGAAAACACATTGGCTACCGCAGCAAAGTAGCTCTGACAAGTCAGACATACACTTAGAAGTCAGAAAGCAGTCCCTTAATGATCACATATCCTACTGAGGACTGGAGAAGGCAACCTACAAACAGATGTGATGCAAAGTAAAGAGGATTGTCCTGGTTCCATGGGGCCTGGTCAGATTGTCAGATGGGACCCATGATCAATTCTTTCTATAAGGTAAAGGAAAACCTATAATCCTGATGGTGTAATGAAGTTGTCCAGACCAAATATTCAAACAGAGAAAGCAACTTCAGTTAGTTCTCTGGTGCTGCAGAACCATACTGGCTCTTTTTATTTCCCATTTCTCTCTATGCAGCAATAGTTTTTCATTTTAACATAAATGGAAACTTAGAAAGGACTCCGAGATTCAGCTTGTTTTGATAAGATGAACATAATTGCTCTTCGTGTAGATTTACTGAATTTACAAGTCTGTGTAGTTACCCTTCTCACAAATAAAATAAAAATAAATAAAAATAATAATAATAATAAAAAAGCCCAGCAGAAACTGTCTATGTTGATCTAAAATAATACAAGTACACAGTATTTTGTTTTTATTTAAAATGTCCAGAAAATAGTCTGAGATCAGAGGGCTCCTCCTAGGCCTAATTTAATCTGAGGATGTGTTTGGGAAACAAGGTTTTACAAAACCTGGAATAAAAAGTTCAATCTGCTGGGAATTATTAATACAATTTAGAAACTGCGGAGATGTATTGTTTATTAGCATAGAAGAAATAGAACTGAAAGAAACAGCTGATAGGCTCTTTTAGAATTGTTGAATGTAGGCACATTAAAGAGATATGAAATCAGGGATGTGAAACAAAACATTATTTTTAAATACTAATTAATGCCTGTATTAGTAACTAGACGGTGTTACAAGTAATGCAGGCAACGTTTTTCCCCTTAGTCTCGTACTACACCACAAATATATTTTTGGAAGGCAAGAAATTGGAAGTAACAAAATTGAGTCAGGCACATTTGTTTGTTGAATAACAGTTATGGAAGTCCCCTCATCACATTCGGTATCATTTTATATTTGTATTGCATTCTCTTGGCTTGTCTAGAAATGTAAAGCTTGGAGACAATTAACTACAGCTACTGAGGAGTTCAACAACAATCCCAGAAGAGTAATAAAACTGTTTTTAAGCCAATAGCTTAAAGGAAACAGCTGTGCAAGAACAGTGCCTTTTGAAATACACTGTATCTTGACAGAAGCTGCAGTCCCCTATATTTCAGCCTTGTTCATTTGTCAACATAAAGGCAAGATAAAGTCTCGTGGGATTAAGTAAACTCCATAGCTAAAAATATAGTTTGACACTTCTTGTAGACGTATGACAAGGCTACACAAAGAATATCTTGGTATTCTTTTGAGCTGTAAAGAATATGTTTTTATGAGAGAGTGAATACTGTTACTGAGTTTAAATTTAAGTAGTGTAGCATTAGTACCTTCAAATAATTTTAACCAGGTGTTGTTGCATTTTTCTTTTTCTGAATCTTTACAAGTACCATTTTGAAGTAGAATATTTAATTAATATTTAGAAACCATTTTGCCATTGGTATAATTTCTAAAACTGTTTATGTGATTTCTCAAACTGTGTACCGTAATTAGAATTGAATAATTTTCTTAATGTTGTTCAGTGTTCAGTGAATGAAAGATTGGTATCTTTTTAAGTGCTCTACCTTCCATGTGTACTTTCCAGCAATTTTATAGCATATTGGTTTCTAAATCAGCCATACCCCCACACTGATGCTTACTGAGCTATATGTGATGGACTCCAAGAGTGTAAGGTCTGCAATTTAAGTCAAATAGTGCTGGTGAGAATGTAACAAACAATGATGTGTATGATTGACCACCTTGCGATGCACAAGAATTCAAAAAGAACAGTGAAGTCTTTAGGATGAATTTTGGGTTTTTTTGGGTGAGTGTAATATAATGAACGTCCTTACCATGCATTCACACTGATGTGATTGCCCTTAAGAGATTGCCCAGCTGTATAATGAAGAGCAGAATTGAGCCTTTTCATCCTTTTTCATAGTGACTTTGATTTTGGCAAGACAGGGTCTGAACTGTCCTTAATACTTCAGAAGTGAGCAGAAGATGTTTTGGGTTTTCATGTCAAACATCACAAAGTTAACTTTGCAGTTCTATGGAAATTATCTATTTTTTACACATTGGGCTTTTGAAGGACCAGTTTATTCTCCAGTAGGTACCTTTGTGGTTTCAAACTGTATTTCCATCATGCACTATATTTGTATGAACTTGTCACAATCATCCAAACAAACAGAATTTAAGAACTGTCTTTGGCAAACCAAAACTATGCTTTCTCAATCCACTTGTGTGAGTCTCACTGCCTCTTCTGGAGAAAAGAGGCATTGCAAAGATATGTAAGGATTTATAGCTGTAGCTGCAGTTGTAAATGGTCACGTCCTTTGCCTGGTCGATTCAGGGCGAATTGGTATGACTGTGATGCCTTCAGGTGAAGGGGAGCCAATGTTCAGCTTTTGAACAGTCTGAACATTAAGGGCTGAATCAAAACCTGAAAATCTTTAAGAGGAGGAGAATACAAACATGGTGTGAAGCTCCCTGGATCTGAGACTGTGGATCTGGGACAAGAAGTACTGTTTCCTTAGAAACTTATTTCAAATGCAAGTCACATTCAATTGTTTTTCACATGAAAGAGAAGCATTATCTGTCTACAAGGCAACTCCAGAAAAAAAATGAAGCATACCCCAAAATGTGCCCATTGCTTGACACTTACTGTGACAAAATGTCACCAATATAGCAAACAGACACAGCTGCATGAGCAAGTTCATTTGAACTTAGCTAGAGTTAAATGCCTTTTGTTCATTTGCTTTCCTTAACATTTCTGTGCGATTGGTATTATCTGTCTACTTGGGTGTGGTGTTTTTTTTTATATCCAAAGCAGCATGTATTTATCACTGTGATGATGGTGGGGTCAAAGAAAATATGGAAATGAACATGTCCAAGGTTGTACAGAACTTTCTGAAGTGGCCTCTTCCAGTCTTTTTGTCCCATCCTTCAGCTGGAGATTGCCAGAGTCAGCACATTGTCTCACATGAGCCCTTCTCTGACTACTTTTGTGCAAAGTCAGCTGGCTTAAAACACTGCAGAAGGCTTCATTTTTTATTTTTTTTTTTAATCTGACAAAGCTAACTGCAGATCTTAAATTCCCTGATTTTATTCATAAATGGAAAAGGTCACAAAACAATATAAGCTGTAGAAATCTCCTGCTAGTCGTGTTCCAATTGAAAACTTAATCTATTCCTAATCATTGTGCCATAACATTTATTGGTGGGTTTCTAATTTGTAGTGCAATTAATGAGAATGGAGTGTAGTCAGAAGCCACGGGACTTATTTTCAAGCAGAACTTATGCTGCCATGCTGCTAAGAAGAAAGAAAAAAAAATGCAAATGATGTGTCTATAAAATTTCTATAATACTGCTGAAATAATTATCATTAATGGATTTTCTCTGGAGTGGAACACATTTGCACAATGCATGCTAGAAAAAATACTGCAAAAATTAAAAAGACAGAAACTTCTTGGATAAAAAAAAATGTCAAGAATCTTAAGATGTGAATAAAGAGAGAGGACCAAAAAAGATGTTTTGGAGATTCATTCGTATCAGTTCAGGATTTCTCACATTCAAACCAACGAAATAATTGTGACAGTTACAGAACCAACAGTGAGTGGAGGCAAATTGTGTTTTAACAGTATTTCAGTATTTTCCCACAGCAATAGGAGTACTTTTTTGAGCATAGTGAGAGGAAATGCACGCACCTTCCAACTCTAAGGATTCTGTGATTTTGTGATTCTGCATACTGCCTGTGCTTGTTGTGCATTTGGCTGTAAAGTAGTACGGTTGTGCACATACTGTGTATTTAGATGTTATAGAAGGATTTGGGCACATAAATGCTGTTCATAAATAGCACCCTTTATAAATATAATTTTAAGTGCTCAAATAATAACTTATGCTATAGCTAAAAAAATACATGTAAATATGCCTTACTTGTTTCTGTTTGGTATGCACTGAAAAAAGATGTTAACTCTTCCCTTTGAAATAGTTCATTCTTTTCTTTTGGAACCATATAGCAATGTAATGTCTTCTGCCCCTGATTCATTCTCCTGTCTAGAAGCACTTTCTAAAAACATTTTTATGTTTCCATGCTTATGGGATGGTATAGAGGCAATGCGGATTTCCAGAAAGTTGGCATATTTCCTGCTTATCATATTGACTCTCAAAGAATGCTCTTTTAGATCACTTTATATATCCAGAATATAAATCCAGAATAAGTCTGTCTGGAGAGATGGAGGACAAAATTAATCCTTGGACTTGTAAAAAAAAAAAAAAGAAGAAAAAAGAAATATACAGATATATGAGCCATGAAGTCATTTATTTATACAGAATATTATTTCATGATCAAAATGGAAAGATACCCAATGAGACCAGCATGAGAAAGGCATACTAGTGGGAATCAGATGGCATTCAGTAAGAGAGTAGCAGGTAGTCCAGTGTAACAGACATTCCTGCTGTAGAGACTGGGGCAAGAGCTGGTGAGTGGCACTGCTGACTGCATTTCACTTTGCGGTCTATAAACTACTGCTTGTACGACAGACTTTGTTGAACTGGGACCTGAGTTTGCTTTATGAGATGGTGGTCTCTGTCAGTCTGATCTTACAAGTGCTCTATTCAGGGCAGAAAAGCATATGCATGTGAAATATATTTTTATGCATTATATACACAAATAAAAAACAATTCAAAAAAAAGTGAGTGCATGTTTTGTTGAAGCATAAATTTATTTTCTTGTATTTGTGAGAATTTGTGACTTTTGCTTTTTAGTGTGCTGTTAAAAATTCAATGTTAAAAATATACTACTGTTTAATGTGATTTTACAAATTCTAATCCCTCAAGTAATTTATTTTTCCAAAAAACCTACATGCCACTTTTTCTGTATGCAGGCGGGCTGCATGCAAGTATCTTCATGACATCAAACAGTCATTTATTCTTTTTTTATGCTACATTTGTTGTCATTCTGAAACACCTAGGAAATTTTACTCATCATTTTACTGGTCATTTTCATCAGATCTATGCACCAGACCACACATAATTTCTCAAGTATGGTCATTTTTTGTTATCAGCTTATTTTTGTTAGTTATGCATCCAGAAAGGAGAAAAAAATTACTAAATAAAAATTATTTTCCACTATAGGCTGTGAGAGTGTTGTGCTGTGATTTAAGAGCTGGCACTGAAAAATGTGATTCTGCAATCAATCCTTTCATTGCCTGATCACTCCCTTGCCAGCAAATGCTGTGTGCAGGTTTCTTTGCCGGCTTGTTGCAGGTCTTTCAGGTCCTCCTTCATGGAAATGATTAACAAAAGGCACATTTGTTTTGTAAAGCCAAGGACAGCTTTACAACACAGGATTCAGCTATTCTTCAAATTTGCATTCTACGTTGTTGGAACCCATAGTTTCATGGTTACTGGACTGGGTCTGTGCTTGGTGAAGATACAACTCCAAAAGCTCCACATCTTTGCTGTGTTGGGGGCCCAAGACTTGCACGCAGTACTCCACTTGGGGCCTTATGAGAGCAGAGGACAATCACCCCTCTGCTTGTGGAATCCTGGAACCATTGGCTTTCTGGGCTGCAACTGAACGGTGCCAGCTCATGTTAAATTTTTCATCAACCCCAAGTCCTGCTCTGCAGGGCTATTCTCAATAAATTTTTCATCAACCCCAAGTCCTGCTCTGCAGGGCTATTCTCAACTTTTTCTCCCTGTTTGTATACATATCTCAGATTGTCTAGACCCAAGTGCAAAACCTTGCGCGTTGCTTTGTTGAACCTCATTAGGTTCACAAGGTCCCACCTTTTGAGTTTATCAGGGTCCCTCTGGACTGTCTGAGATAGTAAAGCTAATGAATTACGAAGCAGTTATCCCATTGCTTCTCTAGCAGATATTGAAGAGGTTCATGATAGCTCTGTATTTTTGTATTTCTGAAGTATCTTCATTAATCAAAAAGGTATAAGATGTAAAGACTAAAATTTTATTATGTGTACTTTCATAATGAAGAACTTTAGATAGCATCTGTTTTCTGCCTGCCTCCCTAGCACTCTCTAACGCTGGGATTTTAGACTCAAACTTTCTGCTTCCAAAAGCTCTTTAGTCTGTTTTGACTTGATTCTTGTCTTGTGGGTTAAAATCCCGTGTATTATGTGAAGAGATGTTTGGATTATCTTCTGAACACTTTAGGGGCTGATTTTTGATCTGAGATGTCCTGGGTACTATTCAAATATGTCTTCAAACAGTCGGGATAATCTACCTATAAGTGTCAAGGAAACATAAACTTGTACTTTTAAGTTTTGAAATTGATCTGTATTCGTTCACCACTGTATGTTAGTATGCCTGTTTGGTGACTATTTCAACATCATGCTCTCATTTTTAGCGTTGTATCATTTCCAGACTTCTCTCTCCCTGTCTTCTATCAAGGTCACTCTTTTTTTTGGAACATTTAGTTCTGAGTGACTATTTTCATTTTCACATCAGAAATCAGCGTATGTTTCAAAGCTGATAAAGGTTTTACTAACCCTTGGTTTTCCATGAGTGGGATTCAGGAGGTCCTATTATGGTTCAATGACTGTTTACGAGGGAGGATAGTGATAGGACAAGGGGGAATGGTTTTAAACTGAAACAGGGCAGGTTTAGGTTAGATATTAGGAGGAAGTTTTTCACACAGAGGTGGTGACGCACTGAACAGGTTGCCCAAGGAGGCTGTGGATGCCCCATCCCTGGAGGCATTCAAGGCCAGGCTGGATGTGGCTCTGGGCAGCCTGGTCTGGTGGTTGGCGACCTGCACATAGCAGGGGGGTTGAAACTAGATGATCATTGTGGTCCTTTCTTTAGGCCATTCTATGATTACAGACTAAAAATGCCTGTAAGTACCATGATTTTTCATGACAAATACTTCATACTAAACCTAAGGCTATACCAACTGCAGGTAAACTGTAACTTTAATCACACTTCATTCTTGATCTGTTATAAGAGATTTTCACCAATATTCACAGATTTGCATTTTTAATTAAAAATGTATGGATATTACCATGTTATGAGCATATATATATTTATGTTTATGAGTTTATGTAAGCAAACATGGAAAACTCTGTTTTGATTTTTCAGCCAACAAAAACTGACATTTTCTTGAGGTTCCTATTTATGTGAAGGTAAATCAGAGAATACATATTCCATGTTTATGCACTATAGTAAGACAGATCATCACAGCTTGTATTTGTCGTTTGGTTTTGAAGTTTGCCGTGTTAACTCTTCTAGATAGTAGTTAGGTCAGAAGCCTACCTCTTAAGCTAATATGTACCTAGATTAAAATGCAAGCACGTCAGTACTAGCTTAGTCTTTCTATGCACTGTCATTCAAACTGAAGGTAGAACAGAGTTGTCAGGCACAATTTCACAGTGTTCTCATATAATCATGCCGCTCAGTCCTGGACTTAGTAATTTTAAAGTAGATTTTTTCTTAGCAAAGACCTGTGATTACCAATGAGAATTCTAAGGCAATGAAACAAAAGTATGAGAGGGACAGGTTTAAAGCTATAACCCATCTTTGGCATGATCTATATTTTATATAGAGGTAATAAAACTTAATATATAAATGATCTGTAATCATACATTTACTTAACTAGTATTGCAATAATGGATATTTCATAAATATAACATCTTTATTTTTTCCCAGGTAAAGTGAGATTATTGTCTTACTCCCCTGGAGAACCTTCAGTTGTGTGATAACACTGATATTTTAATTTCTACCTTCTCTTTACAGCTGGAAAGCATAGATTTTTTTATTTTTTTTAAGTCCTTCTGTTTATGCTTAGACAGAGTAGGGATTTTTGTTTCTTTAATTAAAAAAAAAAAAAAAGAAAAAATAGACTGTATAATCAGAGTGTGATTTGGGAAGCCTTAGAATTTTCCAAATTGTGTTTTTTCACTCTTTGTTCTAAGAGAGCAGAGCGAAGAGCTGGAGCCCAGCCAAATGGTTTGTTCAGAAAAGCCCAAATAGCTTATGTTAATATTATAAGGGAAACATCTGTAAGTATAGACAGGAATAATTAAATGTGATTTTTAATTGTACAGCTAATTCAGGCATGTAAATATAATCTACATTCAATTTCTTGAAAACTCAGAGAAAGAGGAATCTAAAAAAAAATCACCAAACACCCAATCTGACTGAAGGAAGGGAGTGACTTAGTAAAACACTCAGAAGAGAAGGGATAAATGCAACACTTACAACAAGCTTTTAGTATCAGTCAGAAGCTAAGGGTCAAAGATTATGGCAAAAGAAAGCTGTTCCGTTATCCTCCAAAACATTAAGCTAAACGTAAAGAAGCTTACCAGCATCACTGGAAGCTGCTTACCAACATTGATAGAACATTATTTTGAAAGGATTGGAGAGAGAGAATTCATTATTGTTTTGTACAGAAAGAATGAATTAAGATACTGATTATAAACCTTTCAAAAGTTGTGGAATGAGAAATGGACAAATCCAAATAAGATGTTGAGAAGTCAACTGGTTTTCAATTAAATGCCAACCAGGCGATTTCCAAGAGAAGGTGCACAATTTATGCAAAACACTGTTTAAAATGCTTAATCAAGTAAGCTGAGATGACAAACAAGACCAGCTGTAGAGCAAAGATTGTACCGTATCAGCTGTGCACACAGTATGGTTCAGATTTGAGAACTATACATATAAGAAGTAATAATTGACCAAAAAATGTTCTTCAAAGGGGAATCTGATTTTAAAAGAAGCCTGCTTTATTCCATGTTGATAAAGTAGTATATTTTAATTTGTATCAACTGAACTTACAAAAAAGCAACTTCCCTTTTCATGTAAAGTTGATATCCTTGAGATTTTTCTCCTTTGTTCTTTTTTAAAGAATCTGTTGGTTTGCTCTACGGTGTGTTTTATGAATATAAATAAGGGAAAAGTACATTTTAATGAGTGACCATTAGCTGATTTCACATGGCTTTGTGTTTAGACAGTGGATAAAAAATAAGCATGTCAAACAAATGGCAAATAGCTGTACAAGCATGATCTAGTGTTATTTGCTTTCTTCTAAATGATATCAATCCTGCTTCCTCGTGGAATGAACATTTACAGATGGATAGCTATGCCTTTGATGTCAATAAAAAAAAACTGAGAATAATCTTGATTTTTTGTTTATGTGAGAGAAACTCAATTTCAAATGAAAGTATGGTCTGGACACAGACTTACTTTATGATATGGTGGAGTAAAAACCGTATGGTAAAGGTTGTGCGCTCAAATATGCTTGAACAGTGGAAGAAATCTCTTTCCATTGTCTTTGAATTTCCTGTCTGCTGAGAGGTTCTGGCATTTTTTCACGCATTATTGAGCTGAAGCAACTAAGCCACAGAATTCTTCCTATGCTCAGATAACAGCATGTTGGTTAAGGACTGCAATTTCTTGTAGTCAAGAGGCAGCAAGAAAGCAGTGTTACGAACAGTCATTTCTAGCAATCCTCCAACCTGCATCTACTTGCAGCCAAACTGGCTGTAGAGCATTCTGCAGCACCAGTCCAGAAGGAAGAGTAAAATCCTATCTCTAGAGTTAAAGCAGTTTCTCTCAGTCCACATCTTGCTGTTCATCCTTTTCCAAAATACCCTCTATCAACCCTAATAGTACATCAGAATTCTTCATAAACCATTATCTGGTGTGTGTCTTCACTGTTCTTCCCAAATTGGTGCCTGAATGATTTTCAATTGTACCTATTAACATTTGGCAACCATCTTTACCTCTTTGTGCTTGCTGTACAAAAAGATAGCGTGATTCAATGTTGCCAAAAGATTGTAAGATATAGTCTTGAATCTGCAGTAGCAACAATTTTATCTGAAAGCCTAGGTTTGGAATTTTCTGTTTCTAATTAATTTCAAGGCAGCATGTTATCCTGGTTTCAAATGAGATAAGGTTAATTTTCTTCATTGCATTTAGTACAGTGCCATGTTTTGGGTTTAGGAGAAAAGTGTTGATAGCATACACTGATGTTTTAGTTCTTGCTGAGCAGTGCTGCACAGATCCAAGGACTTCTCCACTTCTCACAATGCCCTGCTAGCGAGGGGGCTGGGGGTCGCAGGTTGCTGGGATGGGACAGAACAAGATCTTAACTAGCCATAAGGATGTCCCATACCGTATGACATCATGCTGAAGAGTAAAGTGTAATATAATAATGCAACTTAATATAATGGTATATAAAATAATACTTTCCCTTTCTTATCAGTCCTGTTAAACTGTCTATATCTCAATCCACAAGTTTTACCACTTTCCGGTTCTCTCCCCATCCCTCTCTGGAGGACTGAATGAAAAGCTGTGTGGTGCTGAGCTGGATCAAATCCCACTGCATATTTGGTAGAAAGTCTTTCAAAACACAGTTCTTAAACTCTGAATGCTGTGTGGCCGCCTGATCACACTGCTGGCTCATATTCATAATTCAGTTCAGTCCATCAGTGCACCAAGGTCCCTTTCCATCAGGCAGCTTTCCAGCCACTGGCTCTTATCCACTAGCTCAACAAATATGATTAAATTAATAACGGTTAATAATTAATATACTTTGTGGGAAATGGAGAGCCAGGTGAAAAGACACCAAGTGACATATTTGTTGTCATTTATGGATACTTTTATCTGAAGAGCAAGAACTTTGAAACCACAGTTGTCAGAATGGCAAATGATACCTTCTGGCACATGCAAACACAGATGACACAGGAGAAGTTGCACTGATGCTGTACAAGTCTAACAGTGAATTTCTGTCTCTGAGAGTATCACGATACAAATACAAATGATGCCACTGCCCAAGAGCAGTACTTAATGGTCCATGTGTTATAGCATATGGATGCATGCAAGTCTCACAGACAAAACTGTTGTATGGAGATATTGAAAGAAGGTATACTAGAAATAAATGTGAGCAGTTCATAAATTTCTCTTTTGAATATGTTTTTGCAAGGGACTCCTCCATGTCTCAGCAAGTGATGTTCTTTATATATATGCTTAGGCTTTAGCACACTGCACAGCAGGCACTCTGGTAAGCCTTCTGTTGCCACAGTCCAGGAAAGCTACCTTTAGGGACATTAGTACATCTTGTGGATGCATCCAGAGTGGCTGCCAATCTAGCCAGAATAGCTCAGCATCTATGTTGTATCTAAGCTAAATTAAACCGGATTTTTCTTATTGTTCCATTGATGCTGCTAGTGAGCTTTCTAACTTTTATGAGACAGGTCAGTTGAGCTTGTCTGTGACTTGCTGGCATATTCAGACCTTAAAATTTTTCCAAGGTGAAGACTTAGTATCAAGGAATGAATCACATCTTAATTACTGTATATTACCATTTGGTGTATAGTTTCATATATGCTAAAACAAAGTCTCCTGTATATAGCTATATGGCTATATAGCTGGGAGACTAAAACCTGTGCATTGCTGTAGTTTTGAAATAAAAGCTTGCATTTCTGGAAAATTCCAAAACATTCAGGGTCTCCTCCTTACTTTAAAAATACTATTTGCATTTTCTGTATAAAGGCCCTTTCAGAGTGAACACATTTTTAACCTTCTGTCAGGTTTTGCTTGTTGGTTGCTCACTGAATTCAGGGAATTACGGAATTAATTATGGAAAGACTTGGGTTGGAAGGGATCTTAAAGCCCGTCCAGTTCCATCCCCTCACTAGATCAGGCTTCCCGGAGCCCCATCCAACCTGGCCTTGAGTCCTTTCAGGGGTGGGGCATCCACAGCTTCTCTAGGATCACCATTTTGTGTGTCATTCATTTGTGATATGACTTATCCATTCTCCAGAATCCTTCAGCTGTGCTTATTCCTCTACAGGACCTTTCAAAAGAACTTGGATTCTCTAGGTTTGTTTTCCCAGATCAGCCCGATGAAGGCACAAAACTCTTAGAAATAGGATGTGTGAATGTAGAATCATAGATTCATAGAATTCTTCTGGAAGGGATCTATAAAGGCCATCTAGACCAACTTCCCTGCAATGATTGCACTCCAGAAATGCCTGTTTTTCTTTTCTCTGAATAAAAAAAATATTCTTATCACTCTAGATAAGAGTGCCACACCTGGCATGACTTCTACCTCTTGCCTTGAACAAAGCCACCAAGCTCCCAAAGGAAAGAAAGAAAGCTTTCCTGCCATGTCAGCCAAAGACGAAACAGAGCTGAATGACATAATAAAAATTATGGTGTGGCTTTATGTCTCACATATTGCCTGTAATATTAACCAAACCTCTGCTTGTGCATTTGTAACACTAATAAGGAGTGCTAAAACAAGAATAAATATCTGCTGAATCATGGTGTCAATGGCTATATAAACAGCAAGTGCTTGCCACATGGCACTTAGTATTTTGTATTTTGTTGTATATATTCAGTGATTTGTGTGCACAGAAGGGATTTGAAACATGGTAGGAAATGGGTTGGTGTAGCAGAGTTTTGGTTGGTTGGTTGGTTGGTTGGTTGTGGGTTTTTTTTTGCAGAAACAAAAAGCAGATGTAAGACAGTGTGTGTGCAAATGCTGTGGATCAGGGGAATAATTCAGATGTGACACAGCTCATAAGGGCAGTGCTGTAAACAGTGATGGAAAATGGTCAAATGCAGAAAATAATACCGGGTCTGTTCTGGAAGCTTGAGAATTGAACCACAGTATTATGTATCATTCATATTGATTAGTGAATTGTGACAGACAATTAATGTCATTTTTTCAGGATTTACCTATTATTAAAAAGTGTGTTTGTTAAGGCAAGAACAGTGTACTAGCTTTGACTAAACTGAGAAAACAAAGAGTAGATTGAAGGGGCCATATTTTGTGTCTGTGATTGCTTTTGTTTTGCAAGTGCAAATATATAAAGAATTTCTTCCAATAAAAATGAAGGAGAAATTAGCTTGATTATTTTCAGGGTAGCAATGCATCTGCATTAAGAGCATTTAAAAATGTAAAAGTAGACAAAACTATTTTAAAATCTGACTATGTGTTTGCAGCCAAAAATATTTAGCTTGAAAAATATCTTCTCTTTTATAGATCAGTAAGACTTAGTATAAATATTTGTTGCATTAGTTTTCAAACAGTTACACATTTGTGTGTTCCAAAATGCGACAGAGTAGATTAAAATAAATTAACAGTTCTTTCTGAGGGATATGTATCAAATTTTTTGACACTTCTGCTCATATGCCAAAAGAATTTCATAATTAAAGAAGACATTTTGTATTATCGATGTGTAAGTCATGAAAGTATTGAGCCATGATCCACAACAGACGGTTTTCTCTGTCTTTTCTCCCTAACGTCCAGCTAATAGAAGCATAAAAGCATCTTTCATACAGGTTACTTTGCACATCAAGTGAACAACTCTGCAATTTTTAAGTATCTCAAAGAGGATGAATCCCAAAATGGTGGAGTGAAGCTTTTAATGACTGAATACTAAATGTAGCCCTGATTTTGTGTATGGTTGCCATGATGTAGTGAAAACTGCGATATAATAAAGAATTGATGTGTAGATACTGGGCCACCTATATATAACTTCTATGTAAAAGCACAGAGCTGCAAAGCAGAGGAAATGGAACGGCTGCACACACTCCATGGTACACACATTAGTCCTCATTGACTTCACACTTAGACTTCACTAAATGTTCTTACTTTAACCTGGCTTAGCCACACCAGTCAGAAAATGAACAAACAAAAAACAACGCTTACCTTTCAGAGGCTCATAAGCATTGCTGAGTTATTCCCAAAAGTACCAATGGGTTATTTCAGTGAGAAGTGTTCTGCTCAACGAAACCAAGCAATGTGCCCACACACCATGCCATTCTGCCATCAGTGCTTTGTCATTCTTGCCCTATCAGTTGTTTCTCTGCTAAAAGACTGAGAGCAATACGTTTCTTGTTTAAACAGTTTGGGATGAGTGGGAAAGTGCTACTCCTGAGCTGCTTCAAGGCTGTTTCAAATTAAATAATTTGGTGTTACTTTTAAAGAGGAATATGATTTAAACAAGAGATTTTGAAAATTTGAAGCTTCTAGAAATAGAAATAAATTAACACTTAGAAAACTTGAGTCTCATACTTGATGGTGGTAGAAATGCATAATTAAGAGATATGTAATATGCCAAAGGTAAAAGCTGGTGTCTTTAAGCATTGCTTAGAACACATAATTTTTTCCATGCAGGCATGGTGCTCATTGTGCCTACCTTTTCACTTGCTTGTGATCAATTTTACCAAATGAAGAGTTACTCAAGCTACTCCATTTCCCAGCAATAGCACCATGAAGTTTTGCCCTCCAGGCTGAGTAGCTGCTCATGAACAACCTGTTTATTGTTACAAGATGTGGTTCTATTGGCTGTTATTCCTTGCATTGCTCATTACTGAAAAATAATAATAATAATAATAATAATTAAAAAAAAAAGATTTCAGAATTCACCGGAGCTTTGTATTTCCAGGCTTTCCTTGTTGATCTTGGCTGCCTCTGTATTCTGTTAATTTTGGTTAATTTCTGGAGGTTGCTCTCCTATTTTGACAATTTATCAAACTGTCAATAAAGCAATGAAAATCCTCCACTGGCTGTCAGTATTACTTACTGAATGTTGTGGCATAGAACACAACACATCCTTGAGAGTTTGTCCAGCATCCTTTCATCTTTCAATACACAGTTTGTTCAGTTGCTTATATGGAGAAATGCTACTTTGGAACTATTTGATGTACTTTTATTTGTTTCTAAAATACAGTTTGGCAGATGAAAACACCTTGGCAGGCAGCCTATGGACGCTAGTTTTCCAGGAATTATTAGTGCTCTGAGGATCACAGCATAGCTCCTACTAATGAAGGATTTGGAAAGTGTTTTGAAGGCATGGCCAAAGCATTACATCTTTGAAAAAAAAAAAAGAAAAGAAAGAAAGAAACAGGCACTTGCAGCTAGCTTATTATCTGAAAAGATACTTGGGGTTCCAAACTCCCAGTGCAGGCATTGTCTGTGCTGGAAAGAATTGTCTATGGAAGAGAGATGTAAGGTTTGTGCGCGGAGCGTCCTGAGCAATATGCTGTAAGAGCAGTGACTTGGAAGGACGAGATACATAATCCTTATAGGTGTTCCACAGAGTGTAGCTCAGGTACCTCAGATCTCTGACTGCTTTTTGTTTGTTTGTGTTTGTTTTTCTGGACGTTTGCTTTTCTGACGTTTTTAGAATTTTGCTTTCTGCTTTTGTTGCCTGTGTAAGTTACATGCTCTGAGCATGACTTTGAATCTCATTTTCTTTCTTTTATATGATATGGTATCATTTTTCTAATAACTGTAGTATATCATATTAAAAGGAACCATTTAATTTTCTATAACAAAAGCTGTGAATCATAACATTTTTGCTCGTAGCTCGTAGCTTAATGATAACATTATACATTATTTCCACAGTTAATGTGAAATGAAAGCTATGAATAGTTAATAAATTCGTGTTTTTATTTGGTAAAATGAAATCTAAGATGACAAAGCAGTGCCAGGCATACTTATTCTTTCAAGGAAAATATTTTTCTGTGGCATTTATATCTTAAAAAGTCAGCAAATGTGTATTATGAAGCTTTCTGCATTTGTATACAGTTTAGCCATTTCTCTCACGAGACACTAAATAAAATGAAAGGATATACAGTCATTATAACAGAGTCCATTTCTTTCTGAATCGAGTCAGTGTAGTTAGTTGTTTACAGTATAATATTACATCTTTTAGCTCTTCAAGAAAGAAAAATGCATTCCGTGATTACTTTGCAAGTTGCTTTTCCTGATTTATCTTGATTATGTGAGGTGCATGGGTACATAGAATTACTGAGGTGATCAGTTGTTTTCTATTCTTGAGTATCAGCAGTGTTTTCAAATACTGTACAGCAAGACAGAAAGGTTTACTGGACATTAATTGCATTTTGAAATACAGAAAGAAAACAAAATCTGAAATCACCAAACCACACAATTATCTTATTTTTATGGAAAATTTCTCTGCAGAGAAGGACTTTGGGATCCTGGTGGTCAAACAGATTGACCATGAGATAGCCATGTGCTTTTGTGTCCAGGAAGGCCAGTGATATCGTGGGGTATATTAAATTGAACACCACCAGCAGATCAAGAGAGGCTGTTCTCCCTCTATTCTGCCCCGGTGAGGTCACATCTGGAGTCATGTGTCCAGTTCTGAGCTTCTCAATTCAAGAAAGACGGGGAACGTCTAGAGAGTGTCCAGCAGAGAGCTACAAAGATGATTAGGGGTCGGGAGCATCTATTTCCCTTATGAAGGAAGGCAGAGAGACCTGGGACTGTTCAGCCTGGAGAAGACTGATAAGGAATCTTATCAACTTTTACAAATTCCTAACAGTTAGAGCTAGGCTCTTTTCAGTGGTGCCCAGGGACACATCAAGGAGCCGTGGGTGAAAACTGGAATATAGGAAGTTCCATCTGAAGATAGGGAAGAGCTTCTTTACTGTGAGAGTGACAGAGCACTGGCACAGGCTGCCCACAGAAGTTATGTATTCTCCTTCTCTGGAGATATTCAAGACCCACCAGTGCACTCTACTGTGCAACCTACTGAAGGGAGCCTGCTTTAGCAAGTTTGGACTGGAGGATCTCCAGAGGTCCCTTCCAACACCTGTAATTCTGTGATTCTGGATTATTAACTTGTGAAAATTAAATTAAAGTGTTTTATTTTGTTTCTTTTTTCCAAAATAATTCTAGCACCATTTTTGGGGGGATGGGAGGGGAGAAGGTGTTCTTGTCCTAACAGTTGTTTGCATTGTGTTGGTGCTGAGTACTTTTCTCCCATAAGCTGTTTTCCACAGTGACTGTCCTTGAACAAACCAGAAAATGAATTTGATTTCTCTAATGCAGAAGATAATTGGATTTCTCTTTATGGAATGCATCCCTTTAATGACTGTCTCTGCTTCAACCAATTTAGCTGCAACTGACCTGACATTGATCTGGTGATACGACTTTAAATAAATGCCAAAGCTGGGAGATAAGAGACCAACTGTCTGATATCAGAAAGAACATTTCCTGCCTCATCTTGCCATTTTTCTCAGAAAATGTCTCCTTCTTGAATGTCATTCTCATGAAATGTGCCACAAATAATTGGTTGTAGGGGAGCAGATTGCATTCTTCTAGCAAATATCATAAGTATTTCCCAGAAATCCTCTGAAGCAACTACTTTTGAAATTGAATAAAACCTCTCAAAGTAACTTTGCAGGTATTTATTGCTATGTAGATCCTTCCTAAGTGATTAAGTGGTACTAGTGTAGTGAATTAAACCTTTACAGAGTTCTTGTTCAACATTAAATATTTATCAGAATATTTAGTTAGCTTATGGCAGTGTTATAAAAAGCATGATAGCATGTTGACCTGAGAAAAAAATTACTTAGAGAAAACAATTAATAAAGGTGGTGTTTCAGAGCATAATGCATTCTTTCTTCAGGCTGATTTTAATGGAACTAGAATATCCTAGAATGTGTATTTCTACTTATTTAACATGTTATCCTTTGGATCCAGTCCTCCAGGCTATTATGCTAAGTGCTTTTAACTGTAAATGGACTAGGAGCCAAAATTTAGAATTTGGTTCCTACGTGGTTTAGATTTAATCATGGCCTGCGTGTTCCTTTAATGTTGTTAATGTCTGTGAAAATAGTAGCTAACTCACTGCATTGTAAATTAGATGCTAAAAACATTATACTAAATCAAATTCGATGGAAAATAATAATAAAAAGTCTTAATTTCCAGATTAACATATTTCCTTCTAAAATTTAATTGTTATTTTCATTCTAATCAAAACAATCAGTAATTTTCTGCTGTACTGGTACCAATGACAGACAGTAAGAATTTGTCCTACTTGTCTTTACTAACATTTGCTCCCCCTATTTTCTTTTTCTGTTTAATTCTGACTCTTTATGTAGAGGTGGCTTTCCACATTTCTGGAACTTTTGCACGGTGGCATTGATGAGCTTATTGTATGTAACTTTCAGTTCTTTATAGCACAGTTATCTGGAAGTAAATAGATGTGAAAACAAGGCTTCCCAAAGTGGAAGGGCCGGAGGGGCTATTAACCTCCCACAGTTAGCTGAAAATCATTTTTAATTCTTTTGTGTACTACACAGAAGTAGTGCATACATATGAGTCTCTGGGCAGAGAAACAGATGGTCTTTTCAGACAGGAATTATGAAAACGAGAATAAATATTTCATAATTTTAAATTCCATGCAAGTTTTAAGGGTTTTTCGTGTCTCTGTTCCCAAGTGTGTTTTTCTTTCTGAAAGCAGGAAGCAGGAGAAGATTATAAATGGCGTATAGCACTTAATTTGCAGGCTTGTACTCCCTGGTTACAACTCTCCCTTCAAGAGTGAAAACACTGCCAGTGTTGCTCTTGGAGAAGTGGGTCCCTGGCCCAGGCTGGACTGGAAAGCCATACGTATGTGAGCTTATGTATGGCCATAGGCAAAAGTAACTTACGTCCTGTAGGTTGCTGCAACTCCTAGGTTAGTTCTTTTCTTCTTATCTTTGGATATCCCGCGGTTTTCCTTGTTTCTCAAGGAACTGCTCACACTTCTAGGGGCTGAATGTCTAGCATACCTCATGTTGACTGAAAGCGATACTGCAGATGCTGTTTTTCCATTGCCTAATTACTAACGTCATCAGAACTGAAACAGATTTGTTGTAGATGAAAAGAAGTGTTCTTTGAGTCCTTCTGAGTGTCTCTTTCATGACAGCAGTTTTCCTGTATGTTTTTTCTGTGTAGGTCACTGACATGATGCTTCAGGACAAACCCTACCCAGATTGGGGAAAGTCAGCCAGAGCTTTCTGGAAGAAAGGGAACGTTAGGATCATTTTATTCTGGTAGGAAAATAATAACATCAAATTATACTAAATGAAGCTTTTAGAGAACACCCAAAAATGTGTCTTCTCCTTCTCTGTGTCATGAAGCAATGTAATGGCAATAGAAGGCAAGAAAAGAAAAGAAAAACTTAACAGTAGATCTAACAAAAAGTTGATCATTACTAAAGCCGTATACATGCAAACACTTCCTAAACAAAGTAACTGATGTAAAAATATCATTTTAAAACTGATTTATACTGTTTCTTTTCTAATATACTTGGGACTGTTTATAATGAAGTTGCAAATGTTTTGCTGCACGTGATAATATTTAGATGTCTAATTGTCAGTTCTTTTAATTAAGGTAAGTACGTACATAAATGTCCTTTTGTGGCCTTTAAATTATTACGAGTAAATCTTTGAATTTGCTCTTGAATGGGATTGCAAATAGCAAATCAGCCACAGATTGTAAAGAGAAGTATTTAATAATAAATACAAAAGTTGTAAGGCGAAAGCAAATGTTTGACCATAAGTGTAGTGTCTTCCAACTAAATTCAGATCAAGTGGCTCTGCTGAAACAGAACATAAATTATGCCAGGAAAAAAATGTAAGATGGAAATTGTATAGTCTAAGGGGCAATCAAGAGGTCCTAGTGGTTAAAGATAAAATAAATTGAAGGGCTTTTTTCAGATACATTAGCAGCAGAAAATGTGATGAAAACATCAGCAGACCTGCTTTTTTTTTTTTTTCCCTAAGAGTTGAAGGAAAGACTTCAAAGGAATTTTTACAAAGAAGTTGAAAAAATTATGTAACTGAATTCTGCTACAGAAATTTCAAAGAACTATCTATAATTTTAAAGTAGTAAAGGTGAGATGCTATGTTAAATTGGGGCAATTAACGGAAACACGAAGAGAAATTTGGAGGCTGGAGAAAATAGGAGATTCAGATGGTTGAATGTCTGCGACCAAGTCTTACGGGGAACTGATGCAAATTTCATTCTCTCTTAAATGCCTAATGAAGAAATGAAGGCTAAAAACCGGTTTTTGTTTTGTTTGTGATGCTTATTTGAACAAACAAGAATTATCTTATTGGTCAGTAAGTCTTAATTCAGTATTAGCTAAATGGAATGGATACATCATTAATAATAGAATGAGGAGAAAAATGGATAATTCAATTCCGCTAAAAGAAACCAGTGTAGCTCTGCTACACTGAAAAGAAAACCTTCTCTGACCTGGTAGAAGTCTTTGACTGTGTCATCAAAATAATGGATTAGGAAGAAATGCTTGATCTAATTTGTTTGGACTTTCAAAAGGCTTCTGACAAAGTTCTTCACTGAAGGCAATTAAGAAAAATAGTAAGCCCCGTGGAGTCTGATGAAATAATTAAGGAATCAGCTAAGAGATGTGTAGCAAAAGGCATAAATAAAGTAATGCCTTTCTGCTGCTCTCGTAAGAGTGGGAAGAGCCGTTCTTTAGTGTTAGAAATAGTGATTTGCGTATATCATGTGGTTATGTATACATTAGTGACATGGCAGAATCTGAAGATGAGGCAAACAGTTTGAACTGGTAAGTGCTGGCATGTAACAAGGATCATAGAAAGCTAGGTGGAAAGATACTGTGATTGAAAAGGTAGAGTTGTGCTGGAAAGCTCAAACAGCTCCCTGTCATTATGAGACATGAAGAGGAAGGTTTTGCACTGTACTGAGGTGGGCAAAAAAGTAAAGCCGATGAATTTTAAGTGGCTCGGATATGTAATAAGAGAGCCAGCAAAGAATGGTGTAATTTGGTTAAGTCAGTAAAAAGATCAGTGTAGAACATCAAATTCTTTTTAACTAAAGAGTAGCCTTGTCTGAACAGCTGTAAAGGACATTAATGAAGAGTGAAGTGAAAAAAAACCAAACCTTAATTACTTGATTACACAGAATAAAAGGATGGAAAAAGGTAACGTGGTAAAGAGTTTTCTTTTCAAATTTATATGCCAGATATGGAGAATAATAAGATATTATTGAAAGCATATTTATGTTGTTGCGAAAGATGCTATGACTTCTTGCAGTCTGAAATGTTATAAACATGTGTTTTTTTCAAGTAATATTCACAGTAACAAAAACTATGAACAGTTTAAAATTGAGATTAAAATAATAAGAAAAGATATTTCTTTTTGTGAGTGATTCTCATACTAAAGAGTATGCTTAATGGGGTTTTAGAAGCCTAAAGTGCAGTATAAATGCTTTTATTTTTAACTTTAAGCATTGAACTAGAACCATCCTGTGCAACAGTCTACATTCTGTGGAAACATTTGGATTGTGCATATTAGACATCAGTAAAAAATAGACTTCCTTTTCCTTGTAAGTAAGAAAAATGAAGAATGAATGAAAGTATTGACAGTCATGCACAATAAAGAGACGCATTCCTATTTCATTTGTTATTGTTTAAGCAGGGTGATGTGAGCAGCCTCCTTTCTGAAATGTTCCAGGTGAACCAACCTTGACAGTATTTGCTACACAGATACTAGTATACCAAAATCCGTTTATTCAGCATGTTTCTTACTGATACACCTGTTTTGCAGAGATAGTGTAATTCAGTCCACTGTACATTAATTATTGCAAATAATAGATATGTGATGCACAGTTTTAAGTGGTTAATGGAATTAAAATATTAGATACCCACTAGACTTATTTTTCTGGTAGCTTCATTTTACTTCCAGGTTTTTCTTCATAAAATTAGAAAGTGTCTCTAAACATACCAAAGGCAAATGGACTGTCATGGGGATAGAGACATCATCCACTTGTTTCTAACAGTTGTAATGACTTTGTGTTTCTCATTTGTCATTTAACATGCATCAGACCAAGTTAGGGTCTGACCTCCTGGAAAGGAACTCTTCAGAGAAGAATCCTAGTGTCCTGGTGGACAGCAGATTGGCCATGAGCTAGCAGTGTGCCCTTACGGCCATGAAGGCCAATGGTATCCTGGGACGTGTTACAGAAAGTGTGGCCAGCAGGTTGAGGGAGGTGGTCTTTCCCCTCTGCTCTGCCCTGGTGAGGTCGTACCTGGACTTCTGTGTCCAGTTCTGGGCTCTCCAGTTCAAAAAACACAGGGACTTCCAGAGAGTGTCCAGCAGAATGCTACAAAGATGACTGGGACCTGGAGCATCTCCTGTATGAGACCTGGGACTGTTCAGCCTGGAGAAAAGAAGACTAAAAATGGATCTTATCAATGCTTATAAATATCTGAAGAGCCAGAGTCAAGAGAATGAGGCCAAGCTCTTTTCAGTGGTGCCCAGTGATAGAAGAAGGGGCACTAAGCCCCTAAGTTGAAGTTCCATCTGAGCATGAAGAAAAACTTTACTGTAGGAGTGATGGAGCACTAGAACAGGGTGCTCAGAGAGGCTGTGGCGTCTCTTCTCTGGAGATGTTCAGAACCTTCTGGGACTCTTTCCTGTGTAACGTACTGTAGGGAACTTGCTTTCATAGGTGAGTTGGACTCTGTGGTCTACAGAAGTCCTTTCCAGCCCCTACAATTCTGTGATTCTGTTATTTGGAACTATTTTCAGCTTTCCAATGCAACTAACTAGTAAAGATTTTAATTTAGTTTATTCTCTGCTTCAAATCAACCTTGGGAGCATTGTCAGCAACCACTGTTTGGCTGTTCATGAGGATTCTGGCTGCGTGTGAGTGTCTTCAAAACATAATTCTTCCACAAACAATTCAACTAAGTAAAAAATATCAATTTGGTATTTGTACTTGTCTCGTCCATCAGTAAGTGCTTTATTGAAGTACTTCATCCTTTTTTTATAACTTCTTGTTTTTGTTTTTAATTTAAAAAATCTCCATTTTTGTTATAGACAGCTCTGCTGATGGGTTATTTCACCATGTAGAGGCACCTTTGTATAATGTTATTATGGTCTGTGTTACACTGAACATGAATTGGGCAAGATGGCCTTCAGAATGCAATGAAGTATCAGGAATGGTGGTAAAACTAGGATGGTACAGGTAGGTCTGTAGACTACAAAAGGAAGATAGGAGTAGAATACTAAATATCTGCACCATCTGGCTGTCTGATGAGGCTGTGGTAGAGAGATTGTCTTCTAAGATCTGTGTAACCACAGAAGAGAAGAATGATATGCAGAGGTAGATTATCAAAATGGTGGAGTGTAGAGATAACAGTGGATTGTGCAGCTGCATATTGATTGCAGACAGAGTGACAGAATAATATACACCAGCTCCCTGTCTGAATATGCAAGTAGCACGCTGGAATCCATTTCTGTGGTGTCCCCAGCTGTACGTCTGTTGTACATATACACAATGATCAGTATTCATTGGTGCAGAAGTGTCTTTGACATAGGATTCTTGCCCAAAGTAATAGGAAAGAACATACCAACTTGGAGAAGAAATAAAATGATATGGAAAATTATAAAATTATGATTCTCTGAGTTTTCTATGTTTGACTTTGGAAACTGAACTATATTCTCATAGTATGTGTTTCCATAAACTCTCTAGCTTTCTTTAATGAAAAGCAAGATTACATGTCCTCAAAAATGTGTTGATACTTATGGTACTTTGATTCTGCAAGTTTTTAATATAGTTTTAAAAGCTTTTATTCAAATTAATTGCTCAGAGTTGCTACAGGCCACAAAGTCGTATACATCTGTTATTTTGTGTTAAACATGGTTTTCTGTAGGGTTTTTAACTGGACAATATTTTAGACCCTGAGACTCAAGGAAGCTTCCTTACAGGATAGAGCGCCATATCTCCCACCCAGAAATGAGTGATTTTCTGTTATGTACCTAATTAAGTGTTTGGTTTGATAAGTTAAACTTCTGTATTCTGTGCCTTCACAGACAGGGTGATAAATCACTGAATCACAGAATCGTAGGGGTTGGAAGGGACCTCCAGAGATCATCGAGTCCAACCCCCCTGCCAAAGCAGGTTCCCTACAGCAGGTCGCACAGGTAGGCATCCAGGCAGGTCTTGAACATCTCCAGAGAAGGAGACTCCACCACCTCCCTGGGCAGCCTGTTCCAGTGCTACTGGAACAACTGTGTACTGGACAACTGTGTTCATTTCAGTTATATGAATATAGTTCATATATTTGTTTAAAAGACAGCTTCTTAAACATCCATTCATTTCATTATACTCTGCACTAAGAAAAGTGCATTATAGCTTTGCCAACCTAAATTACATACTGATCCAAAGAAAGCAAACCTTTTATTAAGTTTGTGTAAAGAGTCCCATGCTGCAGTCACACAGATACAACTGCACAAAGCAACAAAATAATTATGTTTATGTGTGGTGAAATATGCATTCACACGCATACATTATTATCTCCTTATTTTGAAGTTTTAAAAGTTTGCTTATTAATAATTTGCCTTGCAATAGGATCAGTCGGACTGAAGACCGGAATGACTTAGAAGGGAAGGAAGATTTCCCAGTAAATATTGTAAATATTGTAAGTCAAAAGAGCATAAAAGTAATTTACAGTGTTGGTGCTCCCAGTGAATCTTTCATTCTGATGCTATAATCAAAGTGAGTAAATTCAATTTGGCCTCCAAATAGGCAAGAAAACAAATAAGTTCCTTGCTATTTATTTTCAGTCACAATACAAAGTGTTCACTTACTTACACAGAGGATTTATATTGAATAATTTGACTGCTAATCTGGGCAGGCATTGTTAAATGTATTTTGAGTAGATAAAACTGTCTGTGAATAGTAATTGTGGCATGTAGTCTGACAATCAAGAAGTAACACAATTTGTCAAGAGGTGACTAAAATATTTTTGATAGCTTTCATTTGATGTATTGGTAAACCCTGCAGTAAGATACGATAATTAACATGTCTTGAAAATAAATTATAATAATCCAGACCAACTTTATTTCATACAAATGATGTTCAATTGTTCTTCTTATTTTCAGTTAACCATTCTATACTACATTATCTGGAAATATATTATTATCTGAAATATTCATACAGAGGTTTTTGTACAAATCTATGTTTGATCCTGTTCACATTCTCTGTTTTGTGTCATAAGGATTATTTTCTCATTTTGATAGCACAGTGCTTCTATACTGTCTAGTATGGAAAAGTGAGAGCGGTCAGATCTCACCAGAATGGTTCAAGTTTGAATAACCCCATGAGTCAGACCCCTTTCTGGGACTGTTTTTTGGGACCTCATTCTCTTATGCTATTTCCCAGCTCCTCATTCTATGAAGAGCACAGCGTCAGTAATTCAGGGTTGTCCCATGAGTCTGCTTTACCCAGTGAGCTTTTGTTTTCAGCTAGAAGAGTTGTTCAGTCCCTCCTCTAAGATGCTTCTGCCTCCCACTGATTTCCAGTGCAAGCAATAGCTCCAGTCCCTGGGAAAACACATCCGTTGTTCCTTTCCTTTCTTTCTCACTCCTTCATTCCCTTCCTTCCACACAACAATAGCCCCCAAACTGCCAACATTCTGTGATCTATTTGTGATAGGAAGAACAGTGGAATGAGGAAGGAAAAGCATTTGAGACAAAATCATGCTCGGGGAGCCTTGAGATCTCCGATTCAAAAGTCACTATCACTGTGAAATCCCTTTGGCATGAAGATTAGATTTGTTAAATTTATTTTGTTCGAGTTACATAAAGTGGTCACATTCTCCTATTTATTTTTATGGAAAGTCCTTGTCTCACTCCAGTTTATAGGAGGGAGAGGAGGCTCTTTGATATTTTATATACCCAGCGTGAGATTAAGAAACAACGGTTCAAATGTTGGTTCGACCAGTTTTTTAGAAATCTTAATTAGGGAGATGGGGAAGGGAAGGATGGTGACTATTATGAATTAGAATGATGGGGAAGGGAAGGAGGGCAGTGGAAAAGATAGGAAATAAGCAAGAATTGCATAAAGCGGGGATAGTCACCACAAGGATCCAGCAGTGGTCCCATTGCACGACGTTCCAATGGTCTGAGGGAAAAGTGCAGGGGGAGAACAGCAGCTGCTGGCCAGCCTTGGACAGCAAGCAGGTAGCAGGAAGAAGTGGCAGGGTAAGTACAGGAGGAAGCAGCAGGGCTCAGGTAGCAGGCTCAGGGGAGTCCATCAGCATGCAGGAATTCTGTAGTGAGGGATCTGATGGCAGACACCTTTCTTCAGCATGCAGGTCTCATGTCGTGAGGAATCTGTTGTGAGGCTTCTCATGTCCAAAAAATCTTTTTTACCCTTCTCCTTCTGCCAACATGGCTTTCCTGGGCACTTGAGAAAGAGTCATGTGCAGTACCCCCTGAGATGGCCATTTTCCTTGAAATAAGCCCACATAAACGACTGCTTCCTAGCCATTAATCTGTGGCTTATTTTGCTCTCTCGTTGCCCCTGGCCTTGTCCATCTGTGTCCCTCAGACAAAGGATTTCACAACCCTTGCCCAGGACTTGTCCATCCGTGTTCTCTAAACAAAGGATTTCTCAGCCCTGGTCAAGGACTTGCTTGGACTTGTTCATCAGCAAGCTTGGAGGCAATGTCATAAAAGAATAATCTCTTATAGTCCTGCAGATCAAACAAAATGTATATTCTTTCTTATTTGTGTCTATGAATAAAAGAAGGATTGGCAGAGATGGAGAAGGAGTGCAGCATGGCAGTTAACTCTCATATGATGTAGGACACACATGCGCATCCATCTCCACATCCACACTATAGACAGCAGAAGAGGTGAGTGAGGGAGCTCTCACCACCCGTTGTTCAAATGTCATTACCCTGTGAAGTTCTAGTGTTTAAGTATTTCATATACTGATGCAGTAAAAAAAAAAAAGACTATTCTGACTGAAAGCTACTAATACAGACCAGAGAAAAAGAACACCCATTTGCAACAGTGGATTTAGGATTGGTCCTGTAAACTTTTCTTTCACCTTTGATTTGGCTTAAATTCTTTTAACTATTGTAGTACTCCTGTATTTTATAGCATATACTTTCAGTTGCTCAGCCTGTTTTTGAACTATATTTGGTATGTACTTGCTGTCTTCAAGAGCTGATAGCCTGTTAGAGAAAGAGACTGTTGTTATGCCTACATAATTGCTAGATCCCTAAGTATAGCCCTCATAATTGGATGGATATGGCAACCCATCTTCACCTCTTAAAAAGTACATTTTATTCTATCTCTGTTAGTGAGCAAGAGGTATATCATGAAAAGTTACTAAAAATATTTTATCGAAAGCGTAGCTTTAATAAAACTTCTTAAAATGCGGTGTCTGCAGTGCTTCAGTAATAATGGCCCTTCTAAATGAAAATGCTCTCACAAAATCACATTCTATGCCAAAAGAAAAAAAAAAAAAAAAAAAAAAGAATATCTGTAATGCTTAGATGAAAATTCCCCTTAGCAGAATTCAAAAATTATTTTCTTTGAAGTAGTCAAATGTAATCCTTCGTTCAGACACAGGGGCAGTGTAGATGTTGCAGCAAGGCCTCTTTTAGCTTAATCTGCACCAGGTTTCCACAGACTTTTTCCTGAACAGTAGACACCTCTGCCTCCTCCCAGGCCCCAAAGAAGATCCGCCAGGAGAGCTGCAGTGTCACTAATGTGGTTGGTTGTTCTGTTACTGTTCTCTTTCTGATTGTTTTCCCTTCCCTCCTCATCTGCAATATAAATTCATTTGTTATTAACAAAAGCATCTCCAATCTTTAGTATTTACAGCTAGTGTATTTCTAGATACACTGTAAAATTAGAATGAGTATCAGAAAATTGTGTGCATTATATAATCATGCAGGCATAAGAAAATGCTGAAAGTTGAACTGTAGTAATATATAGTCAAATAATTGTGAATCCTACACCAAAAACAGAAGTTATAAGTATTGCAAATAGATCAGCATTCATACTGTGGGCTACTGATGATACAACAACAAAAAAAATACATGTTGGGTTATCAGTGTAGGAATTCCTATCTTGAACCCTTGCTTAAGCATGCTCAGGCCTGGTAAAATTGTTGCCCAAAACATGCTCTGACTGGCCCAAACTTAAGCCTCTTTGGAGAAACCATAATGAGTCCATGCTGCATGGAGAAGACACAGCCTCAGCCAATAGTTCTGTGCAAGATGGGCATTCTGAAAGGCCACAGAATTCAAAGGAGATCAGTAAATGAGTGCTGCTGGTACTCACAGCCATTGTTCACAGACTTTGTCATGGCTAGATTCCAAAAATCAATTCAGTTTTGTAAGATAAATGTGGTGATTAGAGCAATGAAATTATTTCCCTTCCTGGAATCCTGGAATACTTTTTTAAACTTGCATTTCTCCATAATTCATGTTTAAACTTGTGCATTAGAATTTGCTGATGTATTTAGCTGAAATCTGGACTCATCATCTTTCTCATATTCCCGTATTTCCCATAAAAATTCAATATTTGCATGTTCTAGATTGAAAAGCACATAGGAGTCATTTCAATGAAAGTGATTACTCAATTAAAATTAATGTTTCAGGATGTGCTTAACAAAACCATGAAGGTGAATATACATGTTAGTAATTAGTCCTTGCATATAACCTCCATTTAGGAAATAAGGAGAATTTGTTCTGCTTCTTCCTTGCTTTTCTACTTTGAAAACAAATCACTAGAGCTTAAAAATTAGAAGAATTGGTTGACAACCCTCTAAATCAAGACATACAATGCTAAAGTATCTTTTTTTTATCCTGGACAACATAAAGAGAATATCGTCGCCATATTTTTATTTCAAATAATTGCATACTGTCTGTCTGTAATTGTGACAGCAGAGAAAACAGCAGCTCAGACAAAGAATAGATTAAATTTCAAATAAAATCACATTGAAAGACAAACAGAGCCTCTGGGGTTTTTTTGTTTCTTAATAGATGCTTTACTGTCTTTTCTAGATTTTTAAAAAAATTTTTTTAATAACACTTAAAAAACCACAGTAGCAGTTAAATGCTGGCTCAATTTCAGACAATATATCTTTGAGGTACTTTCTCTAAATGGAAGTTATCCCAGTGAACATGGTGAGTTTATCATATGCAGTAATCAAAGTCAGGAGTTTCAGTAATCGTATAAACAAAAACAGCATTATCATGGTACCAAATATTTTCCATCTTTTCACATTCTTTGCCTACTGAAGTAAATGATCTTTTCCTTGAAGAAAACCTTGAATGTGGTTTACTGTTGTTTGTCTTGCATTGATGATTACTTTGGTACATTGGTGAGCACAGCAATGATTCTCATGCAGACAAAGAATAAACCTTTCTGGATTTCAATGGGAAGGACATCAGCCCTTCTTGTCCATGATGGCCAGAGGGGTAATGCAAATCCAGGGCAACCGTCTGAAAACATATTCAGTCTGAGAGAGACACATCTTTTTGGAAGCTTTGTTTCTTACACTCTAGGTCATTACTTCCCCATTTCTTTTTTAAATACTCTCCTGTCACAGAATAACTTTAATTTGATTTAATTAAGGAAAAAAATATTGTTTGGAAGGTGGAAGACAGAGGCAAAAAAAAATTGTCAAAAATTGCATTAAAACAGAAGGGGAATTCATGTCAATTTCCTACCTTGCTATTGCATCTTTCGTTTATTTATAGACGCACTAAAAATAAAAGCAAAATTCTTATTTTAAAGATACTACATATAGCTTTCCCCCAGTGCTCAATAAATGTTCTCTTTGAGAGTTCAAGACTACATTATTTCTGGTGCAAACTCTTGAACCTATCAGCTTTATCATATGTTGAGAAGTTGTATAAGTAGAATGTGCCTTTTTTTCTTTTTCATTTCTTTCTTTCTCTGCCTGCTCATGGTCTGAATCCATTATTTAGGTCAATTCTTTTAAAGTCTTATTTGAATTTTTACGTAATTGGAAAATAGTGGGAACTTCTAATAATGAAGTGCCCTAAGGTGTCTCCACTATGAACTGAACCAAATAATTTAAAAATTTTAGCAGATTAATTTCCTATAAGCAACCACCCATGACCAGTGTTTCAAAACAAACAATTAAAAATGCACTCATTTAGGCTCTCCACCCTGCTGATGTTGTGTAGCCCAAGAACATGTGAACTCTTCACCCAAAGGAGGTTTGAGTCTGGAATTCAAGTTTTATAAAGTAAAATAACTCAGAGATAAATTAAATACCTCATCTAGAAATACAACTTGCTGCTCACACAAAGCAGGATATCAGTAACAAAAATAGCCCTTGACACATGCTCAGCCTCAAGTTATCACAGAATCACAGAATCACAGAATCACAGAATCATAGGGGTTGGAAGGGACCTCCAGAGATCATCGAGTCCAGCCCCCCTGCCAAAGCAGGTTCCCTACAGCAGGTCGCACAGGTAGGCATCCAGGCAGGTCTTGAACATCTCCAGAGAAGGAGACTCCACCACCTCCCTGGGCAGCCTGTTCCAGTGCTCCGTCACCTCACTGTAAAGAAGTTCTTGCTCATGTTTGTGTGGAACTTCCTATGCTGCAGTTTCCAGCCGTTTCCCCTTGTCCTGTCTCCACTCACCACTGAAAACAGTCTGGCCTCGCCATTCTGCCCCCCACACCTTAGATATTTATAGACCTGGATCAGGTCCTCTCTCAGTCTTCTCAAGGCTGAACAGACCCAGTTCACTCAGCCTTTCCTCATAGGAGAGATGCTCCAGGCCCTTCACCATCTTCGTGGCCCTCCGCTGGACTCTTTCCAAGAGATCCCTGTCTTTTTTGTACTGGGGAGCTCAGAACTGGACGCAGTACTCCAGATGAGGCCTCACCAGGGCAGAGTAGAGGGGGAGGATCACCTCCCTCGACCTGCTGGCCACGCTCTTTTTAATGCACCCCAGTAAGCCATTGGCCTTTTTGGCTACAAGGACACACTGCTGGCTCATGGCCAACCTGTCATCCACCAGGACACCCAGGTCCCTTTCCGCAGAGCTCCCCTCCAGCAGGTCATCCCCCAGTTATTTGCATGCTTTGACCTGACCTAATTGACTAAAATATTCCAGGCCTATTCGCACAGTGCAGAAAGAAAGGTTTTGGTCAAGGAAATAAAGAGAGGCATGTTTTCAATGATAGTAAACAAGCTGAAAAGATCTCATTTGACTTTTAAATAAAACATTGAATTGCAAGAACTGTAGTTTAGGTAGGAAATAATCATCTTCAAATTAAATAAATTTTATGTGGACAATCTGGAGAAAGATAACACTCACAATGGCAGTGTCATTCTTAGCGCATTGCTGTTCAGGATGAAACTTCTCTCTAAGAGCCAAAACAGGCCCAAGTTTCTTGTCGTAGCTCCTCTGCAGTGTTCTATCACTTCTCTCTAAGAGCCAAAACAGGCCCAAGTTTCTTGTCGTAGCTCCTCTGCAGTGTTCTATCACGTGAAGTCTAATGTAACCATGCTGCTAAACCTTAAACGATGATATGCTTTCAGCTATAAGGACAGGCTAAGAGAGCTGGGGCTTTTCAGCCCAGAGAAGAGAAGGCCTGGGGCGCCTTATAGGAGCCTTCCGATATCTGAAGGGGGACTTCGGGAAAGCTGGGAAGGGACTTTTTATAAGGGCAGGTAGTGGCAAGACTAGAAGAAATGGTTTTAAACTGGAAGAAGGTAGATTTAGAAATTCTTTACTGTGAGGGTAATGAGACACTGGAACAGGTTGCCTAGAGAATTTGTTAATGACCCCTCGTTGGGATCACTCGAAGCCAGGCTGTATGGGGCTTTAAGCAGCCTGGTCTAGAGGGAGGTGTCCTTGCCCATAGAGGGGGGCTGGAACTACAAGATATTAAAGGTCTCTTCCAACCCAAACCATTCTATGATTCTGTGATTTTCAGGGATTCCTCCGATGTATATTAGCTTGACCAAGCTGCATGAACATATATCCATTATAATGAAATACACTGTTAATGTAGTCATTTTTCATTTAGAGAGTAGTAGTACTGATGTTAGTTTAAATGTGTAAATATAGAGGCTTTAAGGCTGCGAAGACTTGAATGTGCAGGCTATCCAGGAAGCCAGATGGTGCCTAGTGACATTCATGGGATTGTTTCCTCAGAGAAGTATACTTAAGATGTTATCTGCCACAGTTTAAGTATACTTGTCCTTAATAACTTAAACTGGAAAAGTTTTGGTTCACAGTAGAATAATTTACATTTCACAACATTGTGCCTGTTTGAACAAGACCTTTGAAACATTTAGCTTTTCCCCTTGTGTGCAGCCAATTTGGTAAAGTTATTTGAACTTCTTAAGTTTTATTATTATGCAATGCAAAAAAATTTCACTTGCTCCCAAAGCAAATTAATTTATATGATGAATGCATCTGGCATGTAATAATAACATTTCAAAGAAAGATAATATTATGTTTCAAAAAGATGGAGCTTTGTACTCACAATTAAACTTTGCATTAAAGTTTTGATTAGTAGAGTTCTTTAGCTGTTACTACCTGAAAGTTTTCCCTGAAGGGCTATTTTGGTGTCTTCATCCAGAAGTGCCACTTTCTTCACGTGCCACAAATGTTCCAGTGACTACAATATACTTTGGCTGGTTTCAAGGAGCATACATTCTCTTTTAATCTGTACACAACCTCAATTAGTGTTCAGGTCAGTAAGTGGAAAGACATTTATGAAATCAATCATTTTGGGTTAAGGAGTACACATACTGCAAGTGTACTAATGGAATGGAAATAATGCCTGGAACATCTCCAGAAGAGTCATAGTCTCAATGGAGCAATTAAATATGTATGAAGAATGTTTGCATTGAAGTTCAAACACATCAGCCTGAGGCTTATATTTTTGGTTTAATTTATTCACAGCCTTTCTGTGTACTGCTGCTTGATGCTCCAAAAACACTTCTGCACACTGCTTCCTGCGTCATCTGTGTGTCCACAGAGTGACAGATACAGTGGCAATTGCTATTTTTAATGACCATCGCCAGAGCAATGAGTAGGCTGTAGTAGAAATGTGCAGTGTTATTATGCAGGTTAATAGATTTTGTTCATTAGTATATTCCTCTACCATTCATGGTAAGGGAAGTGGTCTTCAGAATTAATTCAGACAGTGTTTGAGTATTTAGCAAAACTACACAGTCTGAACACTCTGGCATTGCTAGGTCTTCAAACTAGAGTACTGCATTATATGGCCTATATTACATGTCTTCATATCACTGCTTTTATTCTTCATGAAAGAGATGCTTGTACTATAGCTAGAGGCTGCTTTTCAGTATAATCAGTGAATACTGGAGCTCTTTAAAAAGGTAGTGGTAATATTTTCTGATAATTACAGTTCTTTGCAAAACATATGAAGAAACAAATGCTATTGTCATTAATAAATAAAACTAAAGTATTTGGGGCTTTGTAAATAGATTCTGATTATTTTCATGACTCTTAGTTCTGTATTTTGTCACTGATCAGAGAGCACCAGCATATTGGTTGGTTCATTTGTTATCAGTTCATAAAGTATGAATAATTGAGATTGTCATATAACTAAGCTTTGAGCTATTGGCAAAACATCTGAGCAGTCAGCCTCTTAAAAGGATTACTGGTAATGTAATTGCCTGCGGAAAATGTATATGTGTGTCTCCATATGAAAACAACACCATCTTAATATGTTGTTTAAGCAACGATATTAGTAGAATGAGAACACACACTACTGATAGGTATTTATTTAAACACTGAACTAAAGCCAGAAATGTAGTTTTGTTTCTTTAGCTAGTTTCAAGGCTGTTTTTAAAACACAGCTTACTTTCTAATTACACTGTAGTTATTTTATTAAAAGCAATAGAATTGAGAGCTCAAAGCGTCTAGTAGAATTTCTTCTAGTCTGAAGAATCTGTTTATGTAGGTCCATTAATAGCATCTATAAAACAGCTAATATTAATATCACTAAAGCTCACAAAAAATGAGGTGCTAATATGACCACTATTACTAGAAATGCCAGGGATATATAATGGGACTGTCCTCAAATCATCCTAGAGAAGCAGAATCAATTTAGTGTCTTCATTTCAGGCACAGAATGAATGATCTTGGTGATGCAAAATTAAGGAAACCTCTATGCTTGTGAGAAGTTGTGGTCAACGTCTTTTGATACGTACTTTAACAAGCAAGTCAGTTGACTTTTCCTAGTGAGAAGAAATGTCCCCATAAGCATATTGAAATAAACATCAGACCTTCATATTTTTTTAAATCACTGATGAAAGCCCAATAGTCTTCAATGGAAATGTAATATTCTTTTGGATATTGACAGCATTTTTTTTTTTCCCAATTAATTCTAGAGATGTCTTTCCAAAATGTTGGTCACTGTTTGTTCTTTTGTTTTGTTTTGTTTTGTTTTTCCCCTTATTTTCTGATTTTGAGTAATAATAATTCCTAAAATTTATACCTTTGTGATGTTTGTGTCAGAATCCTGATTGAGTTATTTCTTACAATACATGGGCAAATAATTGGCCTTTCTCGGTGTAAGAAGTTGTATGATTACTCTTGGTAGCATGGCATTCTAAACTGTAACGTTTAATAAGTTTCCTACGACAGCATGACATTTGTTATGCTTCATGGTAACAAGATCAAGTTAATAAAAGGATAGTGGTATGTGTGCTCAAAAGGGATGTGTGTGAAAAACATTTTACTCTTCTGGGAAAATGAGCAATAGCCAAAATGGTCATATATATACTTTCACTATCTGGTTGTACGATGTGCACTGGAATTGCCAGGTCACAGCCTGAACCAGATGAGAAGGTGTGGCTAAAGCAGGGACTGCAAGCAATGCACCTGAGTGACTGGAGGGGATGGAGTCTGGATCCACCCTTCCTCACCCACATTTAAAGGTTAGTAGCTGAGAGAGCAGTATCTCTCTGGGTAGAGATTGCAGTCTTCATGTTTTGTCATGGGTTATTGGAAGGGGGGAGCCATTTTTTTTTTTTTTTTTAAAGCATGCTGTTGCTTTGTAGGGTTTGTATCCTACTGTAAGGCACTGTCATCACCTTCTTTTGCTGTACTGTATGATATATTAATATTTTAAGCATTTAAGATGTCTTTGATTTTTATCTGTGTGGTATTTGTTTGGCATGTGGTACTATGTAAGATCAGGCCATTTAAATGTAATTATCTCATATAGATTTGGGCTCCTGCTTTAGATATAGGATCAAATGGTACTTCAATTAAAACACCTCATAAGGTCATTCTCTGTACCATGTTGTCACTTATTTGATCTGTCCATCTTGTTTCCCCCATCGTAGAATGCTGGTTATGCCAGTGGTGCAGCAGTTTGCACAGGCAGAGTGTGCAGGGGTGGCACAAGGCAGACCAGTGCCAAGAATGTGCCACAGCTTGAAAAGAGCATGCCCTGTTTTCTGCTGTTGCTCTTTCACATGGACACAGTGAATAGCACTGTAAGCCGGAGTATGGGCAGAATCAAAGAAGAATATAAAGCCCTATGCAGTAGTGTATGTACTAAAACAATCATTAAGCAATCTTGGATTACAAAATACAGACTTAAATTATTTCTCTGTAATAAAGTGCAATAATGGAAGTAAGAAGATCTTAACAGTACATAATCATTTCAGTTTTGAAGAGCTCCTGAGGTGCAGCTGTTCTGTGTGAAACTGATGGTTTGATCCACTGTGGAGCATGTGAATCTGCCAACAGCCGTGGTCTGTTCTTTTATCATCTTTATAAAGGAGAGTTGAGGACATTTGTCCACATAGTATGAAGCATCGTGACTTAGCGAATAATGAAACGCTCTTTTGTTGTTGTTAACAAGTGATCTGTATATTGTCCTTGAATTCTGCATTGTCACAAAAAAACCTTTATATTCTCAGCTCTTCCCAGCCGAGTAAATCAGTAACTTTGCTCATTCATTACAGAGCCACATATCCTGCCTTTTGAACAAGTTTGATGCTAATGTAATTCCAGAATTAAACTTGTTTTGTCTCAGAATTAGGTTTATGCAAATCCAGAGAAACTATCTTTTAATTGGTAGCGAAAGTGAAAACAGCATTAATCATTGGAAGGATTGTTAAGATTTGTTCTGTGACACAGCATTTTCTCATGAACTTACGAGCTATGAAAGTTTCCATGCTGAATGCAGCCTTGGGCATTTTGTTTTGAGGGATGCTGCCTGCAAACATGTTGTGATGTGGTTTATAGCATGACTGGTTACCCTGTTCCTGTATAATCCATCTTGGAAGCAACCTTTAAATGTCAAGTGGCATTTGCATATAAAAGCAGTCATCTGTTATAGAGTTTGTGGACATTATACAAACACAAATAATAGCTAGTCTCATACAATATTTCATAATATTTGAAGGGTTTTAAATGGAAAGTCCATTCGTCCCTAAATCCAGCACTTGTAAAGGTAGCCTCTGCCTCAGATGTATTCTTCCTTTGGTGTTTTTTTTTTTTTTTGTTTTGTTTTGTTTTGTTTTGATGTGATGTGATGTACAGCAATGGTATGCAGACTCTGTGATAGATTGCAAGTGATGACTGGAAAGGATCAGGACAGACTATAAATCACAATCATCTTTCAAGGCCTCCTATCTAGAGATGGCAGCTATCTTTAAGGCTCCCAAGAAAGAACATAATGCCAAAAAACTGAGTGAAGAATTGGCCAAATTAATTTAATGTCTTGTCTGTACCGTGACTAAATAATCAAAGTTAACTTTGTTTTGATTAACAAAGTTGATCAAAAAGGCTTAAGAAAGCTTTGTGAGAGACTATATCTAGTCCTTAGTTTTATAGCCTTTGTGAAATGGATGTAGGCATTTTCACTGCAGTTGTCCAAAAGTTTGACTCATCCTAGTCTCTCCAATTGTTGTTGATCAAGGAAGCCATGTCTTTCCAAATGTTGATCTGTTTCAAGTCTTATCAACAATATATAGGTTCTGTGTTTTGAGGGAAAGTGTGGCATTCTAAAATATAATCCTTCCAGAAGTTCTCTTTGAGTTGCTCCCTGTAAATGCTTGCTGGAAATAGCAATCATGCAAGTGATGGGGAGGTGTAGGCTTTTATGCTTTTTAAATGTATGTTGAAGTGTTTTGTAGGAAGAAAAGGATTGTAGAGCTGTAAAACTGGAGGGGATTTCATCAGCTTTGAGTGAAGTATTTGAGAGAATATTTTGTTAAAACAGAATACATATTTGGCAGAATTTAGATTGGTAAAATATCTATTAAACTGAAGGTCTCTTCAGCACTATCTGTGCTGTTTTGAGTTCAACATGATCATGAAGGCAAAGTAAAAGTCGATGAAGTTCCTATAGTATGTGAGTTTTTGGAAGTTGGGTAAATACCTAACGTGACCTGTATGTGGTCATGTTTCTAAAAGCTCACCTGTTTCTTGTGGATGGGGAAAGGGCTGTTCCCCCTCACTTCATCCCCATTCTAGCCTGGCTCCAGTTAAAGAACTGCCCTGTTAGACCAGTGTTAGAGGTAGGATTCTTTTTTTTTAATACTTTCTGTATTAATTGTAACCCTGATGGAGACGAACACTAACAGAAAAACATGGAAGAAGCAACAAGTCCCACTCTAAGAGAAAAAAAAAACTGAAGCCTTTTTCCACTTGCCAGTAATCCATTCTGCCTGAATTCTGCAGTGTCATCTGGTATTGCACTGTGCCCCTGCCTAAGTTTGTGCTAAGGTATACACAGTCATTTGTGTACATTCTAGGTGACCAAAACATCATCGCATCCTAGGGTCAGAGAGGACATATTATGGATTACAGAATGCATTGAAATTCATGCAGGACGTTAACTAAAAGTAAATGGTAGGAGATTTGCTTGTTGGTTATTTTTAACTACAATTACAGGGGATGAATCTAGCAAATTCAGAGCATGAGAGACTGAAAAGCAAAGGGGGACATTACTTGAGAGGGACCTTTACTTACACTTTGAGAATCCTGCAACAAAACTTTTTGAGAATACTGAAACATTCAGTAATGCATCACTTTTGATTAAAATTTCATTGAGAAAAGTTTCTCATCTGTGGGAGGGAATTTCTGATCAAAACTGGTGAGATCCACTCTCTTCAGAATAGCCAATAGCATGGTAATCCACAGGGGACGAGTGTTCATCTGAGCCTCTGCACTTTTTAACGGCAAGGGTGAAGAAGCATTTGTTTGGGTTTACTGGAGCTTGCTTCTCAAAATATTGTTGTTTCCTTCAGAAGTTACTGAAATTGGCGAAGGACTATTTTACATGGCTTGGTCTGAAATACTGACAAGTTTCTATGTGCCATTTCCTGACACAAAGTTTAACCAAGCAGCATGTCACACTTGTAAAGAGAAAACAAGAAAAGGCAGAGATCAGCTTGTGTTGACACTGATCAGTGTAGTATCAGACAACAGCAAAGACTCTTTTAGGTGTGTCAATAAGAAGAGGAAGTCTACAAAACACTGATACTTGCTGATCACCTAACAAGTATGAATGAGGATACTCTCTGAAAGAGTTTTTTTTTGCATGAAAATACATTGCCCAAGATGCAAAATTACAACAAAAAGCTTTATTTTGCTTGTTTGTATACCTTGGAATTGCGTTGGAAATACACTTAATCATAATGTAATCAACTTGTTAGAAAGAGCCTGCGTTTGTTAAAAATGGGGAAAAAAAACAACACATTAAAGAGTGGTTCTAAACAGTTGGATTTTATTTTGATCTGTTTTGCACAAGTTATTTTTGTGAAGTTACATCTCATAGATATCACAACGTATGAAACCTAAAATAATGAGAAATTTCTTACTCTCTCAAACTACTGTATAGTTAAAATATACAACTAATCTAATCCAGAACATAGAGAGCTATTAAACTACTATGATTAGCTTATTTTGATTTTATCTGTAGCTTTTTTTGTTGTTGTTATTTTTTGTTTGTTTTGTTTTTAATTTTGAGTGTGAATTTAACATTGCATGGAAATTGGTGAGGATATGAATGTGTACCTTATGGTTCTCCCACCTGCTTTTTTTTTATCAAAAATTTATTTAAGAGCAGTGACAAAACAGCTAGAGAAAGGCAATGTATTCTTTAAGCTCTGTATAGAAAAATCTGACTGTTTAGATCCTTAGTATTTTGTAACTTATAATTGCAAAGGCAGCAGGAAATTTTGTGATTTTTTTTTTTCAGTAACCTGCAGGGATAATTTTAACACTAAAACATAAGGATGCTATGCATTTCAATTTTCTAAAATGTGCTTTTTAAAAGCCAAAAAAAAAAAAAAAAAAGCAACCTACAAAACTGCCTTTTACTGACATTTTTCAATTGACAGTTTCTAAATAGAGTCTTTTTCTTTGAAGATGTGTTTTGACAATTCCTAAATAAATTGTACCTGTTCTTCATTTCAAGCAAACTTTTCCCTGTTTTCTTGGGGGAAAAAAAATACAATGTTTTATCAGTTATGAGATTTAGGTGCCTGGTATTTATGTCTTAATAATGGCTGTCAACATACCAGCTCCTACTGTAGCCAGCAAAGCTCTGACCAGTGCAGGCAAGGGACATTCATGTTGCCACAAGCAGAAATTTACTTTCGATCTCATGAATAGTTTTCTAGACTCCACAGAACAAAGAAGGGATTCAGCTATGTAAACAGTCACCAAGTACAATTTGAAATGCTTTATAAAGAGATACACAGACCTGGCAGGTGGATGCAGGACTTTTACCACAAGGTCAAGTAAGTGCTCCGTATCACTCTAGACATGTGTACTTAGGCAACTGAATGTCACACCACATCTCTGTTGGCTGTAATGACAGATTAGATGTTAGCTCACAGGTAAATTTCTGACTGAATCTGAATTGCTTATAGAACGTTCTATTTGTACTGAATTAAACCATGTGTACAAGTTATGTCCCTTAAAAAAAAAGAGAACAATTGTTTATACATATAGCTGAAATGTAGCAGAGTTCAGTACTGAGTAGGGAAAAAATCAGACAATTGTGTTATTTACTTGCTTATACAGAGTAGACAAACTTCAACTGGAGAGATTGAATAAATATTGTTATGTAGCATCCAAAAGCTTAGTTATGGTATTCAACTGGTCAAACGCCTGCTCTGAATCACACAGAACAAGTATTTGCCCCCGGCCTATTTTCCCCACCTCATGCAGCTGATACAGTGCCCTAGCTCCTGGTTCCCTGAGTGCAATGAGATGCAGGAATTGTGCCCAGTTCTGACAGCATTCCTCTCAAGGCTGAAGTCAGATTTCCTGTATTGATGAACTGCACTCGCCTGCTTACAAACCATTTTCACTGAAAAATGCAAGGCAGATTTATCCTAAGTCACTGCTCTGAGAACGATTTTGAAATTTGTTTCTGTTGTTTCTTGAGCTGTCTTCCAACCCCATCCTGTTGACAGAGTAAGTGATTGTCATGGTTCTATGTTTTTTTGTTGTTGTTGTTTTTGATTTTTGTTTTTGGGTTTCAGTATTCCACATCAAAACATCATGTAGTGTACGGGGCATTAAAGTGTCACTGCCCCAATTCCAAGTACCTATCCCTGTACATTACAGCAGTCACGGGATCTGACCCTTCCGGGTGGGGGGTGCGCGCTCTTACTGCCTTGCAGTGGGTGCTGGAGGGTGCTTTCCTAGCCGTTCCAAGCTTTTCAGGTTTGAATCGGTCCCGGGAACTCTCTCTCTCTCATCTTGTCTGATTTATTAATCTCAATTTCAATTAAATTGTATATATTGTGTTATTTTGTATTCCAATATTATAGTAAAATAAGTTTTCCTCCATAGATTGTTGCCGCTGCTCTTTTCCTCCCTTCCTTCCTTCCCATTTTTGTGGGACTGGGGTGGGGGGGGAGGGCAGAGGCCTGTCGCCCCTGTCACGGACATAGATTGATCTGGTCAACTCTGTGACAGATTTTTGGCGCCCAACGTGGGGCGATACAGCAGAAGAAGCCTTCACGAAAGGAGAGCGAATAATCCAAATTCTTCTGAGTGCTGGTTTTGCTATTAAGCGAAGCAAAGTGAAAGGACCTGCCCAGGAGATTCAGTTCCTAGGTATAAAGTGGCAAGATGGCCGTCGTCACATCCCGACAGATGTGATCGACAAAATCACTGCTATGTCTCCACCCACTAGCAAAAGAGAGACACAATCTTTTCTGGGTGCAGTGGGATTTTGGAGAATGCATGTTCCAAACTACAGCCTCATTGTAAGCCCCCTTTATTATGTGACGCGAATGAGAAATGAGTTTACATGGGGCCCTGAGCAGCAGCAGGCTTTTGAACAGATTAAACAGGAGATAGCCCGCGCCGTGGCCCTAGGGCCAGTACGGACGGGACAGGGTATAAAGAACATCCTCTATACCGCTGCTGGAGAGAACGGTCCCACTTGGAGTTTGTGGCAAAGAGCCTCAGGAGAGACCCGAGGCCGACCCCTGGGATTCTGGAGTCGGGCGTACAGGGGGTCGGAAGAGGGCTACACTCCAACTGAGAAGGAGATCTTAGCTGCATATGAGGGGGTTCGGGCTGCTTCTGAAGTAGTCGGTACTGAAACACAGCTCCTTCTGGCACCTCGACTGCCAGTGTTGAACTGGATGTTTAAAGGAAAGGTTCCCTCCACCCATCATGCTACTGATGCCACTTGGAGTAAGTGGATTGCACTGATTACACAACGAGCACGGATGGGGAACCTCAGCCGTCCAGGAATCCTAGAGGTCATCATGGACTGGCCTGAAGGTAAAAAGTTTGGAACACCACCAGGAGAAGAAGTAGCTCGTGCTAAAGAGGCCCCACCATACAATGAACTACCAGAGAATGAAAAGAAATATGCCCTGTTCACAGACGGATCGTGTCGTATTGTGGGGAAGCATCGCAGGTGGAAATCTGCTGTGTGGAGCCCCACACGACAAGTTGCAGAGGCCACTGAAGGGAAAGGAGAATCAAGCCAATTTGCAGAGGTAAAGGCCGTCCAGCTGGCCTTAGATGTCGCTGAACGGGAGAGGTGGCCAATGCTCTATCTCTACACTGACTCATGGATGGTAGCAAATGCCTTATGGGGGTGGTTACAGCAGTGGGAGCAAAATAACTGGCAAAGAAGGGGTAAACCTATTTGGGCTGCTGAACTGTGGAAAGACATTGCTGCCCGAACAAAGACTATAGTTGTAAAGGTGCGCCATGTAGATGCTCATGTGCCCAAGAGTCGGGCTACTGAAGAACAGCAAAACAACCATCAGGTAGACCGAGCTGCCAAAATTGAGGTGGCTCAAATAGACCTGGACTGGCAGAACAAGGGTGAATTATTTCTAGCTCGATGGGCCCATGAGACCTCAGGTCATCAAGGGAGAGATGCAACATACAAATGGGCTAGAGACCGAGGGGTGGACTTAACTATGGATGCCATTGCACAGGTTATTCATAACTGTGAAACATGTGCCATCATCAAACAAGCCAAGAGGATGAAACCTCTCTGGGAGGAAGGGCGATGGCAAAAGTATAAATATGGGGAGGCATGGCAGGTTGATTATATCACCTTGCCACGATCTCACAATGGTAAGCATTATGTGCTTACTATGGTGGAGGCAACCACTGGGTGGCTCGAAACATATGCAGTACCCCATGCTACCGCCCGAAACACCATACTGGGTCTCGAGAAACAAGTCCTGTGGCGACATGGCACCCCAGAAAGAATTGAGTCAGATAATGGGACTCATTTCAAAAATTCTCTTGTAAATACTTGGGCCAAAGATCATGGCATCGAGTGGATTTACCATATTCCCTATCATTCACCAGCCTCTGGTAAAATTGAACGATACAATGGATTGTTAAAAACGATGGTAAAAGCACTGGGTGGCGGAACATTTAAGCACTGGGAGAAACATTTGGCAGAAGCTACCTGGTTAGTCAATACCAGAGGATCTATTAATCGTGATGGTCCTAACCAATCCAGTTCCCTACATACCGTAGAGGGAGATAAAGTCCCTGTTGTACATGTAAAGAACATGTTAGGAAAGGCAGTTTGGGTTCTTCCAGCTTCTGGAAAGGGCAAACCTCTCCGTGGTACAGTTTTTGCCCAGGGACCAGGATCCACTTGGTGGATAATGCAGAAGAATGGGGATGTCCAATGTGTACCACAAGGAAACTTGATGCCGGGGGAGTGCAGTCAGTAATTCTATGTATATACATATATATATATATATAGCCATGTGTGAGTAGTGCATTTTAATCATTTTTTGTTTGTATATATGTATATATATTTTAAGCATGATGTAACGATGTAGAATAAGGGGTGGAATGTCATGGTTCTATGTTTTTTTGTTGTTGTTGTTTTTGATTTTTGTTTTTGGGTTTCAGTATTCCACATCAAAACATCATGTAGTGTACGGGGCATTAAAGTGTCACTGCCCCAATTCCAAGTACCTATCCCTGTACATTACAGCAGTCACGGGATCTGACCCTTCCGGGTGGGGGGTGCGCGCTCTTACTGCCTTGCAGTGGGTGCTGGAGGGTGCTTTCCTAGCCGTTCCAAGCTTTTCAGGTTTGAATCGGTCCCGGGAACTCTCTCTCTCTCATCTTGTCTGATTTATTAATCTCAATTTCAATTAAATTGTATATATTGTGTTATTTTGTATTCCAATATTATAGTAAAATAAGTTTTCCTCCATAGATTGTTGCCGCTGCTCTTTTCCTCCCTTCCTTCCTTCCCATTTTTGTGGGACTGGGGTGGGGGGGGAGGGCAGAGGCCTGTCGCCCCTGTCACGGACATAGATTGATCTGGTCAACTCTGTGACAGTGATGTATCCATCCAAAAGTAAACCAGAAGAACCCTTCTCCTTATGTAGAATTCTGTGGGTTGTTGGTTTTTTTTTTCCCAACATGCATTCCTCTGGAATTAGGCAATTAACTTCTAACTTTGGAAGCTGAGTGTGAACTGGAGTGCCATAGATACAACTCATGTGAATCCTATACTAGCTTGTGTATGGTAGGTATTGATTGAAAATATTTTTCACAAGCAAGACCATGAGCCTCCATAAACTGTTTTTCCTTTTCTTTGTCACAGATAGGAAATGGCATTTGAGACTTAAAGCTTATAGCTGATTAATTTAATTTAAATGAGCTGGTGTTTGAAATAGATAACACTTTCATTTTAGTAAATTAATGATGTGGCAAAAGGAAACTCAAAGATGCTTCTACCTATAATAAAAAATGATACTCTCTAGAATTCTAATATTTTGCCATGTGATTACATTTCCTATTCTTATTCACTTTATTACATGAAACACAGCAAAGTGCTTTCTCTGTACATTAACATAAATGTAATTTCAGACTTTATAAGACTTTATACAAATCTTTGTACAAAAATCCCAAGTAGATCTGGAATCATACTCTTATACACTGTAATAAATTCACAACTGTCACAGTCTATGCATAGAAGCAAAGGAAGCTTTGCTGGAGAGGAATAGCTTTTCTTTGCCAAATGGATATGATTGGAAAATGAGCTAGCACTTCTTATATTCATAAAGATGTTTTTCATTTTTCTAAGTATAATGAATATTTAAAATGCAGAATAAAAAGCTTCAATTGTGTCTTGTACAAAGAGTTCTTTATTCTCTGTGTGGTCCAGTTTCTTCTGCTCACCAGGCAGAACAACAAGCATAGACTGGAAGACTTTAGCAGGAATACAAGGCTCTCAAAATGCACACTGTGTACTATTAATAAGCAATTATGAGCCAGTTCCAATATAGGCTTCCCTTTGCTATTCCCTATTCAAGATAGAAAATATTTCTGAAATTGGCAATTTCAGAAATGATATTTCAGAGCCCCCAGTTACTGGCAAATGCTGAGTTACTTATCCATTACTCCCTGCTGCTGGACAGAAGTCAGAAATGTTCCATTGTGAATTATTTTAAAAAAAAAAAAAACAAAATGCAATTCAGTGTTTTTTTAGTAAAAACAATTTTCTTCTAACTGGTATTTAACTTTAGGTAAATAGATCTTTTTGATGGTAATGTACTATTTTCCTCTTACTTATGCCTGTACATCATGCCATGAGGTATGTGAAGCTCTGAAATCTGATGGTGTTATTATTCCATGTCTCTTCCACACATTTGTCCCCTGAAGTGGGAGTATCCCTCTGGAATCTCACCTAGTGGGTTGCAGTAGTAGGTGGAGGTGCATGAGACACACGCACGTTGTCTGTCTCTCAGCACCGTTTCCATTCATGGCAATGCACCATGCTGCTGCACTGCAATAGTTGCTGGTGGGTGCAAGCAGAGCTCCCAACCCACTGCTCTCTCTCCTGGTAGAGTTCTGTCCCACCCAGGGCAGGAGAGCAGAGAGCAGCTGGAGTCACAAATCTGTGCCACTCCAGGGAACCTAGATGCCTTTCACCAGCACAGCATCTGTCCCTTGCAATTGCTTAATTGCAGAAGTGGTGCTGACACCAAGCAACAGGCAGACGAAATATTTTATTTTAAACAGGTTTAGAGTTGCTATTTTTGACAGATTTAATAACAGAACCCTTCCTAATTAAAATGAGTGAAATAAAAAGTGTTGGCATTTGCGTATGAACATCTGCAGTAGCATTGTTCTTTATCGTTATTGTACACTGTGGGACAGTATGTTTGGCCAGTGCTGACTCTCAGATTAAGAATTATGGAAAGTATTTAACTTGATGGATGATCTCGCTTTCCTGAGGACTGGAAAACACTCTTAAATATCAAGAGCAATAAAATTAGTTCTTCCTTTTCTGTATCAATTTTCACAGGGTGCTTTTAACTATTTTGTCAAATTTGTGAAAAATTGATGATATAAACCACCGCAACTGAAAACATAAATAACAGTTTATTAAATATTGATTAGAATTGCTTTTCTGTTTCCTACACTCCATCTGAAGCTGGAAGTTTTGACAAATATTGGCTAACTGCTTGGTGGTTCTATTTAGTGTTTAAATATACTCAGAATATATGCCTGTTCGTTTCTTTATTTAGTAAGCCCATGTATGTTATTATATATTGTATTGATTATATACACTCATTTCTTTAATGAGCAATAATAGAAATACAGAATTTAAGATTTAATTTTGTCAGTAATATCAAATGTATGTGGTACTAAGCAATATCTAGAATTCCTCCTAGCTATGTTTAGCAATTTCTAAATAAGCCAGCTTAGTGGAAATTATGGGTCAAAGTGCAATGAAAAGTTCTCACAATACAATGTCATATAAATCTAAGAGCTACTTTTGACTCAACACAGGTAGGTTTTTTTTCTGGAGAAGGTATGGTCAAAGGGCAAGAAATTGCTTTTTGCCTCTTGGAAAAGACAAAATGAAGAAGAGGAAAATAGTCAAGAGTTTGCCTTTCATCTCTTCAGTTGATCTTAGCAGAATTCTTGCTATCTGATCATCAAAGCTACAGCTTCATAAAAGATTTGGCAGAGGGTCATGCGAGACAGAAAAAAATTCTAAGTATCTCCAACAAAGAGCAGCTCAAAGTTGCTAGTAAATTGAAGATAGTATTATCTTCCCTTTGTGTATGTTTGGGCAAAGAACTGTATTTGATATCTGAGCAGTGAAAAGCTTTACTTTCACTGTGTGACAGTTTGAGAAATGAGGTTCCGTCATGGGCCAGAACTTGTTTTAGTAGTACACTTTGTCCTGTTGATTTTGACATGAGGAATAGAAGGTTCAGATTGGAAGCAATTCTTGTTCCCAACATTGAAGTTTTCTGTGAGCTTACATATATGTATAAATACACATAAATATATTTCTTAGCTTGTCTTCATATTCCTATATGCAAATTCTGTTTTGTTCAGTGTTCAGCTTAATACAACTAACACAGACAGGAAGCTTGTTGCGTTCCCTCAAGATGTGGCTGGATACAGTCAGAGGTGCTTCTGGTATAGCTCTGGAGAGTGAATTCCTGGCATGGAATTTGAGGGTGTCTTCAGGCAGTCAGGACCTAAGATGACCACAGCACATTGTGTCTTCTCTCAGGCAAGACTTGAGAACATCAGTAACTTCATGCTTTGCACTGATCTAATGGAGTAACACAGGCAAGCCAGCCTTCCAGTTTGAACTGCCTTTGTCATGGCCCTTAATGTTACTGAGTGAAAACATGCACTTGGCACAGACTGTTCACAGATATTGTTGGGAAACTCTTTTGCCAGTATGGTTGGTGGCAGTGCTGTTACTTTAGAATTCAAACAAAAATAAATGATGTGCCTCCTCTACTCCTGAGAGAAAGCCAGAATTTCTTAGGTTTGCATTAACACTGGATGTTGGTTGCAGTAGGTTGCAAAGCAGGTGCATTCTCCTCCTCTCTCTTTGTGACTTTGTGTCCCTTTTGGAGCTCTTCCTCCAGAAAACATACTTTAGCGTTTTGGAGTCCATCTGCTGCTCTGGCACATGGTGCTCTTTCAAGAACTGCTAAGGCATGGGATGGATGAGTGGCATTTCAGATGCCAGACTGCAGTTGCCAAGATGACAGGCAACTGGCGTTCTGAACTGCACAGTCTAAGCTGTGATGTTCCCAGGCACACTCTTTGAAGAGGAGTTCCCAAAGTGCTAGATTCGTATGGCAGAAGGTCTTTATTTCTTGCTAGTTATGGATCTAGATAATTTTTGATGTATGTGAATGCAGTTATGCATTTAGACTGAATGACTCCATTGCAGATCCCGGGAATAAAAAGGCTCATTGTTTTCTGCACAACTAGGTCTGGGCTCACATTTCATATGCTTACTATGGAATAGGTGCAGAATAAATGGAGAAGAGTTATGGACTAGTCTTCCAGAGCAAAGCTCCTTTAGGAGGTAACTTGATAATATAATTATATCCAGGAGGCAATATGACAACTCTTGCTCCTGATATCCTATAAAGCTGAGTATCACATGTTGTCCCTCCTATTCAGAAGGGGAAATAAGCCAGGCCTGCCAAAAGAAAACGGGAACAGTAGTTTTGCCACTATTTGATGATACCATTTGTGAAGTAGACCAGAAAGTAGGAATGGAAACATCTACTGGAGAATGGATACTGGCAATGGATCTTGACAAAAAAATTTAGATTCTCACAGTGCTGTGGATTGGATTACTCACCACATTAAATTTTGAGTGTTTTTTGATTGAACATTTTGGATTTATCCTCCTAGAAGAGATATTTAGGAAATCTTCCCTATCGTCAGTATTTTGGAGAGTGGATGGAGGTAGCCTTGGTGTTTTAATTTCAGATCATTGTCTGCACATCTCTGCTCACCTACAGACACTACTCTGATTTTTATTTTTATTTTTTTCAGGGAAAGCATATTGGCCTCAACTGGCCCTATATTTCTCGTATTACTTTTTCTCTCTGTGATAGAACGAGTGCAGTGGCTTTGCATCCTTGAAGTTTGTGTCCAGGTTATTTTTTCCATTACACTTTACAAGTTTTTCTGGTTTATTTCATGTGTATTTCTGACTTCTGATATCCTGAGAAGAATTTTATATGTGATTTGTGAAAAAGTAGGAGTTGTTTAAGAGAAAGGTTCAGTATTTTCAGCCTAGAGGCTAAAACAGGTGGATAACATTCATTTTGAACAGTGTAGGTATGGATGGATGCACAAAGTGAAACAAAGCACGCTGCTTCCAGTGATGTTCTGTTAGCAGAGTTCTTTCCTTTACATAAGCTGTGAAATGCACTGCATGCCAGCCTAATGTGCACAGGTTTATGAAGTTTGTCTCTAGGTCTATCACCTCATAACAAAGAAGCCCAGTGCATGCTCTGTGAGCACACTGTGAAACTTAAGGACAGAGCAGAAAAAAATATATAGTCTGATATTTTCAAGAGCCAGAATAGAATATGCATGACTGCTTACAGTACAGATTTGACCCTTGCAAAGACTTGGCAAATGAGGGCCAGCAGTATGGATTTAGTTTGATGTGTGATTTGATTTGACAAACTCAAGACAAATCTCTGTCTTAGCTACCAAAAATTGTGGAGATACAAATTTTTAAAAATCACCTGCTATTAAGAGGTGCCTGGCAATGATAAGTTCCTGTCTTCAACCTTTCCCTCAATTCAGTGTAGAACTGGAGATTTTAGATTGTTGCTAACAGTGATAATCATAGTTCTGACTTTTCTGGATCTCCCTAATAAATTTTACTTCTCAGTATGTAGTTGACTAGGACAGTGTTTGTTTTGTTTTGTTGTTGTTTCAGGAATTGTTTATTTTTATTCTTCAGAGCACCCTTTTATCTTGGAGAGTAAGGGCTTTGCTGTAAAATCTGTGTTACCATATCTGATTAGGTGACCAGGGCACACAGTTGTTCAATCCAGCAAACCAGGCTTAGAAGTGAAATATGAAAGGGCATTTCCTCTGTGACAGGGAGGAAGAAGCTGTACTTCCTAATGCCTACTAGAGAGAAGAGTCATCCCACTCTTGCCGTTCTCTTCATAGTCCTTCTATAAGCAGAAGATGGAGGGTTCCTCCCAGCAGTGCTGTGAATGTGATGACATAGCTCTTTCTTAGTAGTGTGTGTTGCAAAGTAAAGGACAAACTTCACTGGCCTACTGTGGAGTAGCTCACATCTGTGTCATCTGATCCAAGTCAGGTTAAGCTAAATCCTCAGCTTCTCTTAGTCCCCACAACACTAGGGCTGTGCTGTACTTTCTCAAGAAATGGAGTGAACTCTAACCCAGACAAACTCAGTTTATAATAGCTCCCAAAATGAGTATTTTGCTGTTCTAGTATCATAGGTCAAAAGTACCACTGAGTGTTAATGCAACCATTTCAAATGTATCTTTCTAACCATTTTTATCGGTCTCACATTTTCTTATTCTATTAGCAGCCAAATTTTCTGCTCCCTTCCCTCCCTGGTTGACATTTCAGAATGAGTAAAGAAGTGGTTTTTTAAGTGTATATGCATTTCCTCAAGGAAATCAGGGCTTGAGCACGCACACTGGTCTTTGCATGCATGCTGATGGAGCATGCATAAAAATGTCTTCCTTTGCTTGCATACAAGCCAAATTCTGACCTTATGTGCTTTGAACTCTGGCTCCAAAATGCAAATGCATAATTTAAGGGGTCTGAAGCAGAATAGCGTTGAGCATAACTTCTGGGTACATGGTTCCCATAGCAAACTGTGCAGCCTTCAACTAAATTTCTAAACTACTAAAGCACTAGGAGACATGAGTTCTGCAAAATGAGGATAAGGAAAGTCATTGCACCCAGCAGCCAGAGCAGTCTCCACCTGGCAGTGGAGAAGTGCTGAGGTCTGTGCTTTTTCTGGAGAGGTTCCTTCTCATCTCAAGTGAGAACATTTACCACCACATGTGCCAAAGTGGAATCTGTAGGAGTCTGTCAGCTTCAGTACTCACAGGTGAGACAGCAGCACGGCAGATGTTTTGGAAATAAGCAGGCTTGACTGTTGTTGAGGTCTAATTAAGTATAATACACCTCATTCTTTTTTTTTTGGCCCAGGTGCTGGTAATGCGATCAGGGGATACTGTTATAATGCCAACTACAGTGTTGAATATGACTGAATTTATTTATTAAGAATGAAAATAAATGTGCAAACATAAAGGTAGCAGCAGTAAGTCCTTTTTTGTCTCATTATATTGTGGAAGAGACGGCCCATCATGCCACAGAAGAATTGCTCATGAGTACAAATGTGTACACAACTGCTTATGTGCTTATTTGTGCCATAAAGACACAGCAAAGACTGATGTATAAAAATGAATGTCTGTAGACCGGCAGTCTGTGACTACTGCTGTACAGACTTTTCTTTTACTCTGCTGAGTACTTGCTCTGATTAGAAGTGCCATAGGAAGTATTCTTCACAATTTTTACAGTCCTCAGTAGCTGAAGGAAATTAGACTTCATTGCTCTAGAACAAACTCCACACTGCCACAATAATTTAGTTCTATGTATACATTCAGATGTTGGTATGCCTCTATTACAGCATGGATTTTCTGGCAGCTCTGGCTAATGGGAAAAGCCTTGTTCATCATCAGTTTACTGGCATATTTTCCTGCTTTCATTGGACCAGGAATTAAATCAGTTATCATTGCCATCTGAAAGGTGGTGAGGCACTGGCACAGCTTCCCAGGGAAGCTGTGGGTGCCTCATCCCCGGAGCGTTCAAAGCCAGGTTGGATGGGGCCCCAGGCAGCCTTATCTGATGAGTGGTAGTCCTGCCCATGCAGAGTGGCACTGGATGGTCTTTAATGTCCCCTCCAACCCAAGCCATTCAAGGATTTTGTAATTCTCTGAAAGATAGCATCAAATTGCTGCTGGAAGTGGTGCGGAACTATTTTGTAGGGATATATTAGAAAAAAAATTATTTCAGTAGCATATCACAGAGTTGCGTGAAGTACACAGATGTGTCTTCAGGAATTCTCACATCATTCATATGCAGGCATTGTTGCTGTTTTTAATTCACTCTTCATTGACTTCTCAGAAATACTGTGTAAAAAAATTGTACAAATGACATCTTAGGAGATACAGAGTGGCATCTTTCTCTACAACCCACAGAAAATGCTAAAGATTAATTCAATGCAATGAGAATTTCTTTCATACAGATGGATGTTTTATAAAAAATTCAGCCTTCACAATTAATGTCCTGTGGTTCCTGCAACTGAGAAAAGATTTTTCAAAGATTCTAATGTCCTTGGAGCCTTACAAAATATTCTCTCAAATCATTTATTTGTATTTGGTGAAGATTATAGTCTTTGGTGTGTTTCAATAGTTCTATATTATTTTACTTAATTGATTAACATCTCAAATACAAAATATGGAATGAAGAACAAGAGTGATATATGCCAGCCTAACTTTGCAGCATGCTTTGTAGTAGTTAATGACTTTCTTTTTATTGAGGGAAGAGCTGACTGCTTCCCTATTTTGAATTACATGATTTGTTTGGACACTTAGATTTCTTCAGAGTCTTTTCATCAGTGGAAATATACTAATAAAGCAATGGTTGACCACTAGAAGTCGATAAAATAGAATGCTGTATCTTCATTACAATCATATTCTCTCTGAACTACTTTTTTTTCCCTGCAGGACGGTTCTATTTACCCTGACCTCCGTAGTTGTGCTTGTCATCACTACCGACTGGATCAGCTGGGACAAGTTGAATCGTGGATTTCTGCCAAGTGATGAGGTCTCAAGAGCATTCTTGGCTTCTTTTATCTTAGTGTTTGACCTTCTTATTGTCATGCAGGTACGTTTTCCTAACATTCCATTCCAGCTGCCAAGGCTGCCTGCTCACTCTGTTTCCACTAGAGCACAAGGTGTTTTGCCAAGACTATGTAAAGATAAGTAAATATTTAGTTTGCAATCACTATTAGTGGAGGCATTGTGTAACATCATTCTCAGTGACTTTGCAAAAACCCTTTCATGGTGACAACATTGGTGATATCTTTTCTTAGACTACCGAGAAGGAACTTTCCAAATTAGAATGTTTAATGAAAAAAAAAAGAAAAGAAGAAAAAAAAAAAAAAAAAAGACATCAGAAAAAGAAAGAGAAGCTAGTTGTATAAATTCATAGCTTAAATTCAAAGGAGGGAGAAATCCAGATAAAGAATGAGTTCTGTATTTCAAGCTTTTAAAATACTCAGTATAGTACATTATAGTGGCATTTTAATAGATGAAAATTAATATTTGTTATTAAGATTCTACTTTCCACTTTGATGTGAACATTTATGTACGTTCTTTGATGGCAGGTACTCGTATGCCTTCTGATAGTGAGGGTAGCAAGGGAGATAATTCCCTGTAGTCTGCCCGATGTCTGCTCCTTTGAATCTAGCTGTTAAAAAAGGTGTCTGGGTCACAAGTGTGTAGCCAAAAAACTTTCTTTGTGTGATGCAATGCACTACCCTTTGATTTTTCGGTAGTTTGAGTCTTCTGTGAGAAACTCACCCAGTGCTCTGTGAAGAACAGGGTCATTTGGGCTGAGGCAAGGAAAAGGAATGTCAAAGCCTGAATGGCTTTTGCTGTTAGTTCTAGACATGTTAGGCTGTAAAACTGAACCTTAGCAAAGAATCCGAGAACTGAGGGGTCCTTTCTCTCCAATATTATTAACTGACTCTGCCAGAAAAGACCATTTTTGACACCGTTAGCTCTCTTTAATGAGATATCTATTACTTGTGTAATTATCATGGAGGTGACACTGCACTGGCACTCAGAATTTATCACTGCTGTACCAAGGCTGCATAATGTTGAATAGTTCAGTTTTATTTTCCAATGTCCACCACTGTTCAGTGTTCACTGTTGTTCACGGTTAGGACAAGAAGAATGGGAAATGGAATTCTATTTCAATTTCTAGCTTTCTGGTGTTTTCTTCATTTCACGTTTTATTTTGTTTACTCTTTCAAAAAGATTCAAGGGAATGTAAAATAAATGATTGTACTTCATAGGGCTATAATAAAAACGTGAATGAAAATACATGACATGTCAAGCTGCACTGAATTTGATATTGTTTGCCAGGTAGAGAAACAGACCTGTCTTGATATCAAATAATTATTGTCATCCTTTTGACTTTGAAAAATGGAGCTCTAGTACCTCAACCTTGGAGCCGTTCAATTCAGGGAATTTTATTTGAAACAGCCTGTCCTAAGTACTATTTCATGTTTTTGCAACAACAAAGTGAGAGTCTTCTCTTAATTGCATTTTTGACTGATGATAGTGTGATTGAGTTATTTATTTATTTAAAGTTATTTATTTGGCATGTGAACTCAGTTTGGCATGTTTTATTTATAGTGTAGTTCTAGCATCATTGCCGTTCTATACAGTAAAATCAGATTTAGACAGCAAAGCATTAAATCACAAGTAAAAATGATCAGGATTGTGATTATTTGACTAAAGTGTGCTGTAGAATTAAACGTTTCCAGAAATTCTTTTTTATAGTGTTGTTTGTTTCCAGATAATTTATTTTTTTCAGATTTAGCAACCTTTAACAGCAAACTGATAAAATTAGCTCCAAAAAAATTCTTGGCATTATTTCTGTTCGAGGCTGGTGTTAAATAAGAACACAAATGAGGACTCATTTAATTTACTGAGTGCAAACATCTTCTGTCCATTTGAACAGCAGCATTAATGCTGCAAGTGTAACTGCTTTTAGCAACAAGAGAAAAATGGAAACCTGCTCTCAATGTTGCGAAAAATAATCACACAACTGTGGAGGACAACTTTGCTTGCTTAGTATTATTAGAATTTCAAGTTTATCTAAGACCCATGTATACAGCATGAAAAAAAGAATTGTCTCTGCCCTGAAGATCTAACTCTTTTCAATTAGACGTAAGTCAGACAGACGTGTGAAGAGGAGAACACGAACAGCTAAACTTATATGGACAGTTATGCATGAGCGATGCTTAAGGGTAGGTGCACTTTTTACCTTTGTTTTCCATCCTGCAACAAGCTCTGGCCACCTTCCAGCCTCACTGTCCTTTTAATGTGTAAAGGCTCCTTCAGTCCAAGTGATAAATGGGATGTTCACGGGACAAGTAGGGAGGCAAGCACAGATGAGGTTGGAGAAGAAGGAAGACTTGTGACTGAAATGTAAATGTGAAAGTTATGACAGTAAAAATGTGAAAGTTATGACAGTAAAAATACTTAAGTCAACTGGAGAAGATGAATCATGAGGGAGGCTGCAGGACTTCAGCATGACTAGGTGGCTCAGTCATACTGTACCCACTGATACATCATTTCAGGGAGGGGATAAAAAAAACTCACCTACCTGTTTCAGATATCTGTTTGTACATCTCCACCTCATTTTAATCAGCTTGTCCTTGTAGTCAGTGGAGAGGTTGAAGTACAGCTGAAGTGCTTTTAAACATACACAGTAGACTGAGACGTTACATGCCCTACCAGTGCATGTTTCCCTCCTCTGAGGATAAACAGATGCAGTGTGTAGCTCAGAGAAGCCATCCCTTCAGCCATGTGCAGGGGAGAGGCTGTGGTATAGCATCAGTCCAGAACTGAAGATCCAAAAGGTCCTTCTCAGCTATTGTCACTCTACTCATGTTTTATCAAGGGGAAGCTCAGGCCACGTCTGACTCCCGCTGGTAGGAAGATCTCTGATTCTCTCACTGCTTCCAGACTGCAGTTTGGAAAAGAGTCTGTGTATAAAGCAGCATATCAGAGGTAACTGATATTCCAGGGAGTTGGAGAGGCCTTTATTCTAATCCTGCTTACTAGGACATTTTATCCAATGTAGATAATGAGACTGATTTTTAAAAATAGATTGCAGGTTTTCCCACAGAGAAACAACAGATCAAATTCAGTCCAATGCAGGTGAGCATCAATTAATTTTAAGGGATATGTTTGCTTCTAGTGAGAAACAGCTTTATGAGCTTTTTATTTTTCTCCCTCTATATAAAAGTGATGAAGTTAGTCATGTTCACAGCGTGTTTAATTGTGCCTGCCCTGATCATTGAGATGCTGAGACACTGACATATGTGTGTTCCTGGCACCTATAGCATTCCCTGCTCTACATGGGCGTCATTCTGTTTTTAGTCTTAGTTTCAGACTGGGTGCAAGACCATGCGTAATAAAGCTGGATGTGTAATAATGCTATTATCATGTACTAGAACTTCTACTATTTTAAGGAAATAAATTACATTTTTACACCCATATGCAATGGAAAAGCTGTTAACTGAATGAGTAAGTATGAAAAATGTGTCTGTAATCCCACATTCCATATCAGAGCAAGCAGACAGCAGATCATGATATGTACTATTCTGTGTTATTTTTCTAATGATGTTCCCAGTGAGTTTGCCAATGGGTAGGAGCCTGTAATGCCTGGATTATTAAGTCTCATGTGTCTGGGGCTGATGGATTGTTTCAGCCCTTTTGTGTCTTCCATGAGCAGGTTTTTCCAGACTTCTGGAAGACTGTGGAGCTTTTCAGCATCTCTGTGGAGTTACACACCATGGCAATAGCTACCTTGCTGAGCACTTTGCAAATCCTGTGGTATTAATTCTTGATGTTCTTATGATTCACTGCAACTTTTTATCTGACAGTACAATCAAATACAAAGTCAGAGTGGTCTAAACTCTAGCTGAGAATAAGCCAGGCATTGCTTGTGGCTAAGATTCTTTGAGAAATCTCTGATGGTCCAAAACCTAAATAGCTAAATAATCCCATTAATTCCAGATGGGAATATGGTTGTAAACAGGGAGAATTTTTCAATCTGGATAACCTGAAAGAAATTGAAGTCAAAGAGAGTTAGATAATTAACCACATTTTTTTTATGAGTAGTGCTGCATCTCCCCTTATATAAGTGCTACGGTATCAGCACATGGAAAAGATAAAAACCAATTTCCAAATGCATTTTTTGTAAAACTTTTGTCTTTTAATTACTGTATCATGTAACTGTAGATCACTCTTGCTACTACAGTTGAAAACCCACATTTTTGTTGGAATCCTGTCGCTTTATTCTCTTCTGCAGAACGTCTGATCTTCTGTCTTTGGAGGAGTATTAATAAGAGAATTGGAAGGTTAACAGATTGAGGAAAACCTGTCCTCAGGCTCTCCTGTGTTTTTTTCTTCTAGTTCTTTGCATTTCCCTAAAATATGTCTAATTTAGCTACTTTGTGACATGCATTATGATTTATATATGTCATTGTTTAACTGAAACTTTGACAGCAAAAGGGAACAGAAACTGCTCTTTTTAAAAGATAAATAAAGCAGAGACAGTTTCATTTACTCTGTGTTATCCTGGTTTTACACTAACAGACAAGCTGTTTTGTTTGCAGTGTTAACTGCAATGTGAGTCCATTAAAAACCACCATCAATAGCATCAAGTGCATTCAAGAAGCTGAAATATTCTTGAAGTAAAAACACAGGCTTGTCCACACAAAATGGGTAAAAACTTGGCTTTTGGAGTTTTTATTTTCTTAGAAAGTCTATTTAACTTTGCAAACCTACTTTGTCTATGACTTTCTGCTTTACACTATGAAATTTGATCAATGAATTGATCAAATACATGAATACAATGAAATACATGATACAATGAAATTTGATTAATTTAATCAAGCAAGTAAGAGGACAGTACTGATTACTTATGCAGAATGCACAGGTATAGTAGCTTTCCTTCAAAGCAACCAAGCGAAATATGATTTTGTGTTCATAGAGAAAGCACAAAATAATTTGTCATTCTGTAGATCCTTCCAACTGTAGGTTTGGTGTAAACATTTCCTTGTTTCCTAACAAGCAACAGCAAAAACTACCAACCAATAGTTTCTTCCTGAGGAAGGAGCCAAATTCTGAATGAAGAGCTCAAAAGATTAAGCCTTTTGCCAGCCTGGTTTCAGTGTGCTCCTTTCTCAATTTGCATGTTGTTTGATCAGAGCTGGTTTCTGCAACTGTCCTTCTAAAAGCCTCCCATCCAGGGTGAGCTTTTCTGAAACAAATATTTGAATGTCAGGGCACATTCCTTCAAACCTGTGCTAGGTTTTGTAGCATTTGCAAACACAGTAATAAAATAAAAACCAAAACCCATAAGAAACATCTGTGTTGGTGAAGTTGCCAAACAACATGCACGTCATCTCTGACACTCAGACCTTCTGCAAGCGGGGGGTCATTATATTTTATCTTCATTTACTGCTTGCCCTTTCAAGATGGGAATTCAGACAGAAGGACAGGTGACCAGTGACAGGTGTTTCTGTGGAGCCAGGGTAGATGGAAATTCACCTTCGATAAAAATGACAGCAGATCCACTCCTCTTACTGGCATCCCTAGTTGTTGCCATATGGCTTTATTTCACAGTGAGGTGCCTGTAGCCATATACCTGAAACTTTTTTTTTTTCCTGATACTATGTGGAGTGTTTCATTTTGCTTGTCAGTAGCCAATTTTAGACACATCTGTCAAGCAGCATAGAAAAACAAGTAAGTATTTTGATCAGTCATTGTGTTGAATTATGTGTTTGCTGCAGAGCCCAATGGTGAAAGAATGGGTGTACAGTGCCCTACCTCTCATCAACTGCAGGGTCTCTGGAAGAAAAGGAGACAAGTTCAAGTGAGGTAACCAGCTTAACCCAGCTGGTGGCTGAGCACCACACAGTCATTTTCTCACTCTCCCTCTTCCCAGTGAGATGGGGAAGAGAATTGAGAAAAAAAAAACCACCAAAGTAGAGCTCGTGGGTTGAGATAAAACTATTTACTAAGATAGAGAAAAAGGATAATAATTATGACAAATATATGTATTTTTTTATATATGTATATAACAAGTGATGCACAAGGAATTTCTCATCACCCCGAGTGATGCCCTGCTAGCCCCCTGAGTAGCAGGAGAGAGCTAGAGGAACTCACACCCTCTTCAAAACTCCTTCCTCTTTATGTCGTAGGGTATGGAATATCCCTTTGGCCAGTTTAAGTCAGCTGCCCTGGTTCTGTTCCCTCCCAGCTCCTTGGGCCCTTCTTACCCTACAGAATGGTCTTGGCTCTCCTTAGCTGAATCTATAAACATCAATGTGTTATCAATATTGTTTTTCTGCTAGAACCAAAACATAGCATCATACCATGCACTCCAAAGAAAACAATCCCAGATGAGACTAAGACACTGTAAAGGCAGCCTTTCTATAGATCGTCATAGATTTTTCTTCCTACAAGTCTCTTATGGAGACCTTTTTCTTCTCTTATGCCCTTTCTATATCTTCATCCTTCTGTGGATCATGGAAATGTTCCTTATCAGCACCAATGTAAAATATTTAAAAATAGCACTTGAAATAAAAGTGAATTAGAAGGACCAGACAAGAACAATTTTTGATCTACAGCTTTATTTAACACAAACTAAAGTGACAGACTCAAGTACAGTCCTAAACACTGTTCTGCAGAGACATTTCTCATGGCATTGTTGACATCATGGTATTTCTGGAGCGCAGGCCTTATGAGGAGCGACTGAGGAAACTGGGATTGTTCAGTCTGGAGAAGAGGAGGCTCAGGGGAGACATTATCCCTCTCTACCAATATCTGAAGGGAGGTTATAGTGGTGTGGGGGTTGGGCTCTTCTCCCAAATAACAGTGATAGGATAAGAAGGAATGAGCTCAAGTTGTGCCAAGGGAGATTCAGGTTGGATATTATTAAAAAATTCTTCTCAGAAACAGTGGTCAGGCACTGGAATGGTCTGCCCAGGGAGGTGGTGGAGTCACTGTTCCTGGAAATGTTCAAGAAATGTTTAGAAATCATACTGAGGGATATGGTTTAGTGGGAAATATTGATGATACGTAGATGATTTGAGTGGATGATCTTTGAGGTCTTTTCCAACGTTGGTGATTCTATGATTCTTCCTGCTGGTTCAAACATAAGATATTGCCTGTCCTAGAAGTATTGCTTTTCTTGAATCTGCATGAAATTTCTTGAATCCACAACTACTACTCTTGCATTTATATCTGCATTGAATTTCTTGGTCCAAAATTGCTTTGCTTTATTTCGCTGAGAGTTACATTTTTTGGGGGCTGTCAGATGGCTTTTGAACACAGAACAGTAACTCCCCTGAGCTCCTCCTTATTCCCATGAGATACCTGTTTCCTCCTTCATCTGGGCTGTCACAAGTCCATGGGACCAGATGGGCTGCACCCTCGGGTGCTGAGGGAGCTGGCAGGGTTGATTACTGAGCCCCTCTCAGCCATCTATCAACACTCCTGGTTAACTGGTGAGGTTCCAGAGGATTGGAGGCTTGCTGATGTGACTCCCGTCTTCAAGAAGGGCCGTAAAGAGGATCTGTAGGTCTGTTAGCCTGACCTCAGTACCAGGGAAGGTTATGGAGCAAATCATCTTGGATGAGATTGCACAGCATGTACGCAGTGTCCAGGGGATCAGGCCCAGCCAGCACGGGTTCATGAAAGGCAGGTCGTGCTTGACCAACCTCATCTCCTTCTGTGACTGGGTGATTAGTCTGGTAGATGAGGGAAGGGCTGTTGATGTAGTCTTCCTAGACTTCAGCAAAGCCTTTGACACGGTCCCTCACAGTATTCTCCTGGGGAAACTGGCTGCCCATGGTCTGAACAGATATACACTTCTTTGGGTAAGGAACTGGCTACAGGGCTGTGCCCAACGGGTCGTGGTGAATGGAATGAAGTCCAGCTGGGAATCCATTAAAAGTGGTGTCCCCCAGGGGTCAGTGCTGGGGCCCATCTTGTTTAGTATCTTTATTGATGACCTAGATGAGGGGATTGAGTGCACCCTCAGTAAGTCTGTAGATGACACCAAGCTAGGAGGTGGTGTCGATCTGCCTGAGGGTAGGGCGGCCCTTCAGAGGGATTTAGACAGGCTGGACCACTGGTCTGAGATGAATGGGATGAGGTTCAACAAGGCCAAGTGTTGGGTTCTGCACTTTGGCCACAACAACCCCATGCAGCGTTGTAGGCTTGGGGATGAGTGGCTGGATGAGTGTGAAGAGGAAAGGGACCTAGGGGTGTTGGTTGATGCTCGGCTGAACATGAGCCGACAGTGTGCCCAGGTGGCCAAGAGGGCCAACAGCATCCTGGCCTGCATTAGAAATAGTGTGGCCAGCAGGAGCAGTGATCGTCCCCCTCTACTCAGCTCTGGTGAGGCTGCACCTCGAGTACTGTGTTCAGTTTTGGGCTCCTCACTACAGGAAAGATGTTGAGGCCCTGGAACGTGTCCAGAGAAGGACAACGAAACTGGTGAGGGGTCTGGAGCACAAGTCTTATGAGGAGCGGCTGAGGGAGCTGGGATTGTTCAGTCTGGAGAAGAGGAGGCTCAGGGGAGACCTCACTGCACTCTACAACTTCCTGAAGGGAGGTTGGGGTGAAGAGGGATTTGGCCTCTTCTCCCAGGCAACGAGCAGGACACGGGGTAATGGCTGCAAGTTGTATCAGAGGAGCTATAGATTAGACATGAGGAAAAACTTTTTCTCTCAGAGAGTGGCCAGGCACTGGAATGGTTGCCCAGGGAGGTGGTGGAGTCGCCATCCCTGGCAGTGTTCAAGAGACATCTGGGTGACATGCTGCGTGATGTGGTTTAGTGCTTGTGGTGGCAATGGTGATGAGGAGACGGTTGGACTGGATGATCTTGCAGGTCCTTTCCAACCTTGTGATTCTATGATTCTATGATTCTATATTTCCTATATGTTCTGTCTACAACCGATACCAAGGGAGTGGGTTATTTCCTGGCTGTCATGCGCTGGCAGGGACAAGTTACTGTCATCCCAGAAATGCTCTACCTGACAATTCAGGAGCAAACAGCTGAGAAGGGAGTCCCAGAGAGCAAGCTGTCCCTTTCCTGGTGGGTATGTGAGTACATGCTGACTCAGAGCAACCTGTGCATGCATCCTCCACCTTCCTTCTTCATGTTACCATTTTCTGTGGACAAAGCATTAAGAATGGAAGTGCACCAAAGAATAATGTATTGCATTTGAAATGCATTACTTTTATTTTCAAGAGAAACACCTTTTAAGTTTGATGGAAATGTATGTAGAGCTTTTGTAAAAGGGTGATAAGGAATGGGGAGAGTACTGTATTATTATGTGTAATTATAGCACAGAAGACTTTACTGGAATATTTTTGAGATTCAGGTGGATGTATAAATTCCTTTTGAAAATCCCTGAAACATTCATTTGTCCCCCTACCAGACCCTATTATAAAGTATAGTTTATTTCTTCAAAACTTTCAGTTAGTTTGGGACTAAGAAAATGGTAAGTAAAATGATTCCTCTCAGAGAAAGGATGGGTGTATGTTGTCCATTATTGTGCAGTCTATATCTTGCCTTTTTAATGAGCTGCCCTGGTTTATACTGCAGTGTTCTCATTCTGTGCTTGTCTAGTTTGATAACTGGCACCATCATTTTATGCTGTGGATTTTTCAAATGAGACATACAAAGTACAGTATTTTTAAGTACTTTTCCTCCTTTGGACTCCTTGAGGATGGTTAAATCTTACTTGGACACATTATATTTGTCTCAGGCATTATAGATTCAATTTGTGAGTTTCTTCCAACTGCTGTAACTTGTTATATTTGTGCTGTCCTGAATCCTATCATACCAATCCATGGCAGCCTAGAGCTGGGTGCTTTTTAGCTCTGTGACACCGTTCCTCATTTGCTGGGAAGGAACAACTGTAGTTCTTTTCTTTCACTAGTTGTCTGATTGTCTGCTTAGCCCCTAAGGTGCTCAGAGAAGGATGCTGTCTGACTTGGTAATGCTTTCAGCGTAATCAGGCAGCAGTCCCAGCTGCAGCCCCCTTGGCTCTGAGATGACTACACACAAAATGAATTAGCTCAGGAAGCTTCTCATTTGTCACAGTTGTTCCCTTTTACCTTGACAATGGGTATCTGCCATACATGTGACACTGTAGCCAATCTTTCACAGGCATAATGAAGCAGTTCTCCAAAAGCAGACTTGCTATTTTCACACACTGCTCCCCTGAAAATGCTGTATCCAGCCCAAGTACACAGAAAAGATGAATTCTAGAAGCAGGAAAAGCTGGCGATTGTTTGCAATTCTTTCACAGAAGTATTCTGATCTTTAATTGCGAACAGTCTTTTCGCAGTTTCTGCTACCATCAGTGTGTGATAGGCTTTGTTGCTGGGGTGTAAATCTGAGGATGCATTGCTTAATATTATATTGCAGTGATATATGTTGAAATAACAGTAATGCTGACATTCAGATAAATTTCAGTGCTCCACAGCAGTGCTTAGGAATATATTATTTGACCAGAAGTCTGCTTTGTAGTGAGCCTTGTTAACAGTTTTTTTTTTTCTCAGAGTGAAAAATCTGAGATGAGATTCAACAGATTCAGCTGTTTTTAAAGTAATGGAACTGTTCGCAATTTGTAAATGCAACCATGTATGTTAAAAAAAGAAAAAAGATAAACCTCAGTGAGCCATCACTAGATAAAGTGACAAGTTTTATGCCTACCCACAATGTATATTTAGCCATGCAGTGTACTGAATTTACAGGATGTAGTGACAGGTGATATGTGGACATTTGAAGTCTGCTGAGAAACAGCACTGAGCAGACCCAGCTTGGTTGCACTTAATCAAACAGTGGCAGGAATACGCCTAATATTGTTGGCCTATGTGCATTATTTCTGCAAATCTGATTGAATGGCAATTGTTTATGATTCCTCAGGAAGTTTGAAGGCTGTTATGTGAATAAACAAAAAGATATGCTTATTTTTATTCTGAGTTCTTCTCATGTCCAATACAGCTGCTGCTTTTTTTTTTTCTATAACAGAAGGGACATGTGTAGTTAATCACTGAGTGTCTTGTAGTAATGAGTACATTAGAAATGTTTGCATCTGTTAGAACCAGACTTTATTGTACCCATCAATAGGTAATTGTCCCTAGTCCTTTCTAATGATTTGAAGTTATAGTTGCAGTGGTTCCTGTCTTTGAAATAACACTTAATTACTCAGCTGTGCTGTGTTTGGAGTCACATCCCGTGAGTCAGAAGTATTGTGCAAGTGTGGCCTTATTTCAGCAAAGATTCTCCTCTCCTGCAGACCAGAAGCTAAAATGTTTCTTTTTCCTAGAGTCTGCCCATGTTTTCCTTCCCTTTAGGGAGAGGAGTTTCCCCAGTCTAACACCTACCAGACCTGACAGATAGACTGGGTACCACTCCTGCCTGACACAGTGTGAATCTGTGTTTCCCACTGGAGCAGTGAAACAATGAAATCAGCATGCCTATGGAGTCCTCCAGCTAGTCTCTTGCAGTTAGGCTGCAGCTTTGGGCTGTATGACCTCTCAGCTGGTCCCCAAATAATTAACCTCTTAGTCTCTTCCTCGTGCCTGGGTAGTATTTGCAATATCATTTTTTTCATTAAGATTCCTTAAAGCTCTGCATGAGCCAAAGTGTGCTGTAGGAGCATTAAGGGTGCTGTAGTTGTGGAAATTGTACAAACACAGATTAAAAAAGATGTTAATCAAGGAGGTACCCTCACCAATTCTGTTTTCACCTCCTCCTCAGTAACCTTGGAAACTTATCTTTTTGTCAGTACATTTATGGCTTGCACCTCCACAGCATTAGTTCCCTGGTACAGTTACCCAGAACACCACATTGTTGCTGTTACAAAATAACAAAATAACCCAAAAGGGAGTGGTTTTATTTCATCTTTTAGGGGCAGGCATTCCAACTCTTCCTTTCATACAAAATCATCTTCAATTTCACTCTCCATCCACTCTCAGTGAGTTGTGCTCTGATGTGGTTTCTCGTATCGGGTACTCTATGAGAAATAAAATGATTTAAATTGTGGCTAGGTAATCCACTTTATCACCTGGAGATGAAAATGAAAAAACAGTGTACGTCTCTTTCTGATGTATCTTGGTATGGATTTAAGAACATAATCTTATAATCCTTCTTGGATGGCTCTTTGCTTTTAGTTTCTCTCAGGTGATCTTTGGGCTTACCTATATGCAATGCGCAGCACGCATTGGGTTTGTGATTACACTTCATTCCACTTCAGAACTGTATGCCCAAAGCAGAGAAATGGAAATTCCTCAGCAGCAGCAGTGATACCACGCGCAGCATTTGGTATAGGCAGCGGAGCAGAAGTGATCTGCCATATCCATGTTAGAGGAAGCAAAAGAGACTGCTTGCTGTCCACAACAGCACTTTTTGATGGCTTTGATTCGTGCTCTCTATGGCTGGAAGATCTGCTCTGGCCATCCAGACAGTCCCACAGCACTTCTGATCACTGACAGCTTTACGCCGCAGCAACCACCAGTGGCTGCTCCCTCTGAGTGTGTTCTCTTGGCTTCAGTCTGGCCCTTTTGTTCTGACCTTAAGTTGCGAGGCAGCAGCTACATCTTCTGAATGAATGTTAAATTCTCCCGGGGATGTTCCTGGCATCCAGACCAAACAATTACTGCACTAATTTAAATTATACAAACTTCTGCTATTCCTCAAGGTCGGGCTGCAAAGATTTGCATATCTAGACAAAGTGTTCCCTATACAGGGAGGGAGACAAAGGCAGCACACAAACAATCCTAACGTCAGAAACAAGCAGTCCGTAATTTAAGCAAGCACAGAGTTGTACCTAAAAATGGTGTTAAAATGAGACAGCACTACTGAAGCTGCAGAGTCATGCATTCAGAGTTTTTAAAAGGCCAGAATTAAGGTCACTGAAATAAACCTTTCACCCCCACTGTATTGTGATACAATTTTTAATTATCTGTTGGCACCCATTTTCCCACAGGACCTCTGTCTCATTGGCAGCATCGGATGAATGGTGTTCACTTAGCAAGAAGCTATTCAGTATTTTGTTTTACCCGTTTTGTGCACTGTGTGGCCCTAGGCCTTACTTACTGTGCACTACTGAGACCTTGATATGAAGATGGAATCATTCATTTCCTTGAGAGCTTTTTTGTGGCAATAATTGCCACAGTTCCTGAGGGCTTTTCTAACGTTAATGTATTTATCTTCACAATAGCTTTCACAACTGGAGTATTATTGTCTCTTATTGTCCACATTTGATACTGAGGCGCGAAGAAATTACAGTCAAAGGGTCCCTAATTTGAGATGTCTGAGGACATTATTATGAAAATGTATGTTATTACCCATCCTTTAGCTGAGCAGTTAGCTAACTGGGGGCAGAAGAATCTAGCGTGTAATTTCACTAGGCGTAGACAGAGCCACATATTTATTTGATGTAATCTTATTTATTATTATACTGACAGCCCTATTTCCCAAATGGTTGTAGAAGCAGCTTCTTTGCTTGTTCTAAGTGACGGCTATGACAGTGTCATGCTGTTGGATCCATTAAAAAAAAGAAAGTTACTTTTTTCCTGTACTAGGCTCTACAATATTCTTACTATCCCTACAATATCAGTACAGTATTCTTACTATCTCACTTACGTCCTTCCTCATCTTCCCAGTGGAGAATATATATTCAGGTCCAGCCTTGATGGATGTCTAGAACTGCTGTGGGCACTTGTCACTTGAATAAATCGAAGCTTAGGTGGGTTCTTGAAAAGAAAGGCAAACAATTTAAAACTTGAATACTGGGAATACTTTGCTTTTAGAAATTCGCTTAATGTTTCATATAAAAAAATCAGTTCTTCCTTGCAGTGGTGAATCCCATTATAATGAGTACAGGTTTCTACTTCTGTTTCTTACATTTACACCCTGCTTTCCACAGCCTCCCATCTCCTGTTGCAGATACAGAGTGAATAACTCTCTAACACTATATATTCCCACCTCATAATCACTAGGGTTAAATCCTTTCTTACAGAAAAGGGCCTTTCCTCTATGCAAAGGTCATCCAGTCTTTGCCTTCTGCAACAATCCTACAGCATGCCACCTCCTTGCCCCTCCTGCTGGGCTCCCCTTGCAGCTAATTCCAGTTTTCCTATCAACTCTCTCCTTGCTCTCCTTTCCCTCCACAGTGTGTCCCAGGGGAAAGCAGCCCCCTGTCACATGGATGTGCTGGGCTTGGTTCTTGGTCTCTTAAAGAGCTGGTGGGGAGGGGAGAGGAGAAGTTGTGTCACTGTGTCCTTATTTGTCTCAGACAAGCTGGCTCCCAGCCCCTCAGCTGCTGTGCTGGTAATGGCAGCTCCACATTCCAGCCACAAGCATTGAGGTGGGAGACAAACAAGAATGAAGGATGCTCCATCTCTCTTCCATAAGTGGCAGTTTTGAAGTCGAAGAAGTTCTGGAAGCTGAGTCCTTTAGGCACATGGGGTGGTGCACAGTTTGCACATATACTTCTGAATTTTTATCTTCACTCTCACAAATGAGAAAGTTATGACTTTTCAGAGGTACCTTAACTCTTCCAGTTTGGGTCAGTGATACCATGCTGCACGTGGTATCACTGCTGCTGCTGTCTCTGCTCCAAAGAATGAGGCTTTTCTGCAGCAGACAAAGAAGCTGATTTTCTCCTGGTTTTGCTCTCAGAAGTGCTTAACTGGTGCTAGTTGAAAATGTCAAAACCCTAAAACAGAAACATGGAAACAAACAGAAGAGTAAAAAACAGCCCAAGGCAGACACCTGGCATGGAGTTTGCTCAACCCAAGCAGTTAAATTTGGAAAAGTTATAAGCAAATGAAATAGATGTTTTGTACAGACATACTTGAACAGTAAGCAGCAGAGCTGATTTCTGCCTGTTCCGTATGGCACCTGTCCCAGTGGCAACTCTGTGCCCTTGTCCTGTGAGATGTATGAATTCCTCTAGTATCACTTTAGCAACAGTAAAGTATAAACCTAAAAGACTTTCTTGTAGTGCAAACAGTTTATTGCATTTATCTTTTTATGAACTTAGAAACTACACCTAAGCACAGAGAAGGGATAAAATGGCCAGGGTTTGTCACCCCAAGCTTTCTTGTTCCTTCTTCTGGTGGCTAGGAAGGGTTGGGAGGAACAGCTGCCTGTGTGTGCAGAGAGCCCTCTGCTTCCCCCCCCTGCTGAATTTCAAGAGACCAACCAAGGAGGGGTCTTCCCAGCTCTCCAGAGCAATTCTCCAGCACCAAAGCACCATTTTCAGCATTCTCTTTCAGGCTGTGGCTCCAGCTTGACAGAGCTGTGTTAATTTGCAGGCAAAATGCCTGGTCCACCCTGGTGACCTTCAGAGTTTCAGCTGAACTGTTAGATAGCCACTTCCATGTCATCGTTTTTCAACCTCATTTTCATTTTTATAGCAGTAGTACAGCACTTTTCCAATGCATAACACTTGTAAGTATAGGCAACTTTAAGCACTGAAAATATCTGAAAATAAAAAACAAATTTTCATTCCCCACACAAAGATTGTCAATAAGTTTGCACTGAGAAACACCTCAGTGAGTACTTCTAAAAGGAACCTGTCAGGACTCTATTATCTGTCGAACATAACGACTTATTCTATCGATTACCAGTACTCTTACTTTGTAAGACATAGACTGCATTTGAAAATGCAGAATGTTAGTGAGAGTCCTAAAAAGGAACACTCACACAACAGGCTTCCCTGGGGAATGAATAGCCCCAAGGGATGTATATCCATGCTGAACCACAATGTCGTATATGCTGCATGGGTTGCCAAGTGTCATATCCAAACCAAATAAAATTATTAACATATTTTGTGGGGAAATCATTGTTTGCATAGCTTTCCTTAGTAATCTGTTTTTAAAGGGTGACAACAGAGAGTATGTAAACTCAGTTGAGTTCACATCACAGGAATTGGTGGAAGCTTTTCTTGTTACTTTCAGATCTGTAGATTTTTGTCATTATTGCCAGTTAAGAAGCAAAGCCTTAAATAGCTCTTTTTCTGTGCAAAACATGTTTCATGGAGATTTGCTTGGTTTTATTCATATAAAGAAGGAAACAACGTATCTAGTAAGGATCCATTAACAACATTATCTAGAATTAAGCATGCAACTGTATTTACTGGAATCATGTTATGTTTATCTAACTAGAAATAGTACTGCCCATTGCTTAAGTTGTTGCTGCAAAATATACCAGAATTACAGAGTGACATTATCCTCACATTGTGACCCAGCAGTTAAAGCAAGAAGATTGAAGCTGGCTACAGGGTAACAGAGAAATTGGGAAATGTGGATAAAATGGGTGGGGAAAACAATAATTCCTACCCATTTCATGGAAGCTGTTAGGTGAGTTTGTGAGGGGAGGTGAAGTCATTCTGTGTGATTGCTGGGGAGTAGTTTCTTTTGCTGTAGGAGCTTCTAATCTTCTGTAAGTCTCATGTGAGCTTTGATTAAAAGCTGTTCTGGTCAGTGTTTTTGTAGCCCACATCAGGGGATTCTGTCTTTTCTGTATATCTGTAGTTTGCAGTGGGAAGTCTATCAGATGGAGCTCTCAGAACCTCTCAGCATCTGCAAGATCTGTTAGCAGGGTCTCTGCCAAAGGACATCAGCAAATGTTATTTTAATACCTCAGCTTTTTAATTTTTGCTTGTAAAAAGCAGTGAAATTGCTTTTAGGCCAGAACAGAACATTTGGCCAAGCTTTGCTGCCAGGCATGCTGATACAGACCAATAGCACAGTAGTCTTTAATTCCTAAATAGTACTTTGCTGCAATAATAACGTGCAGTGTGGTTCTGAGGTGCTCTCTTGAATTATACCTCTCCACCTCTATATTCATATAGACATTTGAAATTGTAGTAACACTTGTTATAATTGGCTGTGTTCATATTTCATTTATACTTGCATACTTTTAGCCACATTTTGTACAATCAAACTGGGTAAACCTCATTAAGAGTATTCTGAGCCCAAGGAAACAAAAGCAGTCTGTATTTTCTTTTAAAAACATGACAGCAAGAGTACTACTGTCTGGACTCTAAGCGTGTAGCACTGCAAGTGCCTGTCCAATATCTGTCAAATGGTAGTTAATATTATTGTAGGTGAACACCCTTGCCACTCCAAATACATTTTGTAATGCGTTTCTCATACCTAAACTGCTACATGTAAGTGAGCATTTTTAATAAATTCATTATTTTGGTTAATATAGATCGCCCAGGACCCTCCAATGTATAATTGTATGTTTGAATGAGCACAGCAACTTTACTAGCAGGCATTTGTTCTGTAGGAAGGCCAGGAGAATTATAAATGATGCCTTTTTTATTGCTGAATGAAAAAAAAAGATGAAAGTACTGTTATAAACTGTAAGTTGAAATAATTTTTTTTTTAAATATGTAATTCACATAATGATTGTCCCTTTACAAATGTTCATATGAAATAACCATATCATTTGGGATAATTCCTCCTTGAGGAATACTGTGAAAGAACAGCTCATTCATTATCTTGACTTGGTGAATTGCTCTAAAACATCCCCTCTATGAGAAAATTGACTTAGCATTTCTTTAAACAATTGAAAATAATGCTTGAATCTTATATTTTCCTATGCAGAAAGCCTCAGTAAGTATCTGCATTATGTGGCTTTGATTGGCTAAACAGACATTTCCCAAAAAACACACGCATCTACCTCTGCTCTACATATGTACACATGCAGAACTTTGCTATAAAACCCACCTGGTCTATTAATCACACTGAGAGAGTAATCACCCAGCTGCTGTTACATAGCTCCTGTGATTCATTGGTGCCAGTCATTGCAAGTTTTGGAGTCACACTTGTAAATTTGGAAGCCCTGCATTTGCTTACACACAGTGCATCTGAGAGAGGGCAGTCTGTAGTTTTTCTAAATTTTTTGTCAGGAAAGTCCTTAAAATTAAAAATCTGAAGGGTTCATTTAAATCTACTTTGTTGATAGATGCTAAGGAGAAAGTTAAGAAAATACAGAGAGGAAAAGCATGTACATGCTGTCTCCAGTAGCAAAGGTCATGTTGGTAGATGAAATAAGTAAATTTCTGAAACAGCAAATGTTGGAAGAGATCTTCACCTCCAAAAAGAGGGGCTCATGGGCACTTACAATTGACCCAAAGGACATGAACTGTGAGAGGAGTAGGCGAGTGGTCTTCCAAAGAGAGCATTGGCAGTGAGGTGAAAAAGGGATTACTTGCAGAGCAAAAGTAAAGAGTGACTAGGAGGGCTGCAGGTGGGTTTTCTTCAGAAGGCTCTGGTAGTTTGGATAAGCTTCTGCCAAGTGCTGTAAATATGCTGTCTTATCTCCACTGAATTTCCATACCTTTTGAGGTTGTCCACCCTGTTTCATCTTTTTTTAAAGCAGTAATTCAGCATTTCCTTGTGATCAGCATAGTTGCTATATTTGGATTCACATCTCACTAAGAGAACGTTTTAATTCATTCAAGGCACACCACCAACCTGATTTTGTCTTTGAGGTTCAAAAAGACACCTTAACAACATTCTCTCTGCTCCCAAGGATTTTGATGGGAGTAGTTTTGAAATTCAAACCAAACTGTTGTGTTTGTCAAGAGCAGGATGAGTTAGTGCAATTAGAACTTGGTTCACTGTGTTTTTGACAAGTTCTCCCAGGAGATTTCTAAACATTGAAAACCTTTTAGGATGAAGTTCATGTTTTCTGCATACAGTTGGCAGAGGTAGATATATCGCTCTGGTCTAAAAAGCTGAAATTGCGTTTTTTCTCTCTCCCAGTCAGGCAGTGAGTTTTTGCATTGGGGTCAGAGAGGAGACTGTAGAAAAGAGTTATCTTCCCTAATTTTTATTCACATTTGAGGCTGTATTTTTGGATTTATGATTTTGTTCATTCCTTGAGGCATGTAATTTATACACTTGTAACCTACAGAAGATTTTACTTAGGAAGAAGGGACAGACAACTCAAGAAGAGTACAAGGATGTTGCTAGGTTATGCAGCCCACTATTGTAAAAGGTAACAAAAAGTGTTTTTACAAATGCATTAACAACAAAAGGAGGGCCATCCTTTCTTGCATGCAGCGGGGAACATCACCACCAAAGATGAGGAGAAGGCTGAGGTATTCAATATCTTCTTTGCTTCTGTCTTTAATAGGAAATTCAGTTATCTTCAGGGTATTCAGCTTGCTGAGCTGGAAGACAGGGATGGGTAGCAGAATTAACCCCCTATGATCCAGGTGGAAACAATTAGAGATTAGATATTCTGCCTGCACTGCCACAAGTCCAAGGGGCTAAATGGGATCCACCCAAGGATGCTGAAGGAGCTGATAGAGGTGATAGCCAATCCAGTTTCCTTCATCTATCAGTAATCCTGGTCAACTGGAGAGGTCTCAGCTGACTGGAGACTTGCTAATGTAATGCTAGTCTGTAAGAAGAGTAGTAAGGAGTATATGGGAACTACAGGTTTGCCAGTCAGATCTCAGTGCTAGAGAAGATTATGGAGCAGATCATCTTGGGTGTGATCACACAGAATGTGGGATGGGGGAATGAGGCCTAGACAGCATAGGCGCATGAAAATTGGGTATTTCTTAGAATCATAAAATATTACAGAAGATCCCAAGTTGAAAGGATTCTATGACACTCGCTAAGCGCCAGCAGTGTGCCCACGTGGCCAAGTAAGCCAATGGCATCCTGGCTTTTATAAGTGATGGTATAGACAGCAGGACTAGGGAAGTGATCATCCGCCTATACTCAGCACTGATGAGTCTGTACCTCAAGTACTATATTCAGTTTTGGTCCATCACCACAGGAAAGACATTGAGACCCTAGAGCTTGTCCAGAGAAGGGCAGTGAAACCGTGAAGGTTCTAAAGTACAGGACTTGTGGAGAGTGGCTAAGGGAACTGGTATTCTTTAGTCTGGAGAAGAGGAGGTTCAGGAGAGACCTTATTGCTCCTACAACTGCCTGAAAAGAGGCTATGTCGAGGTGGGGGTCGACCTCTTCTCCCAGGTAAGTAGATACAGGATGAAAGGTAGTAGCCTCGTGTTATGCCAAGGGAGGTTCAGGTTGAGTATTAGGCAAATATTCTTCTCTGGAGGAAAGGTCAGTTATTGGAACAAGGTGCCCAGGACAGTGATGGCGTCACCATCCCTGTAGGTGTTCAAGAAATGTGTGGTTGTGGCACTGAGAGGTATGGTTTAGTGGGCATGGTGGTGATGGGGCTGACAAGATGATCTTAGAGGTATTTTCCATACTTAATGATTCTGTAATTCACTTTAAGTATTTCCCCAGGGGATAAGAAAAGGAATGAATTTTTGCAAAGGGTAAATTGGAAGGTCAGAGCTCAAGTATATAATTTCTGCAACTATGATGTCACATCCACTCTGTAATGAGAGGATGTTTCATGTAACTGAACAGCAGTGAATGACTAATGTAATACTATGGTCTATATGAGATATGCAGTGTAATAATCCAAGTAATACGCTAGTTTTTTGTAGCCTCTTAGTGAAAATAATAGAAATGGCAGACCTGTAGGGACTTATGTAGGGAGACTACTGTTTTCTATTTTTTTCCTCAAAATCTGTTTAGTCACTAATGGAGAATAAAATGAAATAAGGATATCTTATGACAAAGATCTTATGGTGATTCTTAGCAAATGGTTTTTCCTGTAATTTTTCTCATGCATGTTGAAGAAGAGCATATTTTTGTCTGATTCAGTAAATTGTCTTGTACTTAAAGAATGTATCATAATGTAGGAAACAACCTAATGTAATAGAGTGACAGAATTTAATTCACTTCTGAAAATGCATTGCACATCATTTTGAGGTCTTGTTCCAGTGGCAAGTTCTATACTCACTAGAAGTTGTCTCACGTAGGATCACTGCCAGTCTGAAAACCTCCCATTTTGGCTTTCAGACCTTCTAGTGTTAGACTGGGGATGCCTCAGAACTGGATATCTCTTTCTTCTTAACTAGATGTTTAACTAGGTACACCCATATTCTGCTCAGGATATCAGTCTCTGACAGGACGTTGTAGGGTAGAAAACTCTCTGACACTGCAAACTGCTAAGCACTCTGAGCTGGCTCAGTTCATCAGACACACATGTGGACAGAGTCCAGTCCAGTAAATTTAGCTTAATTCTGCAACTAGCCTCCTGGAAAAACATTCTGGGAAACTGTCCATGGCTCCTTCTATTTATGTGACTTTTCAAGCAGAACATCACCAATGGAATACATTGACATTTCTTTGAAATGCCTGAAAGAAGACTGACAGGCAATCACCATTGCTCTGAAAGATTTCTTTCCATGGGGCAAGGCATTTCCACGGGGCAGTACCTCTTTGCTTCACCCCTTCATCTCCAGGTAATGTCATCTAAAATGTCTGTCGCTGGCTGAGGAACTCTGCTCATGGAGTAGGTGAGGAAAACAGAAGAAAGTACAGAGAACAGTTTTATTCTGTGATCAGATATAGCTTTTTCCTGGGTCTGTTGTGACAGAATTTGGCAATTTGTATTTCACGCACTGGTCTGAGTCTGTGCACAACAGCACAGTTAAGCACTGTTTTGTTTTCATGGATTTATACTTCCTATTAAATTTTCCAGTCCATTTGTATCAGAAGGCTGGGCCATTTACATCCTATTGAAATATACAGTGGCTTGTGCTGAGTTGTAATTTCAGGTGGCCAAGGCAGATGCTCGCATTTGATGAGGATGTACCAGAGCAGCTCCATGGGCATTCTGCTCTTTATCTTTTAGATCTGCTGTGGGAGACAAGAGAAAGTGTCTCATATGATTACTAGAATTATTACAGTCAATGGAAAAGTATGGGTATATGACTGAAAAGACAGAAAAAGTATTCAGAGGTCATTAGACCAGACATCATTGACAGTTTGGGGTTAAATATTCTGAAAAGGACCTTAATTGCAAGAAAGGATGTCAGCTTCGTAGTGCATGTGGACAAGCCTAGAGTGATCCATGGTGCTTCTGGAGCGAGACTGAGATGAATTTCCCAGAGCATAATTCAGCTGGAAGATCAGAACCACCGAATGTGAGTGACTGTAAGATCTGTATGCTAGTTCCCATTGTGGTAAATGGAAATCTAACCCACACAGTCAATAAATACTAAAAACCTATTTGGCAGTATATATAATGCAAATTAAAATGGACAAAATAAGCATTCATATAATGTATATCTATTTTCACTTGTATTGTAGATTGTTGATTATGGTTTTTGAAGACATGTTCCAAGATACTGACATGCGAGTGATGCTGATTTTATTTCTATATGCACACCTGCTAAGCTTTTTGTGTTTCCTCATATCTTCTTTTGCTACCCAGATGTGTTTATGTAATGTCTATGGAAGCATAGTGTATGCATTTTGTACTGCCACCCCAGCTGACAGCAAACAAGTAACAACTTGTGAAATAGATGTGCCTAATGGCTGCACCACAGCCTGTAAAGGTAAAATGGGGGTTTAGAGGGAGTGTGGAGGAGGACTTCAGGAATGCAATAGGTTAATGTGTTGTCTTCAGCAGATAAAGGCAACACATTAGCAAGTACAGCATGCTGCTGCTAATCCTATTAGCTAGAACTCAGGACACAGAAAATTTTAGCTTCAAGTAAAATTAAAAGAAAAGAAAGAAAAATAAAAAAGAGAAGGAGCTGGAAAAACTAGATGCCAGATGTATTTTATATTACTGTTCCTGAAACTTCAGTTGCAGATAACCAAGTTTTGGAAAGTTGTTTCTTCTATCAATATCTGCACAGTTGTCTTTTTCTTTGTGTACGTGCTAAAACCAGTATTTTTAATTAGCAAATTTATGAGGATAAGAATAACTTTGGAAGAGACTTATTACTATTTGGATTTCTTTTTAAAAGAAAAGGAATACGGAATTTGCACTGACTTTTTTGTAAAGCCCAAATTTAAACACATTTTTCCGTGCATTCTGTGTGTATCTAGCCTTTTTTACTTTCTGTAAGAGAGGCTGTGGAGGCTTTCAAGACCAGGTTGGATGGGGCTCAGGGCAGCCTGATCTGGTGGATAGCAACCCTGCCCACAGCAGGGGTTGGAACTGGATGATCTTTAAGGTTCTTTTCAACCCAACCCTCTCCGTGATTCTATAAAATGCAAAAAAATATTTCTTTTTTAGTTTGTTTCAATTGAAATTGAATGTTGCTGTTTCTCTACTGTTTACTGCAAGTTGAACCCTGCACAAGCACATGTTATTTACAGTTACAGATAAACCAAAAACCAGCTGGATGATGGTTTTCAAACTGAGACCATTGGTCTAAAAGCATCACTTCAAACTTGATCCTAGAATGTGCATAGCACCATAAAGGCAAGCTTATACTGTTGTCTGCAACTAGCCCCAAATTTTCTCAGAGCATATGATAGCAAAATTCTTCAGAGCATGTATGAGCTGAAGGAGTTTTGTCCAAGACAGAACAGCTCTTCAGTCACCCATTCCTAATGTTAAGGCAGCTGATTTACTTTCCATGTTCAGTGAGCAACATGTAATATAACATATAATACTCTTGGTCGTGATATCCTTTCTTTCTATAGCATCATTTTTTTATGTTGCAAAGCTCATAGCAAGGAAAATATCTGCTCAGGTATTTTACTGCAAATCTATCTGCTTGGATTTAGGCAACACTAGAAAACATTTTTTATTTGTATATCAAGCAACAAGGAAATTTATGTATGTGGGTATTTGGAAAGAAAAAAGGGTGATATATATTTTAATACAGCTGAAATTAACTGGAGATAGCAGCCTCAATGCAAAATTATTTAGAGCTCTAAATATAGCTTACCATTCCCAAAGAGGTACAAATGGCATTAGCAGTTTTTGCAAATCCTGAAATGCTCCAGATGTCATATTATTGCTCAGAACAATGCAAGGGTATGTGTATGAGTGCATAGGTACTCATGTTGTTGGAGGTGATTTCATAGCAATATATTTAAGTTTTATTTTTATTCTCCAAATCATAGTCAGACTTCAAAGATACCAGAAAGATTAATTGCTCTGTCATAATTGATTTCCCTTGACAGCAAGCTGGAGACTTAGGAAATCAGAAAGTATAAGTATATGTTAGTTCATTTCTCCTATTCACCACAGAAATGGCTTTCATGAAATGCGTCACTGAAGTAGTTAGAAGTCATTATGGCCAACTTGGCTAACTTGCTAGTGGCTTGGGAAGTTTTGCATAGGAAACAAAACACAGGTGCTTTGTAGGAACTAATTTTTTTGTCTCTTACACATATACAGTATTGGAAAATTGCTCCTTTATCTAGCAGCTTATCCAACCCAAAAATTAAATAGAAAAGCTCTCACTAGTGTTTCTCATCCAGAAGAATTGTCAGATATTTGTTTTAACCAAGGCTAGACGTGAGTAAGACAGTAAAGCAAAAAATAACGGCTTAAAAAATTTGGGGAAACACAGACTCAAAACAGAACATTTACTTTTGAGCAGCTTTTTTTAATTAGTATTTTCAGCAATTGTGAATAGATCAGCAACAGGCAAGTAGGAACTATAAAGATGGGTGTCACTGTGTCCCTGACCTCATACTTGCCTGGTGGAAAAGTTGGTGGACATCATCCTAGGACATCCTGGGTGTGCACAGAGGCTGTGCTTAGTGATGTCTACATCACCCCTGGCAAGGAAAAGTTTGCTTCACCTTGCTCTGTCTAGATTCCTCCTTAAAGACTGAGAGAACTGAATCTGTTCAACCTAGAGAAGACTGAGATGGAATCTGGTTAATGTTTATAAGTATCTGCAGTGCAGGAGGCAATTGGATGAGGCCAGACTCTTCAGTAGTGTGCAGTGATAAAATGAGGAGCAGTGGCTTAAAACTGGAACACTGGACATTCCACACAAATATGCTGGACTTCTTTACAGGGATAGTGACAGAGCACTGGAACAGGTTGCCCACAGAGGTTGTGGAGTCTCCCTCTATGGAGATATTCAAGACCCATCTGGATCCCTACCTGTGCAACCTATGGAAAACCTTAGTGAGGGAGTTGAACTCGATGATTTCTAGAGGTCCCTTCTAACCCCTGCAATTCTGTGATTCTATGACTCTTGTGAGTATTGAAAACTTGAAGTGAAGTGAAGCCATGAGGAAGAACAAGTTTTTGTTCTCAGAGGGAAAGAGGGACCAGGCTATTCCTGGAGAATAAAATTTGTCTAAAAATGTGAGATCGTGTATCCATCCTTCATTGTGCACTGTCTGGTTATCAAACACGTGTTTTTTTCTAATGTAACAGAAAGAATTGATAACCATTAATTCTCTACATTACTACCAATACTTGTCCTATTGAGGAACTAGTAATTGTCATTAAAGGCAGGGCACTATGTTACTAGCTGATGTTCAAAGACAACCAAAACACAACTCTGATCCTAGAGCATTTTATGGTCAAAGAAAAGTCGAGTTATATCTGCAGGGAGAGGCATGTGTAAGCAGTAGTGACATCATTTGTCAAGATGACAGGTAATCCTGGATGCCTAATGCACGACACCCTCATGTTTTCTCATAGGGAGCAAGGAGTCATAGAGGAGAAAACTCTGCAGCTGATAAAGAACCACAGAGAAGAAAATTTCTTTAAATAGCAAAAAGAATCATAGCTTGAACTTCCATATAAACTGATAGAAGGAGCAGATGTCAGATAAAGAGTCTGTACCAAGGATTGTGAAAGATCTGAAGGGATTTGAATATGAAAAGAAGTAGCCTATATTTTATCTGATCAAAGAAGAATGACGTGGCAAAAGAAACAGACTAGAAAAATGGTCTCTGCGGCAGGACTCCTCTATCAGTGGAGAACTGCACTCGTCAAGTCCAGAGGAAAGAATGCTGAATGATGCTAGCAAATGATGAGAGCCTCAGTAAGAATTCTAGCTGTGGGGTTTGATAGGAATTGTCATATCTGCAATATGTTATGCAGAAAAGATCCGCAATATCAAGGCATTACCAGGTTGTGAGGAGCGAACAGAGGGTGATATCTGAGTTATAGTCACAGGGGAAAGAGAGAGGGAATGCTGTCTGTCACAGAACAGTCATCTGCTAGTGCAGATAGGCATGGCTACTTTCAGGGAAATGCAGGCATTTCTTGTTTTAGGCAGTCTGAAATTTTGAGATTGCTTTGAGCTTGTTCAAGAAAAGTGGAAGACCAGTTCTGACATTTTATTAACAACTAGCACTGTTTTGAGAACATGTGCATACATGGCTTTGGCTTTGTTCAAAATGTGTTAATATGTAAAATCAAAATGCAGAGACATAGAGCTTGTTTGAGATCTGGAGGGCATGGGGATTTTTTTTTTTTTTTTAATGAGCAGAAATGGACAGTAGACTGAATTACTCTAATGATCTTTTATTGAAAGGGGTCATTCAAGTCCAAGCACAAAAAATAAAGGGAGGCTCAGTTGCTGCTTTGAGTCACAATGAGATAGTTGCTGCTGTCCTACTAATATCTTCTCAGATAATTGAGAAATAAGCGAGGGTTGTAGTGGTGGTTCTAGAGGAAGGCCACTTGTAGGAGGCAAAGACTGAGGAGGACAGGAATGTAAAGGTGAATAACAGCGAAGTTGTGGGTGCATCCTTGCCTTGCTGTACACTGCAGAAATACCTTTCTATTGGAATGCACTGTTTGGAAGCAGTAATTAGAGAAATTCAGGGCAGAAGTAAAACAATTCTCCAGCGTGTTTTCTGAGAGGGTGTTTCAATACTGAGGCAGTCATTCAAGTGTTAGAGTGGATTTTCTGTATTTCGTATTCTTCACAGCTAAGTGATGAAAGATGTATCTACGTCTGCAATTAGGGACTTTGTGCCACGGCTCCTAGTGGAGTTTTATGATTGTTATTGCCAATAACAATTCAAGCAGGTGAAGCGTAAACAGGTGAACAGATCAAATAACACTTTCTGCCCTTGAAAACTGCAACTAGATTAGCACTGATAGAACCAACATGGACCTCCAAGTCCTCTGAATAATAATTTGTCACGCTTCACTTTGAGTGATAAGTAGCCTCACTAAAGCCATAAAAGCATACATGCAGGCAAGGTTAAGAGTAGCTGGGTGTTCTTGGTTTAGTGAAGGCTGAAAACTGCAATGTATATCAAACTTCCTTCCTAGTAAAATAAGACATTTGCAAAGAGCAGGAGGCCAGAAACTCAGCTGTGAATTTGATACTATATGCATAACAGTGAGTTCTGGTTGTGGCTGGTGACTTGTTATGTATATTGGAGTGAAATATTAAAATTGTGTTTGTGTTTTAGCAGCTCACAGCTGCAGAGATCACTGTGAGCTGCAGCTCCAAATGAAGTTAGAGATAACCACAGAGGATTCGGGCCTTTGTCTCTGAATTCCAGCTGCTCATTTCTTCAAACACTTGCAAAAATTTATAGACATTGCTTGTCATTAAATCTCCTCTATCTGCCTGTCTTACCACGCTCTGAGAGCTGAAACAAAGCTGCCTAAGAGATGCAAAGATACCTGAAAACATAAAGCCTCCAACCTGATAAGTTAAAAGGATTTTTATAAATTAAATAAAAATTGCTATTGGCAATTTCTGGAACAAACACAAATATGCACATTCATATGTGCATTTCCTGAATTCTTTCCTTCTGTTTTTTTGTTTATTTATTCAAAAGGGTTTAAAGTGCAAATGTGTTCCTGGTATTAAATACAGTACATATCTTTACTACTTAAAGCAGAAATACTCAGTGTGCATTTGTCCTCTTTCATGATTACATCTGAACAGTGTTTATATGATTTTAGCATTATTTTGTAGTTACTGTGTACCGATTATCCTCTGAGCTACACAGAGGCAAGAGGCAAGATGAAAGCATAGCACGTTTGGCTGCCATTAATCATTACCAGCTTTTAATTCCAGCCCCACCTTCTCTGCTGCAGTTTCCCTTGGGTGGAGAAGTGCTGGATGCCAAGGAATGTGAGATCATGTGTGTATGAAGCATGGGGCACTGTGGGCCAGGATGGAGCTTCTCCTGCCATTTATTTTTCCCAGATGATGGCAGAGAATGGCCAGATTTTATCAAAAAGTCTGGCTTTGATGCTCAGCTACCATTGCTATTATATCTTTACTTGAAGAGATACCAAGTCAGTGCCTCCAGTTGCACTGCAGTACCTTAAACCAGTACCTGGCATTGTGGCAGAGAGCGTATGCATTTGTTTGTGTTAGAGATTGGAAGCAAAGGCAAGAAAATCAAAATATCATGGCTTCCTTTGCAGCATCTGTTTTTATTGCTGTACCTGTGGATTTAATGAATTAAGTCATGGAAATCAGAGGTGCTCTCTTTGCCCACAGCAGCACTAGGATGAACACCTCAGTGATCTTAAATTTATCCTCTGGCTGCCCTTTCCTCATGACCGCAGAGTGAAATGAGGTAATAACCTCATTTGATTTGCACATCCCACAAAACTTGCCAGTGAGGCTGGAGACCTCTGTACAGCTGATTTAAGTCTCGTGGTGCTGGGTTGGCTTTTTCTTCACAGACTGCATAGAGGTATTCTGCAGACCTCCAGGTTAGAAAATGCAGAAGTAGGTGAATGTGAGAAACGTGAGGCTGACAAATTTAAAGAAAGAGAGAGAGAAACATAGTTCATGCAGTATAAGAGGAACAAACGTGAGTTACAGTTACCAGTATGTCTACACAAATTTATTTTTCAAACAATGCAAGTGGAGATATGGTCTAAATGAGGTATTTTGGGCACAGTTTCCAATAAGATCATAGATACAGCAAAATACAGACACCTTATTGGTGAGGACTAAAGATGATCAAGTAAATTTCATTTAATTATAAGCTGAGAACTTAAAGAACATGGCATATGTCAATCATGTCCCACGGGTGAGCACAGATTGGTAGCACAGACAGAAATCAGATCCCATGGACAGAAAATACCATGTGTGAAGGCATGACAAGAGGGCCAATGGCATCCTGGGATGCATTAAAAAGAGCGTGGCCAGCAGGTCGAGGGAGGTGATCCTCCCCCTCTACTTTGCCATGGTAAGGCCTCATCTGGAGTACTGCGTCCAGTTCTGGGCTCCCCAGTACAAAAAAGACAGGGATCGCTTGGAAAGAGTCCAACGGAGGGCCACAAAGATGGTAAAGGGCCTGGAGCATCTCTCCTATGAGGAAAGGCTGAGTGAACTGGGTCTGTTCAGCCTTGAGAAAAGAAGACTGAGAGGGGATCTGGTCCAGGTCTATAAATATCTAAGGTGTGGGGGACAGAATGGCGAGGTCAGACTCTTTTCAGTGGTGAATGGTGACAGGACAAGGGGAAACGGCCGGAAACTGCAGCATAGGAAGTTCCGCACAAATGTGCGCAAGAACTTCTTTACAGTGAGGTGACGGAGCACTGGAACAGGCTGCCCAAGGGGGTGGTGGAGTCTCCTTCTCTGGAGATGTTCAAGACCTGCCTGGATGCCTACCTGTGTGACCTGGTGTAGGGAACCTGCTTTGGCAGGGGGGTTGGACTCGATGATCTCTGGAGGTCCCTTCCAACCCCTACAGTTCTGTGATTCTGTGACAGAACTAAGCTGTATTTTAAGGGGGGAAGCATTTAGATTTTGGAGTTGCACATTCAAGCTGTTAGTGTACCTAATAGGAAATGATGCGGATGATTCCCACCAGGCATCTGGAATTTCTTAGAAAACTGTTTTTCTGGGTTTATTCAAGTCAAGTTGTCTTTTATTGGTTAGTGAAAAAGAAATTAAAAAAAAGACAGAAGACTTTGGACAACAGTTTCTTGGAGTCAAGACAGCAAAATGCTTTGTTAGTTTAGATTTGTCAACCTGATACTGACATTGGCTAAGAAAGTTGATAGTCATCAGCTTTTCTCCTTGATAATAATGCACTCATATTTGCAGGTGATGTATGTGCATTCTTACTTATCAAATCTATGAGCCAAATAGAGCTCCAAAGGCCATTTGATTTAGTAAACTGAAGTTTTATTCTTCTGAGTGCTGTGACTGTAGTGACCTTCATGGAAGTCAATAGGCGTAACTCATTATTTTAGTTGCTTTTGTTGTTGTTTTTCATATTACTTTCAGATACATTTCCTTGAGTTTTCTTTTATTTATTATTGTTATTTTACATTTTATTTCTTTGTTTCTACTTGTTTTGAGCGGGTTTTATAATCAGTCTGTGAGAGGCTTTACATTCAAACTTTATTTATGGCCATAGAAGAAGCGTACCTTCTACATATAGCCAAGATTTTATTAGTAGCATCCTTTAAATTTTAACAATGTAACCCAATAACTATTATTAGTTGACTTCTAATTCTTACAAAAAATGTTTCAGTAGTAGTACTAATGTTAAAATTGTTCTATGCACACTTCTTAGTTTCTACCACTTTTCACGGTGTTTTGTTCACCATCTGTTGCTCCTGCAGGCCCTGAGGCCAGTGCTTTCAGGCTGGTGGAGGTCGGGGAGCATTCCAGCATGTCATTGACATCTGGAGCCTTTCCCTGGGATGGATATGATTTTTTCTGTTAATGGTTTATTTTTCCTCACTCTGGGATCCACTTGGAGTCATTTCATGCTTGCTAATACAATTTTAGACTTTGCTTTTTCTTCACTGGTCTGAAGATCCAGGTTATGACCAAATTTAACATACACAGTTGCTTTCATGTTTGTTAGATGCTACTTCTTTGTTTTGTTTTTACACTTAAAAGATCCAGGTCTGGATTTCTTTAGCATAGCAAGGTCAGTTGTTCATAACCATGGGGTCTCCAATGCCAGTGTCCATCTTTATCACCTACACCTGTACCTCTCTGCACTGAAGCTGCAAAGCTGTGTGCTGTCATCACCAATGGAAACCACATATTATGGGGCAGCAGGATAACAGAGGTCATGACAATTCCAGTATGATTTGCACAGTATGAAGTATATATACAGAAAATGTGAACCACTGTACCATGTGAAAAGTACCTGTAATAGGGAGTATCAAATATGTATTTTTCTAATGGGCTTTTCAATCACCTTCTTTTTATAATGTAAATGGGAGCAGGCTGTTGGGGTTGGATCTCTGTTTTCATTTGTTTTAGGAAATGTTTTCCAGATTCAGTAATGGTTTGCCAAAACAGATAATTTGGTATGTTCCAAATTTGGCAGAGCTGACATTCTAGTCACTGATTATTAATATCATGAACAAAATATGGGTGCAAAAACACAGTCCAATACAAAATAGTGTCTAATGGAATTTTATCTGAAATTCAGCAAAAAGCAGTAGGAGCACTGGGGCAAGGCAAGGCAAGATTTGTAATTGTGTGCTAAATTATTTCTAGTTCCCCATTTGTGTTTTCTTCAAGAATATGTAATGGGTTTTTTTCTCCCTATTTATTCCTATTTTTTCCTGGATGAGAATATGTTTGAGTTACCCTGAGATATGAGTCCAGAAATGTGTATGATACCATGAACTGAGGGTGCACATCCATAAAATATTAATCTTTGGACACTTACTGAATGTCTCCCAAATCTAAGGGGATGTTTGCAGATGCAGCATAAGAGATTGTGCAGCTGGGCTGCTATTACCATACCTGATGACCAGAAGAGAATGCTTTGCATTTGTGGCAAGGGAAGATGAGAACATCCTTATTTTCTCTTGTCTTCTGCATCTGTAAATTGGCACTTTCTCTATCACTCTAGACACTGAGAACCAGGTACAGCGGCTCAGGGCTTCTTCTCAAGTATACTCGTGTTAACCCATTTAGCTCAGTATAAGAGTATGTTAGCACAAACCAGCCTCTGTTAGTGTTTGGGCCATGATAAATTTCCTGCTGGTAAATCCCACTCTTTCGTTTCCCTTCCACCATTGAGAATGTTGGAGCTGTTCAGCAGTTCTTGCATGTTAAGTCATATGCAAAGGAAGCAGGAACTATTTACAGAGCTCCTTCCATTTCAGATTCCTTTTTCTTACTGTCAGTAATTCAAGTGTGGGTTGCACTAACTGTGGGATACAAATCCAGGTGCACGTATGGGAACAGAGCCAGTATGTTTTTAACAGCCTGCAGCACACTGGATAACCACCCAGCAGTATAAAACCACTGGATAACTGACTCCAGCAATATTGCTGCACTTTTAAGTTTTGGCTGTAATGAACCATGCTATTATACCCATTTTCAAGTGATCAGCGGTGGGTACAGATAACCAAATGAAAAATTCCTCTAAATGCAGCTCCTCCTCAGCTCAGTTATCACATGCCACAAAATATGCATAATAATAGGTAAGAGCTTCCACATTTCCAGCATTACTTTGTCAGCTGAAATATATCAGCAGAGAAAACTGCTTGGATTGATTCAGGCAGATTATGCTGAAGGAACTTCAGTTGCAGAGAATGTTTATTTAGATGTATTATGAGCAGACGCTGAAAACACCCCATAAGTTGAGCGAGTTGCAAGTATAAAGACTTGAGGGGCCAGACCTTCTCTGCCAATTTCTTACCTGTAAACTGTTTGCCAGATTAGGAACAGAAGTTGTAACTTTTATTGCAGGGATGCTGTAATTAGTTACATCATGAAACAATTCTTTTTACACAGTGCAATATGCAGGTGCTCATATACTTGGACAATTTTATGCTGTCAGCCGGTGCAGTGGGCTCATTATTATCGTTCTGAAGTGAACTTTTAAACATGTAATTACATGGAGCTGAAGTAAAAATCATACTGTAATAGTTAGTATAAACAAGATACTCAATTTCAAGTGGTTCCATAAAACTTATAGTGGGAAAAGTCAATAATGGGAGGCTTAAAAATAGAACCATGCCCTTTTGATAATTTAAGCCACTCTAAAGGGCAAAATATACTGTGAAATCTTATATTTAGGCTATTGCTTTTCTTTTTTAACAGGATTGGGAGTTCCCACATTTTATGGGTGATGTTGAAGTGAATCTTCCAGGCTTGCCATCTGCACACATGCAGTTCAAAGTACCTTATTTCCAGAAGATCTTAAAAGAGGAGTATCACATTCATATAACAGGTATGTAACCATACAGACTGTGATACAGGCACATGCTGAACTGCTTCTGTGTAGGAAATGAATGCTAACATGTCTTTTGCCACATATTTTCTTTGTTCTCCCCCATCTCCCTAGGTGATTGCTGTTTTTCTATCTGTTTAACTCTCCCTATCAGTACCATCCATATATAAGCCTCTCAGGGAAATGAGGAATCTCTATCTTACAAATCAAAAAGACCTGCTGTTTGTCATGGATTTCAGCAACTTCTTGTGACACTAAGTAATACCTAGTGTAGCTTCAGAAATCTTTTATCTAAAATTACTCTCCAGGGGAATTAGCTGCTTATTTCATTTAAAATCTCTTATGCTTTCAGATGCCTTTGCTGTGATTTATGCTAATGTCTTTTCATAACTTCGGTCATTCTCATCTGGCAAAGGCCACTCACAGCCATACTTCCATCAGTCATCTAACCAAAAGCAGGCAGTTAAATAACTTCAAATAAAATAGAGTCACAGTTATTCAAATGGATGGTACATACAGATAAAAGCACCCAGTCCTTACATACTATGAGACAGTGTTTGAATAACAGCAGAGAATGAAAAAGAGAGGAAGGTTAAATAGAGATAAATATTTTGCTTTTACTTTCAAGCTGTGCAAAACAATGTGGTGGCAAGAGAGAAGTAAATAGTACTGTATAGCAAAAGAATGCAAATGTGAATTGACAGAAGTCTTTAGCTGCTAATATAAACAATCACAGCACATGACAGTGTACAGGAATAGGATATAGACAGCATCCAAAGATACAGCCATATGAAATTCCTGCAGAGCAGGGACAAAAGGAGTATTCAGACATCATACAAAGACATGGGCAACAGTTATCAGGTGAGCCCTAAGCCTACCAGGCATCAAAAGACAAGGAAGGAAAATGTGCCAAGCAAGAAAGAATGAGGAACTGGGACTCACTGGAGATAGGCTGAATGAAGAGTAGGCATTTTCAGAAGAGATAATAGAAACTGGAGTGATCAGGTTGGAAACCAGAAAAAAAATAAAATAAAATGAGTGCAAAAGTTACCTGCAGGCTGTTGAGTAAAAGGAGGCAATTGGGTCAGAAAGAAAGTAGAGATAGAGAGATGGAAAGTTTTTTCAAGCTGTATGTAGGCTCCTGTTGGAGTACTGATAGGAAATAGACAGTAGGCCACAGGAAATGAGTTTGGGGTACTCTAAATGAGATCGTTTGGGATCAGGAGCAGGATGAGGTGGAACAGCTAAATGATGTCATGGTCAGTGACAGCAGATACAGAATGAGAAGAGATCTGACAAAGAACACGTTTTTCTCTCTGAAGTGAGAAAAGTCTTGGATAAAAAGGGAAACAAAGAGAGCAGAAACAGAGTATAAGAATCAAGTATCTGACATGAATGGGCATGAAATTCAGACCTAGTGGAAAAGAGGGTTTAATTCTGTTTCTCAAGTCTAGAGCATGAATTTGAAGAGACCCAATTCTATGAGGATTCCAGATGCCCTGCAGTTATTCCATGGAATGAAGAGCAGTAGTGAAATGGGTGTACATAGTAGCTTGAGCAAGGACTGAGTAATGATTGGGTGAGCTGTACCATTAGATACAGGAACTTAGGATATAATTAATGTAAATGAAAACCAGTGGGTGGTAGAAGAGGGACTGAAGAGTGAAGAACAGTTTTGCATTGCAGAAGAGTCAAGGATATTGATAAACAGAGAAGAGCTAGAAATAAGCAACAGCAAAGAACATAAATTACATTTCAAAAATACAACTGCTGGCAGTGCTACTGTTTAAAAACAAATCACATAAGATCGATATTTGTACACTGTAGAATCTTCTGCAGAGAGGACCGGAGGTCTTTCTGATTTTCTGGCAAGAAAGCATTCTTTTAATGAGGATGAGCTAATGAATAGGGGCTGAGGAATATTTTTCCCTGCTCAGCATTAACAAGATCCATTTATTAGATTCACTAGACAAATCAATCCATTTGACTGCACATCACGTACTCTGTCTACTGAGTGCCTGTTTTATCTCAGTGCTGCACCACCCTTTAGGATATCTAATAAACAGCCATAACACATGGCACAGGAACCTCCCTTTGGGTAAGTTTTGCTTGAACCATCTGTTCTTGCCATCAGTTCTTAGGTTAGGTTAGGGTATCATCTTGGATCATTTTCAAACTGTAGTTCTTGTGTGGATGTGTAGATTCTTCTAATTTTCTACTTAAATCAAGGAACTAATAAAAGAAGGAAAAAACTGGTTCTTTATATATATTTAACAAGATGAATGTAATAAAATCTAAAATGAGGGTAGAAAGTGAAAGAAACTGCAGCAGATGACGTGTGGGTAGGGTATTGATAATGGAGGGAATGTAAAGCCCTGTTAAAACCTTATTTGTTTAAGCCTTGTTTAATTCATGGGATCCACAGTGTTAAACTTAACTGTGTAACTTTTTTTTTATGTTACAAGCAGGAAAAAAAAAAGACAAGGGCCCAAATATCATTTATTTTTGTACTTGCTATTGTGATAAGGTCAAGTTGCAAAACCATAATCTATGCCCCAATGTCCAGAAACTGAAAATCCATTTCTACTAGTAGTGAGAAAAAAAACCTCATAGCTGAAATATCATTTCCCATCTTTTTCCTTGCAAATATTATTCATAGTTTTATGTATTTGGTCACTCTTGACTGATACAAACAAGAGCAGCCCCTGGACTCCCCTGAGCAACTCTATTCAGTGCTGGGTTGCTCTAATGAGCAATGGTCCCACAAAGAATCACTTATAAGTGTAGAGACATGCAGAGAAGTAAATGACATTAAACCACCTTTCTGTTGATGTGTGCTTAATGACTTGGTAGATGGTCTGTACAGAGAAAGGATTTCACAGTTACGCGATCTGTGTTGCCAGCTCTCCTGATTTTATTGTAAGTCTTTTAAAATAGGTGACTAGTAACGTGTTATTTTGTTTTGTTTTGGTTTGGTGTGTTTTTTTTTTGTTTAATCTTGAAGTCTTCTCTCCTATATTCAGCACCTGTGTGAGAACATCTACTTTCATATTTTTAAAAATGTACCTCATGATTGCAGAGAGAAAAAATGTTGCTTCTACATAGGTCCTTGTCTCAAAAAGCAGATAAATGAAGCAGTATTGAGTGCATTATTTTTCACTTATCTAGCTACTTTGAACAGAGAGCATGCTTTCTTAGGCCTGACTTATGATTTCTGAATGTTTTAAACTGGCAGTTATGTTAACATCTGCAGCCTGTTGCTTACATGCTTCACTGTAGTTTTAAATTTACTATCAAAAGCCTATCTCATTTTTATTGGCAACTTAGTACCTCATTTTGCACACATTTATTTGCATCTAGGAACTCCTAGCAAGTATCTACTCAGTATTAAACATTTTTATCCTGTTTTGATAGATGCTTTTATCTATGAACATAAAAAATATCTTGAATTCCTGCATTTGCTTAACTCATCTGGATTTCCCTTGATAGATGGCTCACTATAGTGTGTATGTTTTCCTTCCTGGCTGTTGTTTATGAAAATACATAATCTAGCCTAGTTTCTGTAGTACCCAGGGAAATTTGTAATACTTTAAAGAAAATTTTGTTACTTCTGACTATTTTATTGTTGAAAGGCTCTTGGGGGCCAGGCCGGTGACATCTAATGGCACAGATCCAAGAGAATTGGCTGTATAGTTTCAAATAAGTTCCAAATGAGGAATGTTAAGGTTTAGGTATGAAAACAGGTAGGGGAATTTTTCTCACTGTTTGTGTATTTCTGAGTTCTAATCTAGACGTGTTCTTCCACCCAAAGGAGAAATTGTCACCTTCATGATTGGCAAGTACCTGGTATGGCTGGCTTGTGGAGTTAAACCAAAAGAATGACTAGATCCAGGCCAAGCATCACTACACAGATATGCCTGAAGGAGCCCGAGGGCAAAAATAGAAAGGTTAGAGGTAAAAACAAAGCTGTCCATGCACATAGACATTAAAAGATCTGAGAGGATTTGCTGCTTAGTTCAGCTGTGAGTGGTCTGCATGGATGTATCTAGCCAATAGCACTGACATGACAGAAGAGATGAAGAATGTTTCTAAGATATCTGTATGTTTTACAGAGGTGTCTGGATGTTTTTAGACACAAAATGCAATTGAGATAAGAATCTGAAGACAACATTTTCTACATAAGCCTCTAGCTGTGGTTGCACAGCATGTGGTCAATTGAATCTAGCCTTAATAAGTGGGATTTTCATATCTCCTCTTGACCTCTAAAGAGCTCCTGAGGACTAGTTTCTACACTAGAATTCTGTTTTTAGGACATGACTACTGCATTACACAATGGACTTACTTACAAAAATAAAAATGCTCCATAGTCAGAAGCTGTTTGGGAGCATTTAGACCTGCAGGATCTTCCTGCCACAGTTGCCTGGTAGATCAATTGCACGTGATGTTGTCGACTGGTTCCTTAACCACTTGTAGAATTTTTGAGCCTCTTTAAAAAAAAGAGCACTGCCCAAATGTTTTGTTCAGCTGGCAGAAATGTGTGACCATTCAGATGTCATGTGTAACAGATAAGGACTTCAACACTGTAAATGCTGCTTGTGAACCAGGTGTGTTTTAAGTAGTGCATGGCTGAATGATACCCAGTTTTGTCACCTGATTTTCTTCACTAACTCCACTGAGGAGTCTGGGTATAGTCCTCATTTTGCTGAAATACTTGACTGGCCTTGTGGTCTTGACATCTGCATCCTTCCAACTCAATTTGTCTATGGAAAATCTGTCTGATTGAAGAAGAGCTAGACAGTGCCAGGTGTATGCAAATATTCTTGGATGCACAGACCTCCCTAGAGCAGTAGTACTGATCCTACAGAAGTTGGCTAGGAGACAAATTAAATGACTTCATTACATGGGACTGCATTTTCCCTTCCAATTTTTAATTGGGAATTTGAAGCATTGCAAAATTAATTATATTACGGTTTTTTGGTGGGTTTGATTTTTGTTGGATTTTTTTTGTTTTTGTTTTTTGTTTGGGTTTGTTTGTTTGTTTTAAAGAAAAAAATATAACTTTATAATATATTTATCCCAACTCTGCAAACTGAGAGGCTTGAGACTATCACAAGATGCAAAGTCAGGAGTAACTCCTAACTTACAAAGTTCATTTCCTGTATGAGCTTGACATGTGATTTAAAGTTTGCTATAAACAACATTATGCTAAAATTGAGCAGCAATAGACAATGATTTTATATACATTTTTGTACAGAGATTATAGTTGTATATAAAGCTAAAGCTTGGTTAGTATCTTCAATCTCAAAAAACAAAATGTCATATGGAATTATCATTAGAGAGATGTTTGTGAGAGGAGACTGTCAGACCTGCTGGGTCAGACTGCTTCAATACATTTTTCACTCATCTAGAAGAATTGCTTAGTAAACTGGACTTATTTGTCTATCATTCCTGCTAATGCAGCTAAGTAAAGTACACATCTTGGAAGAGGGATGAACAGCAGAGGACAGTGTATTCTAGAGGAAGGTAAATACTTTCTGTAAGTAACCAAGACAGCACTAACTCCTATTTTGTGTCACAGGAGATTAACACAGCCCTTGGCTACAGGGAATATGGAGTAGGAATTGAAAGATATTGTTGTGTTCATATGCTTGTAGTTAGACTGTTACAGAATTTAGTTCTGGTGTCAACAGTTTTCAAAGGAAAAATCATTGAACTCATATATCATGGCAGTGAAGCAGAGAATGTAAAAATAGTCTAGAGGTCAGAAATTAAAGGAGTAGGTCCAACAGAAAACAGAGAGATGTCAGGCAGCCAGCTGGCTCTTAGGCATAATGGACATGACTCAGGTAAGTGAAATTTTTGCATCTAAGCTGATTGTCCAAGCACCATTTACAAGCAGTAATACAACTGATACACTCAGGGAAACTTCAGGCTGTGTTTCTGTCTATCTTACTGTATCTGGGGGCTAAGTGAGGAAGTTTCAAGTTTCATACTTTTAATAAAACAAGGAGGAATTGAATATCTCTTTCATATCAGGTAAGTACTCTAATTCTTGGTATAAGGGTTGGAACCTTTTTTAAACATATCCAACACAGAAGATTCACAGTGGTGTAATCATAGTGTAGGAGAGGTTCTACATGAGGCCTGAGACCAAGCACCTAGCAAACTCTATTCAGCATTTTCAGTATTTTCTGCTGGCTTCTTAGGTGACTCCATCATCAGGCTGCTATCTTGAGTCTTACTGCTCAGGTGTTTTATTCTACACATTGTACTTAGAGCAACACGATCACAGGTGAGAACTGTGAAATCCACTGGGTGCCATCAAGCCTAAAGTTGTGGTAGCTCACATCTCAGTATTAAAACATGTAAGTTCCCTTTGTCATTCCTACCTGAAGTTTGTAATAAAGATTATAGCAGTATCATTTGGCCTTGATAAAGCTCATCTCAGTAATTTCTCCAATTCATTACACTTCCTGTTTTGATCTTTTAGTTGCCAGATTTTTTCCTTTCATGTTTTCACTGTTGCCATATCTGTTGGATGGAAAGAGCAGTCCTGGCCCAACATGAATCTTTTCACTTCCTGTCATCCACTTCCCACAGTCTAGCAGTCTCTGGAAACATTCATTTTCTTTTTCACTTGAAACATAGTTAAATATGGTTGTAGCATAAATGGTTTCATTCATCGTCAGTAGAGGCATTCCTCCACAAATGTCCTTCCACATAATGCTGTGATGTCAGTCGTAAATTCTCCATCATAATACAGCTTTGATGTATGTAGTTTTGCTAGATTCTTGGGTGGTGCCAGCCATTACTGCATAGATATGATCTTAACATATATTCAGCTAAACGTGAACGAGATGCCTTAAGTATGAAAATTGTATAATTTTTTTGTGTGTGTTTTCATAGAATAATTTGGCTTAGAAGGAATGCCTGGAGGTCATCTGTTCCAATATTCTGCTTAAAGCAGGGATAACTTTGCTATTGCATAAATTTACCTTTTATATATTTTGGATGCCTAAAGGAGGCATGCAAAAGAGTAGTTTTAAATGATAAACAGAGAAAGCATTCTTCCTCCAGTATTCAGGGACTTAATGTTAGACTATGAGTCACTCCTTGGAGGAGTTTTTCACTACATATAGCTCAGGAAAGCTAAGCTGACTAACCTTACAGTGTTAAAATCAGTCCTCACTTTTTCTTAAGGGCGTAATATCTCTAAATCTTCACTTATCCAATTGCATCACCTGTGAACATTTGGACACCATGGTTGGTATATTAAACAATATCTGTATGTGCTTAAAATGTAAATGCTTATAAAATCCCAGAAGAGTCTCATTCCAGTCATTAGTGGCATACAGATATTTCTATTAAATATAGCCTTTTCAAGGAGAATTTCCATGCCAATATTTTCAAAGTCCTGAAATTAATGTTTTTTATGTGTATTGATCTATACCACATCAGGTAATTATCTAATCAGCAGATCACCTACTAACTGCAATGTGAATTCAATTGATATACTGCTGTGCTTGCATTACAAAATTATTTTATTATGTGCCCAGACCTAAACTGTAAAATACTAAAGGATATTCAGCACAAAGTTGATTACAGTGAGAATATTATTACAACTTTGCTTTACAGATTTATTACAAAAGGATTTTTGCTTTTAGTTGATTTTACATATGAATGCACGTGTTCTGCTTCTAAAATGGATATATCAAATAACAGATCTTTCTTTTTTCCAAACAGGCAAATGGTTTAACTATGGGATTATCTTTCTTGTTTTAATCTTGGATCTAAATATGTGGAAGAACCAAATATTTTACAAACCTCACGAATATGGTCAATATATCGGTCCTGGGCAGAAGATCTACACCGTGAAGGACTCAGAAAGCTTGAAAGGTCTTAACAGAACTAAGTTGTCTTGGGAATGGAGATCCAATAACACTAACCCATTGACCAACCGGACCTATGCTGAAGGAGACATGTTCTTGCACAGCAGATACATAGGCTCTAGCCTTGATGTCAAATGCCTGGCTTTTATTCCAAGTTTGCTGGCTTTTGCTTTGTTTGGTTTCTTCATCTGGTTCTTTGGGCGATTTCAAAAAACTGACCAAGGCATGGAGAATTTAGACAAATCATACACAAGAATGAAACGAAAGTCACCGTCAGATATGGGAATGACCCGAGAAAATACACAGGTGTTAGTAGAAGAACCATTAAGTTTTCAAGAACCACATCTGGTATCCATAAAATCAGACTTAAGTGAAATAGTTTTTAATTCTTCTCTCCTAACTTCTGAAAACTTGAACGCACAGTTGAGTGAACAAGATAGCCCCTTACAACCAGTACCAGAGTCCACTGTCCCTAAGAGTAACCCTACAACATAGAGTCAAATACCCAGGAAAATCAGTTTAAATAAGCAGTTGCTGTCAGAGTTCAGTTTTACCTTTTGTAAATTAAGATTTACATAGTGTTTAGAATAAGAAACTCAATCTATACCAAACGGTGCTCAGCATGCTTTTTCTAGGGTTTTTTTTTTTATTTGTATTAGAGTACGTGCCTACTGTATATCTAACATTCCTTTATAGATTGCTTCCCAAAATTGCACAAGCTATTTATTAATACATTACCTTAAGTGTACAATAGTGTATTAGATGATTACTTGCAGGTATAAAATTCTACCATGGTGGTGCCTTGAGACATTAAACTGTTTTTTAACTCAACACCAGATGTATAGCACAGTTATTCTGATCTGTTTTGGAGTGCTTTTTGTATATGGTTATTTTCAGAATCATTTGATGTCTTAACAGAGGAGATAAACACAGTTATTCCTTGAGGAGATTTTCAGTTAGAACATCACAACTTGACTTTGTTATTTACTCATCTGTGGAGCCAGTGACTTTGATGACCGGACTGCAGAGAAGCATGTTGATTACCTTTTAATTTACGCTGGCTAGCTGCCAAACACAAATACAGATTCATTATGCGGTAAACAGTAGAGCGATAATACAGCATGGGTCACTACTTACAAAAATATGACTTTCTCCATCAGTAACAGCAATTAGGTGATAATGCCTAATTATATTTTTCATAATTAAAGATAAACTGCTCCTTGATTAAAAATTCTGCCCTTCACCTTTCAGAAACAGAGGTGAAAATACATGGTTGAAGCAACTTTTTTCTATCATCACACCAAACCTATGTCACATCAAAGAGCCAATGGACTGATTACAGTAAAGGACGCAGAGCCCATTAAATCCTGTATTTGTATGGTTCGGGGCACGTACGGTGAAACAGGCCAGAGAAATGCACCGCACACAGACACTCTGAACACACTGAAGAAGTATTTAGGAGTTTCAATTAAACTAAATTAATACTTGAGTTGTTTTGTACACTTTTCATTCTTCATTCACTATCCATGAGTAAATGTAATGTGGAATCAGAAACGTGCTGAAGTATTTATTTTGAAGTATTTATTTTGGAAGGGGACTTTGGAATTCTTTGCTGTACGATCAAACTATACACATAAGAGAGCCTGTGTATCTAAAACATCAGAAAGACTGTGATTTGCCTCTAATTCAATTCTATAAATTGTTGTTACAAGTTACTAAATAATAAGTAATTTTTAAGTCTGAGCTATTTCCCTGTCATTAACTTGCCGTGTTTTGTCTCTGTGACTTTTTTACCTCCATTGTTTTGATCTATCTGCTTTTAAGTTTTGGGAATGCTGAATTTAGTATGCATAATAGGACTATGCATTTATTAACTGTCACTTGAGAGCCAATTCTAATAAATATAATTAGACTATTGTTTATTATGAGGCAGGGGCATATTATGTTAGTTTTGGAGTTTAAAAAAAAAATTCAACATGGCTGTCCTCAGAATCATAAATATTTCTGGCACTAGAAAAGACAGTAAACTCAAAATCAAATATTTTGCTTATGGAATATTTATTATTATATCAAGCAAAATCTCACTTTATAATCAAAACAAATGTTTTCCCATTAGAAATGTGGATAAAAATAATTCTGTTATTAGCTTTTGCCTACTGCAGTCTATAAATCTGTTTATGTAACCGAAAACAAACTATTAATTAGTAATAGTAAAACACTGTGAGAGCCCACCTGTGCTATGTAAGAGGTGACTACAGCGATACTTGACTTTCAAGCAGAATTTGATTTAAAAAGTGAGATCATATGTTAAGTGGGTACAGAAATAGCTAATTGATTTTGCAGATACATGCTTCTCTGAATGTTTTGGGCAAGATAAACCCAACCTTAAAATTCCCCATGAACCTATTTCTCTTTTTTTTTTTTTTCTTTTTTTTTTTTTGCTCTTGGGAGTGGTTAAATCCATTAATAAGCTGGCAGAAAATGAAAGACTTACTTGAGCCTTACAGCCTGCATGATTACATGACTCCAAGAAAACTGCTATTAAGCAACTGATCCACAGCTAAAATAATTCTGTGACCTCACATTGAGCTAATGCTTTTAAGGTCATTACAAGCCTGCATGAACGAGAGAAAAACATCAAGTAATCCTAGATTTTGGAGGAGTATTTAAATTAATGGTCAAACAGAGAGACTGCATACAACACAGATTCATAAGAAGCAGAAAGTCTTAGTGTAGCCACTCAGCACAGTCAGTTCATTCATTTAATTGGAGGAAAAAGAACTTCTCAGCTGTGTGGGAGTCTCGTTTGTAAGCAGAGGTGGACAGAGCGGAATGTTTCACTCTTCTTTCAGTATCTTGTTTGAGAAACCTGAGATAGGTGGCTAGACTTACCCTGAGACCCTTCACTTTAGTTGTAGTCTGGTCCTAAGAGCTGATTGACCAGTAGTGTCTGGAGTATGTTTCAGTCAATTCTTATGTGCAGAGACCACACAGTTGGAGGCAGGGAAGAGTAAGTAAGCACACTCTAAACTCCACTCCTGTACAAACCTACTAATGCAGATTTGTCCTCAGTCTTCTGAAGCAGCTTTTCTTTCACTGTAGAGTGGCTCATGGGAGACTGGATGGCTAAGTAGCCAAAAATTGTTTTCCTGAAATGGAAATATCCCTCCCACAAGGATGTTCATTGTTTTCAACTATTCTCCATTATTCATATTCTGAAACGTTTTATTAACTCAAAACAATCTGAAATCCTTTCTTCTTACCCGCCTCTATGACTTTGACATGTTTAGTTAACATTTTCCTGAACGTCTAACAAAAATTTTTATAGTCTTTTTTTTTCTTGTCATGAGAAGCTGAGCAATATATGGAAGGGAAGAAAATAGAAGTTAAGCTTTCACATGTGTTGCACACATCTCCATTCTGCTCTCTGTGATAAGCCTTTAATATAGGGCTGGACTTGGGGCAATAGCTTTTTTACCTTTTTTTTAGCTTTTTTTTTTTTTTTAACTCAGATACTCTGTACAGTCATAGATGGTAGATACAGCTTATGGAGCATGTGTAGAAGAGACATCTCTGGGATAAGCACATAAGATTTATGAGCCCACAGATGCCTATAAATTACGTCAGCATCCTCAACAACATCCTCAACAATTACCCTTGATGAGATGGAAATGACAGGGATCCAATAGAAGGTAAGAATATTTGTAGAAATCACACTAAATATTGTCATCACGTATATGAAGACATTTACATGTCTAAAATCCAGTTATATAAGCTGTATGTGTGTATGTGCACTTGGAGTCTAGGGATTAGTTGATTGTCTTGGGGAAGCTGCTGATTCTCTCAAGCAGGCCATTCATTACTTCCCTCTTTATTCTATGTTACTCTATGAACATTATTTACTCCAGGTTGTTTCATCTCTTCTACCTCCACTTCTATTGCCTAGAAACCAAAAAGGAACATTTAATTTCACCATCTGCCTCCCCAAATTATATTTTTGTCTAATGTATACAAAAAAAAGTAAATTTATTCTGTTTAAAAGAATTCTGTTATCTTCAGCTAGTACCATCATACTCTGGGCTACTACACAATTGTACAGTGTGTACTGAGCATGCTTTTCCTGCAGTGAATAGCTTCCATCACAACAACCACCTGGAAACAAAGAACAGACACTTCTCAAAGACTGGAAAGACATCAATTCAGATACCTACTAGACTGGCAAGCTCGTTTTCCCAGAAGTACACAATTTATGACTTAACAATAAAAGATGTAACAGATTTTTAATATACTGCCCTTAATTTTAACAACCTTCTAGGAGGGGCTTAGTGAGGGGGAACTTTATATCTGAGACCATAAAGTTGAAGTGCTTAAGGTCCTGCAAGCAGATCACTTCAGCTTTTTAGGTTGCATTTAAAAGTAACCTGCTTAAGCTTTCAGCAGATTGCAAGAATCATAAAAATTAGACATACCAAACTGTGCATAAGACCATAAAGCTGATTGACTTGTAGCTGCCTGATGGAGGATATAGACAAAGCACATGCTTATTAGATGCTAGAGTGACCTTGTGCATGAGATTATAGATAGTGACACACAGAGCTTCAAACTGCATTTGTTAATGAACAGTTGCAGTTCTTTTATTGACGAAGATGCTGCTGCACACCCAGACATCCCAGCTCTTCTACTGCCAGTACCTGTCCTGTCCATCTGTTGTAAGCCTCAAATGACAAAGGGATTTTTTGTCTTTATTTCTCTCTGCACTCAAAACTGTCCTGTGGGGAGTATGGGCTCCCTGTCCACAATGTGGCACGCCATTGGGATGCCAAATGCACAGACTCAAGTAGGACAGTCAAGGACAAGCAAGAGGCAAAACTTTGGTCTGTGAGCTGTGCAGCATTGAAGTGAGGAAGAATACATTATGTGACAATTTCAGGGGTAAATTGGTAAAAACAGAAAATCTGTTTCATAGGAACACTGGGAGACAAATGGAGTCGGCAAATCATTATAAACCCTATCCATCCCCTTCACGTACTCAAACAGAAGAGCCAGTCTCTTCCCAAATGTTCACAAACAGCTCTCAGCTTCCAGATGACTTCTGAGTGACTAGGTTTTAACACCGTCTTATTTCTCTTCTAACACTTCCTCTGCATGGGGGATGCCAGCACCTTCTCACTGTTTGGGGGAAGGGATAGCTTTCTGAAGAATTAGGGAAGAAGCTTACAAAGAAGAAACTCCATGACGCTCACAGTTTCCATAGCAAATTCTGTACCGGAGTGAAGAAAAGCATGAACCCAGCTGCTTTTGCAAAGAGGAATCTAGTAGCATCAAATCCTTTCAGAAATGTATGTTACAGCCACTGCACAGTCACAAAGATACTTCTAATCTCTGCTTTTCCTTTGATCTCTGGCAATTGGGGTCTGCAGAAGGGCAGCTTATCTGATTCCCGCAGGCAGGTTATAGACCTGGTTCTCATGCTGTTTTGTGACACATGGAGCACTTCTCTGCATTTTGAATTCCTTCTCTTCTTCCTTTTCTTTCTTTTTTTTCCCCTCAAACCTCATTCCTCTGTTTATATTTCAAAGCTATTTTTTTATTGTTGGTGACCTAAACCACAAATCACCCACCAAAGGCCCATAATTGCTGTCATTGATCTAATACCATCTGTACACACGCTCTGCCCAGCCAACAAAATTGAGCCAAAGGAGCAACAGGTACCTTTCCTAAAGCTTTCTTCCAGTCTAGGGAAAGATGTAACATGAAAATGATACATTGCAATACTGTATGCTGTGTACAGGAAGGTGTTTGTTCTGTCTAACCAGGTCCCTCCATGCACTGTTACCAAGGAATATTTACAGTGTCTTTATGCCTGGATATTTTTGTTCAAGAAATTGCATAACCAGGTAATTCCTTTAAAACTAAAGCCCCGCCTCTTCTATTGCAAGTAGCTTGCTTTTTTTCTCTGGTACATTTAAAGGAGACACAAGCCACATGAACATAACAGGTATTTTCTTCCAGTCTTCCTTCCTCATAACACTTCAGTTCCCAGCAGCTTTCAGCCTGCTTGTGCACAAAACCCCAGTGTGTCAGGCTTCAAGGATGAGGATTTGAAGAAAGAGTAGGCTCCTTTCTTTTCAAACAGACATGTACAGTTGCAGATGCCTGTGGTGGAACTCCAAACTATTGTCAGGGAAATGAGAAATACAAGCCAAAAGGACTCATAACAGTCAAAATTGAAATGCAATATTTGTTTTTAAAATGTCAGTATCGACTGCTTCTTTGCTCCTTCCTTTTTGCTACCTTTCACATAAGCAGTTTAAAAAGGATCTATACATACTTATTTCCTCAGCTGTCATTTTTCTGTTCTTCCCCCCTTCACTCACTATAGGAAATCTCTTTAATTGTCAGTATCCTCCAAATGATCTGTAGTTTACATTCAGAGTCTTCCTTTCCTCTCTCTTACCTCCTCTTTACTTCCATAGGTTCACAAGATGATTCAGGTTGGAAGGTGACTCTAGGCAAGCTCTTGCACAAAACAGGGTCAGCTCAGAGCTCAAACCAGATTGCTCAGGGCTTTATCTTTGCAAGTCTTCAAAACATCCAAGGATGAAGCACAACCTCCCTCTGCAGATCATTTCAAACCCTTTTCAGTATTACTATATATATGTTGCCACTGGTGAAAAGAAGAAATCCACAGTATCAGTAAATGTGGATGAACAAACTGTGTATAAAATATGACAAGTGACATGGTGCAAAGCCAAAATTGTTAAGAAGTGAGCATGGCTGTGTTCAAGTATCCTCTGCTCTGTGGGAATTAATCTACATCTATCCCTTACTAGGAACTGCATAGGCATTACTGAAAGCAGAAAATTGAATGCAAGCATGGAAAAAATTGAGCGAGTTTCTTTGTGATGCTGAAGTTAATTGTAATTATACTTCATACTGATATAGCTGGTATCAGTTTATTGCCTGGTAATTTATTTGCATATTGAAGAAGTCAATTTCCTCTTCAGTTTGCAACCCTTGGCTCATGTAATCAATTAACCTGTGTGAATGTTTAAAATTGCTGATGAAAAAGTCATACTTTGCTCTATTTTTTCTAGAAGAACCAACAGCTCCCACTAATAGAATGAGCTATTACATTTTTGGAAAAACTATTTGTAGTGGTCAGTAGGAAACATTGGATAGCTGAACTTAGGCATTGCCTAAGTCATGTATGTATACTGACTGTAATCAGTATTAACTGCAAAATCATTTAGATTAATTGGAAAGAAAAAAAGAAGAGACTTCTTTCTTTTCAGACCTCCATTTCTATTGACTTTCCATTACTGACTTTGTGTATGTCTGAACACACAAGAGCATTAGAGTTGGTCTTTAAAAGGAAAAACAGATTAGAAACCAATACTTACATGTTATGTGGATGAAGCCTGGTCAGGTTGGGTGTGGTTTTAATTAAGATCTGTCTAATGTGACAAAAAAGCCCTTCCTTCTACAGAAGTCTAACAGAGGCGATCAGAAGAAAGCTGGCTCTATTCAGGTTTTTTAAGGGAAGGTGGCAGATTGCTTACAAGAATGTGAAAGGGACACAGAGAACTTTGTGGGAAAGCAAAAGTTTTAATCAGGAAGGAAAGGGTGGAGGTAGGTCAAGATCAAACAAATCAATATGGTATAATCCACATTTGTGTCTTACAGCAGTATCTTTTCTGAAGAGCCTGTGTAATTTTAAAGGATAAAGAGACAAAGGGAAAGGAGCTGGGTAATAGGAGACTATCTTATTCAAAAAGCTTTTTAAAAAGTATTGATGTGCTCTCCTCCCCTTTGAATAGAGATAGATGTTGATGGTGACTGCTCTTGAGAAACTGCGTGTCTCATTGGCCCTTCTTTGAGAGGTCTAAAGGCATATGAAAAGAGCCAATGCTCTGGTGGCTACTAAGTCTTTTGGATAACGAAATACATATTCAAACATGGACACAGTTTTGCTATTGAATCAATCACAAAATCATTTACTGAAAACAGGTAAAAGCAGCTAGAGTAAAAATGTTCCAGAATTGCAGGTGTTCCAGCTATTCCAGATGTTTGAAGACCTTTGTAAGGTTCATTCATTACCTGCTGGCTATGGCAGCCTTGCCAGGTAACATTGCCAAGGATGCAGATGTGGCTTAACTTCTGCATCCTCCAGCAGTAAAACAAACCTGCTCCCACAAGTACAGATGAAGTGTAACTATTTCCAGTAATCATTGTTTCTATGTTTCTATGGTTACTGGGAAGAGAAAAATCTCTGGTTTTGCTTCATGAAATTATTACCAAAAAAAAAAAAAAAGAAAAAAAAAGAGCATTCTCCAAAATCTTGCAAGGTTAACATTAAAAAATAAGCAAAAAATAAACAGACAAAGTAGCCATCCATGTGTCTCATCTTTTTATACACTTTCCTATCCCCTCTGACCTGCACAAATCCCACCAGTTTCACAATAAGGCTACTTTTCAGAAATAATCCCAAAGGATGAAGGATGCAGAGATCAGACTCCTCTGTGTGAGGTTCTGGAGAGACTGCAGGCATGGCTCATTCAAAAAAGAAATAAAAAAATATTGATTCCATGGACTAAAGAGCTCAGCATTTATATAACTACAGCTAAAGCATATGAGGCAGAAGTCAGCAGTAAACTCCTGCTCCATTTTCACAATAAGTCACCCTACCAGGACCAATATTTGTTGAACCTGTCAACTACAAGTAGGCTTAGTGTGCAATATTTAATGAAACCTCCACTGAAATGTGTGGTTGTGCCTAAGTGTTTTGGTTTCTAAGTTTTCAAGCCCAGATGATTGATACCTATGTCAGAAAAGAAAGGGTGGTGGTGGCTCCTTTGTTAGTAAGTGGTTCTTGAAATTCATGGAAGATTGTTTTATGGTACAGTGTCTCCATTAGATAAATGGCAATTTTCTGTAACTGCACCTGAATGGTTACTGCTCCTGCTCTGAAGAGTCTTAGGAAAGACACAGTATAATATTGGTCTAACTGAACTGTAAAGACAAGAGGTTCATCTGGGTGTGTTTCAGTGCTTTGCAAAAGGTGTACAAAGGAATAAAGACAGGTCCAAATGCAACTCCTGGTGTTTTTATGGCTCCAATGTTGCTATACAGAAATCTTCACCATCTCTGTAAAAGTGAACCAAATATTTGATGAGACCTTTCCTATAGATCTCTTCACACTGTTTTCTGCAGTATGCTGGAAAAAAGTACTTGACTGAAATTACCCAGATGTGATATTGTTCTTGTTACTATTTATACCAGAGTAGCATGAAAGTGCCTGAGAGAAATGAAACTATAAAGACAGGAAAGGAACTGCTTGAAGAATTTGCAATACAGACAACACGCAAAAGGCAGAGAAGAAAATTAAAACAAAGAGTTTTGAAATCACTTGCCTACATTCCCAAGAGTCAGGTATCCCACTGGTACGTATGTCTGTTCTGTTATACCTACTTTGTTAGGACCTTGGCCTTTCTGGCTTCTTGATGTCAACCATTTTATTTTGCTTCTTGTTCACACAGACACTGCATAAAACATCCCAGGAACAGGGTTATGCGTATTTTACCCCAGTACATATTCCATCTTGAGAAATGCAGTTTTTGAAACCAGAAGGCAGTTTTGCTAGCATCAGATACCAGTTGCCTACTGCCATCAGGATGCCAGCAGGGTGACCATAGTGAGGTGTGGGAATACTTCGTTTCTTCCTCAACTGCCTTCCCAAGTCTGCTGATCTCAGTCTGGCTTCAGACATCTGAGCCAAAATAGACTTCCACAGTGCTTCAAATCACAGCAAGTAGCATGCAAAGAAATTACAAAGCTGCCTTTTATTTCCCCAAGTGCTCATATCCTATTGTTTCTTCACAGACTATATTTTGTAAAAGGGAAGTTGTTAAATTCTTTTCCATATTATTTGCGAGGACTGCTACTGCTTATGTGATGGCAACTTCAGAATTGATACCTGGTGGTAGTTTTCCTTCAGCTGTGTCATGTGTCGCTAAGAAACAAAGCTGGAATTTCAGAAGACAAGCAAAGAAAGACACTCTTTCAACATATCTCTGCCATATACATTGTGAGCACCTTAATTTTTGCTTGAATGATGAAAACAGGGAGACCTGTAAAACAACAATCTATTTGTAATGAGATTCTTCACATGGCATCCTTATATATGGTCTCAACTGAGATATGGAAGGGGCCTTCCAGTGCCAGAATGATAAATACCATTTTTAGGGACAAGATGAGGAGAAACATTAGCCCTGTGTGAGCAGCAGAATGTGACAATGCCATGCAATGACACACACCCAGGCTGGGAAGTTTTGTCATCCAAAGTTGATCTGAAAGCACATGGGGAATGACAGAAGGCAGGTGGAGTGTGAAATGCTGATTTGGTTTGGAGACCAGGGAAGGTTCTGAGCTCTGGCTAAAGATGGGTGAGTCCTGGCAGGAGGCTGTTGCAAGAGGCCTGATGTGGGACTGAGGTTTTGCCAGAGGACACTAAAGCCTGCCTTCTTGAGAGCCTGAGGACATGCTGGGAGCCTGCAGGGCACCTGCTGGGGCATGATATTGCATCAGTGTGCTCTGAAGAAGTAGCTCTCAGTTCATATTGTGTAAATCACATCAGAATCAGAGTGATTTATTCAATTAGCAACACCTAATTAATCAGCAATCTGCGAACTATACATTCAGGCTCAATATCAGCAATACAGCAGATAAACCACAATACTAGGCACTAGACACAAATGCCAACAAACACCAACAAATGCCTAAGCACTCTTCTAATCCCCAAACTCCTTCACCCACACAGACACATACACACAAAATTTTAACATGGACTACACACAACATGTCCCTGGGAATGCCTGTTTCTGCAGTCTGTGCAGGTCCCCCTGCATGGCAGCATGACCACTGATCCGTGGTGTCACCTGAAGCTGATGGACGAACATCCTTCCAGCAGCATCCATGCCCAGGGTCACACGCTGAGTGGATGTGGGGTTGGGTTTGTGCTGATCCTGCTGGGGTGGGTGATGAGTCCCAGAGCAGACTAAGGCAAAAGAGGCAGTAGGAGGCATGACACACTCATACTTGCCAGGTTCTATCCTGCTGTATGTATCCTTAACCTTCCTTCACTATTCACTGTGTGAAGGAAGCCCTAAGGCAACAGTCTTTGAAGGACTTAGGTCTTCCTATAATGATTATCCAGTCACATACTGAGCTTCAGTCCCTCCCTCCTGACCAGCTTTGTCGCCTCATGAAATCTTGGAAGAGCCTTTCCTAGTCGAATGGCTACCACCCTTGCCCTGCCTTCAGCTGCCCTATGTCTCACATGCTTCTTGTTGCCCGGCTACTCCATTGCCCCCATGGATCACCCAGTTGCCCACCCAGCCATGCTGGCAGCTGAAGGTATCTCCCACAGGTCCCTCTGTGACAAGGTCTGCCTGCTCCTTGTCTCTGCCCAGCATCTGGCTTATTTCAAAGCTGATTTTCAAACAGCTTGTTCTCTACTCTTACCATACCTCTAGATAAGACTAGGGTGGGCTTTTATCTCATGGTCTGGAGCACAGCCACCTTCTGAGCCTGCAAAGTATCTAGGGCACTGTTTAATCTCCTGCTCTCCCTTAGCCATCAGATCTGACTTCACAAAGACCACAGGCTCCCTTCATGTGCCTTCCTATCTTGGCTAGTTTTGGCTAGTTTTACCCTCTTGTTTTGGAAATCACCAGAGCACCTCTGCAACCACGGTTTCCTCTTGTGAAAGCAGAGAGATACTATGTACAGATCTTGAAGAACAAAAATATCCTTACTCCTTGCATCCAATTGCTCCTAGATCATTCTCGTAAATGTCTCTGTGAAGGCTAACCTTGATTTTCATTCAGAATCATGATGCTCTGCTCCACAAACGCTCTGGTATGGCTGCTATGATGATAGGCACCTTGCCAAAGATGGTGGACATGGCACATGGAAGGTTAGAGGTTCCTACCAGCTCATACTTGAATGTCATGATGTTATTTCATCTCACGGCATTGGTGACAGGCAATGGTTTTGGCAGAACCAGTGCACTGGTGACTCCCATGTTATCAAAGAGGGCGGTGCCTGGCCAGCACACCAACCTTGTCACTTCATTTTGATCTTCCAAGGAATACTGACCTCCACTGTTACTGAATCCCCTGTACAGAACAATGCAGCATACAGCAAAAACTACCCTTCTAATGTAATTGCATGTCTTGTTGGCAATATCTGTTGTGAAGACACTAGTTGCACCAGGGAAAAATACATTTTTCTTCAGGGAGATGCAAAGGATCACAGAGCCTTGGATGAAGCAGCAGAGGTAATCGACATCAATCCTAGCTTCTACCACCAAGAGAGCCTGCATGGGGAGAATGAGTGGAAAGGCAAAGCACAGTGAAATATTGCTGCTGGACACATGGTGTTCCCCAAAAACAGCATGTCCAAACTTGTGAAGGAACATCTGAAGCTGCTCATACCTCCACCAGGCCCTGCCTTTAACTCAGACGACAGTCTTCCTCACTACACCACAAGTGGCATGGCTGAATTATCACAGTGTTCTTGAGCATCTGTTGAAAGAATGCACCCATGCACATGTACACATTTTCACCTGTATTTATCACCCAAATTTAGAGAAAAGCAAAAAATACATATTTGGAATAACCGTGTTTTACTTGTTCTACTTGTCCTGATGACTGATCATCCCTGTTTAGGTAGACTTCGGTTTAAATAAATAAATAAATAAATAAATAAATAGGGCATCCCATTTCATGAAGATTGCCCAAAACTTAGACTTTAAAGCAAGAATTTCTATTCTGGATCTCATAGAGCTCCTTGCATATCGTTCATTCTTGAGTTGTTACAATGCTCTTTGTACACTGTATGTAAAAAACATCTCTGTATATGGGCCCAAGCCCCAGGACAACAATAGCAAAACATATTAAAGGTGTAGTTTTAATGTTAAAAGAAGAAAAACTGAGTGCTGAAAGTTAGTGAACATTCAGTAGTGGGCATGTAAAGCACAGGATCAGAACAGTCCCCAGCTCAGATAGATGGTTCCCCTTATCTTATCTTTTGCACGTCCCATGTGCTCACCACTGATTACTTGCAAGAGTAAATATTTCAACTCTTTAGCTAAGACAGTACTGTGTCTGCAGCAAATCCCTTGCATGAAATAGGAGATGCAGCCAGCTTTGCTGGTGAATGTGGAGGGAACCTCTGGAGGAAAGCTGAAGTGGAAATCAAAGGTGTGGATCCCAGAATCCAGGCAGCTGTCTGAAAACCAAGCAATATGCTCTAGTCAGAAACCTCTTAAACATTTAGGATGTTTGTACCTTCCAGAAACCTTGACATTTCTTCCAGAAATCAAGGTGATGTTACCTTACCTCACCTTACCAGCTGGTATTTCACACAAAATTTTATGAGTGAACTGCGCGCTGCCTCTGCAGGTTAGCTGCTGGATGTTTGGGCAAAGCAGACTTGAGAACTGCTCATCTGCTCATCCTGACTCACAGTCATGAACCTGCAGCTTCTAGCTAATCGTTTAGAATCAAAATAGACTGACGTGGACTCTTAACTGCAGAAAGCAGTAATGGTCTTCTAGAGAGTGAAATTATGTCTTAACTCCCATTTTTCTTCTATTTTTGTCTGCAGCACATGGGAATGTGATCTGAACCTTGTGTTTCACCTTTGTGAAAGACTCACTCACAATAGAAATAATATTGGACACCTTCCTTGCCCAATTTTGAGACAGGAATATTACAATCCATTCCTTCTAAAGTCTTTGCATCTGTGCCACTCCATCTTAATGAAATTCAGCTTTGTATAGGTCCTGCTGACTTTAAGACAAGGCTGTCCCACCTATGTAAGCATATGTTTAGCCTCTTTTGACCTGATAAGAGCAGCTCTTGACTCTGTTTATCCAAAACTTCATTTCAACATGCATAGGTGCTGTCAGTTTTATTGTCCATATGAACACTTTTGTTCTTCCTAACAGCTTGTGCCAAAATTTCACTTTGAACAATAGTAGTAGGGAATCAGAGACTGCTAGAGTTTTGTCCTATTTCTGCATCTTTTTGCAATGAATTCAACAATGTCTTATGTTTTAATAATCTAAACTGGATATTTTTGCTGGCAAAAGAGTCTGGGTATTGTTTCCGAATGGGAGGGGTTTTTTTTTGCCACATGGCATAACAGCTCTATCAATCGATCAGTTGTAACTCAAAAGGAAAAAAAATGCCTAAAGAACAATTTGAAATGGAGGAAACTGAAATTCAACTTCTTAGATAGATGCAATATAACAAATTCCTGATAGTTTGTAGGAACCTGATATTCCAATATCTCTGAATTCCCCTGGGAAGTAAAAGTATGCTTCCCTTCCCCTAGTTACCCATGTCTGGTAGGCATGAACCCCTTTGCACAGGAGAAACCATCCATGTGGGCTCCAAAGCTTATTCCCCTGAAACCACATGAGTGTTACAACTTTCCTGACAGCTGTAGAGATGGGAAGGACTCCCAAGAGCCAACTCCTGGGGGCACCCAGAGACATTATGCATCTTGGTCTTCAGCAAAACTTGGAAATTTCAGTCACACTGTGACTGTGTTTACTGGCGAGAAGACAATGGCTGTGGCTGTGGGCTAAGTGTGAGTGTGCTACTGGTACGAATGACCAGAGGGAGACTTTCCTATGAAGGGCAGAAGAGATTTCCTGAGGTGAGACCATGCACAGCTTTGCTTAAAGAGCTTCAAACTGTTTGATGAGCTCCTGGCTCCTGTTTGCTCTCACTCAGGGATTCTGTTGGTGCTGAGCCTTGGTAGCACCAAAACACCTTTTTCTTTTCTGGATCTAATTATCCTAGCAGTGTTACCAGTCAGATTTGACAGTCACCAGTAGTCAGTTCTTAAGCAGTCATTATCTCACAATGAGACTATACTGAGTTCCAGGAAACGGTGATGAGGTTTACCAAGGTTAAAAGGATATATGTCAGTATGCACCAGAAGCCATGTGCATGCAATTCTTACACAGACATCAGCCGTGACCCAAGGTGGATATGTGGTAAGATCAAATACCAGGCAGTAACATGCTATGAAGACCATATTAGCAGCTGAGTGTCAAAAGCTGACACAGGCAGGGATCTGTTCAAACATACATTCCTTCTATGCCAACATCAGTGAGGAGCACAAAGTATTCAGGGTAAGAAGAGTCAGGTCCTTATCTTCTTTCATGTTTTCAAATGGTTTCCTTGGACTTGTTAGAGCACTTCTGTAGAGATGCAATCAGTGCTGGGAAAAGGAGCAGAAAGACTCAGCTACAGTAGGTATAATCTGTTATTAAACTCTACTGCTTTGGCAAATTGTGGTAGATGTGAGTCTCAGCTCTTCTGATATAAGGAACATGAATACAGGTGACAAAATGTGGATTTAAGAGTATATTTAAGTAACCCTTATTTCAACTTCAGCTGAGGAAATACAGAACTGAGACGCATTACAGGTACTTGTTCTTCTAATAGCAAAAATGATTTTTCCTACGCTTAGTCACTTTCTGTCTTTCCTGTCAGGGCTGTAACATCTGGTAGCCCATAGCAAGAGCCAGCATGCTGCAGGAGGTCAAGGCTAAGAGTCAAAGGCATGTGTAAGGGGAAAATGATCTCTAGTGTGAAGTAGAGCCTTCAGGTCTGAAAGGAAATGAAGCCTGATCACTGCAGGTCATAGCTCAAATAAACAGCTTCAGAGCAGTCTAACTTCATTTCTAAACTATTCCAGTGCAATGAACTTTTAGCCAATTATCTGTTGACTAAATCCTCAGGACTCCCAATAGACCTGAAGAAAGAGAGGCTGAGAAGAGGAAACGCTCCTCCTAGGAGGCTTCCATTTACTGTAGATGTCTCCTGAAATAAGACACTTGTCTGCAAAGAAGACTGTCTTTGGTGGTCATTACATCCCACTGACTTAACTCTATTTAATAAACATGTACTGTTTAATCATTAGCTCTGCATTTACACGTGTGCATGTTAGAGTGTATGACACCTAAGGGGTGGCCTGCTGTGGGCATGCCTCTTGGAGCAGGAGAGCTGGACAAGACTTCCAGAGGTCTCTTCCAACCTAAGTCATTCTGTGTTTCACACTTGTGCAGTGTTTTCAGTGTATGTCTGTTTGTTTCTTGCTTCTCAGTAAGGATACAGCAATAACACTAAAAGTGCCTTCCCTACAGTTGCAAATATAACACTTTTATACTCAATTTAAATATTGTGGCACATGAAAAGTAAGCATTTCAGATGAGCAAAGAGTGCTTCAGTGACGTCCTTGTGACTAAAGATTTCATACCTGCAGCTAGACAGCGTTCAATGGCTGTCTGTGCAACAAACGTTCACAGCTACCAGAAGTGTGCTGAGGGCACTTCTGACACTCTCAGATGCTACTTTCCATACTAGAATATTTCTATTCATTTCTAAGCACCAGTAGCCATATGACATAGTGAAAAGGAGAATGCCATGGGATAGAAGCAACAAGTATTGGTGATACAGTAGATAAATTGTAATTCAAGATTGATATTGCAAACGTAAGTGGTGGCCAGAGGACTGCAGCAATTGCTAGTGAGATCTGAATACAGCAGAACAGGTGAGCAGCCACTACACCATCCTTCTGAGCAGTATGGCTGAGGCAAACAACTCTTGTTCACCTAAACAGGATGCTTGGCAAGTTCTTATTGTAGTGTGGGAGCCCTTGCTGAGTATGGCTAAAGGCAAGGGACTGAGGTGAATCTCAATCCTGAAAATCTCTTTGTCACATGAGAGTAATTCCAGGCAACTGGAGCTGCTGCCAACACATTCCCTGCAAAAACATCATCAACAAAAAATAACAACAATAACAACATAAAACACTGTCTGGCTCACTAGTGTAGTCCTCAGGTTCTGTTGGACACTTGGAACAAATGAGTGCAGAATGTTCCGGTCTGCATTGATTTGGGAAGGGAAAATAAGAATGCAGGGAGAATGGAGGGTTCTTCAGCCAGGGGAGCAGGGATGAACACAACCAGAGCAAGTGGCGGGGATCACTTCCACTGCTGATGCCAACAGACAGATGTCTGAGCCACCAACAAGCTGTGAGCCAAGAGAAAGCATTGGCACCTGCTCCGCAGAACCTGATTCCAGGGGCAGTGTTCTCAGCTGCAAGCTGAGGATCTGGGCACACAATGAGAAATACTGAGTATTAGCTGGTCAAGACAGCAAACAGTTTAGGAAACAAGGCACAGCAGAACTTTGAACTTTAATCCTATTCTCCTACATGCCAACCACTCACTTGCTCCAGTGCAGTCAGGATTCTCCTTCATAGTCCCTGTCCCTCACTCCTGCAGTGTTTTCATTTTTGTTGTTGTTGCTTTCCTGTTTTTCCTTTTTTGAAGGAAAAAGTATTGATGACTGCAGACTGTTGTTCTCAGTTCTTGGCTGCTGCATCTTGTTCTGTGAGTTTCTCCTTGTGTTGCTCTGTTAAAATATAAACTCTTTGGGAGAGCAATTGTTCAGTATCCTGGGTTGTAGAGAGAAGGAACAGCTTTTCAATGGGTTACAGAATTACCAATAACATAAATATCCTTTTTTCTTGCTAACACTTGGTAATTTTCAGCAGTCACGCATCATGAACAACCTGCATGGTTATAGGTAGAAAAAATAACTTACAGCTACTTGCATGAGTCAAGATATATTATCAAGTAAAAAATTATTATCCATGATAATTTATGAATCAAATGCTAAACTTCCATGGTTTTGTGCTCAGGCACTGATTTATGCATTACAAAAATAGCTTATAGCTGTGATCTCCATACTACCATTATACCAAACCAATATTTCATCTCAATCTGTATATCCCCTGAGAATTTTAAATATAATCTGAACCTGCTACCAGTCAGTAAAGGAGGAAGAATTGCTTTTAACTCATAATTTGTTCTCCTTCCTTAACTCTATTTTCTGTCTTGAAGTAAGACCAGCTAAAAGTTGTGTAAATGTTGTTTCTTCACATCGAATGACCTCTCTACAAAACGATCTTTAAATTCCCTTTCCAGAAGAACAGCATAGCTCTTTTAACAAAAGCACCTTTAACAAATGCAAACTTCAACAGGTACAATAGAGAACATTATATTCTCTCAGCTTATGTTGATGCGTGGTGTCATTGATTTTGAGCTTTCAACTGGTATCAGCCAAAATAGAACCTTTTGTCTGAATCTGCTGCACTTCAGAAATCACTAATGGAAAGGAAAAATATATCAGTGCCTCAATACATTTAATTTTTTCAAACTGAAGCCACAGCTCCCTTTCATTCATTTAACAAACTTTCTGCAGGCCCATTATCCTTCATATGTTTATACAGACTTCAGGGAGAAATGTGTCATTATTTCCTCCTGGTTTTGTTTCTCTGAGACTCACATGGACATAGCCATAAGTTTGAGCTACCTCCTAGTTTTATGGAAGACCAAGTCCTTGAGCTTTTAGTGCTGTATTTGTGAACCTAATGAGGTTGTGCTTGCGTCAGGGCAATTCCAGATGTGTATATAGACTGGGAGAAATCACTGATAAGGAGTTGTGTTTCTCACATAAAGGATAGTTGAGAGCGCTGGGCTTATTTAGCCAGGAAAAGAGAAGGCTCCAGGGAGACCTCATTGTAGCCTTCCAGTACTTAAAGAGAGCTTATAAATAGGAGACCTATTTTTTGAACAGTCTGATAGTGATAGGACAACAGGAAATGGTTTTAAACTATGATGGCTGCTCTGCAAATAATGCCTCCTATTTTATTATATCATTGAACACCACCAGAGGCAGATGCTGGTGGTATGGAAGTAGAGGTTGAACCTTCCCACCGCTATTCATTCCATGTTGTTGCCGTATGACAGATGGCAGCAGAGGGGCAGTCTGACAGAATGGAATCTGACATGGAAGTGCAGATGAAATAAAGGTGTGTCAGTGAATACTCCACGTGGAAAAAAATGGCACTCACTGACATTCATCAACACTTCCTGAATGTTTACAGAGAACTACTTGCGGATGTGAGCACAGTGAGGCAGTGGGTGGTGTGTTCCTGTAGTGGAGACAGCAATGTGAAATACAAAACGTTCATCTCTGACCAAAATGCACAGCTAATGGTCGTGACTGAAGAATAGAGTTTTGTAGATGAGAATTTTCTCTATCAAATAGTGTTATTGTATCTGGTTTAGTTTCCGTGGGAATGAATAGAAGGCATTACTTTCGGAATTATATACATAAAAAAGGGGAGATTTTGATTGTACATTAGGAGGAAGTATTTTACTCAGAGTGGTGAGGCACTGGCACAGGCTGCACAAAAACGTGGATGTCCCATCTCTGAAGGGACATTCCTGGCCCACTGTCACTCTGGTTCCGCAGAGATCCTGAGGCCTGAACAAATTTGATGTGACAAAGCAAAAAGGAGACCAAGGTTAAGCTTTAGGGTTCAACGTTGAACTAGGACTGGTTTGAACTTTAAAAGGATTAAATATGAAAATGTAGCACATATCTTGTTAGTATTCCACTGCTCTCTACCTGCATATGAAGGGTCTGCATTTACACACAAATTCCCTTTGTGAGTTGAGCTGCCTCTAGCTCTCCTCGTGGTGACATGTGGAAAATGGAATACCTGCATTTTAATTTTAAATTTCTTGAATTACTGGGGAAATAGGTCCTACTGAAAGCCAAGTACTTTGGATGCACTAAATGCTATTATGCTATTGCTTTCTTGAAGCCAACTTCACCACCACGTTATAGGCAGTGATATAGCTATGAAAATGACTCTTCATAAACTCAGCCCTTTTAATACAGAGGTTTTACTAGAAAGCATGAATCAAACAAATTAATTCAGCGTCTTTTCGCCAAGAGGTGTCTCTCTCTGGGAAAAAAATAATGTGCAATAAACACTGTAAGTGGGATGGCCAAACAGAGCTAAATGGATAATTCTTATTTGGCATTCCTACATAATGAATTATTCACTTGGCAATCACAAGTTTTAATTATGTTTTAATAATCTTTTTTTCTGGATGTGATTGTGATATATTGTGCATATAAATAGGCAATCAATGCTTTCACTAATAATGTTTTCAATTTTATTAGTGAGTGAATTGCAAAAAGTAACTTTTTTTCATCTATCTTGTAACTTTGAAGTTATTTTATTTGTACTGATGTTGGCATTAAAAATTATCTATTATTTTAACATCTTCTAGGGTATTCACAGTGCTGATACCATTTCTACTGTCAGTTGATTTTCAACCAACTTGTTCTGCAACAGATACAAAGAGCTGTTTTATACAGTCATACAGGAAAACTAATTTCTCCAAAGGGTATGAAAGTGTAGTTGCCAGCTTTCTGTAAGCCAAACACCTTTTTTTGTGAGGATCAGCATAAGTCAGACTGACTGTAAATTTAGAACTCCTCCTTTATTCCCTGGCTATTCTCCACATTTAGTGAGCACAATCAAAAGTAAGAACCACTTTAAGAATTTATAACTCTACTTGGCAGGTTTGGAGATGGAGGACTGAAAGAAATGCAGCAGAGCCAGCATGAGTTTAAAGCTTTACTGTGATAGATCTTACCCACAGAAAGTACTGCAAAGCTGTCAATAGCTGCTTGTAAACAGTAGAACTTGAAGTAGGGAAAACATGTTTTTTCCCTGTCAGAATTGCACAAAGCTGTGGCTGAAGCCTTCAACTGGCCTATCTATCTGGCTGATGTGAGAAATAAGATATTGATTTTTCTTATAGCAAACAATCAGAAAGTTTGAGAAGCCACAAAGCTAGCAAGCAACACTGTTTATTATGCTCGAAGTAAAGATGTTGGAAAACTTCCACTATCACATATCTTTCTATTTACCAAATGCAACCTAATTCTGTTATTGACCAAAGAAATATAGAACAATGACTGCTAGAGTTGCTTCTGGTGGGAACCAACACAGATAGAAACTGGCTTACGTACTGTAGTTTTCCATGTTACAAATAATATGTTCACTGAAAGAAAATAATTTCTTTTTAAAAAATAAACTCTGGATTTGCAGTTTTTTCAGAATCACTCTATTAAATTAGAACAATGGTTACTACTCTTTTCATCCAGTATACTTCAAATTATCAATCTAAGAACCCAGAATGATCTCTTATCTAGAAAAGCGTATAGAAATTGAAATCTTGATGGAAAAATTCTAATTAAGAAACTACGAGATAAAGTCAAGAGTACAGGTAAGAACTTGTGAGAAATGAAAAACACGGTATACAACATAAGATCTCTAATTCTTTCCACTCACAATCTACATGAGTCAAAGAAGAGAAGTCTGAAGATTTAGAAACATCAGTGGGAATGAGAAAGACATAACCTGCCTACAGTATTTGGCCTCAATAGAAAGTTTGCATTATTTTGTCCCTGCTAGAGAGACCTAGTAGTTCAAGACTTTCTTACTAAATCAGAAAGCCCAGAGAGCAGCAGTGTCCACTAGGAGATCTTCCAATGAGGGACCAGTGCTCATATTGCAAGCATCTGTTCCTCTGACCAATGTTACTTCAGATAGCCTCTCAGCTTCTCTTCATTTAAATAAGTAAGTGTATAAACTGTTCTGTTTCAATTGTGGGTGCACTAGCAGTGAGATGGTCAACGCACCAGAAGCACTACCTACAGGAGATGTGCACGCCCAGGTGAAGCTGCCCACCCCAGCCCTGCAGGTTGTGAAAAGCTTTGTTAGGAATGCTGAGGAAAACATGGTTGTGCTGCTGACAAGCATCTCCTCAAATCTTTCAAAGCAAGAATTCAAATGTGGGAACTGCCCTTGTGGCACCCTGATAGATCAGTCTTATTTTCAGACAAGCTGAGGTCTGTGTACTGAGGCATCTCACAGGGGAAATGACCAGGACCCTAACTTACAACTCAATACTGGGGTCTGTGTCAACCTGTGCCTTTTGGTGTTGAACACTACAGCTTCAGCTTTGGTCCATGACCCATAATGGTACAAAGGACTCCCCGTCCCCAGATTGCCCTGGGAATTTTCACCCAACCCAGCAACAATTCACAGGTGTGCACTGGAGCTTAAGGGGCCCCTCCTTTGCTGGACTTCAGGACTGGATTTTCTCTTTTATGGAGGCAACTTCTCCTGCTGAGCCAAGGAGGAGTCAGGGCTTTCCCAGGATAAGGGAAGATAGAGCTGCTCCATTTTTTACCCAAAATACAGGGTCTATATCTGTGAATACTCCTTCCACTATGTTTTTCTGTTCAGGAGAGTACAGTGTTTAGCTACAATCTATTCTGTCCTGGAAAACTTAGCAGAGGCTTAGCGGTATCTTTGTCCTTATGAAACATTTCCATTTTGCTTCAAATATTCATTTTATCAGTATGAAATTCTGGCTGATTTTCAGTGCTGTTTCTTGCTAATACAGTTTATTACAACTGAAATCTAATGAGAGCTCTTTTCTGCAGACTCCCCTGTGGCAGGTAGCCACCGTAACTGTATGAGATCAGACTGAACCTCCCTCTAAGCCAACAGTCGCCAGAACATCATCTAGTTGATGTCAGTGCCAGTGTGGAGATGGTAAGGAGTGTTAGGTTACTTGACAAAGACAGTCCCCACGCACATACACAGAACACCACAGATGGGGGATATGAGCTGCTTGGCCTAACCAAAACCTGTGCAGTCATGCCCGCAACTGATGAGCACTGCCTGTCCCAGCTTCTCACCAAACTTCACTTCCAGTTATGTCCCTGGGTGCAGGGCTATCTGGCCTGTGTTCGTGTGTAGGGGCTGAGTTCTGGAGTTGGCTGGGATGAGGGATCCAGTCTGTTTGTTTCAGATGTGAGCATATGTTTGTGTGTGTGCCCCAGCTGTATATCCAAGCAGTATATTAAAAAACATATCAGGACAATGTGGTTTCAAATGAACACTTCAATATGAAGTTCCCATAACCTTTGACCCAATGAAGGTGTGCCAGGAAGTTTTCTTGCTATTCAGGGAGTCTGTGTTCCCCAATCTGATGTTGCCCGCTGCTACTGATTTGTGATGCCAACTTTTTTCTTCTTTTAGCCTTTAGATTCTAGCCTAGGAGCATATTTGTTCAACTAGGTTTGGGGTCATAAATAATTGAAATGCACTAAGAAATGGTAGTTTTGGCTGGCTGATTTATATAGTGAAGAGAGCAAAGCGGTTACGACCTTCTGGCTCTAACTTTGACAAGCATATAGTTGGGAGACAAGAAAGAGGCTCAAAAGCATGCCAGTACATGGAAAACCAGCCACTTTTGCTTATGAAGACATGATGGTGTAAATTGCCTCTCCTGCATGCAATGTCTAATCTGTTTATTCATTTTTTAACAATCCTACTGGCTTTTCCACATTGCTGGATATTCCTTGATGTCTTGTTTGGTTTTGTTAGATTTTTGTTCAGAGAATATGACAGCAACACAAGCACGAGTGAAATCATTGTGTGTACAGTGCCAGAAACCTCCCAAGAACGCACAGGGAAGGAGCAGGGAAAAGGAAAAAAGAACAGGAAAAATGCCCAGGCTGAGCTTTTGGTTCAATTTCTCTTCCATTAGTGACCCTTAAAGAGAGACAAAGATCTCTTCACACTGAATTTGATCACTACCACTGAAGTAGAGGAAATTCCTTTGGTTGTATTCCTGGTCATTAGGACGTCTGGGTGAATTCGTGCTCTCTGTGGGGTTCACTCGTTCTAATTCTTCCATGTTAGTGAAAATTAGTTATGATCAGAAAGGAAGGGTCAACTTCCTTACCTGTCACCTGTCACCTAAATCTACTGTTAACTAAATCTGGGAAGGAATCTACTGAGGTAATCAAGCCACTAGGATGCCACTGGCTCTGAACATCTGTGCTGATTCAATGCTTCCCACTACATTATTATTTATGGAGACAAATTTAGCTCTAGTTTAAAATACGTTGTTGTCTTTTTTGGGGGAAAACAAAACAAAACAAAACAAAAACAACACAGTGCATTAAGCATGAATTGTATGGAATTTTTTGTCCTGCTACATCTTGATGCATACTATCAAATGCACTTTGTATCAGTCCTTGCAGCCCTTACACTCAATTTTTTATTAATGCTTCCCTTGTAATTCTATATTGGTTTCCAGAGTAGATGGGGAATAAAATGGGAGTTCTCCAGTGACTAATATGACATTTTTGAGTTCTCATGGATGTTAACAAAAGACTGCGCACTCCAGTGAATAAAAGCTATTTACTGCGTTAAAAATGACACTGAAATTGCATCCCACGTGGATCTTTTTTATTATTATTAAAGTCGTTCATTAAATGCTTGTTATTTCCGGCAAAGCAATATTTTCAAAAAGATTAAGCGGTTCATAAATGAACAGGATAAGTTCATGATCAACTGTCATTCTGTAGTTTGATTATCTATGTCTGTGTGAGCAGTGCTGATGGCCTCTTGTCATTGGGCCCTCGGTCTGTAGTGCTCAGCTTTCTAAGCCTCTAACCAAGGAAGATGTGAACACCCAAACCATAGGGCTTGGGGGACACTTCTTCCCACCCACCTCATATCTCAAAGCCACTGGAAGCCCAGGAATCCATGAGTCCTGGGCAAAAAGAGACTGAGATGTATGTGCTCAAGGCTATGGCACCTTGAGGCAGATGGTTGGTTTGGTGGTGGGGCAGAGGTGGTGGCCAGGCTGAGGAAGAGACATCCTGAGCTCTGCCAGGCATTTCACTGCTGTGGCAGTGGGGTGGCATTGACATTTACCAATTCTTCTCACAGTGAAGGAAAGAGCCGGGCTCAAACCCAGAGAGAGCAAGACATGACTTACACTTCAGGGTCACCTGGAAGGACACTGAAGTATGCCACCATGATACAGCTTGGCTGAGTATGGCTTTTATTTAGGCAAGTAACTCCATCTTGTCCTAAGAAATCTTTGAAATAAAACTTTTACATCATTTATTCCACTTCTCTGGATAATTACAATGTTGAAGAAAATAGTTCAGCAACAAAAATTCCCAAGTTCTGTTCATTTTTTTTCAGATTGAACATTTTCTGACACCTACCTTGTGGATTCAGGCCATGACAAATAACATTATTTAAGCACAGCCTTTGGTTTGACTTACAATGTCACCATCCCACATAAAAAAGTGTTGCCAGTTATAAGAACACACATTATTCAAAAATCTTCTATATGTGTTTTCATTAAATACATTGAAAAAAATATTTAGTGCTTTAATGGGAATATATATAACACTGTAACATAGGCCAGTTATGAAAGAAATATAGATTTGAATTATTGTTACTGTGCAGAAGTAAAGGTAAAAGTGATTGAAAAAATTATTCATACATATTCAGAGTTAAAAGGTAGTTTTGTCCCAGAATTATTATAAATGAGCTTTCCACTGCTTCAGAGGAGAGGTGTTGTTTTTTGTGGTTTTTTATTTTTTGTTTTTGTTTTTTTTTTTTTCCTTCTGGATTTGAAGCTATTATTGTGACCAGAAAGAAGGGAGAGAAATTATACAGTCATACAAATAGGATCAAAATTTGTTCCATTTGAACTTTAGCCTATGAACTAAATAAGATACGGATTAGCTCAGGCTACAGATCTGAGCAGACATAGGAAATGTCAGCAATGTTAATGAGCGAGCAGACATTTATCAGGGAGCTGCTGTGAAAGTAATCTTCTTGCTGAGCCATTGAAGATAGGCAACCAGGTTGCACACGTAATTGGGGGCACCATGCGCACAATGAGGTGGAACAGACCTCTCTTTTCACAGAGGCAGTGCTACAGTCACATATATGCAAGTCATTCTGTTTCTTTGTGTGCGTAATTTTGTGCATGGCTGCCCCTAACTGTGCAGTGTTTGAGGGGCTGCACTGTATCAAATGGATCCTTTCATCTGCAACACCTAAAGGGACGCAGCTAGAGCATTCTTGACGCTACCAACACCCAGCTCCCTCACAGGACCAAAATAGCTTCAAAACAGATTTGGCTTTATTCTTTGTGCCTCAGACAAACAAAATAGACCAACTATAGTCAGTGTCATTTTCAGTTTGTGTATATTTTTAGCTTCTTTGAACATCATCCCTGGGGAGAAAGGGATGGGAGGAAGACCGTGTTTGAATCATGCCAGATAGGATGTGTAAGGGCTCAAAGGCCCTGCAATACAAAGAAACAAACAAACAGCATGGGCTTATCTAAGGTTAATAGGAATCCTTCATTTAACATGTACATAAATATTTTAGGGCCTGGGTCCCTCCACGAGGCAAAATCTCTGCTGACTTTCCTGGGATTCATTTACATCACAGCTGAGAGGAGGTGACAGCATCCATCAGCTGCTCCTCCATCACAGCTGATCCCATGCTCAGGTGTGCTCCATCAGCCATGCCATGTGCTTAAAGCTCAGAGCCAGAAATCCCTCAGTCCAGAACACTCCTTCATCCTGAAGTTTTCCTTTAATGACTGATCTATATCTGCTCTGTTCAGTGGCTGCCTTGTCAGGATTTTCAGGTACAGCATTTAGCAAATACACTGTAAATTCACATCTATGTTTTCCTCTGATCTTGATCTTGCTAAACTCAGAGAGAAAATTTATTACCTAATTCACTTGAAACCAGTCTGTCTATTTTGTTTTGTACATGAAAAGCATCTTGGTTACAGTGAAAGCTGTGCTTCTCTGTATTGTGATTAATGTCCGTGTGTCTGTTTTGAGTCACACCATGCAGAAAATGGCTGCAGTTGACCTTGTATTGATTGATCGTTCAGAAATACTTGTAAAATGCATCAATACAAAGATGCTGGAATGCAATAAAGCACAGAAAATATTTCAAATGCATAATAAAACACAATTTTAGCTTTACCCTTAAGTGCGCTGTGCCAAATTCAGCTCTCTTTAGGAAGAGAGGTAGGTCTGCTGCTGCTGACCAGGTGTACCTGAGGATGTAAGAGATGGTAAGAGATGAACCAGGGCGAACTTCCATCCTTTACTTGATGCTGTAAGATATTATTCTGTTAACATCAGTGTCTCAAAGCTTATTGGGGACACAGATGAACTTGTTCAAGTCCAGTCCCCCCCACCCTGAAGGGAGGTTGTGATGAAGGGTTTGGCCTCTTCTTCCAGGCAACAAACAGTACCCAAGGAAATGGCCACAAGCTGTACCAGGGGAGGTTCAGGTTAGACATAAGGAAGAACTTTCCTCTCAGAGGGTGATCAGGCACTGGAATGGCTGCCCAGGGAGGTGGTGGAGTCGCCGTCCCTGGCAGTGTTCAAGAGGCGTCTGGATGAGCAGCTGAGAGATGTGGTTTAGTGCTTGTGGCAGCAGTGGTAATGGGAGGATGGTTGGACTAGATGATCTTGCAGGTCCTTTCCAACCTTGAGATTCTATTTTATGTATGAATCTTAAATTCTAACATCTGAAAAATGTTAAATGCAACAGGTGAGAAACTGTGTGCTATTAGCCACTAGGAAGTTATTCAAATACATGGAGCATACAAAAATGATTTGAAAGATGCATGAATGGTGAAAACATGCTGCAGGAGAAATAAAAAGATCGCTCAAACAGGCTTTATGAAAGTCTGGGTATCTGTAGCTTTACTGAAAATTGATGAAGCATTTCAAAGTTTGGTGTGATTGAGGGATTTAGATCTGCAGGAATGAGGGTGAAAATTGACCTTTTGAGATGCAGGTTTTAGAAGTAGTTTCTGTCTGGCTTGTTGAATTTTTGGTGGTGGTTTGTTTCTGTTTGGTTTTTGCTGTTGTGGTTTTTTTGGGTTTTCTTTTTGGGGGGGGGGGGGGGAGAAAGAACTTTGATTTCCTATAATCCTCATTCAGAAGGAAAAAAAGACCAAAGATAATTAGGATTTCAGCAGCAACTTTCTCAGTCTGGCTCAAGTCCCAAAGCAATAGAAAATACTGATGAGTTTGAACTGGCAGAATTAGGGCTAAAGTAAGAATTTGTCCAAACTCAGTGATGTTAATCATACAGTTACCAGTAAGCACAAGAAATGTACGGTGGAAATGTCTATTTTGGGCTTTGTAAAAGGATGATTAACACTGGCTGAAGCCTTTAAAGCAACCCAACCAATCTCCATCACAAGAAGTGATGAATTCAATGTAGGAAAGTTTGAAAGCGTAACAAAATGAAATGATCTGTCATGGGAGCCGTCAGTACTGTGCTGAGGCAGGCCAGCTCTGAAAGTGATCTGCCAGGAGTTCACCTCTGTGCCCACAGATGAGAAGAGGGAACAGCATATAATTTTCTGAATAAAACAGCAAGCAGGGTGCAATGTAGTTACACAACCCAGTCTGCTGCCTTTTCCCCACCATTTGCAGCCAAAAGAAGGCAACCCAATAGCTGTGTGGTGAAGGAGTTAATTTGCTGTGAGAAGGGTTTCAGAGGCAGAGCTCTTGCTGCTGGGGCCAGAGGGCAGGAGCTGCCTGTGGCAGCCAGGATGGGTTCAGGTGTGGCCTGCCTTTCTGCTGAGCTGGGCTGCTTATGGGGGGATCACAAGCTCTGTGGGTTCCAGCTGTTTCTCCTTTGAAGGAAGCATCGGCTGAGCAGCCTCTCAAGTTTACCAAGTGGAGAAAATGAATTATTTCTTCTTCTCCTGCTGTGTTTTTCACAAGAGCATCAGAGAACATCAGACATAATCATTACCCACAGGAAACTTAAAATGGCAAAAGCGGGCTAATTAAAAAAGGATCATTTAAGCTGTAGATACATTACCCCTTCACATTGCTACTGGCAATGTCTATAAGGCCATATTCTCATAGTGTCTGCTTTAGATAAGCTTGAAAGTCAGTTTGTCAGCTGCCTGACCAGGCAAGGCAGGGGCAGAGGGTTCCTGCTCCAGTGCAGGCACTGACAGCCAAGTGTTGTCCATAGGACTTGCAACGAAGCTGGGATTTCTTGCCTTGCGTGTCTTCAAGAGGAGTCAGTGTGAGCGTGGATGAAATGCTGCTCCTGGCTCTGGGGCCAGTGCCCACAGCTGCCCCAAGGAGGACAGGAGGCACCCACTGCAACCAGGACCAACTGTGGGAGAAAACTGGACGTTGTGATTGCTCTAAATATTTTTGTTTTCATTTTTATCAAAGTAGTCAAGAAGATAAACAGGAAAGGGCTTTGACATGCTAAGACAGATGAGATATTCAAAAGCAGCATCAGCTGCAGACTTTCTCGTAATAATGCAGCCATCCAAAAATCTATCCTTTTTTTTTTTTTTTTTTTTTTTTTTAATCATGTCAGTGGTCATTAAGAGCAGGTATTTGTGATTTTACTGGTTGTTTTCTGTTTTGTTCCTCACCCCAATGAATAAAGTTGCATTCCCTCCCCACCATGAAATTGCACTTGAGTCAGTACATTGTTTCTGCTGTTCTATTTGGATGGATGTTCTAGCTGTGCTGATGCACTTCTGCTTATTTTGGTTTTTAACGTGACTCAGTCCTAAAATAAGTCCTTAAAAATTTTCTTTTACAATTCCAAGCAACGCTGTTGATACTTAAATGACATCTGAGGAAATGTACTTCAAGTCTAAAATAGTAAAATGAGATTACTGATAAAAACTGATTTTAAGATGAAGAACAGTAATTGAGTTTGGCTCTTTTATGGATGAAAAATTATGTGATCAATAGATTCTTACAGTTTGAAGTAATTAAAGTTTCACATTAGAGACCCAATGTATGAACAGATGAGTAGAATGAAGGGTGAAAATCTGTTGTATTAAATAATGTCTCTTTGGCATTTTCCAGACTGCAAACTGGCAGTAAGAAAATACTGATTAGTGTAGATCTAGATGTGTAAGTGATGTTAACAACGGATAATTTAAATATATACATAAATGTTGTTTTTTTTAATTAGAATGACAATTGTGAAAACAAACAAACAAAAAACAAAAGAAAGAAAAAACTCAAAAGTGAAATATTGACATACTAATGACTATTCACATGGACAGGAGTTTGCAACATGGTCTTTTTCCTTGCAGGCCCTCTCTAAATCTCTTCTTAGTGAGAAACCCAGCTATGCTCTTTGTCTTTCCTCCTAGGGCAGAGATTTGGCCACCACACTAAAGCAACAAGAAATTTTACATTTTTAATTAGTAGTTAAAATAGCAACAGAGGAGCTTTCTGAGGTTGTGAACATGTGGAACATGGTGGCACTGCTGCTCTGGTTCAGGCAGAAGATGCAGCTGCAGTGGGACCTCCCTGGGACCACAGTGGGACCACAGTGGAACAGCCGTTTCTCCACAAGCTGTGCACTCAGCAGATGCCAAAGCTGCTCAAGTCTTCCTACTTACTTCCTATTCGTATTACTCTGAAACATTTCCTTAAATATGTGGCAAAAGCTATCTGGTGACTTTGAACTTAAATTATTAACTGGTCTGGGGACAAGTTAAACTGCATTTGCCTGTAAGTTAGTCTCACCATTAAAAAATAACTAGCTGAACTAAAGCTACTGCTATTTTTGTCTGAGAAAAGGAGGGAGGCCATGCAAGCTGAGTGATGCACAGGGACTCATGCACTTCAGAGAAGACCCACAAGTTCAGTCTGTCCAGAGCATCCTGCACTGGAACACACACACCAACCACCCACTCCAGGTGAGACTCGCCCTGGGCATGGAGAGGGCTCAGGGGCTGCCCCATCCACCTCTATATCTGAAGCTTTTGCTGCTGTGTCTACTTTGTGGAAAGCCTATGCTGGTACTGACTGTGGGCAGCTATACAGTGCTCCCCACCTAAATATCCACTTCTTCATTCCTTAGAAAGAAGCAGTGCATTTCAACTGTGGCTAAACGACCATATTCCACCAGTTGGGCTGGAAAAGTTGGATGATAGAGCAAAGGCATGCTGATAAGGAGGCTTGAGGCAGCCAGACCTCTGTTCTTTCCCCAGCCAGTTTTTGAGTGCTAGAAGTGGGCAGCAGCACAGCTAGTTCCCTTTTCTACAGCTTACCAACACTGCTGCTTTTTGTCATCCTGTTTCACCCCAGCACTGAATTCAGCATTGTGACTGAAGACATTTCTGCCTTTGTATCTGTAAGTCAATTAACTTAGGCCAATTACTCTGCAGAGAGGTGACAATTCCTTTATGGAAGTTATTGAATTCTACTACAGCAAACAGTGTATCAATAATGAAAGGCCACTAAAAGAACACAATGTACTTGCATTGTTCAGAAATACAGAAATAGAATATATATTTTTTATGGACTGTATTATCTGGTGGACATTTAGGCCTTCAAATTAGACATAAATTTTTAATAATACATAGATTTATTTTTCAAATAAAATGAAAAACGTGGTACTAATTTGTGGCTTGACTGAACAGGATGGAGATAAGGAAGGGGGAGGGTGAAAGTGGATGACAGCGAAGGTCACCAGGATGTCTCATCGGACTTTGTTGACCTTTAGAACTCCCAACTGATTAGTAACCTTGAACACTGATAAATTAGACAATATTCACACAGCCCATTTCCATTTTTTATTCAGCAGAGATTTCCAGCTTTGTTCAGCAAGGTTACTTCTGCTCTTCACATACATGTGGCACTGTCTCTCCAAGGTTTAGTTATTATGTTATGTTTCAATCCTTGGCTTTTAAGCCTGTTTCTTTTTGTATTGCACTGTGCTTCATAAACCTGTAATAGCACAAAGTTCTCAGATCACGGTAGACAACAAAAGGAGAGAGATATTTATTTTCCATCTATCCATATTTTTAGTTTTGAATAAATGCTGGGATTAAGTACTGGTTTTCCGGTACTCCACTTCCAGGGAGTGACTCATATGTTACAAATCTAAATTCGGTGTCAGGGGATGCACCAAACCAAAGCAAGGGCAGGCATACTTGCCTCACCCATAGCTTACCTTTCCCTACACCCAAAATAGTGATGCTCACAGCTGTGACTGCCCTTCCTTCTGCCCACTCCACTGGTTTCAGTCAGTGCTTTCTGCACCATGCAGCATTGTGTGAGGATTTTGTGCTTGAAAAATGTTCAGTCTTCTTTGTATCTTTCAAAATCATAAGTCTGGTTTTCATGTATTCCCTGCACCTATCTTATTCTCTTTCTTTAATGAAAGTGAATTGCAATTTCTAAACAGTAGCACTATCTGTTAAACCTTTTCTCAGAAATAGGTGTGCAGCTGCCACTGAAATCAACGGGAAATGTAACTCTGTGGCTGAGGACAAAACATGACCTCTGAGCAATTGCTAGCAGGCAAGAAAACGCTGCACAGAAAGCAGCCTCCTTTTCAAGGAGCTTAAGAAACATTGATTGCAGCTTGCCAGGAACTGGACAAAACAGTAAATCCCTTGACTACCTGTTACTTATGGACAGAGTGAGGAAAAAGGTTTGTTTGATTGGAATAATCTTCATAGTTTTAATGATCCAGTGTAAGCTATCAATGAGATTTTGCAGGATTTCTTCAGATTTTTAGTGTCTTTGCTTTGTTTGTGCTGTTTGCATCCAAAGGCCTAGGATTTCCTGTATCCCCCTGCTTCAGAAATGTGCAGTAATTGATAGACACCTGGGCTCAAGGAGATAATAGAATCACAGAATCATTTGAGTTGGAAGGGACCCTTAAAGGTCACCTTGTCCAACTCCCTACAACGAACAGATACATGGTACATGAAGTTGCGTGGCATTCCTTTCATCTTCTGTATGTGAAACACTACATGGTAGCATTTGCTGGAGGGAAAATACTACAGTTTTGTTAAAAACAAGTTCATAGATTTCCCTCATAATCTCTTATTATGTGAGGGAAGTTTAGCCTGTGACAACTGAGAAGGTAAGAGAGATGCTAAGACAAGAAATGCACGTTGAAAAGAATGTGACTACTAAAGCACTGTTTAAAGGGATGGTGCCATTTGGGGCAGTTTCCTCCTCTTCTGTTTAGTTTTCACTTTTTGTGATGAATTCCTTATGTATTCAGCCTTTTCAGTCCTTAATTTCTAAGCACTGCTTTATTCTTTATGTCTCTTCCAGAATAAAATGCATGCTTTTATCCATGCTTTTGGATCATTTTTGGATCATTGCTTTTGCATGACCAAGCATGCTTTGGTCATGCAGCCTCTTTTATTTATTGTCCCAACAGTGCAGTAATGAAAATAGAGCTTGCATATTGAAGTGATCCCCATGCATTAACATACTTTACACAAACAACTGAAACAGCTGTGGAGCTTATGGAGAAACAAACCTGCCTAGGGCAGCTGGAGAGATCAAGAATCTAGAGAGCATCCCTTTTGTCTGAACACAGATGTAAGTCACACAGAAATGGTCTGTACCCACTCTGGGTGGCAGCATCTCACTGGCATGTAGAATCAGATCTTTGGGCGCATAAATTGTTCTGTTCAATCCATTGACTCACACGCATGAAGTTAATAAGATAAGAAATGACAGGCATAGGGTTGTGCTGGGCAAAAACTCCCACATGCTCCTTTCTAATTCCAGTATTCTTCTCTATGTGGAGGAACAGTAGAATTGCCCCGCTGCCCAGGCATGATAACAAAGGATTAAAAACAACGACACACATGAAAAAAATGATACCCTTGAAAAAGAAAGAGGACACAAACAGAAACTTAAGGTAAGAGAAATATTTATTTAAATTTGCACAATAACGAGCTTATACTGAACAAATTCAATCAAGAAATAATAGTAAGTGCAGTAAAACAAGGAAATATTGATGACTTTTCCCATCAGAAAACATTAAGAAGCCATGCCTGTGCATTACAGTTTTTGTTTCTAGTTTTTTTTTTTCAGTGTTTTTTATTTGTTTATTTTTTGTTTGTTTTTACAACAGCTTGTATCTTTTTGTTTTCAGCGCATATACTGTACATATCACATCTTAGCTGCTATGTTCTCCTGAAGGCTTCATCCTTTTACTCAAACATCTGCTATACTCTGCAGTGAACATTCAAACACATTTGTGAAGAACCAATTATGCTTAGGTAAAAATCTCTGCATCTGGGCAAGTGTTGGACTCTCAAAGCTTTGGAAGACCCTGTAAGATCTCCTGGTTGACTTTGAATCCTGACATCACTATAGGTAGCATTGCAATGTGTCACTTTATACTCACCTAATATCCTGCATAATGAAGTCAGACAGATAGCCAGAAAATTTGGGTCTCACTTCATTCAGAGGTTTACACATTTGAGCTTGTCTTGAGTCCCATATATTTCATTCTGATTAAAAATTCTGAGTTCATCACATTTCTGCACTTTAGATGGACAAGAACAATTCAATTTTAGTTTTAATTTTGTACAATTTTTGGTCTAATGGTCTTTTGTGACAGAAAATTCTTTAACCAGAAACTGCTTGTGAGAGATGGTTGTTGGTGTCACAGTTCCTGAAGGCACTGTGGATCCACTGAGCAACAGACGTGGCCGTTCTAAAGAAAGAACAAAGAAAATTGGAACATTTAGCATCTTGTACAAGCTCAGTCAATTTAACAGTCTCAGCCATTTGAAAACTCATATCAGATTTTAAGGTATAGTGTAAAGTACAGATGAATACAAATTTTGAATATATTCATGAAATTCCTGTTGTGTCCTTCTGATGTCTAAGGGATAGGCTACGATAATTCTTTTAATTGCTTGGTTTCCCGTGGCCTACATCCCAAAGCTACAACAGTCAAGCTCAAAGGAGCAAGGATCAGCAGAAGAAACACTCCTCCCATAAAGGTATCAGGCATTTGCCCAAGTAACAAAGCTGTTGAACAAGGCAGGGCAGCTGGGAGTTATTTAGATTAGACAGAAGGGACTCTGGGTTTTATTTAGCATTGAATGTTTCAATTTGATTCTTCCTGGCTGCAACACCAGCAAATATTAATCCATGCCGTTTTTCCTGATAGCCTGGACATTTCTCTAAAAATATTTGAAATTAAGGGTACCTATTACCTATGGACATGATTAAGCTATGAAGATTTTTTTCCTACTTTTCGGCTACTTTCTTCAATTGAGTCTTACAGTGCAAATAAAATTCGTATTATTTTTAAATTGGTACAAATATATTTAGTTGACTAAACTGCCAGGAATAACTAAAGACGAAGGTCTGAATCATTTGAATATTTTCTTTCCCCTGTTACAGAAGGTTAGACAATCCTAATGTTCACCTTCTTGTGATTTGAAATGGTTTTGTGGCTAATTCTGCTTTAGCTGATGCCAAGCTTTCTGAATTCTTAAAGGATTTGTGTAAACCTATTTTGTTATAGCTTGGTTAGAGAGGCTTAGCCTCGAGCTTTGACCTTCAGTGTGATTCTCTGCAAGAAAGAATGAGGAGACACAGGGCAAGCAAGAGAACTATAAAATTGGGTATAGCATTAACCTGATCTGGAGGAGAGAGGTTATTGTGTGCAAAACTACAATATGAAGATGTTACCACTACAAACAGTGAATTTCAAAAAGACAATTGCTCAGAAGAGAGGGGGCCAAAGTGCTACATCTTCACTGTTAAGCAGATTCTCGTCCAAGCTGTTTTTAAATCTAAGGGTCTGGCAGAGTATATGTTAACATCTTCTACATATTCACAATGCAGCAATATATTTTATTAGACTATCTATGTGTTTACATGGAATAGAAATTAGCCCATGCTCAAAGATTCAGTCTTTGCTGAGACTCAGAGTAAAGGGCAGAGGGGAGCAACACACTGTTGGCCACCTCTAGAAATGGTATGTTATTTCTGCATTGTCACTGATTAGTGCTACAACAAGAACACATTTCCTTGCATTTAATCTTAACTGTTTTACATAAGAATCATGCATAATATTTTGTTTTACAGATAGGGAAAATGAGGTGCAAAAACCTCAGAAAGCCACCCAAGCCAAACTGCTAGGTCACTTTTTTTTTCTTTCTAAAAATTCCATTTTTTCCCTAAATTTCATTCCTCCCAAAGTATCTCCTAGCACTGGAATTGCTATATTGCACCAGCTGCAGTTCTCACTAATTTGGGTTTGTGCACATAAGCCTGTTTCGACATCCTCTGAGCAGCATCTGGCTTTCTAACCATTAGCCACTGTCAGATCACAGCACTTTCTTCCAACCACCCACCCATTCTGACATTAAGACAAATGCCCAAATGTTCTCACACTTGGCACATACTACTACCATAGTAAAAGAACCACCTCCCAACAATAGCAACTGCTGCTTCATGCAGCATAATGTCAGAAAAGTAGTGGAGGAAGGTGCTGCTTGACACCTTCTGCTCCATCATCAGTTACTCCCCACTTTTCTCAAAGGAGGTGTTGAAGTCAAATTATTTTTATGTGCAACCTTCTAAGTAGTTAATGGTACCAGGTGCTAGAGTTTGGGAAGTCTCTTCCTTGGATAGGACATAGGATAAAGACCTTGACGAATTTCAGTAAAAATTAAAGATATCTGGATGAATCCTGTTGCCTCTCTCCTCGTCTACTGTGGGATCACTCTTTTTCATTCTTCAGTATTGGTTCTACACCATACAGGGTCTATTTTTAATGGAAAAACTAATTTTAACATCTTTTCCTCTCACAGCTTTAGTTCACATCAGCCCAGAGCCATAAAAAAAATTCTCTCAATCGCTTCCTTTGACTACAGAAACTACTAAATATTCTCTACATCATGAAGATTCCTACTAGTGATTTTAAAGCAAGAAAGCTATAGAACTGTGTGACTAGTCCCATTATTCTCAAATGCAATGACTATTCTCAAAGAACAAATCAAATCATTCTGAAAACTGTAGTATCACACAGAATGCATTTCTTGAAGTTTAACCTTACATATCAATTTGTTTCTTTATATATTTCCCAGATAGCATACAGCTGTACAGTAAGAACCACAATCAAGCTTGACCTGAGCTGCTGTGAAAAAGCCAAGCTCTGTGACTTGTGTGCAGCCCACTGCAGAGTAGGTTGTTGCTCTACATCTGACCTGCTAGCACATTAAACTATCATTCCAGCACATGCGAAAGTGAAGTTAGCAAAACTGAACATTTTTACTGTAATATCCTCTGCTTTTAAACAAGTGCAAACATCAACTGACTGGACGCAATGCATTAATATTTATGTGCACAGAAACAAGCTAGAAAAGCAGCATCTCAGCTTAATTTTTATGCTCCTTACCTTACATTGGCAGAGTGTGCACTCTGTGCCATGCTTTATCCAAGAAGACCCAGTGAAGCGAACAACATTGGTTTCATCCAGGCAGGTTTTAGTGATGTCATTACGGATGGTGTCTGCCTGGCAGGGGTCAGCGACACAGCGTGGGCAGCACTTGTTCTCAGGGAGGACACTGAACTCACAGTCCACCTCTGGGCATGGCAAGGGCCAACAGTCAACCTCCCCCTGCTGTTGAAAAACAGTATGAGAACAAGAGAAAATTATTAGCTGTTGTTTTGCTTCCCTGCCCATTTCTCTGATTCAACATTATGTTTGTTCGCTGGCTTTTCTCTATCTGGTCCTATTCAGAAGACAGTGCGGAGAACACAAGCATTTATTGCTTGTGGGAGACAAAGCAAGCTGGTTGCTTTCTCTGCTTGCTACTGGGTAAGTCCATTAGACTTTGCACCAAGCTGCAGCTGAACTTCTCCGTGGACCTTGCAAAATACAAAATATGGACCTGTCCTTGAGATGTCCTACTTGTATGAGAGACAGAAACCGTAACAGGTCTCACTATAAAAGTGCTTTGAAGTCTCCACTTCCTCAGTTCTTTACTTCTATTGAGATTGTCAGTTTCCAGTATAATCCTTCAACTCTTCAGCTCAAGGTAAGGTTAGAGCTTATATGTTCCAAGGTTATGGCTTGGCTAAGGGTGTTGAGCTACCAGCAACCCAATTGAACAGGGAACATCACAGCATTCTCAGCGAGAAGACCTCCACTGGCTTACTATCCATTTTGGAGGTTATGAACTGATTACCTGGCTTCCAAACTTAATCATGCTTTCTGCATGTTGCATGACGGGTTCAGTACAGAGCATGAAAAATGCAAAAGGGAGACTTGCTTGGGGCCAGCATGTTGTTGGGGAAGTTACTGTACACCTGTAACAGACCTTAAGAAGTCTGAATATTCACTTTGTTACTAGAAGTTGGGCGAATTTTCATTCAATTCTGGAGAATGGACAAAGTTGCAGATCTATCAGTCAAAGGGAACAGTTCACTGATATCATTAACACCAGTTTGTTTTGGAACAGATCTGTCTCTGACCTCCGACTTATTCAGCTCATCATAACACAGACTGTCAAGAATTGAGGGGGAAGGAAGAGAATAGCATTTCTCCCAAGGAAAGAAGTGTATTCACAAAAGTGAACCTAATGCTTTGAGGATTATGAGTTCAATACCAGTACAATAGCTGAAAAAAATCCCCAGAGGTTTGCCATATCTTCAATTTTACACCTCTTGTTGCAGAAACTATTGTTGAAGTTACTCCTTCACAGAATTCTCATCTGTATCAATTTTCCTCTCTTTTTGAATCACATGATAGAAAGAATGAAAGCAATCTTAAAACCAGTTACTGATCTTGATATTTTGATTTATTTTTTGTAGTGATGGACACGACAAGGAGCGGACAATACACTGTCACCTAAAAACCACTGTGACAACAGAAAGAATATAAGCTTTATAAGAAGTACCATCTTGAATAAAGGGACATCTACTGATATCCCAAACTGTCAGGAGTTTTTTGTTTTGTTTCTAAGACCTCTAATGAAACACCTGGGAATCTATTTTAGCAGTGGCAACACCGAAAGCAGTGTCTACAGAAATTGGTTTTGGGCTGTTATTCTTGGTACACTGACAAGGAAAAGCTGAACTAGGCTTTACATTTGGAGATAACTTGTGATAAAAGCTAGTTGCTTTTATCTTGGGATTTTTTTCTGTCATGGCAATTCCCTGTATACCATCATGCAGTACAGGTTTGCTAAGACTATGAAATACCTGCCCAGGAAAAAGATCACAAGTTTCAAAAGATAAATTTTTTCTCAAACCTTATTTCATTAATATGAAGAATGCATCAAGTCCTATTAATTTTTCTGTTACTGGAAATGTCTGAGTGAATAAAAATGTTTTAGTCTGTCAACATCTTTGAAATTATCAACTGTGATAATGAATACATATTTAAAATATCCCTATACAGCCTTATCAGCCTCTGAATGAATGAAAACATGAGTATTACTGCATAGGTGTCATACTCAAATGATCTACATACTTTGCTAAAACGATCTTTGTGATTAAATAATTTCTATTATGTCTATTACGTCCAAATGCATTTTTGACTGGAACTTAATAATACTGATAAATATCCATGAAAGTCAGATTTTGATTATACACATACTCCAGAGGGATCTAAATAGATGTTAATATATGAGAATGAATATTCAGAGATTAGCACATCTCATGTCCTTTTTTTCTTCCTGCTTATTCCTCTGTAATCAGGAGCCTTACCAAGCAGCGACACTGCTGACAGTTTTGTATCCAGGAGTCACCACTGTTGTAGGAAAGCTCCCCACTCTGATGTAAACATTGACTGCTGAGCCTCGGGTCACATTCAGGACAGCAAAATAGGTCAACAGTGGGATTTTCACAGTCACAGACCATTCGCCGGCACATCACGTATCCACTCTGTTGTTGGAAGACAGATACAGAGTGATGGCAGAAATCTGCTTGACTCCTACAATTCTTGCACCAAAATTTGATTTGCTGGCATGACTGTAAACCACTACCAGCTTGTGTGTTTTTCCACAATACAATACCTTTGTTGAAATACAATTCAGAGAGTTAGAAACCACAAAACACTCAGTAACGACCATAAAGTTCCCCTGTTATCTTACATAAATCCTTTGTACAATCAACTTTCAGACGATTCTAGCCTAAGGTGGTGAAACTCAAGCGTGTCTTTACCAAGGGTCAAATTTTAATGGATTGCATAGAGCTATATCATTTTTATATGGGCGTGGCTTGAATCACCTGCTAAACTTCTAGATCAGTTCCCTCTCTTTTATAATTATTCATTTAAAAATGATGATAGCTAGTGAGAAATTAAATTCATGCCAGTGAAAATTGAATTTCTGAAATGCTCAGGATTTTTTAGCAGTGTATTGGCTCTTCAATCTTCATTTGCATTTAGCTTGTGGGCTTCCTACAACAAACATCTGAGAAAGCTAAGCAGAGGCAGCACTGACCTCTATTTATAGCCATCTGCTGAAGATACTGGTGTCAGTCATCAACACCAGTTTGTGCCTGGATAATTTCTTTGCATGAAAATGCCATTACTCCCACCCAGAAACTTTGCTAACAAAACAGTACTCTTCCCCTTCTGCCAGTATTATATGAGAAACTTCATGGAATCTCTGTTCATGCAGGTTGAAGGGAGAAGCTGTCCCCAGAACTCCTTTTCTGTGAAGCACCACATACACGAATGAAAAAGCACCTAAAACAGGAATTTCACTTGAATCATATTATTTTTCCTGTCATCCCTTCCACCACGTTTGCAGAAGCAGCTGGTTTTATTTCAACTGACCTGGCATGAGCAGACAGAGCATCTGTCGTTCTCCAGCACCCAAATCTGACCATTGTGCTTGATTTTGTCTTCATGGATACAGTCTCCTGTGCAGTTTTTGCCATGTGGACATCGACAGTCATACCCACCATCCAAGTTAAAGCAAACAGTGTCATTGGCACAGCTATGCCTTCCAGTTGCACATTCATCAATGTCTGAAAAAACATGCCATGTAATACCTTTAGACTGCATTCAATTAACAAAAATGTTCCTGTGGCAGCCAATATAAATGATTCATGGTCATTAAAGCCTTTAGCTGAAAATTAATTTGCACTTCACCAGCACAGGGAAAAATAACTTACAATTTCACAAAAAATATTTTTAAAGTCACATCAACTCTAGAAACATCATGTATCATAGTCTTCCTATACATCTTCTCAAATGAAATACTGAATAAGGTTTTTAGAATAAAGAAATCACAGGAAAGACAAGAAAAAAACCATGCAGATCCCTAAAGAGCATTAGTTTGTGGCAACCATTCAATCAGATGTTTTCAATCAAACAAGTAAAGCTGCAAAAACCTGTTTTTGAAACTTTTTGCTGGCTCTGTCTAGCACATTCAAGTTCACTTGCTAAGAAGTTAATGTCAAAGGTGACATCTGACTTGTATGTCCATTTAGGTAAGAACTGCATCATTTATTAGAGTGTACAAGCTAGAATGGTTTAATTATTCAAGTTGCAAAGACATCTATAGCCTTTCTGTCTAGCACAGAAAATAAAAAAAATAGGAATGCCTCCAGTGAATGAAGGTAATTGACTTCAAAACAACTATATCACATAGAGTTCAAGAGCACCTTTAAAGACTTAGTTCATCGGTGTACACTCAAAATTATTTTGCGTGGGCTAACTTGCAGCACAAACTGCCTTATATTTCAATAGTCTTTACTGAGCTTTTTCAGCTGTTAATCTGGAGGAAAACTATCCGGAAAAAAAAAAAAGCTTTGAAAAGTCATGAAGTAAAATGCCATATATGATAAAAAGCGGAAAAACTAGAAGATTAAAGATCTATGGCAATGAAAAGTATCAATGCAGTGAGTTCTATTCCATATAAAATTTCACAGGAGTCTGGCCCAGGCTCTTAATTAAAGTTCATTAAAAAGTAGTATTTAGCTGTCAAAGACAAAATAAACAATACCATCACTCATATATCTTTCAACATCAGCACAGAAACTTAATAAAACACTCAGCTTTGGGTTCAAGAATGGAAATGAAACCTCCAGTTCATCTCAAGCATATTCAGATAAAGAAAAATATAATTCGCTTATTTCAATTCCATGTGTGGGTGCAGCCAAACAAAAGTAAACAAGTCACTAACATGAATATGAATTGAGATGAAAAACAGCAGGGAAAATATTAGAATTCTGTTGTATAAATAAGCAGCATTGTTGGTTTCCTTTAAATACACTGTGTAATAACAGTGCATCTCAAAAAACTGTTTTGCAAAATTACTCAGGCTTCCGGGAAGGATGAGGAAAATCTTATTTGAGAGGAACTAAAAAGAAATGGATTGTTCCTCTCTGAAAGAATATCAGCAAGAGGGGATGTACATAACAAAAAAAATAATGAATACCACAGAGAAAACATATTGAGAGCTTTTGTTCTCTATATAATTGAATGGGCAAGAAAGGGGACAGTAGATGAAAGAGGAAGACAACAAATTCAAGTCTGATAAAAGGAAATAGTTTTTCCATACCATGTATAAACAAACTATGAAATTCACTGCCACAGAATGTTGTTAAAAGGAAAACAAAAAGGTTACAAAACTAGTGAGAATATTTAAATTTACAATGCTAGCAGATTTTGGAAGAGAAATTACATTCCATGTATCACAGTTTATGGTGCCCTCATTTACATATCAAATTTACCCAAAATAAGCATACCATCTCAGTTCTCCACATCTCCTACCTCAGTCTCTTCTGATTTTTATGGAGTTGGATGTTGTCTCAGTAGGGCGAAAACCAGCCAGGATTGTGAACCCAATTGAGTGTGGCTGTGTGTATACAGAAAGAACCTGAAGAGCTGAAATGTCCCAGGTACTCAGACATGGAAACCCATCCTTACTAACAGCAATGATACAGAATAAGCTGAAAAGATGGTTGTGTGGAGGCTGTGCATTCTCCAGCCTAGAATGTTCTTAGACAAGTGACTAAAAAGAATGGTTTAAGTGATGCTGATCTATGCAGAGCAGAAGGATAGAAGAATTGTCCTTTTCTTCCTCTTTTCTTTCTCTTAAATCCTTACAACTTAGCAATTGAAAATTAACATTTTCATAAGTACATGTCTAGTGCTCATTCTAACTGGTTTTAAGTTATTCAGTGAAGAGAACAAACACAGATTCCATTAAAATGTCATGATTAACAGTGGGATTCCCTTAATCACTGAAGCCCCTTTTAATAAATTACTTTCAGATTTCCATGTTCATTTGCTTAAAACACTCTTTTGTACAAAGCTTTCACAATGCAGTTGTCACAGGTAAATAATATCAGTACCCAAGAAGCTGTACCTTAACTGAAAGCATCCATATTTAATGAGCTACTTGGAGGAATCAGCTGTCACGTACGTAAAAATAGTTCCCTTTAAATAACAAACACTGACCCTACAAACGCTACCTCTGCATTTGGCACCTACGTCCAAGTTCCTTTCACAATCTGGCCATTGTAAGAGATTATTTTTTGCACCACTGTCTCAAGGCTTGCTGAGGAACACTGATGGATGCGTCCTAGGCAAAGGTTGAGAAATCCTGTGTCTGAGGGACACAGATGGACAAGTCCAGGCAAGTGCTGGTCAAAGTTGGCAAAGCCTTCAGACTAAAGATTTGCAGGCCAGGGGCAACCAGAGAGAGATAAACCAGGCGAGAGAGAGATAAGCCAGGCTGAGAAGCAGTCCTTTATGTGTGCTTACCTTGAGGAAGATGGCCTTCTCAGGGGGTGCTGCACATGACTCTTACCCAAGTACCCAGGACTGCCACGTTGGCAGAAGGATAAAAAAGGGACCAACAACCATGAGGATAAGTGCCTGCTTGCTGATGGATTAACTCCCCCTTCCCCCTCCCCTCTTTTCCTTATGCCTTTTTTTTTTTCTTTTCCACCGTGGGCGGTCACTTATGCATCAATTTCAAGCAACCTTTGAGAAACCTGGTGGTGTATGAATCCTTCTTTGTTTTTGGCTCAAAGCTCGCTTCCTGAGGCATTTCTTCCAATAAGACTCTGACTTATCTTGGAGATGAGAAGTGGGTGTTGCTGTGTGGCAATCAGCATCACTGTGTGGACATCTGAAAGCATTTCTTTGGAGCTGTTTGCCTTCGGAAGAGAGTGTTCAGGACTGTTTACTGGCAGAAGATCTGGCCTGTGACTCCAGTTTGCTATGGGAGATTGGGGGATGATACCATTGTATCCTGTGAAGGCAAGATACAAGTTGGTGCCTCGCTGCTCCCTCTTATCTGCTGGCAAGGCCCGGAAGATGGGAACAAAAGGAGTTCCAGCTGAAATACAAAAGCCAGAAGCTGCCGCTCCAAAAGCAGCTGACTCAACTACTTTGGACTTACAAGTAAGTTTGTATTGGCATTGGGAAGTATCACCATTGTCACAGTTGTCAGGGTTGTCATTGTCATCATCAACTGAACAGTAACACCCAATGACCCACCACTACTGGAGATCAATGACTGAACTACAAACCTACAGAGACTACCCTGCTTTTATTTCCTGTCTTTTCTATCGCCCATCTTCCCTTCCCTATCTCCCTAAACGACAAGGATTTGTAATAATCTGGTCAGACCAACATTTGACCTGTTGTGTCTTAATCTCGCCATTGGGTATACATATATCAAAGAACCTCCTCTCCCTCCTATAAATTGGAGCTGGACACCCATGAGGGAAAGGTTTGTGAGGATCATTTTTCAACACGGAAATGGTAAGTGTGCTGCTATAGTAAACAATTGGCTCTAATATTAAACAGAGCTCATACAACACTGAACATTTATGAAAAATCCCTGAGTTGTGGGTTTTTTTTTTCAGTTGTTTGATCCATGAAAATGAATGTTTGGATACTACCATTTAAATACCCCAGGTCATAGCCAAAGCTACTTCAGTTTTGATTGTAACCTAATCAAGAACAGCAATGTGTTTATAGTGCAGCAAGAGAGACACAAACCTGCATGCATGAAATTCTCATCTGCATTATTTACCTACATTGAACTTCAGTCATTATCTGCAAACACACACAAAACATCCATACCAAGTGAAATATTGTTCAGCTTTTTTAATCTGAATTGACAGTGGATGGTGAGTGATGCTACTGACATCTTATTTACAGCAATAACCAGCTTTCCAAATTCCACAGCCATATGTACAGGGTACACTGGTTCTTGCATCTTTTGTGTCTGAAAAGGGTAGCAAAAGAACTACAGATTCCTTTTCTGCAAACCAGCTATAGAGTATGCTATTATCTGTCCTATATTGTGTTGGCGTTTCTTTGTGGTTGTTGTTTGTTTTATTTTTGAAGAAACATACAACTCACTTCAGGCTATTTACAACACACTGCTTAGGAATCCAGCAGCTTGTTTTCTACAGCATTACAAAATTTAATCTCAAAAGACTTGGAGGTTTGACTTAGAACAGAAAACAAAAAATACAACTAGCTATCCAGTGCTGAATTGAGGACTAGATCTAATTTGCAGCAGAAGTGATCTGGAACATTTTTAAGGGTTTCCCTGAGTACAGCTTAATAAGACAAAAGACTACAGTGGGTGGAGAAGTAATGATAAATGTAGGTTGCTCTGAAAGTAATGCCTCCTATTTATTTCCATGGAAACTACACAAGTTACAAGAGTATAAAGACGCAATTTGATAAATCAAATTCTCAGCTACAAAACACAGTTTTTAAACATATTTGTCACTTAGCTATGCATGAACACGAGCCTGCATCCCATCCTCATAAAAATCTGTACCAGAGGAGGTGACTCACTGTCCCTGTCACCACTGCTGGAGTGCACCATCCACTGCCTCACTTTGCACACATCCACTGTTTGATCTCCATAAATATTCAGCGTCGATGGCAGTGGGTGCCATTTTTTTCCACATGGATGAATTCAATGACATACCTTCGCTTCATCCTCACTCCTGTGTCAGACATCATTGTGTCAGACTGCCCCTCTGCTGCTTTCTGTAGCACAGCAACAAAATGAATGGAATATTGGTGGGAAGGTTCAACGTCTACTGCCATACCACCAACATCTGCCTCTGGTGGTGTGGGGCAATATAATAAGATGGAAAGTCTTACTTCTGAAGCAGCTCTTCCACATTAAAGAAAGCTAAGAATTTATTGTGTCACAAGTAATTTGATGTCAAAACAGTTAAAATACTGGACTAAATCTATAGAAAATGGTGACAGTACCTAGAGTGACTAAACTCCATTTGCAATATCTGAGTGTGAGGGCAGAAAAGTCTTATGAAAACAGAAATCTTACTTGCCCCGCCAGGCTGAAACCTATAGTTAACAGATTTACAGACACTGCTTGGAACAAAAAGTCATAGAATGCAGCAGGGAAAAAGCAGTATTTGACTTGGTCATGAGCAGTGTGCAGATTCTGATTCAAAATGCCAGTAATGAATAGCTACTCTGTAATGATGATCACAATATATGCAATTTCTTAAATTTAAAAAGCCATATGAATTCTCTGTCATAGTACTGAGTTTCAAAAGTGGACTTATATTAAAATGCAAAAGTTTTGAAGATAAATTAAATCTTTATATGATAAAAAGACTACCTAGAGATGTATATTATAGATTCAGGTTATACCATACTAAGACTTCAAAGAGAAATATTGTTGATATAATATACTACTTTTATTTGAAAACTTTTGCTGAGCTCTTTTGTATGACGCATACTCTGAAAGGAACTATCTTGCTTGGAAGAAAAGTAATCAGTCAGTCACAAATTTATAGTGGTTTAATTAGTAAGTAATAAATGGCAACAATAAATGCTCAAGTTGTCGTAAATGAGGGGTGTCCCATGAAAGTTCTCAAAGAATGTGTGCCAGGACATGTGCTGCCCAATATACTTAAAAGTCATCTGGAGCTGTGAGTGAACAGTGAGATGAAAAATGTTGTTGTTAATAAAGTATTGAACAAAAAATTGTCAGTGAATTTCTTGATTTCTTGATAGTGATTGAGTAAGTGATAATAAGAAATTCAATTGATGAAATTGATTATAAGACACAGGGGGAAGTATCCTTTCAAAAGTCAATATTTCAGATCTATAATGGAAAGTGATCTTGAAGCTACTACAGAAAATGGCGGCACAGTACTCTTTTGGGCAGAAAGCAACCCAAATATAATACTGATAACAACAGATGAGAAAATGTGCAATAAACAAGGAACAAGAACAAGGCAGCATTAGAAGAAAAAAGAAACTGTGTACCTTGCTAGGTATTGACAAAGGGCTCAGAGACATGCTCTGATGTAACTGGTGGAAAGCTGCATCTTTTCCCCCCTCAGATGAGCCCTCCAGACTTAAATGCATGACATTCACATTAAACAGAAAAAAAAAAATCCTATTTCCCCAGACATATCTTCACGGCAAAATCTCTCTGATATCACTGTAATGTATGTAAAGAGAAGATGAACATCTTGATCACTGAGACATACACTGTTGAAAGATGGGTTGGGATGGTGGGCAGTTTCTTTGCTCTGAAAGACACTCAGTTACTTCAGCTCTGAGAGAAAATGGCTTCCTCAGCAGGGTGATAGTACAAGGATACCCAGATACTTTTTGCTTAAGGCAAAAAGAACCTTCTGAGCAGAAGGTTTGGCTTCTCTCCTTGTCTATCTCAAATAAATTTATTAACTGATGCAACCATTCTTCAAAGTGCAAGTGAATTATGAATAATTTATTTGTAACTTCATGCCAGCCAGCTGTCAGAGAGCTTGGCAGATGTGGAAGATGAAGAACTGAGAATTCAGATGCCGGTTAAACCAGCTTCACAGAAATGTTGTTTCCCAGTTTTGATACAGTAAACAGGATCAATTCACTGTCTCATAAAATGTACTGGTCTTCTGTTTTAATAGTCCTCTAATAAAACTTCAGAAATTCTGCCAATTTCATACTCTGCCCACACTCCTGAATATTTAAACGCATGTGTCTCCAGCTCTGCATTCTCTCTGCTGATGATTGTGTTCCCAAAGCCAAAATGAAGCCTTAATGCCTAGAGTTCTGTTTGAGGTGGAAGGAATGAAATTCCTCCCTGTAGTTTTAATAGTTGATATTCTGTGACCATGAAGGAAGACAAAAGGGTTTTCTTGATTTGTGAGTTCCAGTGAGATTTCCTGCTGAAGTGATTCTTTATTTCCTGTCTCCTTATGAGCTTTCAATAACAAAGCTTCTGTTAAACATGACAAGAACTGTAGAAAAATCTAAGTGTGGTCTCTAAACTGGCAGTGGTTTCTCAAACACAGATCTCATGCATTAGTTAATATAGCGGATGTACTGTGAGATGAATTCAGACATCTCAAAAGTCAGCAATTGTTCTCTCTTCCAAATCCAAGTGACCATTTTGGATTTTATTCATTGCTGAAGAATAGAGAGAGCATCCTATTCCTGCAGTGTACGTCCATATCTCATTATTCTGTGTTGTGGAAAAAACTGTCCATGGGGAGACCCAGCCCTCCATGCAGACAGGCAGTCTGTGCTGCTAAACTGGAAGTAGGATACCAGTGGTACTAAACATAAGAAGACATTTCAAAACAGAAATCCTAATCTGCAGGTTTACATGCAGATAAATCCTTGCAACAAAAAAGATGCTTTTTGAACTGGCTGGAACATTCCAGATCAATACTTTTCAATCCATTCATTCACCCTTCTCTCATTTAAAGGATTTGATACCTGCTCAGAGTGAAGATATTTTGCTCCTACATTCTGTATAAATACAGCTGGTACCTGCCAGATACCCTTGGCAAGTCCAATAGGAGCTCATTAATTAGGTGAGCTACTCTTCTGACATGGAATTATGCAAAATGTACAACAGCTGATGAGGTATAACTTGTACTACTTCTGATTCAAAACCAATACAGCCTCTCTAGCTGATCTTAGAAGCTTTTAGGCATTGCAGGTGACAAAATCAAAGGAATCAGGATCTTACACAGAACTGCAGCACAAATGTTAACTTGACTTAAATGTACTTATTTTAGGATTTGCCCCTCCGTGGTTTCAGTTGTTGAATGCAATGAAGCTTGAGGCTGCAATATCTACCATCTCTTTTATGAAATAGTACATGAGAGACAACTTTCAGATCATCAATATGACTGAGTAAATAAACTATAAAGAAAAGCTGCAGGGGGGTGAGGAGGAGGGCACTAGGTAATATACCATGCTGAATGCTATATTTACATATATATATAAAATTTAAGACTTCCCAAAACCATGCAATTCTCAAAGGCTAAGCGGCTAATCTTTCTCTGCTTTTCTGGAAATAAGATAATATATAACATAATTATATTTCTAAAGGAAAAAGCATCAATGCTGCTAAGAGTCTGAAGCTCTACTGCATTTCCCATCTGCATTTCCCATCACTTCTCACAGTAATTGGTATTGAGACTATAGGTCTACCCAGGAGTATAACATGAAGTGAAACTAATAGCAAAGGAATTTCCTGGTCTTCTGTTGCCTGCAGGTACCAAATGAAATAGGATTATAAATTTCTAAATTCAAGTACAGCATTAGTCAAAATACTCAGTATTCTAAGTAGTGCCAAGGATGCAGTGGTAGCCAAGCTTAATATATGTGCAAAATTTGGCAACAATTATTTCAGGCACTGATAAAATCTAATGCTACCAAGGACTCCATCACCAGACAGAAATTTTTAGTAGCATGTCCTGTCTGGACCATTTCCTAAAGAAAGGTGCGGTTTGGGTGTTAAGCTAAAGTAAAGTTCTTAAGGAAATGCTCCTCTTCCTAGCAGAAATGTTTCCATCTGAATATTTCAAACTGGAGGCTTTGCTGGTGGAAACACTGTGACTAACATCGATCACAGAACTCTGTGATCAGAACTCTGTACACAGAGTTCTGTAGTACTATTGACAAGCATCCAGGGAGCTCAGACGGACCCAGATTTGAGGCAGAACATATAGACAGAAATATAGATATATATTATATATATAGATATATATATTCTATATATAGAATAGAACATATATATACAGAACAATCAAGAAAGAAAATAGTTGAGCCCACACTTCCTTGGCTTTAGAAGTTTTTCTCCAGAGAAAGAGGGAACTTTCTTCAAAGCAACTAAAATTCACTGAAGGTAAGCCAAAGACAGCAAGCCTATTATGCAGTCTGTATAAACGCTGTATTGAAGTAGAACTGACCAGAAAGCTAAATCAACAAGCTCTCAAAGAATATCTCCTAATACCCATGAGGCTTACATTCTTTGTTCCACTAAGAAAGTAAGGTGAGACCAGTTCCTCTTCTCTGCAAGTCTGCACCGTTCCATCTACAATTCTCCAAGCTGAGGTACTTGCATGAACCAGAAGGTCACAGAGGACATTGGGACTGGATGCAGCAGGAAGCTCATACAGCTGAAGGCAGCAAGTGGAGAACCAAGGTTTGAAATTTGAGATTAGTACAGCCTGGAGGATATTCCTGTGTTACAGTGAGTGTCAGAAAGGTCATCCACCAGTCACTGAGTCTAATCACCTCTAACATAGGGGATACTGGAGAAGTGACACAAGAAATTGCCAGATTGTCTTTAAGCAGAGGAATCTCACTGTGGAAAGATCTGACAAGAGAGAAAGCAATTGCTTTCACACTACTGTACTCTGCTACTGAAAGTTCAGCTTTCCAAACTGTAATAAATTTAAGGCTACTTCTCCAAGTTTTATCTTCTGTTTAAGTGTTACACAGTGTTACAGACTTCAATTGTATAAAAGTAACATCATGCTAAATAATTGTCCCTTCTACATACGTGTAGCACTCTGCAGTTATTCTTTCTTGGCTTTTCCTTTGAGTAGAAATTGTTGCTTAATTGTTGCTTGTTTGTGCACATCTTAACAGAGATACTATTAAAAACTTCATACTTTCTGCTTCATTCTTTAGTTCATATTTCTTGAGATGACACATGCCACACCACCATGTTCAGTCCACAGGACAGATTTCTTATTGATGTTAAGATAAAGCTTGGGCTATACTATAGAGCTTTCTCATAAATGCCTGGCCATAATGCTCCTGTGCCAGAAGTGACAGAAGAGTGATGTTGTGATCAGAGGGATCACAACTTCTCCAGAAGTCCTTGTACTTTCCTGTCTTAACACCTGGCCAGCTAACACTGACATTTAGCTAGTTCTTGACAAAGAAAGTTGGACTTACGAAAGCAGTAGCTGACTGAAATTGCTGATTCCTCCTGGGAATCAGACTTTCAGTTGAGGTGAAAATGTGTTGAAATAAAGTATTGATGATGGGGATACTGAAAAGGTCATTCTCACTGCTTGAGAACTGTCTGTGTGTCTGCCTTAGTGAAATTAATTCAATTCTTTCCCTTTGGGACTGATGCAGCCCACCAATGTGAGTTTAAACAGTAAGATGGCAAAGCTTACACTGAGCACTGAATATTTAGGCATTCACAGCCACAAGGTAGAAAGACTCCCGATTTTGCCCTAAGTAGTCCATGGCAAAACAGACTGGTTTGTTCTTTTATTTAAGAAAAGCAGATTTTAAAAGAGGAAGAACTTTTCATACTAAGAAATCCACATGTGAAAATAGCTGTGTACTAATCTGCTGTTCTCTCCAGCATTGTTCATAAACAAAGGAAACCTTCCCATCTACTTGTCCCTGTCGACCTTTCATCCCCTATACCCCATATCTTGCCCCATCTCCAAGTCCATTGTGCTTTCCATTTTATAAGGCTTTTCTTCAAATTGCAGCACTCTAAGAGGAGTTAGTCTCCACACAGGAGAAGCACCCCCATATTGACTGGAGTGTGGGTAAGGGTGTCAGGGTCACAAAAACATCCTTGGTAGCAGGAGGTGTCTTGATCATATGCTATTTCAGTGTACAAGGAGTGAAGCAGGAGAACAGAGGTCTGGATTAGCGCTCATTTCTGTCTCAGAATCTGACATACAAACAGATCACCCTGGAGTGATAGATTATAATGCATGCTGTCAGCCCGTGGGAAATCACTAATGCATAGAAGCAGATGTAGGGCCCATGAGACTGTTCTAAGCACTGTGCCTGAATATATATTATCTTAGCAAGTCATAGAAATAGCCAGTAATCCTCCACCTAGTGTTAGGAATATTCTTTTTTTTTTCCTTTTCCTTACAATGCTTGTTTTTGACTATGATTTCTTTGGTTCAAGGTTTAACTGTCATTGATACATACAGTACCTGCGACAACATTTGTCCACAATAGCTGGAGATACTAGACACCACTGTAATTCAAGTCATAACACCCCAACCTTCTTAGACACTGACCTTCACAGGATTCTCCACTTGGTGAAAACATCCCATTGTCATGGTAGCCATCCCTGCACTCACAGTGGTACCACCCTGGCAGATTGATGCAATTAGCACGGCTGTCACACTGCACAAAGCCATCGGAGCATTCATCAATGTCTGGTTCAAAAGAAAAACAGAAAAGAAGAAAATTCACATACAGGAAATTGCTATATGCATCTGATGCAAGAACAACAACTCTGGTGTTTCATGGAAGTATTCTGATTATAGCCACTTAGATTTCTAGAGTTATTTGTTACAGCATTGTGAATCATTCCCACAGAAGGTCTTGGCTAATAAGGTTGGCCCCGCTAGCTGGAGTTCTGCTAATCCCAACTTAATGTTTATATATTAGCAACTCATTTCATCACAGTATATGCTCAGTAATACATCATTTGTGTAAACTGTCCACAGTATGAAGAAAGGAAGATAAGAAGAACCCTTTTGCTGAGTACAGGCTGCCTGATAAAACTTATTTCCGGCACCATATCAAAACATTAAATCTTTACTGCCGTCCTTGTTCATGTTCCCAGTGTCACTACTGTTAAGTCAGAAGAACTTCTCACTAGCTTAAACCAGCACTGCTGACACTCAGCATTGTTGACTGCAGTCTTCTCTCTCACTGCCAAAGAGACCAGCTGGGATTTGGGATTTGGGTTTGGGATTCCAAACCAAGGCTTAGATCTTGAAGGTGAAACACAATACTTTCTCCTCCACCCAGTAACTCCTTTGGAATGCTCATTTCTTAAAGAAAAACTTATACTGATTAAACTTTATAGTAATGACCCACAGTGGAATGGATGTCTGGACACACTTGCAAGGTCCAAAATCCATCATAGGCTGGCATCCTTCAGACAGCTGAATTCACGTACTTAGTAAAGTAGAGAACTTTGTCAGATGTTCATATCCAACATCTTCAGTTAAGCAGTAAGTCATATTAAGGAACAGGTCTCAGAATTAATTAACAGTTAGGGAATTTCAGGGATAAAAATGTGACCTTCATTATCAGATTTAACATATTATCACTGTGTTTTATGCAAAATCTACTTGAACAGTAAGTTGACTGAGAGGTGCCTATAAAATAGACACAGAGGGAGACAAAACACACACACACTTCCTTCAGTAACAAGAAGTTCCATGCATTTGAGTATTGAAGAAGCCTTCAATATACTCACCATGCTGGCCAAGTGAAGATTCAGCCAGGAATCTTTAAAATTGAGAATTAAAATGACAATTTGAGTTTAGACTCAAATTCCTAAGAGTACCTCAGCAGTTGACCTAGTTGTCCTCTGGGATGAAACTACAGAGGAGAGATGTAATGTGACCACTGAGATGTAATGTGACCTGATGTGACCACAGGTAAATGTGCCAAAATGCTGCTCACAGTCCCTCTTAGCTTGCACTTATGGCATCTGTTACTTTCAAAATATAAAGTATAAAATGGATGAGAAAAATTAATCATGAGCTTCAATAAGTGCCCAAATCTCTTGTTAAGAATACAACTGTACGTGACAAAGATATACTCACTCTACTCTCCTATGAAAACTATCTAAAAATACAGGTGTTTTTGTTGTTGTTTGTTTCATTGTTTGCTTTTTTAAAAGGCTTGTTAATCCATCCTAAACACTTCATGCCACACCTGAAAGAAAGGAAGTTGTTGAGTATTGTGGGGGATGCCTACAAAACTGTAAGGTATCAACCTTTGTTGGTGAGTTACATTCTTCTTACATATGGCAGGAAAGTAGGCACGATGTGCCCTGGGTATTTTATTCACATGCTAAATAACCTCTGACACAGTTTTTCATATTGAAAGGCCAGGACAGTCATCTCCTTGGACTAACCTCACTGCCATAATATGAGCGTGTTGATTTTTAAAGCTCTGTAGTTAATCAAGGAAATCCCATTAGGAATTTCTGTTATTGCATCAGCCTGATTTTCTGTCACCTGCCTTTCTGACCAGATGCCCCTTGTGTACGTCATCAGTACTTATGAGAATGAAAATGACCAGCACCTCTACCGGAATATTGCACTAGGCACATATTTTTGCTGCTATGTGTACCACAAATTAAGTCCTAATCTCTATTGGTTTAAAACACAAGATTTTCAACTCCACTGTGAAGTGCAGGATAATCACGTAAGTAGTCCTGCTGCAGGACTGAGCAATACCAAATCCCTGCAACCTTTAGCTGCTCTGGGTGTCTCTCCCTAACTCAGTATAAGCTCTAGCCTTTTTCTTGTGAGCAACCGGGGCCAGCGGGACTTCAAGAGGGTTAGAGAGATTAGAGGGAGATCAATGGAAATTATGTTGCTGTAGAGAGAAGAGGTTGGTTTGCAGTTTGTGCTTTATCCTCTGGTATTCACTCACATGCCCACAAATGGTTTAAGAGAGAGGGAAAGGAAGGGAAGGGAAGGGAAGGGAAGGGAAGGGAAGGGAAGGGAAGGGAAGGGAAGGGAAGGGAAGGGAAGGGAAGGGAAGGGAAGGGAAGGGAAGGGAAGGGAAGGGAAGGGAAGGGAAGGGAAGGGAAGGGAAGGGAAGGGAAGGGAAGGGAAGGGAAGGGAAGGGAAGGGAAGGGAAGGGAAGGGAAGGGAAGGGAAGGGAAGGGAAGGGAAGGGAAGGGAAGGGAAGGGAAGGGAAGGGATTTCTTTCTAGAAGATCACTTACAGTGGGGAATACACAGTCTGGGAAGAACTTGCCCAGGAGGACAGACCATAAGTTAACCTAAAGGTCTGGGATCATCTGCTTATCACAGTATAACTTGCTGGGGGTGGTCCAAGCCACAAGCCCCAGAGAATCAATGAAGACTGCTTTTTAATGTTATTCAATAACACACATTAAGACACTAGATAGCATGTGTCTTCCTCTGCCTCCAGTCTTCCTCTGGAAAGTGGAATTTATTGGTAGTGAGGTGGAGGATAGGGTGTTATTCAGAGTAAAGTAACAGATATGAATTTAAGAAAAGCTATGTTCCTCTCTTCAGAACAATTTATTTCTGAATCTCTACATTTTATAATTGTGAGCACAGTATAGCATGCACAGACTGAATATATTCTGCTGTTGTTGCTAGCTGATTATTCAGAAAAACGAGCCTTGAATGTCATGCCAGTATTGGTAAACTGACAAAAAAGGTAGCTTTTCTGTATTTATTTGAGAACTAGCTGACAAACTCATATCACAAGAAATATTACTTGAGATGAAATGCTTTTACAGATGCCAATAAGCAAAGAAATATACTCTTCTAGTTTTGTTACAGCTGCATGCAAAGTGGAGTGGAGTTATGTGGGAATGCCTACTGTAAATAGGAATCATTGGAAGCATATCGTCAGTCTTTAAGAAACATCAGATTGTTCTCAGTTTGTTTGCCTAAACCATTCAATCGGAACCATTTCTGCACCAGTAGTGAATAATTCACTATTCCTTACATGGTATCACAGCAAACATAGTCAATCAAAAACAATTTCACTACTAAATTGTTAGGAAAATATGGCATATGTTGTAGGTTTCAGAACATAGATGTTACTCACACACAAAATTTCATGCTCAATATCCCAACTTACATTCTTTAGGGTAGCATTAGCTCTAGCAGAGACTTTCTCTGTAATGGAACAAAACTCAGGTAAAGTCACAACTGTGTTAAACAAGTAATTGCAGCAGAAACTTATTTTGCAGAGCCAAAGCACAGATTTCATGGAAAATTTTCTTGACATTTGGATAAAAGGATTTCTATTTTCAAATGGGCATAGCATAGCTCAGGAAGTGCTGTAGAAGTATCTACAACTGGAATGATCTTATTAGTATGGAAAAAACAGCAGAAATGATTTTCTTTTCTGTCCTCTGATGAAACATCCTCTGATGAATCATCTTGCAGCTGCTCAGTCAGAGGTGTGAGCTGACAACAGAACAAAAACTGATTGAAGTTTTGCTTGGCCAGTGGCTATGGTATATCAGTGGGCTATATGGAACACTAACCACACTAATGAAGTTCTGTTTGATGCTGTACTAGAAAGGCATAAAAACGAAACACTGCTTTATTGAAGGAAGTTACTGAAAGGGCTTTCTATTTTCACTTCTGAAAAAAAATAAGATTTTTAAATGCAAGAAGAGGAGGCATGTGCTTTTTTTCATTAGGAGCTAGTGGCATTTGTAAGTAGATGGACAAAAGTCTTATTCTGTATTTGCAAGTTTTCCTCTTCAGCTAGCTATAAGAAGCTGGGGGGATGGGGTGGGGGTGCAGAAGAAGGAATGCTATCACCATCCAGGATCTAAAAGAGAGATAAAGATAAGATAAATCTCTTTATCTTATGTTACAGAGCAAATGGTCTAATCCCAGTCCTTAATTTATGGAACAACTCCCACTGACTATCACAGAGGCAGTATTTTCTCTATTTTTCAAATAAGCAGCACAATTGCACATGAAAAATCTGCTTTCCCACTCATGTGAGGAACCAGGTTTGGAACAGAAAGCAGCACCAAGCTGGTTTGTGGCTGGAACCTTTGTGCCAGGCGGGAGGGCAGCTGTGCAGCAGCACCTGCTGTGCTCTGTTCCCACTGCAGGGCACTGCATGGCAGGAGATTTATGGTTCCAGCTCTTGACGCACTGTCTTGAGAGCACAGATGTGTGATTCACAGAACACCAGGAACACGAAGACCCCTCTCTACCTGATGTAACTCATGAATGCACTCAAAGCAATACCACACATACCACACTGCCGCATAACAAGTTATAAGGGTAACTTGTTATTGCACACTTATGTTGCACAGGATTTGGTTTTCAAAGATTCTGTTTTTCTCCTGTGCATTTTTCTTAAGCTTAAACCAGTCAGCCTGGTTATTTCCATATTTTGCTTGTTATTTCCATATTTGTCATTTTTCAACTGGAAAAAAACTCTCTTGCATCTTTTTGCAAACTAAATACTTTAATACAATAGATACAGTGACACATTTTGAAAGTAACTATACACTTAGTTCCCCTGGACATGAAAAAATGCTCTTCCAAATCACATTCTTTATACTTCATAATCACTCATTTCCTGAACTGTAGCATCAGTTTCAGTTATTACACCCTTGCTCTTGGGGAGACTGAGAAAACCCTGCTCCCTGAAGAGCAAAATAAGATCATTAGCAAATTATTCACTGGTACAGTAGGAAAAAAAGGAAAGCTAGCAGTCTGATGAATATTATTAGAGAATTTCTGTATAATAAGAGCTTTTGAAGATGGAAAGTGGTATAAAATTGCCAATTTGAAAGCTAGCAATACTCTTTCATCCAGCAATTGGACCAAGCTCTCTAATGTGGTCAAACTGCACTCAACAAAGAGCCATGGTGTGGTGGGAGATGGGGTTTGGCTATACCATTTCACGTTACTCATTTCAAGACTGAAATATTAATCACCAAATTCTCCTCTCAGAAAAGCCTACATGCCACCATCAAACACTAAGTTAGAGAGACAGAGAGGTTTAGTCTAAAAATCCTTTCTTTCACAAACTGCTTTATCCAGTCAATACAAACAGAAGGTCCAACAGCCTTCTGCCATTAAGAATGAAACATCATATATTCAAAGTTTTGGAAGTTTTTCTGGGACAGTACACACATGGCACTCAGACTGCCAATTAACAGACTCTCAGTTGCAGTAATCCCTCCCAGTGCTAATTGGGTTATTATCACTGGATATATTTATAAGGATTAATAAGCAGCCAGCAACTTCTATAACATTCAGTCACTACAGTCTTAGGCTAAACTTGAGATCTCATTTCAAAGGCAACAGCTTTTCCATCCTAATAACCTCCAGAGCCACCTGCATCCCAGTCCCACAAATAGAATGCATATACACTGAAAGAAAAATCCTGTCAGAAACACATTACCAAAGAATTTGCTTAGGGTACTAATAAGATGTTGAAAAAGATAAGTCCTCGGTGATTTTTTTCCTGGGTACATGTGGAGTCAGACTCTGATATGCTTTTGCGTTTGTCAATGCATTTTCAAGGATGTTGTGTCTGACTTTAGTACAAAAGAACATGCCCCAGCTATTCAAACTCATGCTCAGATAACAGAATGCCCAGTAGGATTAAGATGTCTGGGTTATCTGATCTTAGTAAATATGCATGCAAGGGGGAAAAGGCCTTTCTGAGTAGGACAAAATAAAAGTTCTGCATAATGTATCTGCTGTCAAAACTCAGCAGCTTTGAGAAGGATTCATTATCTCTGCAGTAAGTTCTAGAGTCCCATATTGAAAAAGAGATAAGTGTTTATGTTGGTTTTCATGTTATAGCAGATTTCTAACGTGAAGATAGTTGGGAAGACTCTGCTGTTTAATCAGACCTCTGAGCTGAGATCTTATGGAGAAAACAGATCCCAGTGGAGAACTATAACAGCTTAAAACTAGTTCAATATACTGGAGCTATCTTCTCTTGTTAAAATATCAGCTTTGGGGATTTTCATCCCACTACATTCCCATATACTGCATGCATGTACATATTACATGGAGGAATTTTATTTTATTTTTAACAAAAGCAAGAATACAGAAGCTTACGCTGCTGTAATAGTCCAGAAAGATAACAGTTACACCATAATCCAAAGTTACTTAGAGTGCCTTTTAAATACGTTTTGTAAAGTCTGATCATCATCTTTCTTCTAACACTGCTGCTGATCCTCAAAGGAGATCTTTCCTCTTTCATTAGTGGATGTTCTAGAGCCTGCTTGTGCTTACAATCTTGCTTTGATTTTTTCAGCTTCCAGTAATTCTCTAAATGTATGTTATAGTATCTTGAGTACTAGTATATGCTTTGCAGTGTATGAACCCTCACATCAGAATTCCCATTAAACTATGGAAAGCTCATAGCATAGATTACCCACAATTTTAACCTCGGAATACCATAATTCCATGAGTAAAAGGACTTGATACAGCATTAGAAATATCAGTTATCTGAGGTAAACCCTTCGGAGAACTGTGAAGACCCTGGACTTTCCTCTTCCTGCTGTGAATTAGGTGGTGCAGGGAAAAAGGTATTTTGAATGCCTTTGGAGTCGCCACTCTTATGTCTATGTCTCTACATTGCTCAAACTCTTGCAGAAATACGGTCTTTAACACCATACTTTGCCACAAAGGGCAGGAAACTAGAGCTGGGGTTAGAATTACCACATTAAAATCTACTCCAACAAGTTTTCAGTGTTGCAGATATGTTTTTCACTACATATTCTAACTGTTATGATGCATGAAAAAATAACTATAGTTAAAACAGGGTTTTTAAAATGTTTTCTTTTTTTCTTTTCTTTCTTTCTTTTTTTTTTTTAATTCTCACAAGAGCATGATTGCATTTTTTAAAATACCGTGTCCATGGAAAACTAATTTAGTTCCATTAATGAAAAGGAAGCAAAATGTGATTGAGGATGTAATACGGAATTATAGTTCATTAATTCTTCAAGTATGTAATTTTCCAGACTCCCGATCCCCCATTGATTTCTGCACACCCCCATATGTCCTGCTAAATGCCAGCAAAAAGAAATTCAATTGTGTTGTTATTTTATGTGTGGCAGTGGCGGTGCTCCAAAATTAGATAGAAACATTATGAAAGGGAATTTTCCACTGGCTGCTTCACCATGCAGCCCCGTTAACAATTCTTTGTTGTCAAAAATTGATCAATCACAGGCCCCACAGATAACTGAGATTATGACAGTTACTCATTTAACATCCAATATCATCAAAAGATGTGACATTTGTAGCAAATGAAGGTGATAATTCAGAACACCTAATTAGCCATGATGAACTAGGTGCATGCATGAATAGTTAAAAAAAGAGAATGTATTTTTCTATGAGATTCTGTGAAACCAATTGTGTAATCCCCATTAGAAAGTCAGGGTAACTGAGAGGTGTGGGGTTCCTATTGTTAGACATTGATGGTAGTGTGAGGTTGCCTTCACTTTGTCCATAATTCTCACAACAGCACCTTAACTGTAATAAACACTTCTATTTCCCTGTTTGCCCTTTCTTGAAAAAGTAACTATTTTCTTCAAGATAGAAAAAGCACTTCTGTACCTTGACATACAATGACAAAGCTACTTTAGATGCATACTAACGTTTGGAGGTGCTGCAGCTCTGTTTGCAAATGTTAGGGACTAGACTAACACACTCATGCTACTCCCTAAACATGTTGATTTCTGGATACTAAAAGGCTAGATTAATTTGTCCCAAGAAAGATCTACTTTAGCCAGATGCTTTCTCTTTCTTAAAGGTGGGAAGGAAGTCTCTGTAGGCACTGTGAAGATCTTGAGTTTTCTTAGTCATAATGGTGAGTTGTAAGAAGTCATTCTATATCTTTGAACCAAGGATTCAACCAGCACGTTCTCAGCTTTGTTTGGGTTCAGCTCTGGTATGAATTACAGTAATTTTCCAATGATCCAGTTCAGTTCAACACAAAATTTTGGCTAGGGCTTGATCTAACACCCTGATCTGAAATTGGTCTTCTGCTGGGTCTTCTACCCTTTAGAAAGGTTCATAATTTTAAAACATTATTCCTTTCATCCCCTTTCCAGTGACTTGTTAACATGATTCACAGTTCACATACTCATGACCACTAATTTACACTGCTGCTCATGCAGCATCAAATCAAGTAGAAACTGTACACAACTGCTGAACCACAGCAGAGAAAAAAATAGAAAGTCTTTTCTTTGCTTGGACTATACCCATATCATTGCAATATGTGCAGAGATTGCACACTCCCTCATGCTGACAGCAAGAGGAAGGGCTCCACAAGGGTATGGTGCAATGACTGGCACTGTAATAGATTTTAATTCCACTAATAGTTAAATGTAATTCATAAAAGAGAGACCCTACAGTGAATTATGAAGGCTCTCTCCATTTCCCTTGTATAACAGAAGGACATTCTATTATAATGCTGCCCAGCTGAACTATTCATATTCTATTTATAGATCATTGTATTTTAAGACCCTAATTGAAATTTTAGGTTTCATATTTTGTAAGGAAGGTTCTTTTCTGCAGAAGTAATAGCTAAGTAGTGGATACATTTTGATGTTTTTAATAAAGAACAAAACTTCCTGTCTCCTCAAATATTTTTGTAGCACTTTCTTTTCCAATTCTCTCAATTTTTTAAGCTGCTACAGACAGGACTGTAGTGTTTCAAGAGGCTAAAGAAAATATAAATATAAGTACTCATATTTGGCTCTAGAAGAGAAAAAAGAAAGGTCTTTTGTTATTTAAAACTGACAGAGACTCTGAGGCATGAAAGAAATTATATACACCCAAGAAAGTGTGTCAGGCAAGGAAGATGAAGGAAGAAAAAGATACAGAAGGAAAAAACATCTTAAAAAGCATCTTAGACTACAAAACAGAAAGAGTGAGGTAAGTAGGTTTCATTCCTCAATCCAGAATATTCACTGAACCCAATATGGGCATTTTATTTAATTTCTGTCAAAGAGGTACTCTGTGAATGAATCTAAGCAAAAACGTGAAACAAAGAAAAGTTTTCCAACCTTCTAAATTCACTAGCCAATGCCTCACTGTTTGTTTTTGAGCTGATTTTTCATAACCAAGACAAAAATCAGCTGGTAAATGGGACCAGGGTGACTTTCCTTCCTCACACAGCAGTCAAGTAAAATACATTTCATTTGCAGAACACAAGCTTTCCTGCTAGCTTGTTGCAGATCTCATTTGTTTAGTCTCACAGACAACTTTTTAACCTTTTTTTTAATGCAATTTAATGAGCTAGCAATTTTAGAACATGTCCTTTTAGAAAGCCAAAAAAAAAATTATATTTTCCAGTTCTATGAATTGGCTGCACTTCCTCTTTGTAAAAATACAACGAAAAAAAAAAAAAACCAAAAAAAAACCTGCCTTCTCTCAGATGTTGACATATTTGAGTAAAGGAGCAGAAATGAGATGACCTATGTCTTATCCAGACATCTGCCACTGCCTTTTTATGCAAGCCTTGTCACCTATTCAACTCTCCCCACATGTCTTGACTTCCACATCTGTAAAATGGGGAGAAAGCACCTGTACCAGCTCTGTGCTTTTTCTTGTACAGGGAATGATATCTGGGGAACAGCCCCACACCAGGGAGCAAGAGCTATAGGAGAGCCCAATCTGTTTATGAATATGAAGATTCAGCTTTTATTAGCACACAGTTAGCTGAAATTTGATGGAATTATTAATGATAATAACAATTCAGCTGACATTCATTAATCCTTTGATAGATCTTTATGAAATATGCCATATGATTTTTCTTCCTAGTGACAGTACTTTCTCAATCTGAATTTGCTCTTATTCTATAAACATTACGTGCTCAAGATTCATAAGCTCTTTAAGAATAAAATCCTTCAAATCCATTATTTTTTTTCCATGAGGAAAATAAATGTATGTTAATTTTCTTGGAGAAGAGTCTTGGCAGAAACTGTGCAAGTTTTTCTTGCTCTCTCTGAAAATGATCTTTTGAGTTCTTTTAGGTCAGGGGAGGAAAAGGAAACTTTGGCCAGTTTGCACTCGTTATATGAATTTATATGCATAAGAGAAATCTCAGACAAGTCAAAGGGGACAGAGAGGTGATCACAGCCCAGACAACCTGCATTTGTTTTATCCTTATCTACCAGGTTGTTGCTAGACCTTACATTGTGTTTACTGTTTACTGAATTCCCAACCGATAAATATTCCCAACAATTTGGGAATATGACAGAATGTAATTTGTCTGCGGGTTTTCATCTTGTGTCTGGATCAACTCTGACCCCTTCTTTTAACCTTCATCTCTTCATTTGAGTATGTTTTAGAGGGAGAGACGGACCTGTCTTTTGCCTCCTACAAGCCCTGTGAGCAAATCCAATGCTGCAACATGCGTCCTGCGTGCTGCTCTCTGCTCTACCTCCACAGGACTTCAGTGTCAGAGAAGATGCCAGCTAAAAGAGAGGTACAGTCAGAAGAGAGTTAAAGCCTTGCCTCTACTTAATTACTGACAGTGTATGTTCTTGTCATTCCACTTTTGCTCAATTAAAAAAAGAGACTGCAGTGTTCGCCTATTTAGTGCCCAGAGTTCCTTAAGATGTAATATATCAGAGGTTTTACAGTGATTTTAAGTTAGATAATCTCAACAAATTTTTCACAAACACATCTAAAAAGATGATACAAATGCATCACACTCATCACACTCCCTTATGAGGGAACAGTCTTTTTTAGAAATCATCCTTATCTTGACTTTAATTAAACCATAGTGTATTCATTACTTCTTAGAGGTAAAAGCAAAAGTAACAGCTTGTTTTGTTTTCATGCATTTTGGACTGGGCAGCTATTCACTTAGAATCATAATTAGTTGTGGAGGAGGCAGATGATTTATGAATAAAGCTATGAACATACTGCATATTATAGTTCCTCCAGCTAAACACTAATAGGATTCCTGCTCACCCAAGGCCTGACTTCAAGAATATATTAAAGCATTTCTAATTCACCAACACGTTTCACGGTCCTTGCTTGTTTTTCTTAGTCTTGGTCAGAGATACCGTGGTCAAACAAACAGTCTTGATCATCAATGGCAACAATGAATCAGTCCAAATGGACATTTTAGAATGACTCATTATGAACAGTTATTATTGTTACTTCACAGAAATAAGTTAGCAAAAATGGATCACGTGCAAAGATGAAAGACCAGGCATGCAGCTCATCAAAATAGCACAGCAGTTTATATGTCAAAAGAACTGTATTAATTTGTATCAGTTCAATACAAGGCCCAGTTTTGGTGACATGAAAGCATGAGGAAGATCAGTTAAGAAAGCAGTTATTTTTATCTGGTTTACCTAGAAACCAAAACAGATGAGCAGTATAAATAAATTGCTTACTTGTTTATACTCAACTTCTTTTAACTCAAATTTGAGTTCTACGATTCTATGATTCTATTAGATAAACAGAACTCTATGGGACTTTCAGCAATATTCATATATCTTCAGCCTGTCATCTCAGAACCGGCTCCTGCCCAGTCAACTATCGAGGTCACATTTGCCTTTTTTCTATGTTTTACCAGATGTATCGTATGAACAAAGCTACTGGACAGAATAGGTGCTGTGAATATGATGGCTTCCAACCTCATAAGCTTATGAAAAGCATATCACAGGAGTGTAGGAAAAAATATAGAAACCAAAAGTCACTTTGCACTCTGCTCCAGAGCACCAAATAAGACTTTTCAGGGGCTTTCTAGGAACTTCAGATTTGACAGAGTACACATGACTCCCATCTGCCTGGAACAGTCAGTCTGTGTTACTGAAGGCATTTCTTCTTATTAATCATTAGTCAGAAGTAGATCAATCTATTACACTCTAATCAAACAATAAAAAGCAAGCAATGTGGAAGTTCATTTTCAGAGAATTACTGTTATAACAAACAGTTTACGTGAAATTGAGGCAAGAGAAAAGAAAAAGGAAAGTGAATGGAAGGCATTGAGAATTATCATAGTAACAGTTTTTTAAAGTAGATTTAGCTGTTATGTTTAAAGCAGACATAGAAATTAATGATTCCCCTAATTTGGGCCATCATGTTATGATCTGCTTTTCCTACAGTAAGTGAGCATTTAAAATGGATTAACATAGAGTAAGGCTTAGCATCGCTGAACAGACTAGTAATTTGCATTATCTTGATAAACCAAGGATTGCTCAAAGATCATTATTCTTGTCTCTGCAATAAGTAATTCACATGCAAAAACCATCTTTGAGAAGGCCAAGCCTACATAGCAGACCACTCATTAACCAGCCCGTGGGACCTGGGTAATGGTTTTAAGTAGCAAAGATGCAAGTTATAAAGCAAGATGTTTCGGCATCCTCAGCAAAATCATTTCATTATTTTTAGCATCTGTATCCTGTCTCTTTCTGCTGAGATGAAAACTACAGAAAATATTGATTAAACGCCAGTGCGTGCTGTAATTCAGAATGGTTCTTAATTCGGAGTCAGATCCTGAGAATAGAACATACAGTTAGATATTTGCTGTCACAAGTTTAAGTTAAATCATTTAAACATGATACTGAGAACTTCATGTCTGCAGCTACATTTCAGCCATGGCCAAAAAGACCACAGCTTCCATAGATCAGGATGTCAGGAGATTTATTAAGAAAATCAGGACCACTCACAGTGACTCAAGGATGATAAGTAGCAGTGACCACTCAGAGCTAGGGTGTACGTGCCTCTAAGCCCAACAGTGAGGGGGACACAGCATATCCAGCATCCCTCCTCACTCACCTCATCCCAACCAGGTGCCTGGGCTCCATGGGGACCTGCCACCACCAGCACCTCACACAGCTGCGGTGCCAACAGCAGTATGCAGCCCAGAAGGTCAGCTGGATCTCACCTGCCTGACTCCACAATTTATCTTCTCTGGGATTTGTTCTGGATGATTTTTATTATTTTTAGGAGGCTTGCATCAAGGGGCAACTTTGAGTAGTTTATGAACTTGGAAAATGACTTCAGTTGAAATACCAGACTTGAACGACTCTAAGAGGCCTGACTTTTGGAGTTTGATGAATTCTCCATTCCCTGTCCACTGGATTCTATTGACATTTTACACTTCAAGTAGGCTCATGTACTAATTGCTTTTAAAATTTTATCTGTGGCAGGTTAACCCAACATTTCTGTATTTCTGCAAGTTGAAGTCAGCACTTGAATTTTATTTAAACACTGCTTGCTGAAAGTACCCTGAAAGTTCTTAGTCTCACACCTGGGAGCTTCTCCAAAAAGGAGAGCCTGAATCTTCCAGACATCAGGACTCAAGCAAGCAAGCAATTTGTCCTGGCAAACAAACAGCTTTCCCTGTCTGGACTGTGAACTCTTTAAAGGTTCTCTTTATTACTTGAGGTTTTTGCAGAACCTTGCACACATGCACCATGAATCTGAGCCTTTTAGTATTCTCGTAAACCCCAATCCTACTATCAGTAATTAAAATTTTCATTTTAAAAATAAAGCTAAGCAAAAGGCAGGTTTCTGAGCTATGGCAGTTTTTTACTACAGTACTTTCAGAGCTTACAGACAGTTTTTACTAGATTGGAGCCAAGAATTTTTAAGAGTTCTGCCAAAAGTAATCCCAGTTCTTTCAGAATTAGTTCAATGCTCTATGGGCTTCAAATGCCATTTTGTCACAGCTTTAGCTTCAGAGCCTACCTGGACCAAGCTGATTGAAATTGTTTTAGCTGAACACCAAGGATCAAAGGCTTAAATGGAAACAATTCTCATATGATGTTGAAAGTACTATTATACTTCACCATGTTTTTGCAAAATCAACACAGTTAACAAGTTTCTGGGTTATTTTGGCAATGCCTTATATTCCAAAACGTGCAAAACTATTTTCCTATCCACTAGAATGTCAGAACTAAAAGATTTTCACAAGCTTCCTTTGGAAATGAAATAATAATAGCCTTCAAAAATCTGAATTCTCCTACTATCATTGCCGGTGCACATGAACAAATTAATTTGGATTTGCTAAGAAGTGTAACAGTCACACATGCTAATTATTTAGCTTATATAGAAAGAAGCACAAAACAAAAAGAAAGAGAGACCTGATCAATAGCAACCATTCCATCTAAGCTACATTTTAGTATTTGGAACTACATGTTAGGGACAACGTATTGACATTTTTTTTTAGCTACACCTAAGTCTTTTTCTTTCTTCACGAGGTATTCACACCATTTTTCTATTTTTGTTTGAGCTCTCCATATGTGCAAAAAAATACAGAGAAGAGCCAAATAATATACTTTCCTAAAATTGGCTATTTCTGATAGGAGATCTGATGAAAGAGAGTGGGCTCGTGTATCTTATGCTGACCGTTTTTTCATAAATTCAGTTATGCATTTAATTACACCATCAGTATTAATATAGGGCTGAGTAAATGTACAGACTGTAAGTAATCTTTTTTTTCCTCAGTGTGTCCTTTTAAACCTTACAGCTTTGTGCGCCAGTTTATTTCAGCAGTTTGCCATGGCACATTTAATAACAGGTGGATATGATTCCTTTGATATCCAAAGAAAGTTTGTTATCAAGAAATGTAAGCCACAGCTAAAGGTCCATAAAGAAGCCATGTACTTCCAACCAACTTGTTACAAAAACTACATCAAAACACTACTAGTAGTAAAACTCTGCTATTTGATCTCATGCATAATTAAAAAAGGACCAAGGGAATACTCAAAGCACAAAATGAATGTAGGAACTCAAAAGAAAAGCTGACAAACAGCAAAAATGCAGTAATCTTGTATGTATGCACATATAGCCAAACAAATTCACTGTTCATCAAATTAAAAGGGAGTTACAGTACCATCAAGGCAATCTAACAGAATTGTCCTATGCTGGATTCTGAAATAAAGCAATGTTCAAACACAATTTAAAACAGCATTTAAAAATGTCTACTGAAGAATTCATAATTTTACAATCAAGTGGGAGGGCATTGTAAGGTATTTTGAACAAATTTAACTGGTAGAAATATTTTGAGATTCCCTGGGTAGTGTCAGCTTTCCATACTGCAGAAGACTGTGCTTTACTAGTTTAACTACTCCTATGCCTTGTAAGACTTGAAAATCTTTTAACAAGTATACAAGCCAACAAATGCATCCCCAGTGTTAATGATGCTTAAAGCTGCTTCCTACGGGAAGAGAAGAAAGACTTCTCCAAATCTCATTTTGATGTCCTATTACCAGCTAAAACAACAAGTAGTAGTGCTGGATGTTGATGTTTCTGCACATGATTCTTACATCTGTCTTCTTATTCCACTGATGCATTTTCAACAAGGCACAGGCCACAGTTAATTTAAAAGGCTTGCAGAGAAAAATCTAAAGCATTGCAACAGCTTTGTTAGCTGCAAGGCACTTCAGAGTGAATACTTCTTCTCATGAAAACAATGTCTGACTGAAAGTACTAAGTGATGCTCATTCTCATATTATAGAGAGCACAGTGCTGACACCTCTGAAGAACCATTTGGAAGTAGGAAACTTTATGAAATGCAATGCCCATTACAGCACTTAGTTACACAAAGCTTTGCTTCTTTGCAAAAGCTGCATCGTGTTTGGGAATTTGACAGACCCTTTTCATGGTAGCTGACAGGTGAAAAGAATTACAGCTATGCCTGTGAACATGTGCAAACCTCTGGTACTACTCTACCCGAATCAGGAAAGCTGCTTAGTACTCTGGGTGAATAGGCATGCCCTAAAGCCACATTTCAGTGTCAGGATAATTTCATCAGAAAATTTCTAAACTCTCCCATCAGAAGCAGGCGATCTGCTTCCTACTCACTGCTTCTGTCCAGTCCCTGCTTCAGCTTCTCCCCCTCTGTTGGGAGGCACAGAAAGCTGTCAGTCACATCACCAGTAGGCCCAACTCAACTTCCAGTTTGTATCTTTTAGCTTCCACATTAACAGCCAACTCCAGTTCATCAGCTGTTCACTGGAACCGGTGCCAAAGGGTCTTACTTACTTACCCTTACTACAAGCTGTTCCCAAATGCAGCAGTGGAATAGAGTATGTACCCTACCAACAAGAGCACCAGCACCAGGTTAGGTCTTTTGCCAAACAGCATTGTTAAATATTTAAGGGAATGTTCTGGGATACAGCAATCCCAGCCATTTCAGCTCAGGTTTCATTGTGTTCTTAGTCAATGGCCTGTCCTGTAACATTCAAGTTTCGCTCCATAGACAATAAATGGGAAGGGACAACATCATCCTTTTCAGGTTTTAAGAAGAACGGAGAGGGAATATATGTGCAGAGCTGGGGTTTGGAAAAGATGTGGAAAGGGATGAGGCACTAAACCAAGTTGAATATGAGCCAGTTATGTACCCTTGTGGAAGAGAAGACCAAGTTAGTGCTCTTGGTCTTGGAAAGAATGGTCTTGGAAGAGCATTACATCCCCTCTTTTTCATGCTGTTGGGACAATACCTGGACAGCTGGCTGACTGAACACTGGAACTGGTTCCCGAGAGAGACTGTGAAAACTCCAACTGAAGATACTCAAAATCCAACCAGACAAAGCTGTGAGAAACCCATTCAATTTGACCCTACTTTGAGCAACTGGATTGGGCACGATCATCTCCAGAGGTCCCATTCTACCCCATCCTCGCTGCAGTTCTGAGAAATGATCTACTAAATCATCTTTTGTAGAAGTACACAGTAAGGACTGGTGATTGTGTTTTTTAGGTTATTGCTGGGTTGTGGATTCAATCTCCTATTAATTGTTAGATAGGTCTAGCAGCTACCGACAATTTGTATTACACTACATGTTTTAAGTTAAAAATGCCAAAAATCTTTAACAAGCAGTTTTTAAATATGTGTCATAAATAGAAAGAAGTAATATGTGATTTAAAAATAGATTTGGCATTTTTACATCAGTCACCCTTCCTGCTTGTATGTGATTGCAACTAAAGATGTCTGTTTACAAAAGTTTATATCTCTTTTGGAGATAAAGCGACTGTTCAACAAGGGAAGCTTCCAGCATAAATTGTTTATCATGTGAATGTCTTGATCACTTCAAGCCTAACAAAAACTACCTTCAGGAAATTCTGCCACATTCACTGGAAATGAATATGTACTGTCTGAAGCTCAGATTTTCCTCTATGGCTGCACATTTCTAGCAATGCAATATCAGAAAGAACACAAAATCTTTTCCATTTGTCACTCTGAAGGTATTTCAGACTGTATGGGTTTCAAATCTATGCCTAATTTTATTTTAATCCCACTCTTGGGCATTAATCCAACTGAGGTGACCAGATTTATACCCATGTGAATGAACTCTAACATGATTTATTTCACCAGTAACAACAAATAAGGACCTCCACCAGGACAGAGTGGTCTCTTCTTGCAAAACTGACCAGCAAAATTGGTTTGGGGCAGCCAAACTTTCTCCAAATCATTATAATAGTATCACTAGCTCAGAGGTATCAGAACCAAAAGTAGCATAATAACCTTTTTGATAAATATTGAGATCAGGTATTCAGAAAATACAGTATGAGGCTTACAAAGACATTCAGATTTCATCCAACCCTACTGCCTGCCCTCCTGCAAGTTTTGTGATGAAAGAAAAAGCCGTGAAGCCAAGAGCCTTGCTGCCCTGCAAGGGCCTTTGAGTCTAAATATCCAGAAGCTAAATCTAGGTCAGCCTTTGAACTTTCTGTTTCGGGAAGAGTGTCCATGGGTTCTCCTCTAAAGAAGAGAACAGAAATAGGACTTTCAGGGGGCAATTCAGACAATCCACAAAGATCTCCCATTTGATAGTGGATGTTAATTTTGACTAGAGAAAGAGACTGAAGCAAGGAGGTTTGTAGTCTACACACTTCAGGTAGAAAAAGTTAGAAAAGATGAATCTGGTCCTTGAAACGATTGATGTTACGCTTAGTTGATAACAGCTGGATGCTGCAAGGAACAGACGAAGCAAATATTACTAAAACAAAGTAACTGTTTTAATACTTGAGCCTTATCTTAGCAAACAAACTGTTCCAAGCAAAAAAACAACACTGTTACATTGAAGAGACCTTGATATCCTATACCATACTATTTCTAGGCTGTGAAAAAGTGAAAAAATACTTGAAAACTTGCCATTTTGACATTTTTCTAGAAATAGATCAACAGTCAGAATGCTGCTTTTCACACAGCACCCCTCTTGTGCACTGTGGCGATATCCTTTCAACTACAGCAGAATGAAAACAATCACATTTCTCATCTCTCAAATGGACCAGATAATACAGAATTCGGATCAGTCTGTGTTTTTCATTAAATTGGACATGTTTACAAGTCAGACAAAAGCAATACTTGCTCAGATGACCTCCTTTTCTTTGCTTGGAAGATTTATTGAAGGCAATATAGAATGGCAACAATAGTCAATCATAGGCAGCAGACTGCCCTTTTATTAGGCATATTGAAGCCAATTAATCTAAGTGAGCTTTCTCCCTTTATCTCCTGAGGGCACATACTGTTAGAATGCATTAAAAATTCTGTAGCAATAAATAAAGGTGCTGAAATTATTCATTTGAACTTTGAGAAATTATTTACAAGCACTTGAGATGCTAAGTATTAACACTGTACATTTTCTGCTGGGCAAAGTGCCTGCTGCTGTAATTTGTGTAGATCCAAGATTCAAAAAATAAAGCTCTAAAACAAGGCTTTGTTGTACAACCATCCTCGGGGACAGCATGGAGAGAAAGGAATGCCTGCAAGAGAAAGGAAAAGCAGCAGGGAAATCTGAAACCTGCCTTACACTGAGTAAAAAATGCTGAGTTGATGCAGAAATCTCCACTTAAGGTTATAAGTGAACTAGACATGTTTGCAGCACAGAAATAATCAGTTACTGGGATTCATTTCTAGATGTTGGGTTATCTGCCATTCACAGGAGATAATAAAGGCCATTTGAGGTGAAAAGCAATTCTATAATAATCTTATTAATTATGAAACATCAAAACCCAAGATGTCTTAATTCGTGTTCTCATTTTTGCAGTCCATGTGCTTCTAATTAGAACTCCTGTAATGTATTCACTTGGGAGGCATATAGGAAAAGTGAGTAACACTGTAGCAGCAGCTTCCTCTTTTAGGGCACACACTTAAAACTCTCCTTTATTCTTGGATTACCTCCAGCATCCTTCTTGGATTTCCTTCACCATAAATTCAATTAAAATCTTACCAGTCTCACAGCTGGGGCCAGTGAAGCCTTGTGGGCAGGCACACACATTGGAAGCAATACAGGCTCCTCCATTCCGGCACCCATCTTTGCAAAATGCTGGAACAGTAAAAGCATAAGAATTAACAAAATTACCCTCAGTATCCACACAGGTGACCCCAAGCCCCGGCAGACTGAGACACAGTTTGATGACCAGCACAATCCTCACAGCACTGACTGCAGAGGCTGCTTCCTCTGAAGGACAGAGGTCACTAAAGATTGTTTATAGCCCCCCTGCCTCATTAGCCAGATGGACTGACAAGCTACAGGAGATTAGAGTAAATCATATGATGGCAACAATCTACATATGTACTCCTTCCTATGCACCAGGAAGCAGTGAATGAACTCTTCTTAGGATAACACTGTTCTTAGCATCCTAAATAAAAGCATGAGCATAGCAGGCACAAATGAGCACTGAATCAGCTGGCTACCTTCCTCCATCATTCAGAGATTAAATTGGAAGATAGTCATTTGCCTCCAGAGATTCTGAAAAACTCAAAAACATTTACCATTTACAATTTGAAGCCAATCCCTGGATTTGTTTGTTGGTACACTGCAATCTGAGAAGCTGCGCTCACATATTTAGGCAATTCAGCATTCTCCAGATACAGCTATGAATATTTAGGCTTTTCAGCATTCTCCAGATATAGTTATGCACTAAAGAAATCTCTCTGCAGGCACAAAAATGCAACTGGTTCTGATATACAACACAGCAGCTGTTTAATTGCTCTGATCTGCAATATGGAATGAGCAATTCTCTGCTCACACGAAACAACAGAAAACAAGAGTTGAGTGCATAGTCCAAAGTGCGCAGCTCTGGGGGCAGTGGGCCCTGCATCTGTAACCAGCCACAGTATGGGGTCTGCAGCCCCATCTGAGACATGGGTATTAGGAATGTGAGCCTTCCAGGTCTCCATTCTGAGGCTTCAGCCTCTTGATGAGACCCTTATATGAGTGCTGGTGCAAGAGGGCCCAGAGAAGGGAGGCCACAGCCATCAGAGATGATGTTCTGCCTGAAGGACACCTACGCCACAGCTGGGGCTGCAGAGAAGGACACTTTCCAATAGGGGCTGAGATTTCTCCTGCACACTCCTTTAATACAAAAGAAGGAAGGGTGCAGTTTTCTGCCGCAGTGGGGCCACGTGTCCTGTGAAATGTAAGATCTACACTCAGAGCTCTTGACCAAGAAACACAAGTGCTATAGGGTTATGCACCTTGTCTTCAACCCAAAGAAATCCCAATTACTTTTTCATGAGCTGACAGACCTTCACCTGTGAGTTCAAAGATCAAGGACACTTCTGAGAGGAGCAGCTGTGGTTTGAACCTCCTCAGGCTAACTTGGATTTCCCATTCCCAGAGGAGAGAACTCAGTGTAAAGGGGGTCATTTACTGACATCTCTCACATCTCTCCCTCTTTCTCTGTGTTTGGCTGGAAGTTGACGATGCTAAGATGTTTTACAGATGGGTCATTATGTTAGGAATATTTAGAAGAATCATACTGTGGCTCAGGTGAAGAAAAAGACACCATTAAGATCAGAAGCAAGCTTAGCAATTAGAGAAATACTGGGCTTGGCCTTAACACAGCAGCAGAATGAATCTATGTGTTGTTATCAATGCTAACTGAGGCTCCATGAAGTCTGACACCTAACAGATAAAGTGGGAATTCTTGGTATGCAATTGCTGCAGTTAGACCACTTCTCACATCTGAGCCAGTTCCCTGCAGTTGCACTACTTTTGTTATCAGGTATTTTCTCCATTCAGTGTTATGAGTTTGAGGACTCCCAGGGACTTGGGCCCAATAGCATCATCCCTTCTGACGTGAAATACAACAGAAGTTAAAGCAGCACTGTGTCTCCACCAAGTCTATGCGCCATCCTCAAATCACTATGAACTCAGTCATATGCAGGGTCCCCGTGTACCTACCTATGAAGATCTTCTAGTAGGTGCAAGACCTAAATGCCTAGCCTAGCATTTTGCCCGTCTTCTTCAAGGTATGGCAACAGATTTTTATTAGCAAAGCACCTCACTGAGTTCAAGGAATGCTGAATCCCCAGGTTCTCAGCCACTTACCTTTACACACAGTCCCATTTCCAGTGTAACCCAGCTTGCAGACACAGTTGTGCCCACCCACGGTGTTGAAACATAGCGCATTTTCATCACAGTTGTGCTGGTTTGTTACACACTCATCATGCTCTAGAAAATGAAAGAACAATGGGTTGTTCTTCAAGTTTTAAAATACACAGAAGCTTTTTAATAAAAGAGAAGTAGTAGTTAGTGATAACTTGGCTATGTCAACATGAAACAATGGGGTAATTAGGTTATGTGTTTTTAACACATACTTCTATGTGAGAAATGTGTTGGAGCACAACTCCACTTTCATTAATGGAGAACTACCATCATTACACTTTTCACATAGGCTACACGGTTCTCGTAAACACCTGTCAAAGAACTGGCTAATATACTGAAGATCCATATAATAATTCTACTGCATAATTTATACATGCAGGTTTATCCTGCATGGGATTCATAGGATTTCCTTCAGAAAGATGACCAGTGGTGCAAGTCACACACTCCAAGCTGCAAGAACAGTTTGCAGAAGTCAGGACTTCAAAATATAGTCCTTGTTTTCCTTCACTTCAGTGTGTACTCTACTCACTTTTAGTTAAGTAACCAGGAAACAAAGAACAGGCTGCTCCTCAGAATGAGGGACAAAAGAAGCATGATCTAAGTGTTTCTGTTGGTGAACATTTTAATGTTTTAGTTTGTGGTTCTTTAAAAAAATGGAAAATGCAATTTCAAAAGAAGATGCTTTGAAGTATCTTTTCCAAATGTCAGAAGAATTGCTTGAGTATATTCAACATGCAGTATCTTAGTCTGTAGGTATCATGAATAAAAAGCTTCCATCTTCTGAAATTATTCCGTGTATTTTCTTTAAATCAATAGTATTTACTTAAACATAAATAATCTCAGAGTACCCCAAAATTTAATTTCGGTAAAATCAACTGTTTTGGGAACATAAAGCTACATAATCTGAATCAGCACACATGAACTAGTCTGCATTTGAGGCTTTCATAGCCACCATTCTGTCCAGGTTTTACCAAATCTTATTAGTGCAGTTCTGGCTACAACACAAGTCTTAAATCTGAAACTAGATGCTCTTTCTTCCCTTGTCTTGGCTATGTCACACTGCTCTGAATCATCTGCTTTATAATAAAGAGTTGAAGTCTGCGCATATCCCACAGGACTGTCAGGAAAATGAATTTGTTAACACTTGCAAATCACTATGGAAGAATTCGACATGCTATTCAATAATAGCCATAAACCACAGGAGTATAAAACTGGCAGAATGGCACATCCCTAATCCATCAGTAGACATAAAGTGTCCTATAGCAAAACAAATACCCATTGTTTAACAGGAGGAAAATCACCAAAATGTAAATAATCAATTTTAAACAATTCACGGGGTTCTTTAGTTTGCTTTATTTTGGTTTAGGGTTTTTCTGCTTATTTTACAGCAACGTCCTGATGTCCTTGTTCCATACAGGGACTGAGTCCCCACTGGATACAGCCAAGCTGAGGCTGCAGGCCTCTGCCCTGAAGCGTGAGAAATAATTACTTCGTTCTCAGCATTAATAACTAAAACTGATATTGTTCACAAATGATCCAGCCCCTCAAATCTGGTTACGATACTTGACTCCAACCTCCCACCGCAGTGTAATCTCTCATGCTGGCTGAAGTAGTATTTATATTAGACCAGTCATAAAATTAAAGAATGTCGCGCTCATACAAATGAGGTTAAAAGTATTATCTATGCTGTAATCATATTCTGGCTTTGTTTGTGTTAATATCATGATATTATTTATATGTAATATGCCATTTAAATATAAAATATACACTGCTTTCTCATTTGTAAAAGTTTTATGTAACGTATGAAAGGAAAATAGCTATGGAAATGTAAGAAACATTATGCACTCAGCAGGCCAAAATATCTTGCAAAAACATTATTCTGGGATCTCAGGAGGGGGGGTATATACAGCAATACATCACACTGATAAACTCAGCTCAAATCGCTGCATTTGGCAAATTAAGTATCATGCTCAATGAGAAATGCCACCATCCACCTCATGCCTTAGGGTTGCAGCAGCATCCCCAGCATGCATAGCAGCTCTTTCCTGTGGACAAGAGTATATTAGAGAAAAGCAGCTGAGAACGGTCTGACACCAAGAGGAGCAGCTTTAAGCCCAGAACAGTTCTGAAAGCCCATGAGGGACCCATGCCAAGAGAGTTTGCTGATGGTGTTCCAGCACAGCCAGGTGTTAACAATATGGGTGAGTCCACCTTGCAGTACCTGGGCCTCAAAGACCATGTGCATAGATGTATGGCCTCTGCAGAAAAAAAAAGATAACTGTCACCCTAGAATGTATCTTCATAACATTTACTCTGTAGACTAATAAAATCTGAAGAGTCTTTTAAGATGAGCTTTTTAAAAAACAAAATTTTTTAATCTAAATTTCTTATCTATCAGCTAAGTAACTGAGCCTGAATTCAAAGATAATATTCTTGGTTTCCACCTCTTGCTGTGAGAAACTTCAGTGTTTTATATCCTTCTGCAAGAAAGCTCATGGAGGATGTCTGCCTATGGGGCAGGAAGAGGGCCCACCACACAGCCACAGAAGTATAAGTACAGAAACAGACATTTTAAAATGATAGGAATAAAAAATGTCATCAAAAAAGAATTGGAATGTTTTACCTTTCACCTAGATCAGTTACCCTGCCTCATCTGAGCTTGGGTTCAATAGCACTGTTAAAACCATTTATATGTAGTACTTCATATTCCTTCCATACTTCTTCATATTCCCTCCATACATATTGAGGGGCACCACACAGAGCAATCAGTCTGCACTGCACGGCTGGCTCTGATAAGGACGGATAATAAATGGTTAAAATACAGAAGGGGAAAAGTCCTGCACATAAAGCACCTTACAACATTCACTCTTTTAATGTATGGCGTATCATCTGTAGCAATGTTGAAGAGACTATCAGAAAGAGCTTTTTCCATAATTCTCTATCTAGCTTTATTAAAGATAGAAATACTTGATTGTCATGAAAAAGGTGGTTGATAATTCTTCATTAAACATTTAACATTTTGTCTTCTTATTTTACTGAAATATTCAGAAAGTCATCTTAAATAGAGAGGACATCGAATGAGCTCAGCAATCTTTAATATCAATCTAGAAACTGTAGAAGCAGATTGGGCTGTGCATTATAAAGAAGCAAAAAAGCAATTCATAAAAGAATTGTTTAAGGATAACCATGAATATGACTTCTTCCACTTTTTAAAGTTTGAAAAACGGGATAGAAACATCATTTGCATTATTTAGAATGTCAGTACTGCCCAAATATATTTCTGATGCTCCAAGAATCAAAAGTGAGGTCATTCATTTCAAGCAACTTCTTAGGAAATAATATGACACACACACATTTAACAAATATCCATACTTACTTCACTGCACACCAAAATGATGATGGGGCAGGGCCAGTGTAGGAGTAGTACAGTGGCAAGGAAATAAAATTGACTTCTGGAGAGAGATTTTAACCATTAACACACCCACATTTGCATAAACTTTCTATAAAACCAAATGCACTAGTCTCAGTGATTACCTCTAAAGCTATATTATCTAATAGATCTAAAATCCATTTTGCCAGGACTCGCTGCTCAACAGTGTTAACATTAATAAAATCTCTGTCCTGAGAACCAACTGAAGTTTCAAACACATTATATATATTGAATAAATTATGTCTAGAATGATCTCTTTCTAGATAGTTTCACCTCCAAAATGTGCTAGTGCTCTACGCTAAAACAGTAGTAAGAATGGGTTGATATGTACGTCCATTAAAAAAAACAGAATGATCGTTATGACACAGATGATTTAAGGGATACAAAAATTATGTGATGATGTAATTAATTCATGCATTTGGATGTGCAACAAATCAGTTATACACACATACATACATACATACATGCACAGAAAGTGACGAATTTTATTTTACTTTGCTGCTACTCCAGAACAATTCATGTGGTTTCCTGGACAAAGATGTCATTTCAGAGGATTATGAAGGGTAAAGTACTGCATCCTCAGGAGATGCAGTGCTGGCATAAACTCATACAGACCCACTGAATCCTATGACATATGACATGGCAGATGGGGATCTGTCCTACTGCTTTTATTATCTGTGCAGAGATTCTTGCAGAACTTAGTAGAAGCTAACATGCTGACCACTAGGTGTGTCAACCACCTCCTCCTCCTTTTATTTTCAAAGTGCAGAACGACATCAGCCACTACCCTTCCTACTGTACGTTTCACAATTAAAAATAAACAGAAAGTCTGTAAAACATTTCCCACTTGCATACTGCAACTTCCAAATTCTGCAAACATCAATGTAAAAAAAAATTGACATAGAATCCAAATCAACAGTGGAAAGGAATTATGACTGAGTTGCATCTCATACTTGTGGGTAAAGAATACAATCCCGTCAGTTTTCCTAAACCATTCACTACCAGCATTGGAAAATAACCACTTGAAGTATAGAAATTCATAGAAGTTCCCACATATATTAAAAAAACCATGCTTCTCCATTTGTAATCTTGTAAAACCATGCAACTGATAACCATTTTTGAGTGGAGGAGCTTGTGAATGAAATTAAAATCTTATAAACAAACAGAATATTTTAAGTATTTTCTCCTCATGCTATCTCTGAATTCTGGAACTCAAATTACTTTTTGTCACCTGTCTCCTTCGCATTGATTCAGTACAAATCAATGGAAGTGTGGTGATCAGCTGACAATTGGATGTGGCAGTGAAAGTGACAACAGATGCATCACTTGAATTATCAGCACCCAACACACTTAAATGCCCACTTACAGTTTATCTTAATTACAAGCTCTTTTTCTCATATAATTAATGTACAAGACAAAAATCAGTATTAATTATATAGGCAGTTTGGAAGACATATTCCATTAGGATCATTAGAGAAATGACAGATGGTTAATTTCTTGAAAGACTTCATACTAGACAGTTTAAACTCTAATTAGCAGGGTTACTTGTCTTAGTATATGCGTAGTATTTTCAATGAGCAAGTGGCATAAAATTATTAATGATTATGGTACAATTCCCATATACTTAAGTCACATTTTTATATTGATATTTCTCAACTCTAGTATTTCCCAATTCATTTTTCTATGGGCATTCCCTAATTCAAATGCAAAATGGAACCCAAGCTTTAATCACTCACAGTAGCCATCATATTCTTTATCTTAGTTAACACAAAAGTCATTTATCATTAATTAATGACCACCAGCAGCTGTCCTTTGTTCAAGCTGGGGATATGAAAATCCATGTTTCCCCACAATAGTCAATTCATTGCTAATCTTGTTACTTCATTGATTTTCACCTTCATCCACTCCCATATATTCATCCCTCTCCTGGTCTTCATTTTCTTTCTTCAGTGCAGGCATAAACAACTCTTTTTTGTAAATCTATGTCTAGAATTTTTCTACTTTTTATCTTAATGATGTTGATAATAAAAATAGCTGTAGGACAGCATGTTCCATTTTCAAGGTCTGTTTAGAGATGATCTTGCTTTCTGAAATGCTTCTCTGTCTGTAATTATTTAGCCCATTGTTGTTCTTCAGGGAGAACAGCTGTCATCATCTCATCAGATGTCTACTCCTCTGTTTTATATAGTAATGTATTTACTTATTCCATATTTGGTCTTAAGGTGATAAAAAAAGGGAAATTGAGAAAATTATGACAAAATCTTAGGAAGAAACTGAGGGTAAAGTCAAAACCCAATGATCCTTTTCATATCCATTACAAAAATAGTTCCAGGACTGCACTGCATTTGTAGTATGAAGGGGAGCCTATATTATGGGCTGTTACTTACTAAGGGTTAAAAGCAGCTGAAAAACACTTGAACAAGACAAAACACAGACCCACTCTCCTTGCATCTCTCTGTGAGGTTAGAAGTGTTTTGCAGAAAGCTCTGAAGTGGTTGTGGCATTGAGGAGACCAGAGACAGATAGGGACTGAGCTGGTACTTTGGTGTGTTATGTGTGCAGCTTGAACTATTTCAGTTTAGTGCAGTCAGAGCTGCCATTTGAACAACGTTGGAATTGTTGGACACTGGTTTATGTAAAAACAGTTCTACATGGAAGATCCCAAAACTGATGATTATCTGATTTGAGATTTTGTTCCAAGGACTTCATGGATGTCACACACAGAAAAGGAGACCATAAGAAGCATTTAAAAATGATGATACATAGCCGGCTTAGACCACAGAAGAAATCTGCTTATGCTGATGTTGGATGCTTATAGCAATTGAACGGGTTAGCTAAACTAAACCATGATGTTGACCTTGTCTTGCACCCTGCTTTGACTGCGTGATTAACTAATTACCTGTTTAAATACCTTGACATTATCTTTATGCATAATATGTTTCACAAAAAGAGAAATCCTGACACTGAATGTAATAATGAAATCCATCCCTAAAACATCTCCTGCTTCCAAACACTTGTGTTTTGAAAACGCATTTTAAGAAGATTTTCCATTTCACAGCTCATCTGAAGAAAACTATTTCACACACCAAAACCTGCAAGGGATATAGATGTTTTTTTCTTACTCTCTTGCTTGGACTTCAAAACTTAATCTACCTTTCAAAACATTATGCAGTTGTTCTTTCTACAAGATCTCTGTGGGCTTTTTTTTTTTTTTTTTTTTTTTTTTTTGTCTTGTTTTGTATTTTGTGTTCTGGGTTTCCCTCTTAGATGAAGAAATGTGAAACTCTTAGCTGTAAGTCCCTTCAAATTGTCCATTAGCGGTAAATCCAGTAACATATTTTATGCCTCTAATTGGGGTATACAGACTCCAAAGACTTAACTTGAGAAGCCCAGCAGGCAGGTTGAATGTTGGCCCATCCCTTCCTTTCAGTAATATCTATTCATCATGTAATCCGTGCTAAGATCTCCTGGAACTCACGGGGAACAAAGTCATTTTCAGTCCCCATTGCAATGGGCAATTTGATGGCTAAAATATATCCTTCCAGGACTAATCTTATTCCCTCCATCTTTCCCCATCACGTTTTAACAAATTATTTAATCCTTTTTAAACCCAGTTAAGTTTCTTCATCCTGTATTATAAAAATGAATTCCAGTTTTGTGGAACAAAATGTATTTTTGCAAAATACTCAAATTCTTCCCACAGCAGGTTCTACAGTACAGTTAGTCAGTATTACTTCACATAGCAGTCTGAGAATTTTTACACATTTCAACAAGTTAGGCAAAGGAAATATATTGAAAAATATTTAGTATGACAGCTAAAGTAAAGTAAGCTTTAATTTATCTCCTGCTTCCTCCACGTCTGCCATTTTGTATATTCCTTCTTGAACAGAAACGTTTAAGGGAAGGATTTTCTAAATAACTTAGCATAAGCCTTTCTTGCCTAAAGGAAAATCTGTAACTCTCACTGATTTCAATGGCAAAACTGTAATGTAAATGCAAAATAATTTTGAAAATCCCACCTTAAAAGATTTCAGTCTAGACATAAGGTCTGTGACCTTGTCAGGCACTACTTTTTTGCTGTAATTCAAACTGATCTTTTAATATCTTGTCTCTTTTATCACTGACATTTTAAAATAAGGTTTCAGTGTTTTAAAAGATATTTCATGTCTCATTTCATGAGATGTTTCTCCATATATTGTGCTTTTATTTTTTATTTATTTTATTCTTGCTATGGGTATTATCTTTTCCAAAGTAAATCTTTTCAAATTCCAACTTGTACTGTAAACTAAACATCCTACATACTTACAATAAACAGATGCTTTCACAATCTTCTATTATGCTGTCAAAAGTGACAATGATAGCAAATTCTGCATCTTAAGTACACCTCCATATATTATTGCTAGTAGAACTGCTAGACTAGAGCTGTAAGTATCCTACTGCAATTTCCTTAGCAAAAAAAAAATGTTTATTTTACTTCTTACCCTAATGCTAACCCTTTTCATTTACTGTTCCCTTAATTAAAGGCTCCATGTTACACAAGTCTGACACCAGCAACAGATACTTATATTGGACACTTGGCCTCCATGCTACACGTTTCTGTTATACAAATAAAGCAGAGAAGTGTCTCTCAGAATTGCTGCTGAAGCTCATAACTTGCTGTCTGTTCTTGGATTTTGCAAGTAACAATTTGCAGACCATCTACATAACCAGAGGGCCCCACAAAACACTGCTGAACAACACTGTTTTTTATCAGCAAGGAGATAACAGAAGGATAGATATGCAATGGGACAGCAGAAAGATGTCTAAGGAATCAAGTACCATTCAGAGTTGGACTCATGAATTAAAAATGTAGTCAGAGCTCTCTGGAGACAGGTAGTGCTCCTTTTCCATTCTTTTGGGGATGTCAACATGTCCAGAGTTTGTTAACTCATATTTCAGAGGGTTCTTTGGAAACTACAATAACAATTTACACTACTTTTATCATGGACAGTGCTTGTCAGATGAAGAAAATGGAAGGCACTACAGTGCTGAAAGAAATGCTGCTTTTGCTTTGATCCTGATCTCTTCTTCTGGAATAACTTAAGTTACTATGACATTGGGAAACAAATGGTTTTCCATCCTTTTATGCAGCAGAGAGTTCTTGATGCATGAGATAGTTCACCTCATTTCCCTGGAGGTGCTGTGATACAGGCTTTCAGATGACTCACTCGATGTCAAACAGGACAGTACTATTTTTGCTAAGACATCTGTAGTGGTTGAGCTCAATGGGGAATAGGTCTTCCTTCAGTGTTGCTTACCAAGTTGGAGAAAGAGTTCTCAACTTGAAAATGAGGGCAAACATATGCTGAAGTGGTGGCGAAGCAGAATGATACTGAATCTTTGATTCCAGGTCACCCTTGATACTGTTTTTAGTGATGGTTCTGATTCTCCCTAGTGCAGATGCTCCTTGGCAGTTTATGTAGGTGCACCAAAACAGTATAACAAACACATCCATCACAACCACTGCATTTAAGATGCCTTCCCTGGAAATAAAAGCACTTGGATATTAATACATACAACTGACCAGATATTCCATTTTCTCAATACTACATCCTGGGTTGCCAGGGTGAGCTCACCTTTGTAATCCTACCTCTTTCATATACTCCTGTTTGAAGAAATTAGAATTTAAGTTGAGACACTATGTGGAGGACTTCAAAATAACATGAAGCTCAATCCCTGGAAGGTGTACTAAGTAAATAGTACACCTCAGCTACCCCTGGCAGACTGGAGTAACTGTGCGGGTGAAAATCAAACACATTCTCTATTTACTTCTCAGACAATAAAGCTATGTATACAGAAGTTAAGCTGAATTCTGCATCCATTTCCACCTTCTAAAGAGCTAGGAAAAAAGTAATCAAGACTTACTAAATATGTGTACATCCCAAGCTTATTAAAAACACAGATGAATAATTAAAAGGGATTAGTCTTGATGAACGCCCACTTTTCCAGAAATCAGTCCTCTTATCTGAAAAAGATGTGATCACTCTATGGCCACTTTGAAAAATACAAAGCCTTTATCTTTTTTTTTTTTTTTTTTAAATGCACCATCACTGAAAGGTTCTGTAATTTTCCAAACCCTGAACATCAAAGTTAATACTGTGTGACAGCTGCTATGTTCCAAACTCATGACATTTAGTGGTCTGTAACAGGGTAAATGACACAATTACCTCTTGTAATTACTGTTGCTAACAATATATTTTCCCTGATGATTGGTCTATGTGACTCAGAGCTGCTTATCTTTGTCAGTCCGGTCCAAATCTCCATTTCTATGTGACTTGGACATTAACTTAGTAAGTATTTACAAATTAGTTCCAATATCTGCCAAGACAGATATTTGGGATATATAAATTCATCATTTATTGCATGGTTAAGCAGTCCACCACTTTAACATTATTTTGCATTAGAAAATAAGCATTTTAATGAAATACTGTTTCTCATGTAAATCAAGTAGTCACTTCTATTAGTAATATGTTGGAAGGGAAACGTGCTGAAACACGTAAACAAATGAAGGAATAAAATGCAAATAATCATATTAATTTTTTTAAAACTCTTATTCAAGAAGAAAAACATGAGATTGAAATACTAAGATACTTAATTCTCATTGCCTATCCATAGCAATTTTAAAGAATACCTAGAGAAGACATTGGTGTCTTTTGACTTAAATCAGTATGAGTTATGGACTAATCAAATTAGCTGACAGCAAGTGTTTTTTTGAAATATCTTTCACTTCTAATACGTAGAACAGATACAATTCTTTGTTCTGTTTCTCTGCGGTATATACCTATGAGGATGTGTAAAGATTATAGCATGTAGGGTCAGTACAAAACAGACATTGTCTCTGTAAGATGGTTTGTATACTTGTCAGAAAAATAAAGAAAATCTCATTCAAAAACTCCAGAAACCTTTTAGGTAGAACAGTCTCCTATTTTATTGCCAAGCTTGTTGGCAGAGCTCTCAGTTCTCAAGAAAAACACCAAGACTTACAAATTTTTCACTGATTTGATGGAAAAAAGCATCAATTATTTGCACCAGAAAGTTGATTAACATTTCTTGTTTTAACTTTTCAAACTCGAAGATGCCTCTAGTATTTTCAAAAAAAACCATAAGTATACAAAATGAAATGAATGAAATAGAATAGTTCTGTATATTTAGAATGCCTTCAGGAAAAACCTAAGCATCTTCTGTGGACACATTATTTTAAATACTCTGCCTCACTGTATGTATCTTCAGTAGCAAAAGGGAAATTTCATCCAAGTACTTCAACGTTATATTATATTGGAGCAAAGAGTAAATGATGAATGCTCCCTTTTGTATCAACATGACTTTTCAAATAAATGATGATGACTTGGCCAGTCTTTCTCAGGGCATCACCTGAACAAAGGCCTAAGAATGGAGCCCAATGTATTTTCTCAGTAGACAGTATTTGATCCTTCTTGTTCACCTATTCTTTCTGACTGCCACAGGGTGGTCCTGTCTTTACATCTTTCTTCCTTCCATTTGGGTGAACTGGTAAACAGAGAAGATTCTTTAACTGAAATTAGTTTTAGTTAGAAAAAAAGATGAGTAGAAAAAAAGCATCAATTTAGCTTTCATGATATGAATTTGTTCAGGAGCAGTCACAGCCTGGCTGCAAATTTTCATGTGGATCAGAAGTAAAAAGCAAAAGTAAAAATACAGGCCTTTCTTTGGGATTACTCAGACGTACACCAGCGCCAGAAGAGTCAATGAAGTGAATAAGCCCAATGTACTTACCTTGTGTAACAAGACATTTCAGGGTGCATTCCAGCAAAAAATGTGTGCAATGAAGGACTACAAGTAAGAAGTTCATGCTGTAGTTGAAAGGTTTGTACCACACAGTGTTAAGCAAAGCCACTCCTCAAGCACATGGATGGAATAGAGGATTGTAACCTAAAAAGCTGCATCCAAAATCTTTCAGCTGCTAATTTGAAGACACACTTTGATGTAGCAAAGTAGATCGATCTGTTCTTGTAAGTCAAAAATTACCAGTCTGAAAGACTCACGCCAGTGATTATTGATAAAAAAGTATCCAAGAGACCGAGGCAGGATTTGTAACAGATGATGACAAATACCAAGTCACATTGACTTTGTGAGTTGACTGACAGTATTAAACACAAGTCAAGGAAATAATTTGCCATTTAGCATAGAGCAGTCTGATCTTGAAAGATTTCAAGAAAAAAAAACAAAGGGCACAATATGTTTCAGGAATCACTGGCTATATATATACACTTATATACATGGCTATATTGATCTTAATTGTAGATGTATTGAATGTTTATGACTACAACATAAATAAATAACTTAAATAACTCCACTGCTCCTTTTTAAAAGCTGTCTTGCTCCCAACTCTCACTGGCCTTGGCTAGAGTTCCTGTGAGATCAGGCTAAGCTCTCCTGGCATGAGCTGGTCACCAGCTGGCTCAGACATAGTAAATGTAAGCCATCCAACTCCCTTCACTTGTGACTCTCTCAATGAGACAGCATCAGATTCACGACTCCTAAGCCAGAAAGATCTTTGCAACTTCAAAGAAATTGTCTACCTAGTTTCCTTATCTTTGCAGTCTATCTTTTCGCAGTTTGTGATCATCTATAAAAAAATGAATAATTTCTGTAAAAGAATTAATCATCCAATATTGAAAATCACAAACTCATTTATTTGTCAATTGAATACATTTTCTTTTTTATTGACTCAAATTTTATCCTACCAAAGATCCTTTAAAGTGTGCTGTGTTTTGATCAGCTGAGAAATCAATCCTGCTGTAATTGCTTAGCCAGATGAACAGTTGCTATGAACTAGGTCAGTAACCAGGGAGGAAATCAGCCCTAAAGAGTATCCTCTTAAAAGAAAAGTCTAGCTCCAAATTAAAACAGCCTGTAAACTAAGTTGTCAATGATAACCTGATCCAATCCAAGTAATGCCAAAATATTCCTTGTGTGAGATACAGCAGATATATAAAAATGACTTGTGTTGTTATCTAAGTAATACAGTAGCACAGGAACAAGCTCTGTCTGAATGATCACTCCTCTATTAGCTTTGTGAATTATCTTACAACTAGAAAGCAGATATTGTACAACACAGGAGAGAATTTGTCCTGAAAGAGGATTGAGAGCCTGAGGATTTTTGTAAGCTGATGTACTGTAAAACAGAATGGAAACTGTATTCAAGAAAATCAGAGGCAAATAAGCTTTGAGTTGAAAATGCTCTGTGCATACAAGCTGACTTCTAGAGTGTTTATTACTAGCAGAAACCATGATTGTATAGCTAGACACCATCAGTGTAGTGGTTTTAGGATTACACTGTTTCATAATGCATGTTTGTTCATGCTACTTTTAATATAACTTGGGGGAGAATCACCAAAATCAGAGATGGAAAAGACAGATGGTTCATCTTGCCCACATCATTATAAATCCAGAGCTCCTCATCATATTTTCTCTGGTGGTTTGCTGACTAAAACATTTCTTTACTCAAGCCATTGAATGCCACTATAGAGATGCTATAATGAGGCACTGTCAGTGTGCCTCATTATTTCTCTATCCCTTGCATCATACTGTACAATTATTCTTAGTCTTTATTTAAGCAGTCAAAGAGTTCAGCTACTGAACAAGCTGGAGAACTTAAGGAAAACTCGAAACGTTGCTGATCTCATCAAAGCGAAGGAGAAAAAAAGCAAAAAACAGTTTTTATTGTCATAATGCCTCATAATACTATATTTTCAAATAACAAAATTGGTATATGACTGATCTGAGATCATAGACATTTTTAAACTTCTGTGCAGCAGTGAAGAGTGCACAGCACTGCTGAATAAAGTTGCATCTTGTAGCCATATTTAGTCACTTATTAAAATGTGGCCTCATTTACCAATGTACTAAGCACTATCAACTTCTATTATCTCTGCAATGACTTGTGGATGCTTATATGTGTGTGGAAAAGTAGGTCATTTTTATACCATTAATTAACCAAGGATGAGCGTGCAGCTTTAAACACTGAAGCTGGATGACTTAATTCAAGCCTGGATTACATCAGTCCCCTAGTAGTTTTCATCCCAGGCAATTACACGAATCTTACAAGAAGGGGTTGCAGGTGCTAAAACATAGCCCACATTCCTCATACATAAGCTAGATTTTATTTCCCATTGTAACTAAGGAGAGACATTCTCTTTCACCTTCTCAGAATTCATTTGTGGGAAATGAAATGTACAGTTAGAACAAAAATAACCAAAAATGCATGATATTTTTAAGTGCCCATACTTCACCCTGCCTGAAACTTTTTCCTGAGTATCTGGCAGAAAAGTCTAGGCAGTCCAACAGAGGTTTTTCTCAAGTATCTCTGCCATTAAACATTGCTTCTGCTGTGCAATACAGGAAAAGATGTGTTTTCCCTCACTGTTTATGTCCTAAACAATTGATGTATTTACAAGTCAAAAATAAACCAATGAAATCTACGTGGAATCCCACAGCTTTGTGAACTTCAATTTCTACATGTCAAGTGGAATCATTTAGCTGAAGGGTATCAGAGTACCAAGGTAATTAAAAAAAAAAAAATAGTGTCTGCAAAAAAAAGTGACCCCTCAAAAATAGCTGCATTTAGCAAGAATAGGAGGGGAACAACCAGGCAGCCAACAAAACCTCTGGTAGTTTTGAATCATAAACAGTATTTGACCTGTGCTTTTCAGCCAAATCACAGGCTTCTTTTGGGTTTAGCAGTTGAGCATCTGCACTCAGGGAATAACACGGGAACCATTAGCATAGCAAAGACCCCATCTCTGTTTTCTCATTATCTCTGTTATCCTCAGAATATTTACATCGTAGACAAAACATTAATGAAGAAAAAAGAGAGAGGACCCAATTTTTTGCTTTATCAACAACAGCAACAACCAACATATCTGCATATATCCTTCCTGAGAGGATAGTAAAAATTGAGCATTGGTGCATGTAAAGCACCAATGTAGAAGACTAATATGGAGACTTCAAAAGATGGGCAGAAGATAAACCTCCAAAGGTAACTCCAGTTTCCACTGAGGATTATATTTTTAATAGTTCATGTTCAAAGGCAGAGGAGGAAATTTGGCAGTTCTAAAAGAAATCATCTTCCATTTGCTAAAGAACCCCATTAGCTCATTATCCTCTGACCCAGACCTAGCACGGAGACAGGAGAATTACAGATGTTTCTTAAAACATACGCATTCAAAAACACCATGTGCCAATGCTTAGCAAAATATCAAGCCAGCAGGTATCCTCCTTACGTAGAGACATCACCAGAATAGCCTTTAGAAGTTCTTTCTCTCCAAAGCAGGCGGGGTCAATCTCTAGGAGTAACAAGGACTGTCACCCTACTGACCTTACAAATGGAACACAACTATGACTGAAAAACATTCATAATGACCTAAAATATTACCTTCCCCTAGAACTTCATTAGATAATCCACTGGCATTAGCTGAAAACCAGGCATGTATGGTTTTTGGCTATCTACATGAATAGAACTAAATCTTAGGAGGGCTTAGGAGGGACACAGACATGATTACTGTGGGCAAATCAAATGTAAAACAAATCACAACAGTGTGGCCAGTGGGAAAAGTGGAGTGAGGAAACAGTAATGGCTGCATGAGGGGAAGAAAGCACATAGATAGGTGAGATAGCATCATATGCATGAGCACCAATCAGGCTAAATGTGACAATCCCTTGTCTACGTATTATGATAAGCTGTCTTTGTTTCAAAAACATCCCAAAATATTATTTAAGGGTGTAGTCTATGGGTCAGGCATAAAAACTAACTGGAACAGTACTGATCACTGATCCACAGTAATACAAACCTTTCCTCCACCCTTTCCCCTTCATTACTGACACCCCTTAAGAAATTACTAGTTAGCATTATTGTTACCACAATTCCTACTTTCTGTACACTCATTATCGTTATGCAGCTAACAGTGGAGTTTTCTCCTCATATCTTCCCTGTATGTCAAGTCAATCTCCCCAGACCCTTAATCATTTTAATGCTGTTCTTGGAATTTCTTCCAATTTGCAACAGATTTGTGATCTAATTTGATTTGGAAAATACGCAGAGTTGCCAGTATTCCAATGAGTTATAACATTCCAGGTGTTGCTTAATGCTACCACAATGCTTCCTGGCAATTTATGCAGCAGCAATCATCAGAGTTTAGTTTACTGGGAGAGGCTACTGAAAAATAAATAAATAAATAAATAAATAAATAAATAAATAAATGCTGAATACATTGACAGCACTTTAAGACAAGTGTTGTTGGAAAAATCTCTGAAACATATCAATGAATTAAATATGCAGGGTGGGATGGAGGGAGCAGCTAGTGAGTTCCAGCTGGATAAACCCAGTTAAAGCCCAATAAATCCAACACATGTTGCACTGCTTTCAGAAGGTCTGGTCATTTAACATCTCACTCAGACCACATGTACAGGGAGTCATGGAAGATATGGTTTTACAATCCTCAGGTCTCTGCCCTGAAAACTACAGAAAGCCCTAATGACTCCCTAGCTGGTAACAATGAGCATTAAAGCATGAAGCAGCCCATTTGGAGGCACTTCAGATTCTCTGCCTTCTCCACACCTCCCCATCCTCTGCTGTGGGAGCTCCCACCCACAGGTGAGGCCAAAAGCCTGCAGCTGCATCACTTAATCATAGAGTCATGGAATTGATCAAGTTGGAAAACACTTTTAAGATCATCGCCTCCAACCACAACCCAACCATACTACCCTAACTCTAACAACCCTCCACTAAATCATGTCCCTGAGCACCACATCCAAATGGTTTTTAGACACATACAGGGATGGTGACTCAACCACCTCCCTGGGGAGGCTATTCCAGTGCTTAACAACCCTTTCTGTAAAGAAGTTTTTCCTGACATCCAACCTAAACTTATCCTGATCCAACTTTCACCAGAATCACTTTCCACACTGGTTGGGAAGTAGAAAAAAGAAGAGAATAGGTGCCCCATGAGACTGCACAGAAATGGAACCTTACAAATTGTTCTGGGCTTGGAAACCCATTACTCCTCTGGGCAACGACATACATCTTTCTCTGCCTTACTGTGATCTAAGGAGGATGCTGCACTAATTCCCACAGGATTTTCTTTCTTCTGCTCCATTTTGATGGGTTACTTAGGTGAGTGGTCCCAAGACAGTTTGGTTTATTTAGGAATGCAATGATTTGTGTTGGAACTAAATATGATTAACCATCCCCTGCAGACTGAAAGAACTCCTTACTGTGAGAAACAAAGTGTGAAAAAGAGAGAGCCCTCATCTCTCATTTCCTAACTTCTCCCTTTTACAGTTAAAGAAAAAGAAATGGTGCAGGAAAGATTATGTTCCGAGCACTGCAAGTGTGGATTACACTGCAACACTGGACGTGGCAATTTCTGCACCCCTATGTCCAGAAGCAAAACTCTTTTTTTTTTTTTTTCCCAGCCAAGAAAACAGCTTGTGCATTTTCATAATCCCAGACAGAGTAAAGATGCCAGTATTACTGTCCCAGAAAAATCCTAAGGCATTTAAGTTTAATCATATACACCAGTGATGGTGCCACATGCTGCTATGCACATAAACTATCCCAGCAGAGCACTGTGCCGCTTTCTGCCTGCCCTCCCCAGTGCAATGCCATAACACTTCAGGTCCTGTGAAGCAAAGTGGATGGGGAATGAGACAATATGAAATCAAGGAAAGCGTGGTAGCCCACGGCATATTTTTTATGCCTTTAATTTGCAGTTTGTGCACCCATTTGGCATATTAGTGCAGCTTAGGACTCATCTCCCCCTTCTCATAGCTATGATTGATTTCTGAACATAAAATCAGCCATGAACAAGAGACTTCTGTGTAAATATGGTTGTGACTAACTCAATCTAACCCTGCGAAACTTGCTTCCAAGATGAATACAAATAACAAAATCTGAAATTGATGTCTTCATTACATCCTTTGTTGTGAAAATCATATGTAACTCAGATCTATTGTAAAACTTGCAATAAAGATGCCATGAAGAAAGAGACTGGAGATGCTTTGGAAACAGCAATATGCTGCCTAAATCAGTCCTTTGTGCACAGGGCTCTGACAGAGATGGATAGCACAGATTTCTTTTCAAACGTCTCATGTAGGAGAGAAAACCTTAAATACCACTGATTTTACATCTCTCTTCCATTTCAATCAAAGACTGATAAATTACATATGTAAGCATGTGTGCATCAGAATGGAACAATAAGGCACCACGTTAGTCTGCCAGCAAGCTGTGAAAACATCACTCACATCACAACCTGCCTCATCAAGGTTCAGCTGTATCTTTTCAATATCTTCCTGTGCTTCAGCAATCCTGTGAGCACAACGACACATTAATTCTAAGCTAAAAATGTCTTCTTAAAAATCAAACATTTAGTAGCACACAGAGGCAGTTGTTTGCTCTATTCTTGTTGTTCCTGAACAGGATTAAAAATCTGTCTTCTTCAGCCAGCAAGTTAAACCTGGAATTGTCAGTATGGCAAATAGAGACTTGCCAAAAAACTTTAAATTCTGTGGAAGAGAGTTTAGTTGCAAACACTGGAAAATGTCAAAATGCTTTGGAGTTTCTGTACACAAGCACTGATACATTTGAACAGAACTATATATTTATGCAACCACATCAACTCAAATCTTTGAGTCTGGGCTCTTTGTAAATGCTCGTAGTATGCTTGTAGTACCAGGGGATCCCTAGGACTTGCAGGACTGACTTTGCATATAAGAGACATCTGTGTGAGGTTTCTACAGCATAGCTCTCATGGGTAGCTGACATCAGACATCCTTATACACCCTTCCATAGCAGCTGATAGCTGATGATATCAAAGCTGATGCTTTCAGGTATTTCAAGGAAAACAGAAAGGAGCAATGCAGATGTTATGTCCTACAACACCTTGTGCATGAATTACATAAAACAAAGGCTATCTGATGGTACAAACATAAAGATATTTTGCATATCAGTGTTTGAATAGGTTTTAAAATTCCATTCCTTTTACAGACGTCTTTTCCACTTTTCATTTTTGCCAGATGTAAACATCAGAGTTTTGTACCAACATCAACTATCCAGTGCAGCTTCTATAATAAACCTGATGGATAGAATAAAAAATCCAGAAAAATATTGTTGGGACAGCGCATAGTCTTAATTTTGTAGGTACACTAAGTTAAATAGGGCACTCTTCCAAAATTTTTGAAAAATATCTCCTTAATTTGCAAATCTGTCATTCTGGTCTATTGTGATTATTTTTTCTCCTTACTGTTCAGCTATTCTGCCAGATAAAAAGGTTTGGTTTATGCCCTTAACTTCAGGAACTACCACTAGCATGGCAAAAAATGTGAAGCTTAACCAGAATGATCTCCATGTGCCATGAACTCACAGTTCACAGGGAGATCTGCTGGACACAGACAATCTGGATCTGAAAACCAAAAGTGGCTAAGTTGCTGTTTTCTGCAGTCATAAAATGCAGTGTGAAATTGATAGACTTACACGGAGCAAATCTGAGTGATGCAGGTTGAGATCCTTAATGTACTTTACTGCCTTGATTCTCTAGACAGAACCTGTTTGGAAAATGCTTTTCTTTCTCTAGTCTCAAGTTAACAGGATGCCAGTGAGGCTCCAGTCAAAAATAAAGACAAACAAGGGGGAAAAAAAAGAATGAAGCATAATGAGATTTCCTAGTAAACTATTTGCTGCGAGAATAAACACTGCTTATGAAAAGTCGGTTATATCCAAACTGAAGCTATTAAACTGTTCATAGGACAGAAAAGTACTACCATTATCAACAAAAACTCCTTCCCATTACCATTTTGCATGGATTTATTAACATGCAATGTCCTGTACTGATTGTTTTTGTTAAATGGAGCTTTGGTGGTCCTCATAACACTATACATTTCTTCAGCAAAGACAACTTTAAGCAATCTAGTACGTTGAAACTTTTACAGACTCTATGTCAAAGCCACAGCAACACACATTTACTATTTGTCATCACTTTACCTCAGATTTATATCTGGGCAAATGGGGGCACACAAAAGTCTCATACATCTGGAGCTTTAATAGGAGGCAAAAATCAGCAAAGATATGCTGATGGGTGAAAAAATCATGGCAGCCTCACACACAAATATGGACACTTGCCACTTGCCCCAGCATTTTACTGTAAATGTTCTCAACACTATTTATGCAGACTAAAACAAGCACAGAATGCCATTTACTGATCAAAGCAAATGACTTGAAAAATCTCCCGTGTTTCACTTAATTTTTGAAACATAACTGACCTTTCACTTATTGTTGTTTAATGAAAATGTCATGGAATATTCTCGCAAGTCTATGTATGTCACAAACAGAGGAACACCTCCACTGGAGGTGGAATCAGTAAACATCAATTTATTTTGCGGCATACAGACTTAACTATGTTAGCCTGCCACTACTGGAAATTCAACAAATCAATGGACATAGCATTCCTCATGGTTGCCTCTCAGTATCCAGAACTCACTATAACTTAACTCCAGAGAAACTCTGGTTTTCACGTCACAGCAGGAGGCATTTCTCAGACTTAAGGTTAATCTAGCCTAGGGAGACTCAAGATTTGAAACCTTACAAGTCTATTTCATCTACTACCTCACTTCCTTTTGCATTAGCTTATTCTGCTTGATTATAGAAAGTGTGGAGGAGAAATCATTCATCATGTCAGCCATCAGGCTGATTCCAATAGAAACTATTATCCAAAAATAAAAAGCCTACCTCCATTTGGAATGGAAGATATGCAATGGATTTCTAACTGGTTTTCCACACATTGGATTGTCTAGAGTTTTTGAACTGCACTGAACTTCATAACAACACATTTCAGCAAATAAGAGGAATACAGTGTTTAGAACATTAAGAAATACATTTTCTATATTTATAGGCACCCAATGCTCCTGTGAAGTTGCTTACAATGGTTCACCACTTGTAGAGTTCAATTAGAATGGCAAATTAGTAGAACCAAAGTAGAAAAAGTATCATGGTGATTTAGATAAAGGCAGTCCTAAAATAATCTCAAGGTTCACACTCAGCAGGTAGTAAAGCAATAGTTTCAGTCAGCTAGGAATGAGGAAAACATGAGAGAGTTATGAGAAACACACTGGCTACTGCAGGAAAGACCTATTAAAAGCAGCCTATAACTTGGTCACTCCCAAACAGATTGGCTCTGGTGTGGAAAACAATTTTAAATGTTCAGTTTTCATTCGATAACCCTAAAATAACCTGCAATAAAAGAAAACTAGAACAAGTGAAAGTCAGCATGAATGCAGCACTTCTGCTGGAGCTTCTGGTGTCAGCAGATCCCGAATGCAAGCTGCAGAGATGAGACAGAAAATCATATCCAGCAGCACAAAGCTCACTAAGATCCTGCCCTTCAAACCCAAGGCATTTGGCTGAAGAACTGCCCAGGTCTCATCAAATTTAAAAAACAAGGGAATGCCAACATCTAATATGCATCTAATCTAACATCTACATTTATCTCCATCAGAAGTCTGAAGAAGCACCATTTGTCTTCAAGTGGAGTTGTGCTGGTATGCCACATGGAAACTGAGTACCCCCGAGAGCTACTTTTGGTCTCTTGTTTTTCTTCCTTCTCCCTTCACCTTTCTATCAGCACCTAAGCCCATGCAGATGTGAGACAAACCTGACTTCTTTACAATTCCAGACAAACAATGCAACACACAAAATCTGTAAGAAAGTAATAGCTTTACCCCACCATATCCTTGTCATTATTTTATTTTGTTTAATGTTTCATGCAGATGTTTTGTAAACCTAACAAAGATTAAGATTTAAACCTAACAAAGATTAAGATTTAGAAGAAACATATCAGTGCTCCTAAACGCTATCATCCTGCTATTTCATTTTGCAAGCATATCCCTCTCACCTGTACATGAATAGTCATCAATGCGGATATATCCTGTTTTGCAGATGCACATGAAGGATCCTGGTGTATTTACACACATGGTGTTCTCCCGACAGTAGTGCTGCCCCTCAGCACACTCATCGATATCTGTGAACAGGATAAAGAAGAAGATAAGTCAATTTCTATTGAGTTCTTTAAAATAATTCCATACCCAACTCCAGAAAATAATGTGTTCCTTGAAAAACAATGCATTTTGGAAAGTTTTTTGCTTTCCACTTTTAAACAACTCCTTGAAGTGTACAAACAACAGGAGCAGCATGAGCTTTCTGTGAACTGCTGTTAGGGGAGTTACAACGGTGATTACAGTGGCTTGGATCTTTCTTGAGTCCTTTTGAAGTGCCTATGCTGCTATTTCTGTGGTTTAAAGAAGAACAGAAAAAATAACTGGAGGTCCAAAACAGGAGAACATCTGCCTCAGCACTGCAGTGGCATCCGTCACTGTATTCGTGTAGTCACTGCAGGCACCAGTACAGAAACACACTACCATGTACACCACGTTCCTTGGAGCTAATAGGCACTGCTGTTTGGGAAGGACCTGAAAGGAACATGGTAAGTTCTGAAAAGACACCAGAGCTTATTAGAAGTTTATCTTAGAGCTATGAAGTAGGCAATTGGTAATATATTTTACATATTTTACATATTTTCTTAAATACAAATGTGAGTGTGTGAATACATAAATACACAGATATACATACACACACCATACCTAGAAAGAACATGTGAGAATGTGGTTTATATAAACACGTGCTCTTGAAGGAAAAAAGATGCAGCTTGATAAAAATACTTGTTGGAACAGAGTATCTGCAGCAGCATTAATGTATAGAGGAAACTCCAGATATCAGTCACTGTAGGTATGGACGTCAAAACGTAATTGGTTTGGATACTCACTTTGGCTGCAAAATTACTCCTATTTCTGGTGCTAGGCTATACTTCAATGGTAAGACTGAGAAAGAACCAAAAGTAACAAAGCAGCTTCTGCACACTATTTTTATGCAGCAAAGAATAAAAGCAATATTAATTTGGAAGCGATTAGTAGCATGCTGTTCCCATAATAGCAATGATAAAGACAGCATTATTAACATGCTCTGTACATATAGTTAAATTGTCTTACAGCGTGCCACCGAATCTTGCTAGAAAAGTATGTCACAAATCAAAAGGGTGGATTGTTGGCCGTGTTTTTTTCCTACTCATCAGTTTTAATTTACTCCCTGTTTTCAATGCTGTTTACAGCTTTCAGATTTGAAAATAAAATCTCCAGATGGGGAACAGTGTGATGTTCCAGAGTTTGATGATAGTTCAAAGCAATAGGTTGAATATATAAACTCAAATCAGACTTGACTTCCTAAATGTCAACAATATTAACTCCCGTACTTTTCTCCTGTTTAGGTCATATGCTTTTCTTCCAAATCTTCCTCCTGTTCCCAGCCTTTTAAAATCAATGGGCACTCTCTCCATGTACTCATTGACTGCTTCTCCCTTTACGTTTCCACAAGAAAATTTGCTTTTCAGTACAAAACAATGTGACACATTGACTACAAGTGATCCTGTAATCATTTTTCAGTTTCATTCAGCTTTGAAGAATGCTTGTGTTTTTCCCAGCATATAAGGTCTCGGTTTCTCTGCCCAGTGCAAATGTCCTGGGGACTTTGCTGGAGAAGCTGGCAACATATCACTAAAAATCATGAAGTTGACAATTGTAAGTGCTCAGCAGGGTGAACCCAGGCTATTTTTTCACAAATTCAGTTCCCAAGAGATTCACAGCCAATAAACTTCAGCTGTTTTCCTTCCTTCCCCCATAAGCTCTGCAGGCACAGAAGAATCATGTACATCTGGGCACTGATTTGGAAAAGCACTTGTCATTTTCACATATATTCATAAGTACAAAAATAAATGTGCACTTAGAGTGAGTACAGTGAACATAATGAGGCAATGCATTTTGTGTAAATAATCAAAGGAAGTGAAAAAAAAAGTGAAGCTATCAAAATAGCAGGAGCTGTTTTGCACAGAAAGTAGGAAGTGGCCCAAAATGCTGAAATAGATACAGGTGTTCTGCAGAAATGTAGACGTAGAGTTCACAAAAGCAGTCAGAAGCTACAGCACATGCCTCAGCAACTCTCTCAGATGATGCAGCTTGTGGCTTTCCCTTTCCTAGTTCACAACTCCATATTAAATTAATGGTGTTGATTTATATTTAAGTAACAACATCAGTCTTTGAGTAATTAGAGGCCTTATGTTCTTTGATTCAACAGACTGCCTATGAGCCAGCTTTGACACCAGTGGAAAATTCTACTTAAAGATCCAAAGCCTCAAAAACATTAAATAGGACTTTCTGCGATCTGCATTAATGATTGCTTTGCTGGGTAAAAAGCCACAGGAGACCAAAAATGCTAATGATTCAAACCTCCTAGTTTGGAAGTGTTCTAAATAAAAGCTTTCATTTTGCCAACATACCACGTATTGAGGTTTTGCAAAATGTTTTATTTATAGTTGGATTTATTTCAAAGCCTTGCTTATTCACTTGTTGTAACAGCAACAACAAAATGATCAGGTTGACTTTGGATTGAAGTGCTTCATTCAAACCAAGCTGATTTACTTTTCAAACTGATTTTTAAAACTCACCAGAAAACAACACACTTTCCCTGCCAGCTCTCTATAGTTCCTACAGAAAATATGAATACTGCTACTACTTCTTTATTATCTTGGCGCTAAAACACCCTAAGCAAGTGTTAAAACTCCATTGTTCCGCATCATGGACACGCATCTGATAAGAGGTTGCTTTTATGAACAAGTTACACTAAATTACACTGCCAGCTGACACAAAAAGATAATTAATACAAAAAGAAAAAAGCAGCAATCAAATGACTTGCTGCAATAAAAAAAAAAAAAAAAAAAAAAAAAACAACTGAACAACAAAAACATGCAATTCCATTCCCCCTTTAGAACTTTATATGCTAGCTTTGTATATATTCAGTTAAGGTAGATAGATTGAAGAAGATTGAACTGGGGTGGAGAAAGAGTCCAGTACCTGTTCTTTTAAGACCTCCAAAATAGAAGCCTTTTTGTCCTGCTTACTGGTTGAAACACTGGTTTAGCCTTTTATTCACCTTGAGACACAAATGCACTAATACAACAGAAACCTGATGTATTTCTTTATCTATAAAAGCCTACAACATTTATCTTAATTTACCTTGCCAAAAGCCTTGTTAGGATATTAATGCCCATTAATGTCTACTGCTTAGCCAATAAGATCTTTAAGTCCATCAGTTCAATAGGATAAATGCACCACACCAATGCTTCTAAAAACCCAACAATAAAGGCTCATGTGTCTTCGGTCTGTGATGTGATGCTGAGCCACCAGCTGGGATGTACTGACAACAACATAGTCATGGAGATTGTCAACCTGCCCTGTTGCCAGTGGAGTAGATGAAAGAGAAATATCTGGGAAAATGGGTTAGTGCAGAGGTATTTGAAATCTGCACTTCAATTATTTATTTATAATTGCAAAAACTTCAAAACCAAAGAAAATTTTTTTTTCTTTACCCCCAGCAGTCAAAAAATTTATACAAAACACATAATCCAGGAAAATTTTCCCTACCCCCCCTTACTCCTGTACCCAATAGTTTGCTTCTCTAGAATGAAAATCCCAGTCATGACTAACAATTCCATTAATAAAAAAAGAATTTGATCTGTAATCTATAAATAATTGCTGACGAAAGCCAACAAAGATTCTCCTTAGACCTTGCCATCCATCATTACCCTTATCTACCCCAAAAGCCTGCCAGAACAAATGAGTCAAGTACTAAATCACTAAATCTGTCCTGGAAAGTGAAGAATCTGCTTCCAGAATTGAGGATTCCTTATAGATAGTGTCTTGCCTCCAGCCATTTCCTTTAAAATTCACTGGTTAACTAGCATAAAGGATCTCTTTGGTCACACTTACAGAGGCATCTGGTTGGCAGGGGGAACCTCTTGCAGAATTTTTGCAACAGATAGTATTAAGTACATAGGATGAGAGCAAACAGGAGCATTAAGAGTTGTATTTATAAAAACGTGCTTCCTAAGTGCATCAAAAAGTACTCTGAACATGCGAGCAGAATAGACTAGACCTTCAATTAAAATTTAAAAACAGAAAAACTTTTTCTGTTATAAAAGGCTCCATCATGATAGCCCATAAAATAGGAATCTCCACATTTACCTGTAGAGCAGGGCAAAGATTTTCCACCTTTCTAACGCAAATTCATCAGCAAACCTCCATGCTGACCTGAAGGTCACATTGCTAAGTGCAAGGGCGTCATTTGCTCACCTTTCCTGTGAGGCTGGGACCCCTCTGCTGAGAATTCCAAGGACAGATGCCAGTAATGACAGTCACTGCAGACTTCAGACTATTATTTTTATCACTACTCTCATAGAAACAGAATCTGCTCCCTGAGCTAGGAAAAGGGCATCAGAAGATCAGTAGATGTTAGCCACCCAGTAAGAGAGGACAAAAAAGGAGAATGAGCAGTGAGCAACCAATAGCAACCACTGCCAGAGAAAATGCAGAATCAAAATCAACACAACCTCTCCTGCACAAAAAAACAAAAGTTGACATTTTCCTTTCTCTTTCTCTTCCCTCCACTGACAACAGTCCTTTTCCCAGCTTCTCTGGCACCTTTCACCTGTCTGAGAAACTTCTGTCCTGTCTGAGTCTTTGCTTGTGTTCTTGCTCCTCCTGTTCTCAGCCCATTCCTCCCCAACTTCTCCTTAAAAAAGACAGAATAGGCTTCCCTAACTTTAAAGCAAGTTCCCATCAGCTCGCTCACCTGTAAAAGTACTTGTACTTTTACCTGTAAAAAGTACTTTTTACCACCAAATATACCAACTCATTCTCACACTCTTTCAATTTGTTCAAGTTTAAAACTCCCCACTCCATTGCTCCCATAAAAATGTTCTTACTAGGATCTCTTCCAGTTCCCCAACTTTCAGTACTTGCAGACTCCTCTCCAGGTTCCCTTCACTTTCATCAAAAATCACCATATCTTGCATGCTTTGTTTTCCAACCTATTCTCTTCCTGTATATACCATTTATCACCTGCAATCTAAGCAAACAAAACACCTCAGGGCTTTGGCAAAGCCTTTGCTGCTTCTCCTCCCACCATTCTTTTTAGACTCTCCATGATCAGGCGAACCTAAGCTTTAACTACCACTCTTCCTATAGTGAGTCACAAATCTATTGCTGCTCTTTTGTTTTGCTTTGCTCTACCATATCCACCACAGCAGAGTTTCCATTTGACATATTCCACTTCAGTCAAAATTGTGTGTTTTCTCACAATCTCCCACGTTATTTATCCCATCTGACTGCACTGACATAGCTGTCATCACTCAGACCTTGTAGATAATCTTTGAGTCTTTCTTCCCCTCAAATGCACAGCCTTGTACCAAACCAGTTTAACATTACCAACAGATAGTAAAAGCCTAGCAAAATTACTCAGCGATTATGTGTACCATTTCTGACTTCGCTGGCTTTCTCTTTTTGTTCCTTTTTTTAAAAAATTTTATTCTTACTATTTTACAGTTACTTCACAAGAGGGAAGAACTAGGACCTGAGTCACGATACAACTTGTCTTGTGAATCAACTGCAAAAAATGTACTGTATGTATTCAGTTCAAATATATTAAAAAACATCTAAGCATACATGAAGAAAAAAAAAACAAAAAGGAAAAAACACCTTCCACAACATTGCGCTGCTTCCAGCAAAGAACCTGGGCCGCTGTCTCACTGTAATGATGTATAGAGAGGGTAAGAGCTTAACATTAGAGGAAATGGGCAGCTACTTGTGTCTATTGATTTTTATTGAATTATTAATGGATCTTAAGAGAAACCGAGTGAGTTGGATTATAAGCGTTAGCACTCTTGTAATTGAACTAATAAGAGGTTGTTTTAGCTTGACTAGACCGCTAAAGCATCAATTAGACTAAAAATAAATTCTAAGTATTGGATTCTCATATAAAGTGCGCTCTTTTCTAACCCTCACTTAAACTGCATGCTTAACATATATACATCCACATGTGGTACACATCTTGGTGGTCTTCCCTTCACGTTATTTTAAATCTCTGATCCTTGCTGAGGTCCATGATTTTTCTGCCTGACTCCTGCAGCTTGAGAGCAGGCTATTAGAATTGAAAATATGCTTAAAATAAAGTCAAAGTCACTCAAGGTTTACAGTCCTTGACAGAAGCTCTAGATAGCTTTGAAAGGATACAATACAACATTACAGCATTTCAGAAATACGATTTTCAACAGTACAAAGACTTGTTTTTATTTCACTTTGCCCCAGTTTTTTAAGAGAAGACAGACTGTTGAGAAAAAACTGTCCTTGTTAAACATGCAGTAGCAGATAGTGCTCACCAGCTTCCAGTGCAAGTCAGACTCTTGGAAGATAATGGAATCTTCGTTTCAGCCTCATGAAAAAATTGCTGGACTCCACAGACATTATACATTTTAAAAATATATATCACAGGAAATTTTTGAAAACAAGTATTGTCTGCCATCATGTAATGTTTTACTTGGCAAACTGTATCTACTTACTATTTAATTTCTTATAATAAATTCATATGGTAGTGTATACATGATAAAACAAGTAATTATATATAGCTATCTGTCAGACATGAAAGCAACCCGGGGGCTCTCCTTAGGCACCAAATAACTAGTCTGATGTAGCTGCACACTAAGAATAAAAATGATGTTGCATATGATTAATTAGTGAATTCCAGAAATCAGAACAAATTACTGAAACTACAGCTCATGATCCATTTCTCTTCAGCAGTACAGTGTGTTTGATATAGGCCTATTAATTTCAACTGCTAAACAAATCATTTTTCTTTCTAAAAATATGACAGCATCTCATCATTTTCAACAGTGAATCTCAAGAATTCTCTTAATACTTTTCTTTCCACTATTCTGAAAAAGAATGAAGAGGTAATATTTTAATGAATAAACTACTGGTATATATCAGACTGTACCACATGCGTATTTTAAAACTCATCATGGGAAGAAAGACATATGTATATAGAGTAGTATCTATGGTAAGGGACCGTGTGGGTGGATTAAACTGCATTTGATGTTTGGGCAGGATGTAAAGCATGTAGCATATTCCCACAAGCTATTCAGCAAAATATTGTCTGTTCTACAAAAATAAATGTCAATATCACAACTCATCTCTCAAACGATGCCCAACTAGCTGGAGTATTATAACAGATATAATCGCTGTAGCTGTTATTGCTCTGCATGATTTGTAAAAGTCTGTATTTTAAATGCACTCTGGTTTAATGTCTAGCACCTCTGTACATTTGTTACAGCTCTTAGGGATCCAGCTTCTACATATCATAAGATGTATTGCACATATAGACTGAGGTCAGAAAAGTTACATAAGGATTTTGGTACTCTTGAGCACAGTGGAAGCATCTAACTCTCTGAGTAGACATCTCCCAGCTACAAATGAAAACTGGAGATAAAAGTAAACAAGAACTACAGTAAAGTTTCACTTTCTTTTCTCTTTTGTTTAGATTGCAAATTTAAACATTTCTTATGAAAATGTTCGCCTTAATTTCTCTTTCCAAAAAAATACAACCTATGTTTTTATTGCAAGGTGAAAATGGTTATCCTCAGTAAGAGAAAATCTCTCCTTACTAGTACTGGAAGTGTATGAGTTTATATGAGATTCTACAAAAATCCCTTTGAAAGATGTTTCAGGTGTTTTTTTCTTAGTAACACCATGGTCAGTCTTGGCTATGGGTGGATGACAGAATCAGTCTGAATATCTTTCTCATAGAAGTAATTAAAATCAAATAACACTGAATCACCTCCTGTGAACTGTAAATGTACAGACCTTGCTACTGTTATAGGCAGTGGGACTACCTGTACACAAGTAAATATCATGCTTTATGCACCAGTGTCAGGTATATTTCCAGTACGTTTTAAGTTAGGAATGTTTTATCATCTCCCTGAATAAGAGCCATGGCAGATAAGCCACACTAGCACATCAAAATTGGCCTGAAAATTCTTCACATGTAGATTTCTCAGTTATGTAATGTTGGAAATAAGTTGGCATCTTCTGCCTTTGCTAAGAAAAAAATATTAATAATTGATAATACATTAACTGCTTACTATGAATATTTTATGTTTAATATAAATACTTTAATTGCTTTTTAATATAGATTTGAGAGGAACGTTCTGCCTCCCTGGAATGGAAGTATTTCTATCTACTTTATTAGCTTTTCATCCCAACTCAAAATGACAAGGAAATGGTTCAAATTCTACCAGTTAATGCAGATGAGAAACTACTTTTTTAATATATTGTGATACTATTGCCACAGCTCACTTGCAAAAAATAAATTAATAAATAATAATTTAGGTTAGCAAAACAGTTATCTTATCAAAACAGTACGATAGAGCTCCTAGGTAGGACTCTCACCATAAGAATATTGTGCATACTATGAAGACAGCAAAGCTAACAAATAGCACAGCATTGATTACTCACAAGATTTAAAGTAATATATTTAAATACTCAGGGCTGTGTCTGCATTTCAGATGTCTTCATGTGATTTACTTATATTCTTTTCAATATTACACTCCCATTGATTACCGCAGTTGGCCAGTATGATTGAACATGTATCCTATTGCAATTTGATAAGGACATCCCAATGAGGTCCAACCAAGTGTTCTTTCTAACCTATTTTGGACACCTACTCTGGAAAGAGATGGTTCATCCTCTAAGATTCCTCATTTCCTTCAGCCAAGGATCATTCAAATCAAGGCAGCTTATTCAAATGCAGATCTATACACTGAAGACTCTTGAGTCTCCCCTCGAGAGAAAATTATCAGTAAAACTGATAAAATTCTCAAATGTAGACAAAGTCACTCAGTCTGTGGTATTATCTCAGCTGTGTTCTTGAAATTCGGACAAATACGGCAACAGAAAAAAAGAAACTAGAAGAGTTATTGAAGAAAAAGTGTAAGTTAGATTAAAAATGGAAAAATGGCTTCAAAAAAAGTATATTTGATAATATTAAATGCTTCCAAACATTGTTTGGATAAGTTAGCTATGTCACGTACTGTGCAAGCAGTACAACTAAATTCCCACATATCGGATATGGTCCTCACAACCATAACTTAGATCTGGGACTGTGGCCAGCAATCAAGCACCCACCAGTCACTCATTCCTATCCATCAGGATAAGGGAGAGAATCAGAAGAGCAAAAGCAAGGGGGAAAGAAAAACAAACAAACAAACAATGGATTAAGATAAAGACGGTTTAAGTAGTGAAGACGAAAAAAAAAAGAAAAAAGAAAAAAAAATGCAAATGCAATAACTTGCCACTTCCCACAAGCAGACTGATGCTCAGTCAGTCTCCAAGCAACAGCTGCGTTAGCTTCTATTGCTGAGCATGAAGTCACGGAATATACATCATGGAAAATCCATCTGACTAGCTGGGGTCAGCTCTCACAGTGGAATCCCCTCCCTTGCCTTTGCCCACCTCAGCGTTCTCACTGCTAGGGAAGTTAGAAATAGAGAAGGCCTTGACACCAAACAAGCACTCTTCAACAACAGCCAAAATGCTGGTGTGTTATCAGTAGTGTTTTAGTAAAAATCTAAAAGAACACTGCATTCTCTCATTTTCTTGCTTGAGCTTACCACCCTCCCTCTTTAGCCAGCAGTTCTTAGAAATGCTCCTGAAGTAAAATCAGATTTTGTACAGAAATTGTTGAGCACTAATTTTAACTCAGAAACTCCAATTTCAAGCAATCCTTCAGATCACAGTCTCCAAAAGCTACAAAGAAAGACACCTCCCCTTTTGAGAAATGATACCGTGTATGTAAACTGTTCAAGGATGTAAGAAGAACACTTACAACTGCCACAAGCAGATTATTTGCAAACCATCTTATTTCAGCTGTCTAGTATTGCTGCCTGAGTAAATTTCACTTTTCCAGATGCACCAATATATCCTGGCAGCTAAGAGTCACAAACGGTATCCTTAAAAATTTCTTCAGTGTAGCTCCACCACCACCAGTGTAGTGGGCACTCAACCCTATCTCAAATATATCACAGAGGCTGACTGTCAGTTTGAGAGGGCTGCCAAGAATTCTATATTCAAAAGCACCTACATATCATAACCCATGCCCAACCTATCCACAAGGTATCCCAAACCACACAACAACCACCTCAGGCAGGAAGTTCATTTCATAGTACTTGGAATAAGGCTTACAGCATGTATATGAGGAAATCCCGACTCTTAGAAGTATTGCTTATAACAGTCCTCAAAGGAAAGATAAATGTGACATAAATATTAATAAATATTATTATTATAAAACATAAAGGCATCTATCAGAACAATATCTAAAGACATCACATAGTTTTGGAAAAGCATCCATTATTTCCAGGACAGAAGTGAAACACTTGCATCATTCAAAGGAAATTTATGCAGCTTTTCAACACCAATACTGAAGCCAGCTTCAAATATTCTTATTTTTGTTCTACCCTAAGGAGAAGTTCTACCAATGGGAGCGTTATTATTTCTATTTATTCTCTGAATTGTAACAGTACTTAGGCATGAATCAAGACTGGTGAAGTCTGGTTCTAATGCAGAATAAATGACATCCAATTTCGCAGTATATTTTAAGTTTGTTAAGTGAGAACATAGAAACAGCTATCACACTCATGGGCTCTAGCCGTTATAAAATGTTGTCTCTGAAAAGCTTTGTATTAATTTGTCATGTACATTTGTACACTTGGCATTTGCTAGTAATTAAAGCCACAGTGCCATTTGCAAGAAGAGTTTGTGCTGAGAAAGGGGGATGAGGACAATTTCAACCATTCAGGATGAGGGACAGGACTCTGAAAAAACTTGCCATTGCACTATTGTTACTGTGTCCTTTAGTGTTACATTTTTGAAAATTAAGATTGAGCGTCTTTCCAGAAATTACCAACTCAGTGCCCAAAGTGCCCAGTTGGGCTTGAAAAAGGGATGTGCACCTTGGAACAAATACAGGTATTACAGTCTCATTGGTTCCCTGCCTCTCCACTTCCACAAAAGCAATTCTAAAGTTCCATCTTAACTTTATTCCCCCTGTTGCCAGCATACAACATCTACACTCAGCCAAGGCCAACTGTTGACCCATGTGTAAGAGGTGCACAGTTCCAGTGTATGCTGCCACTATGGCACTCAGTGGGCAGCACAGCCCTAACTTCAGTCTTGGCTAAGAGAATCCCACCCGGGATTCCATATATGTTCTTAGGATGTTGTTTTCTGTATCTGTACATAGTATTACAATGATTAATTCTGGAAACAATGTCATATGCCCAAATAGAAGCATATGAGCTAAGAAATCTTCTCAAAAATTTGTCATGCTGAATTCACACCATAATTCACAAACTGCTAAATCCATTTATAATATGGATGCACTTATCTTGCCTATGATGATCAACTGTGTCCTCATCTAAACATTTCACCAACAGCGATGATCAAGAAGCTTTCTATTTTTCACTTGTTACATGCCTGGCAAGTTCTTCTCATAGCAACAGACTCTAATTTGAGTGATGCGGAGATCACTAAGAGTATAAAGCGTTTCTCTGCTTTTCAGTCAGCAGAGAAAAAATGTAGCAGCAGGAAAAAAAAGAAGAAAAAAAAAGAAAAAAGAAAAAAGAAAAAAAAACCTTCTGTAAGCACCTGATTTCACCGTGACTGCATGGCTTCAGTGCTCCCCTCAAAATGGAAATGGCTGATGAGTTCCCTGAAATGCAGATCTGCAACCTTAGCCTCTGTGTAAGTCCCCAAGGACTGTGTGACAAAAATGACTGGTGCTGCAACAAAGAACAAGCTACACAGCTGGTCCTGGTGTCAGATACCTGCTGAAATAAACCTGGGAGGTTTATTTCTGCATGATTTTTAGTTCTACTTCTTACAGCAGGTTTCTACCAAATGACTTACCATATGCATTAAGCAGAAATGTACGCTCCTTTTATGAAAACCGACATGAATTCTCAAATCTAACTTTACAGCATTAATGCAGCTTCTAATTCAAGCTGCAGGAATTAACTTTTGCAGAATTCAGCTGAAGAAACTTCTTAAAAGGCCCCAATCCATCCCAATTATTTGTCTGTCACCAGAGAATAGTGCTGGTACTAGGTGGGACTACGGAGCACTGTAGATTCTACTCTGAGACATTTAATTTTCAGCTCAGCTGACTAAATCTAGTCCAAATTGCTCATTAGCTAAAGGCCATGCTGCTGAGAGCACTTAAGCTTTAGTGTAAGAATGGCTTGATGGCACACTAGTCTTATGCCTTTGATACTAATGGTATGGGCTTGCAGAATCAGGGTTTTCACAAGAAAGAGTAACAGCAAGAAAGAAGATTTTGGCTTTCAGTGCTGCAGGGGGGATGTTTTGTTTCACAGGATTACATGATAAGAATGAAAAGATACAAATTTTAGAAACATTTCTTCTGATTAAGTAGCTGGTTGTACAGCTACTGTTAAGCAGCTGTATTAGAAGAGCCTCTAAAATTATAAACCATCATTCAGGATGACTAACTAGTATCTAATTAACACTAGTATCTAGCCTATTGTGTTTACTTACTGGGGAGGAAGAATGATAGAGTAGTGAAAAGAGTTATACAGAAATGCCATCCAGATGGTTGACTTTTAGGCTGCCTGAATACCTGAATACCACAAAAATAAAGGAAAACTTTCCTATGGAAATGTGTTTCTACTTCCAGACTTCAACCATAGCAACTTGCAACTTCTACACCAATGAGAATTTTTTTTAAAAAGAATTAATTGGAGAGATAATTATTCTAGCTGATTAATAAGCTGCCTAACTCACATTTAATAGGCCCATCACTCTGACAACTCATGAATCAATACGGTCTTCGCACAGCCAGTTACACAGTGGAGCTGAGCATCTTTGCAAGGTATTACCTTCACAGTAGGCATTGTCCTCTCGAAGGGCCCTGAAGCCATCTCGGCAGCTACAGACAGCTCTGTCATCTAGGTTCCGGCAGACAGAATGCTCCATGCAGTTATGTCCTTCAGTGCAAAAGTCATGGCCTGTACAGAAACAAATATGATAGAGGATTGAAAAGGAATCCAGGATTATAAACCAACCCCTGTCAAAGACAATGCTATTTTTTTCCAGTAAAGTTAAAGAATACTTTTCTATTGTTCATGAGAGGCAGAAAAGCAAATTGTATCAAGTGTGCAGCAATGAAAGGAGTAGTAAAGGCCATGGGAACAGACTGTCTCTAGGTCTTCACTTCAATTTCAGGTTATGCCATTGATCTGAAGGCAGCTGGGTAAGTGGCTTGCTTAAATCTGCTTACCTTCTCCTTGCTGTTAAGTACTTTTAGGACATTTCATAACAATGCATCCTTCTTCCTTTAGGTTTTTGGCGTGTTTGTTTGTTTGTTTTTGTCAAACTTTTATAAAAGAGCTCAGTAGCTTAGACATTCAGTAGCTCATTGACTAATGGGATTACTTTCTTTCCCCTAGCACTTACATTCCCAAGTGTTTTTGCAATCTTTCCCCATTTAACTAAAAGTCTTTGATTAACATTGACTCGTTTTGCTTTTCTCTTCCCTTTAGCTTTTTCTTTCAAGCTCCATTGACTGAAAACACTTCCCAGATTGCCTCTGCTACTCCATTTCAAAGAAACTTATTTTTAAAAATCTTACCTTTTGGCCTTCTTTATTTTCTTCTACTCCTAATTTTCCATTTCAATATTTCTTAAGTGTGTTTTCTACTGCAACTTAATTATGAATTTTTGAGATTCTGAAGTTCTTTTCCAGGCTAAAAGATTTAGAATGAGCCTTTTAACTCAGTGGCTTATTGTTGCTGCTGTTGTTTTTTAATATCTTATGTTTGCTTTCACTGAAATCTAATAAATAAATCAGCCTTTATTATTCTAAATCCAAGCTGTTTGCAGTAACTGACTTGAAGATTCCAAACTTCCACATCTGTCTGTTAAGATGTGATGTTTGTCTCCATTATTTTCACCACAATCTTATTTGTTTAACATTTTCCTCTGTAACCGAAACATCAGAATTGGTCAATCAGCAGTACTTCAATGATTTTTGCCAATGACTCTCTCCTTGTTTCAAAATCTCACATGGGAGAACTGAGGAACTGTGGTTCAAGCTCAGGGCGCCAGACTGGCGTAATAGCAGCAACTCCAGAATGTAAGCAAGCTAGAATTAGATGGTAACATTGGCCTCTTATGAAATAACAAACAAGTATTTGCTGTGAGTGCAGAATACTGTTTTTAACACTCCACTGGTATTCTGCTTCAAATTTTGATATAAAACAGCTTCTATCCCTATTTCCCCTAAATCATGTGAGCATGTTTTCATCAGAAAATTCTGGGAAGAAAACCCCCTACTCCAATGTGATGTTAGAAAGCCAGCATTCCTTTATTTTCACAATATGTACCAGGCAACTTGACAAATCAATTGTGCCCTCTCAGAGTTCAGGTTCTACATTTAAACAGTTAAGATATACATATGCAATACACTGGCATACATATTCATTCTCTTTCAAGATCTCATTACTTTATGCTAATGTTCCTCTTGGCATGCATGCTGGGGGCCTATGTTGGTCTTAGGCCACCTACATCCTCCTCTTTATTTCATCTTCCTCTTCATCACAGTGTCCTTTGGCTGACCTTCTGCTGCTTTTCCCTCAATCTGGCAAATGTTCATTGTTTGTTACCCTGTGCACTACAGCTCAAGACAATTTATATGAAACCCAAGAAAAAGTCCTTGCATTTGGTGGATGCAAAGATAAAAGTAGTGACTTCAAAGATTCTATGAAGCTGGACCACTCAGAAATAGAAAACTGTTCCCATATTAAGCAAAGAAACTGGAAAGTTTTTTAACTTAGCACACATGAACTGCTTTTTGCTAAACTAATATATTAGTCCTTAAACTAATATATTGATCTCTATTGCTAAACCATCCTATATCAATGTTAAACAAGCAAATGGCAGACTCTGCTTGAGTGTCAGTTCATACGCATGTTTTGAACTTGAGCAGATTATAAGCAATGTGAAGCAATAGAAATCAAACTGAAAAGGCAAAAAGAAAGAAGAGTCCATAAAGGCAAATGTCTTAGTACTTAAACTCAGTGACGTGGTCATGACACAAACATCAGAGACCTACTAATGTAGTGGAGTCTGATGATTACAGTTCTTTCTTTTCTGCTATGGATAAAGAAAAAAGTTTGGCTAATTTTACTTGCATGATATAATTTGGATGTTGTGTTGAGGAACATGGTTTAGTGGGAGCTATTGGTAATAGGTAAACAGTTGGACTGGATGATCTTTTAGGTCTTTTCCAACCTTGGTGATTCTATGATTCTATGATTCTATGATTTACCATAACTACCACAATGCTGCTATCTAACATAGCATTTATGTTAGAAGCAAAAAGTTCTGTAGTTCTACATGCATTAGAAGCTTTTCAATATTCATTGATGACAGCAAAAATGTGTGTCAAGAGCAACCTCTGCCTGTGGTAATATTTGTTCTTTGCCCTTTTGCTGTCTTCCTCATTGAAGTCTGAATTAATAACAAAGCAACAATCATATTTTTTTATTTCCTGGTCTGGATATCTTTGTATCAGACTGGCATTTCATAACTAAGAATGTACCTGTTATTCATGAAGTGGATGATAGGGTTGGGTTTTTTTGTTGTTATTTTATGAATATTCTTAACATTCGTGTCTCAGATGTACTAATGATGCCATTTAAAGAATGCTTCTTGTTTAAAGAACAAAATCCATGTTCCATGAGGGGCTATAATAGCATGGTTCAGGTAGGACTGAAAATGATCAGAAAGCACTAATCTGATATATATTAAAACTTTCTAGCTCTGGTAGGCACTACAACCACAGAATTATTTTCTCTAGGCCACACAAGATTTTATAGAAAATTGCCATGAAAAAAATTCTTTTTGACTGTGATAGTCTTCAAGAGCTATCAACTTTTCTTAAGCTCTTTTCTTCTACTTTCTTCTTATCTCTCTACTTGATGTCATTAATCATATCCTTCGTGGTTCCACTGAGCAGCACCAAAACAAGTCTAGCTACATTTTTCTTTTCAGTGAAGTGTATCTAAAATCAGCCCAAGAGTCTAACATCTTCTTTCATGCCAGGTACCAATTTATCATTATTTAACTTTCGGAGAAACAGACATAGCTACTTGAAGTTACAAATGCTTATATCTTTGAAGACACTGATATTACCACAGATCAAAAGACTGGGCTCAAGACAGAACAGTTCCTGCACCTTTGGAAAAGACCAGTACTTGTGTAACAGATAAAGTCACACAGTGTACCAAAACAGCACTCAAAGGTTCTGCTTTTAGATTCAGAGTACAACTCCAAACAGATCGACAATATATGATGCTCTTTGAACAACTGCACAGCACAAACTGTTCTCCAAAGCAGACATCTCAAAGCACTTTTTAGAAGGATGCTGAGGAACACGTTTTTCCAATCTCATTTTGTTCAGACAGCAAAATGAGGGGTAGAAAATCACTAATCGTGTGTACAATTCTTTGGAATTTTTACTCATGTTTGGTTAGAATTAAACACACAAGAGCCAGTGAATGTGTCTCACAGAATTTACGCTATCAGATATTTTACAAGCAACTTTTAGACAACATGATACAGGAATTGTCCATTCAGATTCACAAAGTCTGCTGTGATTACATGTAGGAGTGTCATATCCAAAAAGATCATGAAAGAGTCCACATAATCTATAAGAAAACAAAACAGCACTGAGCTTTTCTTATGTCCTGTTATTTTCTTACCTTTACAGATTTTGCAGCAACTGTGAGACAATGGGATCTGTTGAGATTCTGGGCAGTTCAAAGTTGCACAACTGTCTTTTGGAATACGCTGCATTTTGTGGTCCTGTCAGATGGAAGCAATTGATCGTTATTGTGGAAGAAGACAAAGGATAACTTTAGTTGGCTTTTGGCATTGTAATTTACAAACAAAAAAAGTACCTATGGTAAATCTAGATACCTTTAAAAACCATTTGAAAGAACAGCAAGCACAACAGAAACATCAGGAACTACCCTATGCTAAAACCTTCCCGTGTAAGAGAAAGTATAAGAACAGTTCTCATTATTTACCTTAGCATTCGAACAACTTGTCTCAAACGTTTCTCATAAAACCACACCCAAAAGAGCAAGTTTTTCACTGAAGGAAACAGGCACTGATTCCATCTTAGGAAAAAGCTTTCTTATTAAACTGGGAACAGCATCTGGAAGCATCTAATGCCAAGATGTTATCTGAACATCTTCAGGCATTTAGTGCAGGTCACACACAATCACTGCAGTATGACCACAGTGAAATGCCCATCTTAGTAGTCAGGCTACCACAGAAATACCACCTTTAATATCTTCTGATGTGCTCTATTCCTGATATAGCAAAAACAGAAAACAAACAAAGCAAACAAACAAGCAAAGCAATAACGTGTTCCTCCTATGCCAGAGAATCAGTAATTTGGTTAAGTATGAGCTCACTGAATTCAGGGCCCTGTATTTCTGCATGAAAGGAAATGCCTGATGAATATGCTATTGCATGTATTATTATTCCAAGTTTAGCATTTGATTTTAAGTCATCTTTAAACACAAAATATAAAAATGAAATGAAAATTACCACCCAAATCTTCCATTAAACAATTCAGCCTAAACCTGAAATAAATAAATAAAGCCAGATGCTGATGTGCATTGTAAACCAGGACAAACAAAAACCAGCGATCTTTCAAAATAAAGAAAATAACATTTGATAGAAATAATATCGGAGTAGTCTGGATTGCATTTAATATTTTTTTTTTACAGATCCTTATTTGGAACAGAATGTTTAATTCATTTTTATTGTTTTGCAATATTTAAACAGAAAAGTGCATAAGTGCATGCCTACAGCAGACACAATTGCTGTTTATGACGTTTAAAATTATGTGCTACTTGAAAAATGGAATTCTCTACACCACCTTGATAACTTGACCATAGGCCTCCAACCATGAAATCAGTACTTGTGCCAGTCCTATCAAGTCTGTCTTGTGTTGGGATTACAAATTACATCCCTTCATGGCAACTCCACTGTCAATATAGTAGTGCCAACATGTGACTTCCTGGCTGACCCACACAGTTTACAGCACAGGGATTTTCTGCTCTGAAATATCATTCCCAAGGCTGCTCATCAGAAACGTTGTGTACTTCACACCTTGAAAAAGGATAATATGAAGCAAAGCTGCTGCTTAATATTTCAACCAGGATCAGCAGACAGTCTACTAACACCCAGCATCATCAACAAAACACAGAAGAGCATGACCAATAGAGACACTTCATTCATAGTGTGCATCTGATACACAAAAAAATAAAAATAAAAATTGAAAAATGTAACTTCTGATGACTGTGAATTAATCACAGAGTTAATATCCCAGGTGCCACACTGAAAAATATAAACTCACACTCCTGAAATCCATGTGACTGAAACATGCATTTCCAAAATTATTTTTTGGCCATGTTCTCCTTCCTTTTTTTCAAAAGATTTCAAAGGATCAGAGAATTAAGCTCAGATGAAAAGCAATGACAGTAGGACAACGGTCATTTTTCTCTATAAGATACACACTTTCTTACAAAGACATGGAGATGTTTGGAAATTGCCAGGAATTTTCCCTGATGGGTGGATGGAACCCCTGCCTACTTCTGGAGAGAGGGCACGCCAAAGGGAAGGTTGCAAGCAGGTCTGAGAGCAGAATACTGGCTCTGAAGTCTAAGCACAAACTGCCATACCACCATGACTTATGGTAGTCAGAAAGGATTTTATACCTCAGTTTTTGAGTCATTCTAGATTTCCTGCAGCCCCACAAAGTTTGTACAGTGTTAAGTACTGCAGTTAAATCCCCAGACCTCTGCTGCATCTTCATGGAAGGAGTTTTCCCATTCATTCCCTAGAAACATGCATTCAGTTCTTCAGCTGCATGATGCAGCATGCAGCTCCCTGCCCAGAGATATTCCTACCCCATTCTTCTGCCTCAGCAGCAAAACAGGGCATGCCACAGCAGGTGGGTGACTCAGCCTGCAGTCATGGAATATATTTTGTCCTCCAAGTGCATTTGTGGTCTACAGAGCATCTTTATTCTTGCAGCACATTCTGGCCAGCAGCACAGAGTGTTCTGCTTAAAAATCAAATGACAAGTCTTCTAATTTCCAACATAAGAAAGAGAGCTGGACACCCAACATGCACCCCTTCTTTTTCTCATTTTTCACCCATCTTTTCCACTCAGAATTATCCTGAAGTCTAAATTATGTCCCCATCGTGTTTGTTCATCATTGGCTCAAAATTGTGAACAATAGATGTCAGTAGAATTGTGAACAGATGTCAGTAGAAACATAACGCAGCCTGGTGGGTCTTGTTACTGATGATGGGGAGGATATGTAAGGAGGAAAGAATGCAGCTCAGCCATCAAGCTGTGTAATCAAGGCTTGCTGCTATGCAAAGCAAATGTATTTGCAAAATTGTCTGTGGAACTCAGTAAGACAAAACAAATACAGGATGCCTTAGATGACTTTCTTGTTGCCATTTCCTACAGTGAACCTATCTGTATATTTCAATAGTGGAACTTTGATATTTCTAACACACAATAATTTTTTATCATAAAAAATGTTCTTACCTTGCACTCAAACAGAACACAGTCCCCTGAGCTTGAATACACCGTTTCTCTTTGTCCTTCAAAGTAGGTTCTGCCTTCAAATATGCACACCGCTTCAGGAGAAAATAAAAAATATCACAAAGATTTTGTATTAGGACTCTGTTTATAGAACCTATGCACTTCTTGAGAGATAATGGCATTTCAGAATTTAAAAACTGATTCAGCTGCAAGAATATTCTAAAGCCACCTGCAGGAGTATGGATATCACAGGGAAAAAAAAAAAAATCAGAGAAAAAAAGATGAAAGAACCACAAAGGCATGTATAAATAGAAGGTGAAGGATGGTGGAACTGCAGATGAGGTACTCAGAGACTGAGAGGGAAAAAGGAATGCACCGCAGGTCACACAAGGAAGGTGTGGCTGCCTGCCTGGGCAAAAATGAAGCACAGAAAGGCAGCTGGGGCCAAGAGCAACGCAAAGGGGAGAACCGCGCTCAGCAGCCGTGTGAAAAGCTCAGAGGTGAACAAGGGCTTGGAGATGTGAGAGCAGTGCAGGCAACATTAACAGATGACCGTTGTCCTCAGAAGGAATGTTGTCTGATGAAGGGCAATCACAGAAGCCACATATTTGCATTTTGCTATCACAGCCATCTGAAGTACCACCACAGATATTTCTAAGTTACATATTTGTAGCTTGATTATCACCATTATTTACCACTACTGCTAAAATATATTGTAATATATGAATTTTAGTGCACAGGAACAAACTTTCAGTGACAGTATTTTTTGTTTTTTTTTTTAAGTAGAGTCAAACCACGAATGACAGGATGACCCAGATCAGTTGTTGGTTATGCCATGATCAGGTCTCATGTCACTCCTGCACCCTGACGATGCCACCATTACAGCACGTGCTGATGTGGCACATACCACATTGCTCACTGAAATCCCCATTTGGTATTCAAAGGCTACATAAAATACCTGCAAAGCAAACCTCTTTGGATTTTTTAGAAGCATCTATTACTGCAATTACATTATGCAAAGTATAAAGGCTAAATAAGGTAAATACTAGATGAAGAAAACTCAATGTTTGCCTCTGCTGCTGCTGAGGACACAGGCAAGACTGATCAAGGAAGTACAATCATGAAACAGGAGTGGGTTACTGCTTTAAAGTTCTATATTACATGTTTGAATATAACTCACTAATCATTGACTTGCAGATGTAAATCAATTTTACTGCAATTCATTCACAGATAGATTTACCTATTCTGTTTAACAAGATGACAATTTGAAGACAATTTTAAAATCTCTGATTGTGCAAGAGCTTCTATTGCCTGGCCCACGTTAAGTACCTTTACAGCTTTCCCTTTGCATTTTATTATTTTTTTTCTTACTTACAGCTCCCTGATTTTGTAAACTTCTTATTACATTGTGAGTGTATGACAAGTCATGCCTTGAAACCAGTATTTAAAAAGAAGTGATAGGCATAGTGACAAAAACGTTGCATAATTTTCCCAAATTTCCAAATACGAGTTAAAATATCTTATAAAATATGAAGTATCTTGTGTGAAATAAGTATACACAGCCCTTCCAAGGAGTAATATCACTATAAGCTCCAACATCCCAAATCTCATGAATGACAGTTTGCTGTTAGACTCAGTGAAGCTCCTTAACAAAGGGAGGAGTCCTAGGGCTAACAGAAGGAGAAAGTGTGCATAGCATCCACAAAGAGGGATCACAAAGTGTTGAGAAAGTTCAGTATACTACAGTGCTCTACTCAAGCTCCTCTAGAAAAAAAGTATGTGGAAAAAATTCACATAAATCTTTACTGGGGACTAACAGATCTTGAATCCAGACAGGAGAAGAAAATCATTCAGTCATATATGTCACTTCCTACATATTACTGGCCATGACACTAAACCAAAATACTCATATATTAAGCCCTTTCCCCTGTCACACACGTTTTGAGCTTCCAATAACTGCTACAAATGACAAGAAAAAAACAAATACAGCAATGCCTGAGGACCAGACAGTGATAATGGACTGACAGCATATCCTTATGCTTCAAAAAGGCAGCCCATGCCTGCTCATAGGAAAGGCAAAAGACATCAAGATCATAGCTATTCTCTTGGAACAAAACTCTCTCCTGAAACCAAAATATCTTTAGTATATTAATATGACAACCTATACATCTTATGAAAAATAAATTAGTATCCATGCTACCTCACATCACAGTCCACTGAATCCAGTCACCTTATCAACATTGATAAACCTCTGGTTTGGTTCTCCAGAGAAGCTTAATATCTAAGAACATAAGTAGAAAAACTACCAGAAGACATGCGGTCTTCTGCAAAATCAGAAAGATATTTCTCATTTTACCAACAACCCTTTGGAGTTTTTGAGTGTGAAATTATCTTAACACGGTGCTGCAGTACCACAAACATATGCTTAGCAAAACACATCACTGGCTCAGTGTTTGACATCGTTTTAGTAATGGTCTGTGTTTGCCAATGCAATTGGTTGACCAATTTGGTGAGCACAGAGCATGCGTGGAAAGATTTCTAGTAAAATAAAAGTGCTAAACTTCTTATCCACCACTTTTCTCTTCGGAGAGCAAGACCTACATCTCAAGCAGTGTGGAACAGCATGTTTTTTCTGCCTCATGCCAGCAGTTGACACAGCCAGTACACATCTCATGATGGTGATGCTTCATGTCTTTATTTTCCTTCAGAAATAAAGATATTTCAACAACATGAACATCTGGACTAGAATAGTGTAATTGGAAAGTCCAGAGAAGATTTAATTTCTGCCTGGCTAGATGCTTCCCAGAATACTGTGATTAGTTTGTGATTGGTATCTCTCTGGGGAAACATATCATGTTTCATCTTCCTAACTCCTTTCATCCGACAGATTGAGTCACAGTCAAGAAATTACCCAATGATTAGCTGTTTCAGAACGTGATAGTTATTGCCTATGTAGGATTTCATCTACAGCTGAATTGCATAAACCATTTCTTCTTGCCATCAAGCTTCCACTTACTCCTACTATTCAAAACAAAATATGTATTATTCAAAGCACAGTTTTCTAAGAAGTTGAAACAGGAAGTCTACAAAGCATGGTAGGAAATTTGACTATTCTTGATCTATTTATATACATATGATGATAGAATGATAAGCATTAGTACAGTGTCTAAAAACATTATTAGCAAAATCTGTCTATATTCCCATGATTAATTTATGCAAGTGAAGTAACAATAATACAGCTACTTCTAGTAATATTTAACACTCTGTGATAGCATGGCACCTTCCTCATATACATTCAGTGAAAAGAATTCTGGCTGTTGTGTTCACCAACAGTTTGTCAAACCATCACTTTCACAACACTTTTTTCTTCCCTCTGGCCTCCAAATGACACTTTTCCTCCACATTTATGTGTCCTTAAAACATAAAATCCATGTCCCACCTAACACTTGCCTTCCATTCCCTGAGTTCACAGCACGTCACTTATATGATTTCTCACTTTCCTATGTATTGTCTTTGATATCTTGATTGTTTCTGATTTCCTCTGAGGAATGTCTGTACACTTCCCTTTGCTATCTAAGCTACTTTTGATTCAAACTTGTCACCAAGTGAAAGCAGAAAGTTTGGAATATCGATAAACTCCTCGATTCACTACATTTTCTTATATTCACAATTGCCCAATGAGTAGCAGATATAACTGAGAGCTCTGTGAAATTTTTCAGTACTTATGAAAGCACAAATTAATTCTGGTAATTCTATTTTTCTACAGCTTTGTTCATACATGTTGCTAGGATGTCATGGGGGAAGAATATTAGGAAAAAAAAACTTATTAATTTAATTTTCTGACTTCCTCCTTGAAATCTCCACTGTTCAGAGATCAAGCTTCAGGCACTGTATAAAATACATTAATCCTACTTTGCAAGCTTACATGTGCACACAGCGTGGAACCTTTATGTGGCTTTATCTTAGAAACACAAAAATAATGGTCACCTGCCATGAATTTTTCTCTCTCAATTGTCATGCCATTATGAGACATGCTTTCACCCCATCTCAATATCTTTGCAGGGGGGTTCAGGCATTATTTCTTATTTGCTCACTCACTGTTACTCCTCTGTTGCTGCAGTCAGTGAGATTTGAGATTTGAGATTTGCTTCATCTTATGTCATCCTCTTCAACAATTCAAAGTCCTTTCAGACTTCAAAAAGGAAATATACTGAGGCTTTTTTTCAGTCAGTCACTATTGAAAAGATATATTTACATGCTCAGCTTGCTCAGCTGAAAAAATAAATCTGACTTTAAATTTCCAAATTATAAGGAATCAATTCCTATCTGTATCTTATTTTTTGTGAGTCAGAAATGCTGAACATCTCTATTGCATTGAGAACACAAATTGGTTGTCCTACAGTATTTTTTCAGTCATGTAAGAGCATCTGTGATGCAAGCCACCTCCATTAACAGGCTGTTTAGTAACATGGGACAGATAATCTAAAATCAATTCTTTCATCTACCTCTCATCTTTTCTACATTTCCATTAATTGCTAGAAAGAAGTTATATAATTCATCTATCTCATATGTTCTTTGCAGTAAGTCTTCTGTGGAATTCATCAGAGCACCAGAACGAGGGCTACCTGAGGTATCCTGTAAGACCAAAAATCAATCTGAACACTGAAAAAACACATCAAAACATGACCAAAAATCCTGTTGATTCCAGTTCAGCTGAGGCAAACAGGCCTGACAGACAAGTATAACTTATGGTAGAGTGCAGAACAGGAAGTCTGGGTAAGAGCATGCAACCAATCAAACCAAGGGAATCACAGACAGCTGAAAGCAAATGTGTGGGTATCTCTATTTAAGTAAAGGTCAAAAATTCTGGGAGATGTATGAGTAAATCATCTAGAATTTTCCCTGGAATGGCATGAAAGAAGCCAACAAGAAACAACATGCTCACTTTTAATGAGTGAATAGATTTCTCCATAGCGAAATATTGTGTTATTAACATATAACCGTTCTAGTCTATGCAGCCAAGTATTCAAACCACAGATGAAACTGGAGACAGCTAATAGATTTTTTTACACTCATCAAATTAGCCTGCACTGAGTTCAGTTAACACTATTTTAAAGACAAATCAAAAATAAGAAACATACAAATATATATAGGCTGAGCTCAGACATTTTCAGACAAGTCAGAGAGATGTGTCCACTTCAATGCTTAGTTTTGGATGCTACAGTGAAAACAAACATTCAGGACTTTCCTCTCAAGTGATTTAATGTCATAAGCCACGGCAGAATTTAAAAACTTTCAGTTTTTCCTCATATAACTCTGGTGTTACTAATCAGATAATATATATGAAATAAGAGAAATATTTTGAAAAGAAAAATCCTGCATTTCTAAAAAATTACTTTTCAGCAATCGGGAAGATGCTTTACTTACTATTAATATCACACATGCCTTGGGTACTGTAACACTTTTTGATTTTAAGCTGTGGGATCAAACTTTAAGTGTTATAATCATACATTCTGAGAGACCAGCCAAAGTGTCCTCATATTTACTGACCAAAGTTATGCTTTCCTTTTTCCATTACTCGGCACTCACAATGCTGTCATTTTAACAGATAGTAATTAAGATATTCTGTCCACAGGAAAGAAAAAAACAGCAGATTGAACTATCCTGGCTCAAAGAAGAATTTTAATGAAGTCTCGCACTTCACTTAGACCATTTTTGAGAATGTGTCCATACACAAGGAACCTGAATACTGTTTGATGTTGGCTTCTCTTAAAAATGACATTTTTGCTACCCACAAAGCAACTTTAACTCGGTTGAACATGGCAGCCAAAATATTTATGCTGACAGATGCAGACAACTTTGGCTTTAGAGCAGTAGACCAGATTCTATTTGTTAAACACAGCTAAAATATTTTGGATTTTAAATATAGGATTTAAAAAACTTGGGCATGACTAATGCAATCAAAATGCCCACGTACTTGCCAAATTAACTCTGTTGGCCATCCGGTACTCAAAGGACTTTCACAATGAAATGTCAAAAATAAAATCCAATGCCAAGACAAAAGTGTTAGAGGGTGTCAAGAAGTGAAACGCAATTAAAGTTCCTATTAATTATATTGTATGACTATTGTATTACGATTTCATTAAAGGTTTATGATTAGCACAGCAATCTGCAAGACCAAGAGAATTCCAATGCAAACATTGAATGCCTGCTTAATTCTCTTTAAAGTAGGATTAGACATCTTCTGATGGACACCTTTTGACAGATATCCTTAAAAAGTAGTGACACACTTGTGTTTTAGTAGAGGTTCAAACATATTTTATTAAATCCTGATAGGTACTAATTACAGGGAAATTTCTGTTTCAGTTCCACCTTTCAGCTTCAGTTCAATCTTTCAGCTGGTATTGCTAGAGACTAACAAGAGGTGCTTTTCAGAAGAATTGTACTTACAGAAAAAAGTGTAGAAAAAACAGACATCTCCCTAAAATGCCTTCTATTTCTTGATGTGCTTAAACTCACACATAGACCCATCAGAAAGCCTCAAGTTATAGGAATCCATATGCAAAATAAGGTCTGGTGAATTGATTAGAACCCTGCTGAGAATTTCTGCAAGCAGTAAGGGTTTGTGGAAGGTCAGCACATGTCTTAATCACTGTTTTAAGCTACCAGAGGCAAATAGGAATCATCAGCAACATTAATTATTAATTACCATTTAACTATATTATAATAATTATTTATATTATTTATTATTAATAATGATAAATTTATTATTATATTATATTAATTACATAAGCAGGCTGTGTTCTCCATTGCATGCTGTAAGCCCAGACCACCAGTGAGCAAGAGGGCAGCTATTCCTGCAACAGCACTTATGTGGGGTAACCGTTACCTGGTTTCTCAGGTAATTCAAACAGAGGAGAAGGAATTATGCATTTTTTCACTGGGATGCTACTCATATTTTTACCATGATTTACTATGGAAAAGTAGAGCGCGCCAATTATACATAACTTTTTGGACAGATTTTTGTGCTTTACTGCAGAGATGGTTATTTTCTGCAGCCTTGAGGACACAAATAAAGTGAGCATATACGGTAAAAAGCAAGTTCCTCCAAAGGGCACTGTCCTCAGAGATTTTACAGTTTGTTTCACTTGACAGTGCTAAGAAAAAAAAGCCTGTGCAAACAGCAAAACTACAAAGTTTACCCAAAAATAGTAAATCTATTGAGGGTTGGACCAGATGAATTCTAAAGGCCCTTTCCAACTCAACCACTCTGTAATTCCATGAGAAGAACTTGAAAGTGACATTTCCATACACTCAAGTCACAAAGGCTACAAAAAACTTTTACTCCAGAAGTGTACATTTACTCCCAAATTTTTGGGGATTTGGATTAAAAACTTGCCCCAAAATTATTTATGCACCCACAGACTTAACCCATATCTCAGTGACTGTCACAAATGCTACAAACATTCCCATTCCCATCTTGACTCTCCTTTGCCCAGACAACTTCCAGAAGCACTTCAGCTAGAAATTCTGCTCTGACTTTGCTGTACATGCCTCCCTGGTGAAGATGCAACATCCTGTGACCTGACATCATCTAGCTCTATTACCATTGTTCATTTTACTGTGTTTACTTTCCTCCCAGATCCTATCACTTTCACTTCCCCTGGAAATGGAAGCCCCTTGCTAAGTTGGGTATTACAGCAATAGTCACATATACCTTATTTGCACAATGACATGGGCCAGGCCAATGCATTTAGAAGTTCCCAGGAGTGGATTAGTGCACAGATGGTGCATCATATCAATAGCTGTTGCTAGATCTCAAGTCTTTTAAAGCACCTGTATAGGTGCATCCACATCCATGAAGGAATTGAGCAAGATTCCATACTTCTACCTCCTCTTTTATCCATTTTCATTCCTGCAAAAGGAATCTGCCCATCCTCCCATCACTCTTCTTCGGCCTATCATCTTCCTCTCTCACTTGAACTGAAATGACAGGATTAGTTGGCATATTCACAAACACTCCAGAGAATTCTACTTAGCATCAATTCAGCAAAAGGTTGTTAAAACAGACATCAAGGTAAGCACTTTTTTTGAAATCTTGATTAAAGTCAGTTATGCAAATTGCCTTTCCAAATTTGTTATATACTCACTCTCAACATTCATTATCAAATAGCATATAATCCAAAACTAATCTAAAATTAAAATTAAAAAAAAGTTGCTACCAAGAGTTGGATTTTTTCAAAAGACAGTTTTAAATATATAAAAACCTATGCCTAACACTGTGCCTCTGTTTCTGAAGGCTGCTAGAAGTTGCTGTTATCCACTTTGAATTCCCAAACAGTAGTGTATTTCATGTTGAAAATCAGTTCAATACTTGAAAAATGTAAAAGCAGTAAGAGTAGATGCCATCAGATTCTGCTTTGTCATCACTACTTTTCCAGAGTGCACCTCTTGATTCTCTGACCTAATTACTGGAAAACAATACTCCGGAGTTCATAGGAGCTGATAATAGGGTTATTCCTCTTTAGTTTAAAAGGTACATCAATGAGTGAAAGCCTCAGAGCTGATGATTCTAACAAAAAAACAAAAAAAATTTAATAGTAAGGCATATCATATTACCTTTCTATGGAAACTAAGAATCAGAATATATATATATTAAGAAAATGTTTAATTTTTTAGTAGCAATTTATCATCAAATTTGCAAAGAAAACACAGTTCTACAATTTCACTGGTGCGGAAAAGAAATAGGTTCATCTTTAAAAATAATTCATTGCATTATGAAGATTCTCAGAAATGAGTGAGATGGGTTGAATAACTTTAAGAGAACACACTTTATGAATTTTACAAAACCTGTTCTCAGTATTTTTAGTTTTTTCAAGTTCTTGAAAACCCAAGAGAAAAAAGACCAGCTTATATTAAATAATTCTTGAATTTGTTTTCAATATACAATCAGCAAATACATTGTTTTCATTGGCTGCAGAGATGCAGTACAGCTGTTTATCAGAATTCAAAACAGTAGAATTAGGATGACCAAGCCACAACAGATAAGAAATTTGGGGTGGTACCCTGGTAAAAACAAGTACCATCTTTCCAACAGAATAATCCGGTTTTGTTAGAGGAAATTTCCAGACATAGAAAATGAATTCGCCTCTCATTGCCTGTGATCACATAAACTCAGTATACGAAGAATACTTCAGTACTTCATAAGAAATGTGAGAAGCAATAATGCTGGCAAAGCTTTATTCAAGATATAAGATAACATTATTACAATACTGAGTTAAACAGAAAATCAAGATAGCTTTTCCTTCCACTTCCTTCTAAATTCTAATCATTATAGCAGCTAAATCAATGGGAATAAGTATTTTGAGAGCAAGGAGAAAAGGAAAATTTTGCCCCCAAATGTTGAATAAACACAAGCAACTTGGTATGTGCATTTCCTGAACATACATTCACTTCCTTAGGATTATATCTAACACGCCTCAAAATCTGTCTACATACTGTATGTTAGTATTTCACAAATCTGTCTTCAGAAGGGGTTAGACTCAAAACATGGAATTTTATTGGAAAGAATGAAGGATGGGGCTCTTGCTGCCTATCATCAGTAGACCACAGAAAAGAAGAATGACTGGGACTTGCTTTAAACATCAACTGGTAAATATATTGTTAAACAGCTTCCCAGATGAAGCTACTGCCAGATGAGTGTTGCAAGGTACATACAGACTAGTTTTCAGTGAACAACAGAAAACAAAGCAAGGATTTTTGTTTGTTCCCACTGTAAGAATCAACCTGTCACTTCCTCTGAGTTTTCTGGGAGCTCAAGATGTCACAGTGGAAATGGGGACAAAATACAAGTGTGTGAAATGAGTGAATTGGCAAGGTCATTTAACAGATACATGAAAATGAGGGTGTGATTCTTTTATTTCTTTCTATGTCCACTTTAAATATCTATTTTTAAAATGCATTTATTTATTCCTACATTTCATTAGAGCAACTCTGCAATAATGTTACAAAAATGATTCGGTCCTTATGTGTTGATATCATACTGCCAACTCTATACATACAAAACCATGGAAGTTCATGGATAAGATTGAAGCATTTTGAAGTCATGTTCTGCTTCTACTAAGCAGCATCTCTGAGAACATCCATTTGCAAGATTGTTTCCTATGCTATATTCAGAATTGATTTCCCATTTAGGTGCCTTGAGGACCTACTAAGCTTCTAGATGTAGCATGATGAAAACATCTACAAAACAAGCACCCTATTCACAAGACTTTTAAATTGGCCCAGAGAGAATGCTGATCTTTGGTGAACATGAATAGAATCTAATGAGAGGGCGTAAAGAAAATGAATATGAATTTATAGCTCCTTGTAAAAGGAGTAGTGATACACAGAGAAACCAGTTTCTATTTCTTATCTGCAAAGTATTTGAAGCAATCACATACCAAAGGTATGTGTCTATTTTCCAGTTGAGTTCTAAACATGGTCTTTCTTACTTTTGGGATAGGAAAAACTTAATCTGATAATTCAACCCAAGTGTTTTCCGCCCCTAGTTTATTACATCAAACAAGGATATCACTGTAATATTCAAACACAATTGCAAATAAACACAGACTGGATACCAGAAATGAGCAAGATAAAACTGCTGTTTTCCACTATGATTCCTTACGACAATGCAAAACACAAACAATAATATCTTCAAATTTTATTCATCTGCTGGGGAAAAAATAAAAAAAAAAGAAATCAATATATGGAATAATTTTGAGGGATTTAAAACAAACATCACTAATTAAGAATTAATGAAATCCAGGAAACCAATCAATACTGTGCTTGAAAAAAAAAGTTTACTCAGCTTTTCACTGAGGGCTAGCAGAGCAGTATCAGAATTTTTGTTCACAAACAAAAAATTTCAGAAATTATTTCAATAAGTAGCAGGAAAAAAACACTAGTCATCTACTCCATAAAAGAAAGGCTTTGACTGGCTAAGCTTCCTAAACAAAAGGGCAGATTTTTTTTTTTAATGGAAACTGGTACAAATAAAAAAAAAAAAAAAAAAAAACAACTCCAAAAATTAGTAAAATGCTGGAAAAGATGCAAAACAATGATACAAAATGTGGAAATTAGGAAATTACTGCAGATACAGTCCTGGGCACAATGTAGTGAAGAAAGCAACTTGCAGAAACTTTTCTGAAAGACAACCGCGATGTCTGTTTTGAAGGGCACAGATGATGAAAGCATGAGAAAGGGCAATTACACCATGTCTCCCTTCATTTCAGTTTTGATGTTGTGTCTCACATGAGCAAAAGTTGCTATTACTTCAAGTGAAAAATATTTTCTACAAATGTAGAAAGAGTGACCGTTAACAGCCTGCAGATCTACAGACCGCAAATTCAGAAAACTGCAAGGAATGGCTGAGAAGAACAAAACAAGTGGTAGAAAGATAAAGTCATTTTATCATATACATTTCCACTGGAAAATGTGTAGACTTTTGCATTCAAAAAGATTGAAAGCCACTGGTTTAAATTATTTTCTTCATAAAGAGATAAATAACAGTAATGGTATAAAAGATTTTGTTAATCTCATTGAATCCATTTCATCCATATTTTTACTGTCCTTTCCTTAGATTGCCAGGAAACCAAGATCACATTTTTGAGAATTTTGAGTTGGTTCATATTTTCAGTATTTATTTTTTTTCAACTTCGATAACCTTCCCATTTTTTCATTTCACAGGACCTAAATACAATCCCATGGCTCCTAGCATTATCTTCTCTAGGCTGCCAAATTTCCACCTTGCTGACCCTTATGAACATGGTACATCTGTTAATAACAGGAGATATCTGATGCAAACTGATATTCGCAAAACTCCATAGGTCTCAACAGGTCCTGAATCCTTTTCTTTATTTTTTCCTGGAAGGATTCTGCTCTAGCCAACTCCATGAACTGCTCTGTATCTCCATCTTGCCATTTCTCTATGATCTTTTCCAACATTTGTAGTCTTGAGGTTTTCAACTAGAGTCAAAATCTCCTCTTTTTAGAACATTTTCCCATTAAGGATAATTTTTTACTAATACCACAGAAATTTGTAAAACCTATAGAGCAAAGCTCCAGGCAGAAACCACAACATTAGTTACAAGCTGCTTATTTGGCAATGTGCTCTTCGTTATGGAACAAAACACAAAAATCCTAAAAAGAAACAGAAAATAAAAATCCAGTGATGCAGTGGCATTAGTTCATTTCTGGTGAGAGCAAACAAATTGAAATCAATGAAGAGCCACATGAATATCCACATGTCCCAGAATATTTTTTGTCATTATAAATAGAACCAGATTTTGTATTTAGCTATTTTATTGCCACCTGACTAAGCAAATTCTTTTGAAATCAACATTACTGATGCTGGGGTAGTGGCATACTAAAGACAGGAACACTGCCAATCTAGCCACTTCCAGCTGTCTAAAAGCCAAAATATTCATATGTAACATATGTTAATGTTTTATTTGCATTGGAAATAAAATAATAACATGCTGAAGAGTTTTTATATTTTGTGAACTTCCTGGTAAGAACATAATGAAAAAAGAAATGGAAAAGAGTAGGCTCTTTTCTCTGATAACCAACACAAAAATAGGTTACAAGCAGGGCTAGGGAGAACAGAGGATGGCCTACAGCAAAATTTGCAATATAAAAAATATTTTTAATTCTCCACTGTTAAAATTACCAATATTATGCTTCCAATTTCTTTACTGTTGAATGCCACATATGTAGTATAATGTACCTTAATGAATAAGGATTTTCTTAAACATTTTCTTTTATGATTCCTTCCTCAGGCACACAGCAGGACCAAGATTGAGTTACTTTACCATTAACTGGAACTCTCCTCAAACAGTGATGCCTTGCCTCCAGATCTAGTCTTCCAGTTGAGCTCCATAATACATGACATCCGGAATAGTCAAAAGGCAGCCAGACTAGGAGGGAGCTGCACTTTTATGCACAAAAAGTCTGACTGATAGGTAATGCACCAACTTCCTTAATTCTCCTCAGCTAGTGTAGAACAAGAAACTCAAAGGAGACTGGGAAGGAGGAAAGTAAAGCACTCCTAAAAGTCCAATATTTGCAAGTATTTTAGTTTATGCAGTACAACAGTCACACTGGAAGAGGGCTTCCTGCTCAGAGGGAAACTGCTACAGAAAAAAAAAATTACACTGTGATGTAGGCATACTGTCCAGCTTACAAAATCTGTCCCCAAAAGTCCATAACAACTCTGGCACTGGAACAGATGTAAACCAAATATATTGCTGTAGTTTATGGGCAGTTTAAAAATTTCTGTAGCTTTACCATGACAGACATACCAGAGACTGAGCAGCTAGAGACGAGGGTCCTGTCACACCATTAGAGCTTGGTGCTCCCTACCAAGCCAAGAGGAGTTTTCCATTGTATTCAGCTGGCTTTGAGCTCAGCACAAGAAAGCACCCAAAGCATTCTTGGAATGTCTCAGTGTTAACCTTCCTGAGATGTTAACCTTCCTGGAGAAGAGAAAGCTCTGGAGAGATATGGAAGTATCGTGGGATGGAATGAAGAGGGAGCCACTCTACTCTGTAGTGTACACTGATTGAACAAGAGGCAATGAGCACAAAGTAAAACCCAACTGGGCTCATGGCCTACAAACATTCTAGTCCAAGTGACCATACTTGAGCCAGGGGTTGGAATGAATAATCTTAGAAGGTAATTTCCAACCTCAGTCTCTGATATTCTGAGGTGCATAGGTCCAATAGTATGAGCCATGCTAGGTACAGAGATGATATATGTATCAATTAAATTTTCACTATACCTTTGTAAATTTAAAATGCCTTTATTGACCTACATGAATGCAAACACATTCTCTGCTCAAAAATAATTTGTGCTATTTCTAAATAAATAAAAATGCTACTTTCCTTCTGCAGAAATAGAGTTGATAAAGTAACAGAACTGTAAACAAGCAACATGGCATGATTCATTCATGCAGTACAAGCTTGTATATGATGCATTTTATATGTCACTATAGTGTGATACTATCGTAGTATGTGATTCAAAGACTGGAGAAAAAAGTTGATGCAAATCATTGCATAAAACAAAGGCTGAAGGGATAGTATTCTGCTAAATGCTTAATAACACTCAGAAGTTCTACATGCTGACTAAAACAGGTTATAATAAATGTATGGTTCTAGGAAATAACCCAATGCCAGCCATCTTCCAGGCTTTTTTTAGTACTATTCTGACAATAGTCTAAATTTTCTGTTTTTTCACATTTGAAAAAATTCATCTTAGAATAACAGAATGTATGTTTTATTTGCACTTGTATCTTTAAAAAGCCACACAAATATTTGTAATCGAAAGGCAATTAATCCTTTGAATGAGCAAGACTTTCTTATCCTTCATATTCTAAAACATGCATTAAAAAAAAAAAAAGAAAATAATCATTGCTTCACTACTAAAAAAAAGATTTGAGCTCACACATGCTGTTTTGAGTGAACCAGGAAAGTGCCTTCCCTTTTCTCCACTCTAAATACCTGTTCTGCCCCTCTGAGCCCTGGCTCCCCTGCAGCACTGACACACGTGCCATTCCCCAGTTGGCCTCATGCAGCTGGGCTCTGCTTTCCAGCCTGCCTGCTCTTCTGATTTACTGCAGGGATGAGATGGCCTGTTCAGTAGGCACAGATGTAATGTTAGAACACACGTGCTCACTAATCCTGTCATTCAAATACTGAGCCACAGGCTCTTCTCTGTACCACATTAAATACAAGAGAAGCTCCTCTGGCACATAGGTGGTGGAGGTATAGGCTTGGAGCTGAGCTGCCACTGATATAAAACACCTAAAACAAGATGGTGCCACTCCTTCAGCCCACAAAAAGTGCCAATATTGAGGAAAGATGAAACTTTTAGTGAGCAGCATAAGACCATAAGTCCATAAGACTTCAATCCACCCGAAAAAATGTTAATAAATTTGCAAAGGTTGATCAGCATTCCTTAATTTTCCAGGTACAAGTTTTGCACCATCACTGAAGGTCCATTGCTCTGTAAATGAGAAGCAGATGGGCCTTTACAACTCCTTCACTGTGTGTTATTAGGCCTGATGAGCTGGGGTTTGTAGAAGTGTATTGCTTTGGGGAAAAACCAGAGCATCGTGAAGAGAAAAAGGAGAAATGCCCTTAACTTCCATTATATAATTAAAAATTTCTGTAAGCTAGCAAGAGAAATCGGTGCATCAGAAATGTATTTACATGATTAGAGCTACCATCTCCATATTTTGATTTAATCATTTTGTTTCAATACCCTTTCTGAGTCACAGAACCTTTCTAAATGAGCTCTTTCCAAGCTTACCAGCAACAAAAATGGGAGGTGATCTGATACAGCTCTCTGCTTCTTACATCTGCTTAAAGTATGGTGTCTAACAGAAGTTAGAGCTCAGATTTTACTACAATGTGTCACAAAATCACCTAATGTCCTGTTTCAGAAAAAAAAGAAAATGAGTATATGGAAAACCATAAGCCATAATTGCTTAGGTCTAAGCCTCCATAGAGATCTGTTGGGATAGATATAACTAAGTTGGGATTAGATCTCTAAGTTTCTGCAGTGTCACTGGGAGAAGGACAGTGATGAGAACAGAGCAAAAATGGAGATCAGTCTTTGCTGATGGGAATTATTACTGTGCCAGATAAAATTACAAAGATCTCTCTCTTCTAGCTGATGAAAATCAGCTAGTTTGTTAAAAATACACTGGCTCCATTTTAAAAATACATATATATCACAGCTATTGGAAGTGATGCCTTAGTGTTGATACACTAACCAATATGAAAGTCACCATAAAAGAATTTTCTGACCAAGTATCAATTGTCTCAGCTGCTAATACATTGGCAGTCCAGTCCTTTCGCAATTCACTTAAAGTAAATGAAATCGTCCTTGGACGTTTTAAGTCAAGTCCAAGGTCTACAGTGATACTTCACAGGATCAGCAGGGGAGCTTAATCTTTCCTTTTTGTGTCAGTGCCTATAACCACACAATGCATTTTTTCTTTGCAGAGGAGAAAAGAATATAATGATCTCTTGCACGCACCTTCTAGATAGGCTTAAAATTGCACTGAGAGTAGAAAAGAAAGCAGCCTCTGCTTTCTGGCTTCAAATAATTCTTCACAGGAAGCTCCCACTGATCTAAGATGTATGCTCTGGTAGTTTGACCAAATTTTGTGTTCAATAGCTTGTCTGTAGCTGAAACATAATCCAGCACATTGGCCAATTCATGTGCCTTGGAAGATCATAGCAGCTTCTATCCAATTAAGATTCACAGAAAATACAGTGGTAATTCAAATGCACTGTCATTCCTATTTACAGCAGCACTGACATTCACACAGAACAGAACAGAACAGAACAGAACAGAACGAGTTGTCTGAGTGTTCTCAACCAAAGATAGAGAGCTGGGGTAGAAAATATGGGTTTGTTATTTTTGTTTTAAATACAGCACATTCCATTCCACTATGGCATAGTTGTTATTCATTGTAATAACTAATGCAAAGACTAAACTCACAGTTTTACTTATCTAAAAGTTTGGTATTTAACCTAATTGCCTTGCCTCCCTCACTAGTCCATGGAAAAAAGCATACACTTCTAGAAGGCAATTCATCCCATCTATTCCAGGCAACTCTGAACACCACATGCCCCTTTCATTGGCTTTCAAGAGAGCCTAACTGATGATGTCCATATTGGGCTGATAAATGAAACAAAGGAGGTAAATGAAAAAGTAGATAACAACCAACTTAAATACTACTTCATAATCCTTAATGCAGTTCAGTTGTTAACACAGTTCATGGCAGCACTCTGGCCAGTACCAGCCAGCTCCCTTTGATGCAATGCCAGGCTACGCTTGGTGGTAGCACCTATCAGTGGTCATTCCCAATCAGCCACCTGGATGCAGATTTTCTGATGGTAGGGAAGGGCAAGAAACTGTGGCCATGCAGGTGTGAGACACAAGTGCCACCTAGTCCCAGGGCCACAGGACTGCGACCTATTTTATTTACTAGTATATGTAAAGCCACTTCAGACTGCAATCCCAAATTCAACATCTAAAGCCATGCCAAATCCACTCTGAATTACTCAAAACAAAAGGCTGTGAAGCCTGCTTGCTTATCATTGTGAAAGTATTAAGCATAGTGTGTTTTTACTTTTTGTTCCAGCTGTCACAACAACACACCCCACTGTTCTCATTTTTGCTGGCTTTGTCAGCACATCTGCAGAAGAAAGAAAGAGGCACAACAACAAGGCTGCCACAGCTGCCGCTGCCTGGACAGTCTGACCCTCCCCAGGTCAGACTGTAACTGCACAACAGACTGTAACACTAAACTCAGTGAAAGAATAGGGTATTGGGCATCATTTCTCGGTATTTACATTTCATTGTCCAATACTAAGGATAGCTGCTCCTTGAGCAGCAAATCCTAATTAGCTACTTTCCAAATTACAAGACATCTGTGTTCAGATTTTACCACGTAGGCAGATGCACCATCACCTGAAACTATTCTAAGAAATGAGAACAAAAGTTATTTTCAGAAACTATGCAAAAGCAAGCAGTCAGCTCTGACCCCCTGAGCCTTGGACAGTGTGAACTCTGATCACGAGCAGCTCACACTTTGAGCTGAAGTCATCAAGATGGCAGCATTCAGCTGCACACTCACATGAACACAAAGACTACTCAAAATTTTCACCAAACTGTTCCAGAGAAAAAGTGAGAGTCCTACATCCACACTGCCTCTAACTTAAACTCTTCACAATCTTTCATTGGAATTTATCTATCTTGTCAACATGACTAAAATTTACACTCTCAGTCTTTTGGTCACCAGGAACTGGACAAATAAAATGTTGTGGAGTTTTTGTTTCTTTTCTTTTTCTTTTTCTTTCTTTAGGCACTTTATATAAATTAGATGAAAACGGGGACAATTTTTCAAGAGAAGTTTTTATACTTTGACCTAATCATTTTTCTGGTAGCTTGTTAAGGGAGTTGTATGTGGCATGTTAGTTATCAATTGAATCACATGCTGACAAAACCAACAACACTGGAAACTAAAAAGCTTTTGATAACATTACAAACATAAAAATGGCAATACTAGAGTTAAATTTACAATGTGCTGTACCAGAACTCTATCTCACTTGCAAGAAGTACTAATGTTTAAAGACAAGGTCAGTGTCCATATGTCCATTCACATTTCTTGACCTTTGTCAAGGCTCCCAGTAAAAATAACAACTTCTTAAGATGTCTTGAGATGTGAGTGCTTCCCCATTAACATCTGAATAGAGAATTCCCTACTAAATTCACAAACAGAACATTACAAAAACAATACTTCAGTGGATCAGGTTTTCAAATACTTTCAATGTAGTCAAAGACTCAAACAGAGGCTTGAAGCATTTCTCATCACGCAATGATCAATTCCCTGAGCCAACTAGTATGCACGGAAATTCTGCGTAGTTGATTAAAAAAAAAAAAAAGTATTTGAATTTTCATTTCCCCTCAATTAGAATTAATCTACTTGAGTAAGTTAATAAGATTTCATAAAACGGGATGGTTTGTGTAACTTTGAACACAATTAAATATTAACAAACTCCTATGGGAGCAAGATCAATGGAGTACAAAACGTCTTCCTGAATTTTATCTTAAAATACAGCATTTTAACCAGTTAAATATATCCCTATGCCCTGCAAGAAGCTTTATACAGCAGTAGAAACGATGAAACGGCACAGAAAAATCTCAGCATTAATATTATAAAGAAATGCTCCTCAAGCATCTCATGCTTGATTTCAAAAACAGATTCTACCAGAGTATAAAACAGCCAGTGGATATGTGGCACATATCCATAATCAACATGAAATATTATATACAGTCCATCTAGACGTTGATTATTCTAAAATTCCCCTTCTCTGACCCTATTTGTAATAAAACCAAAATACTATAAACCAAAAGATAATCATCCATATTAAATGAAAACATTAAAATACCTCTATTCAGTTTCCTATTTAATGCTGTCTGACCTTTTAAAAAGAACCTTTCTAATGACTGGGTTATTTTCTGATCTCAGGAGCCTGGTACAAGTTTTCTCTTCCCTTAGTTAAAGAACAAGAACCATAAATCTGAATCTCCATTTCTAGTACACAACATACGGTTGAATGTACAGTCTTCTTGATACAGTGTTAGAAACACTGGTCTGAAGTAAAGCAAGACAATACTGGAATCGCTAGCAGTTTATTTTCAAGATCATACAGGAAAGCTGTGAAAAGTTTCTTAAATATATAATTTTTCTTTTTAAAGACATGTAAGAAATACCTATTTTTAGGGGAAAAAAAAAAAAAAAAAGAAAAAAAAAAAAAGAAGAAGAAGACATAAATAAAATACCCACAATTGAAGATGAATATTTTCTGGTTATCAGTTTCCCAAAATATTTCAGGGAAGTCTAAATTCCTCTATTCCTTAACCCAAATATTTCATTCACTGCCCAGTTCTTTCAATTATGTGTTTACATGAAAGTTCATTTTTCTTTGCAGATTACAAAATATTCATTAAAGAAAGCCCCACCGTAAAACTTACATTGACATTCTTTGCAGCACTTGCCATCCACATATGCCAGGGCAGAATTAAGAGGACAGCCAGAGAGGGGGCAAATCAAAGCTTCACACTGCACAGTGCCATTCTAGAAGAATAAAAAGTGCTTAGCTGGTAGTTATATTTAGCAAAAAGAGAGATGTTCTCATACATAAGAACTTAAAATCTATTTTTAAATGCAATGAACTCTGACAAAAAGCCATTTTAGCACAGTTCTTTTAATAACAAGAACAGAAACAATAACTTCAGAATATCTTGCATACAATCTTTCAGACATGTAAGATGTGTTCTTTGAAATTATAATGATCTAAGTTTTTTTTAAGAGGCAAACTTTTTTCAGGGTAAAACATTCTGCCAATCAGCAGCAAACTGACATATTAGTGTGAAATAGCAAGCTCACAGAACAATACTGAGCCTTCTGATTTTTACATAAAAGACAATACACTTCTAAAAGATAATAATTTCATAGCTGCAAGAAAAACCAGAGACAAATATGCAATGCATTTAACACAAAAGTCAAAGCATTTCAGATGACTATATGCAAGATCTGACACCATGGGTTAAATCTTACCTTCAATGACAAATTCCTAAAATCAAAATTAGTATCACACCAGAAATACAAAGATCAAAGAAATACTAAGCTTAAGACAAACCATTTAGCAAACTGTAGATAACGGAAAATCAATCAAAGTGCAGCAATAGTCTCTTCATAAGTTACCAATGGTCTTTGAATTAAGCATTTAATAGGTCCAAATTGAATTAATGAGTTTTAAATGACTGGACAAGAACAAAGATGCAATAGTTTGGTGCTTGAAAAGATACTTGCAATCTGTTCTGCAGTTCTGATACCCTTGGGAATCTCCCATTCACTTACATTCTTTCATGTTTGTGATACAGTGGAACATGCATATGAGCCTTACATTTTGTTCTTCATTGCTTTTGGAGATGTAACCAAAGGGAACTACAGGGAGTCAGACGCAAGGAATCTATTTTAAAAATTGCTAAGAAAAAACATGTGTTGATAGTAATAAAAAGCAGGTATTTATGCAGAGAAGCAGTTTGCAACTCAGCGCATGGGAATCACATGGTGCCTAACTATATTGCAAATGGTTTTAAGTTGAGGGAGGGGAGATTTAGTTTGGATGTCAGGGTAAGTTCTTTACAGAGAGAGTGGTGAGGTGCTGGAACAGGCTGCCCAGAGAGGTTGTGGATGCCCCGTCCCTGGAGGTGTTCAAGGCCAGGTTGGACAGGGCCCTGGGCAGCCTGGTCTAGTATTAAATGGGGAGATTGGTGGCCCTGCATGTGGCATGATCATTGAGGTCCATTCCAACCCTGACCATTCTGTGATTCTGTGAAGAAGGAATGACTTTAAGTTGTGCCAGGGAAGATTCAGGTTAGGTATCAGGAAAAAATTCTTCTGAGAAAGAGTGGTCAGGTGCTAAACAGGCTGCCCAGGCAGGTGGTGGATTCGATATCCCTGCAGATGTTCAAAAAATATTTAGATGCTGTACTAAGGGACACGGTTTAATGGGGAAATATTGGTGGTAGGTGGACAACTGGTCTAGATGATCTTGGAGGTCTTTTTCAACCTTTTTTTCTTGCATTTTGTTGTTACTAACTAGCACCCTAGCACACGTTTATAAGCAAACATCCCTTACTCTTTTGCTCCCATAAAAATGTAATCAGAGAAAACACCAGAGTTTTTGCATCTCCTTTCAAAGTGTAGCCATACCATGCAAGTGCAGTTCTTACAACCATCTGTCCAGGATTCATATTCTCTGTACGTCATGCCTTTCATTGTGCAGGTCCTTTCACAGTAGCACTGATCCAGCTTGTTCATTCTCTGCTCAGCTTGCGACAACTGTATTTACGGTTCACAAAAAGGTTGGAATTCATAAGTGGCTTCTACGTTAGCATAAACATGATTGAAAATGTCCCTCTTATTGTCAAACATGCAGTCAAAGATAATAAAATGACAGTTGTCAAATACAAGGTGACTGAACCATAAATCATTCAGAGATGGATTCTAAGATGCAAGTCACAATCCATTTCATCTTCTGCTTACAACATTCGAGGCATCATGAAACAAAGTGAATAAATGACAATGTGTATGTCTCCAGATTCCTCATTTTTGTGTGTGTGAACTGACCAAGAATCTTGTTGTACATAAATTATCTACAGATAGTGGGTTACGTATGAAAAAGACCTGAATCTGAGCCGGGGCAAGACTGAATGTAACACTCAAAATCAACATGTTTATTAGCTAGGTAGCAGCATTTTCACAGATACCTGAAGACCTGACATTTAAAAACAGAAGATTAGTCTATATTTACTGGCATGCTTTTAGCATGATCTTTTGGGAAAAAAAAAATAAATAAAAAGGTGAGAAAGAAAGAAGAAAAACACTATTTAGGGTTCTCAGTTCCGTGTCTTGCATATATTTTTTCTGAGCACTCCCTTGTCAGCTCAGATTTAGGAAAGTCTTGGACCGATAAATCTTGCTGCAATAAGCACTATAAGCACAGTCACCTATTTCAGTCCAGTTTGTTGACTTGTTAGTCTGATAGATAGAGCTTGAATACTTATGAGCCATTTTCTAGTTTGAGGTTTGGATTCTGCTTGCTATTAAAAAATATAATTTTATTTTTAAAAATTTTTTTTCAAAAGAAAGCTCTCTGAAATGAGAATTTGTATGTATAAATAGTAGACACAGATATCTAAATGCAAACGTATATAAAAATGCAGAGATGTTCTGCACACACCCACATGCACAAATCAACCAAAAAGACAGCAACTAAATCCTTATGGTCCTTTATTCTTCCAGGCCACACCTCCCTGTAAACATTACCTTAGCTGACGTTTTGGCTAAAATGTCTTGCAGTTCCATAATTTTCTGCACAAGTCCATGGAAATCGTTACAAGTTGGGCATGCTGGAATAACAAGATACACATACTAGTAACAACATCTTATGTACAACAGGTTCAGTCATGTCAAAGCTGACAAGCAATATACTGAAAGTTAAAGTTTTAAGAAAGCTTGAGGTCAAAAAGTAAGCACAAAGCACACCTTTCATTTTATGGTACAAGAATTAATAGACTTACTCCGATTAAGATCTGGGCATTGAGAAATAAATCCTTGAGGCATGACAAGTAATTGAACATCTTGCATTATGCCCTGTGTGCACATGGGGAAAAAAAAAAAAGAAAGGATGTATTATTTTTACCTGTCAAAACTACGTTTTTCATTCACCATGTAAAAGATTAAAGCTCACATAGAAAAACTTCCTGATAAAAACAGTATTTATGAATACATAGTTTCGTTCACCCAATGCAGAGATGCAGAAGAATAAAGAGAAAGTGAAATAGTTAGAAGCACATGTAAGGCGTACCGAATCATTTTTAAAGATTTTAAATATTAAATGTCAAGAAGTAACTATGTGGCAAGAGTTTGGTTGTTTTTAATTCATTGTTATTTTTAGATAGCCATTGCAGAAAAAGCTTGAAAGTGACCTTTAAAAGTAATGTGAAAAGCAGCTGCAGCTATAGCTACTTTCAAACACTCTCTTAAATAAAATTCAAATTTTTTCACTAGGCTACAACTGTCAGACAGAAGGGCAGATGAAAGAAATCTGAGTCAGGAGAAACACACTCACACAAACCCTTTATGATTTTAGTATGGGTCTTTTCACGAAGCATGCCCTGTGCCAAGGAACTACATATCTCTTACACAGCTGTGGAGTTGCACGTTGGCAAGAACGTGGGAAAACAGGAAGCTTAATATGAAACTGAAATATGCCATTTGGAAATGCTCCATCCAGAAGAGATCACACACTTTTGGGCAGAATTTACATGCATCCTTAGTCATTAAGATATAATTAGCAGCCACTTTGCTGCTTTCCAAAAGCAAAGGCCAAATAGCCATGCTATCATGCACGCTCCGGATGTCACTTTCTTCCAGGATTCCCTCTCTGTATCTCTAAAACTCCTTCTTAGAAGGAAAAGCAAAATAATTTCAACCAGTCTCAGTGTGCTTCTGAAGTGAATGTTTCAAGACAATAAGAAAACAATATAAATCAAATGCAAAATGTCAAATTTCATCCATGTACACAAGGCATTCCATATAGATGTTGCAAAGTCACAGCAAAATAGTTCTGGCTTCAAATGAATGACTCAGGGTGACCTACATGATCTATGGAGAAGAGAAGATGTTTCTGAGGGGCAACCAAAAAGATACGTAAGTATTCTAGCATTCAGGACAATTGGATGCTTCCCCATGCTTTGCAAGGAGCTGCATTGATTATCTGACAGTGGAAAAGTAAGGACGTCAGAAATAGGACTCCACATCATGACCTCCCACAGCACGTCTTCTGAAAGGCAAGAACAAAGTTCTCTTTGAAGAACACAGTTCTTGACTTTCAGTTCTTCACTGAAAGCTGACCATATTCAATTCTCCTCCCTTTCTTGGCGCCATTAAGCTTAAATTCGTGTCTACTCAGGGTACAGGATTTCTGTGAAAAAGAAGAATTGCAGGGTCCAACCCATTCAGACTGATGAGAGCTTAAAGCTTATATTTCACTGAATATTTGGGCAAGCACTCAAATCAGTTAGCTATTAACCAACAAAAAAGCTCCTCCAGCTATTTGAGGAGATGTATTCATCACATAGCAGCTGTGATGCTAGCAGAATTCTGCCACTTGACAGGAATTCAGGTTACTTCTTATCTCCTCAGAGTAACAAGCAGGAGACTTCCTGAGCTGCCAAATCATGAGAGGCCATGCATAGGCTCCAAAAAAACTGCTGGCTCAAATTAAATAATTTCTGGATGTTAGGTGTGAGAGACTTTATACAATACAGAGATTACATAGCCAGTATTGCTCTCTCAGACTTAAGATTCTATAGTGAAACAGGCACAAATATGTCCTACTGTGAATATGCATTGTTTTAGGGGAGCAATATGAGTATCGAAATCAAATATAGACAGATATAATCATTTCAATAAATGGCTAATGATTTTGAGTACTTGGGTCCCTCTGGACAAGCCATTTAAGACTCACTGACAGTAGCCTGATTTTCTGAAACAACTGAGCAAATAGAGCTCAGAAAATCCAATAAGTGAAGTTGTCACACAATGAGTGCCTAAAAATATTGTTGTTCTATCTTGTTCTATTGCTTTTATACAGGAGAAGATGGTGACCCCCATCTCACTACAAGCTCTTTTCAGGGAGTTGTAGGGAGCAGTAAGGTCTCCCCCAAGCCTCCTCTTCTGCAGACCAAATGATCCCAGCTCCCTCAGCCACTCCCCTAAGACCTGTCCTCCAGGCCCTTCAAGGCTTTGTTGCCCTTCTCTGGATACGCCCCAGGGCCTCAATCCCTTTCTCGCTGTGAGAGGCCCATGTAGGCTCTCTAAAATATTGAGAAATGCTGAAAGTCCTCATCTTCCAGACTGATGTATCTTCTGTACAAGAGTCAGATTTGCAGAGGTAGTCTAATAATTTGTATTGTGTTATGCTGAAGAAATCACTTAGCATAGTGTATCTTTGCCATATCTGTGCTCTCCTAACAGCTATCAGTTTCTGTACGTCTGCTAAACTGGTTTGCATTTGTAGCTGAGGGAAAAATTTCAGTGTTTTTTGGCTCATTTTGTTCTTCTTGAAAAGCAAGGAAAAAAAATACAATTAAAAATACAGTATCCTACTGGAATATTCATTTTTCTATACCAAATGAGCTTCTTCATGGTGACAACAAGTTGGCAAAAATAACTGAGACAAGATGTGACAAGGCACAAATAAACGAATATTAGAAATAAATATTAAAAATTATACATATAACTATAAATACATAGAATGAATGAAGTGTGTCTGAGATTAGTTTAGGCAATGCATTAATATTTTCTGATTTTATTATAGGATTCAACTGCCTATAGGGAGGGCAATGGGACTGCACTGTGTGTGGCAAGTTCAGCAAATTTTGACAAATGTCAAAGGTTGCAATTTTTTTCCGCTTGGAGGAATTCGGTGCTTCATATCTTTGCCTCACACAAGCTTCCATGTCAGATGCCATTTTGTCAGACTGCCCTTCTGCTGCCAGCTGTTGCATGGCAACAAAATATAACAGGATACTGGTGGGAAGGTTCTGCCTCTACCACCATACTACCAACATTCACCTCCGATATTGTGGACCAAAGTAGTAAAATAGGAGGCATAACTTTTGGATCAGCCCTCATGTGTTTATTTGTTTGTAAGTTTATACAAAAGGACAAACAGTAAGCAAAAATGCACATTGAAATATTTTCCTCTGTGGTAATGAGACTGGAGTTCTTCAGACTATAGTGTTCTGTGACAAAAATTACCTACCTAGCTATTAAACAGACATCAATATAAACATTTATTTCCTGGAATTGCATTCCTCTTGGCCATTTACTTTTCTCAGTCTTAAACCGCTTCACAACACACCATGGCACTAAGAACTGCTATGACTGCAGAATTACAGACTGTCTGATATTGGAAAGAACTTCCTGAGATCATCTACTCCAACCCTTTACTCAAGCACAGCCATCTAGAGCAGGTTTCCCTTTAACATGTGCTAGCAGCTTTTGAATATCTCCATACAACCACAGAAAAAGTATTTTCCTATGTTCCAACTGAATTTGAATTTCAGGTTTTTCAGTCTTAGTCATACTCATATTCCATCTACATACACTCATGCCAATAAACTGAGTAAACTCAGCTGAACAGAACTACAAGTCTCACCTGACAGACCCTTCATATCATGAAATATTTACTCTATTTACACTGCCTAAAGGAAGAGTAAACTGCATTCACTTTCACCTTAGTTCACATTTTTCTCCTCTGCATACCTTAAAATAACCGTGTGCATTATTCCTCTGTCCTAGCCAAAAGGTTGTACCCAAAGGTAAGTCCATGAAGGGCTTCTCCACAACTCTTTCATAGATTCTGAAAGGCAAGAGAAAAAGTGCGTCCCAGGTTGTTACCCTTTCATTTACTGAGAGCTGGAATGTTCCAGAAGTGACAACTTATTATAAAACAACACTCTTTACTTACTTATTACAGTCCACATGTAAAATCAAGTGAGAGGCACTGATTGCTAAGGAAAGCCTGTGCCACTTATCATCTGCCAGGATGTATGGGAATACTTCTGTGTGGGAGCGATGGCTGCCTGTACGATAATGCAACCGGATTTCATTTCGATGACCGCTGCTTTCCAATTCCAGATACCTGTACCATAAATGCATCACCATGTCATGAACCATTCTTATCAACACAGCAGCATTTTACATCACATAACTTCTCATTACAATGCAGGAACTATTAAAAAGAGGGGGAAAGAGAGAAGGGATACAAAGATGAAAGCAGGCGTTTTACATAATGGAAAGTTCTATCTTTCATGTAAGAACACAAGGTCCCAGGCTAAAGATTTCTTCTTCTAGCAACAGTACTTCACAAAACATGATCTCACTGAAAACATAATTATCCTATTATGAATAATTGCATTATATCCTGAAAGCACAGTATGGATACTCTAAAGGCATTAATGCACTAAAAACACCACCAAGTTCTGTGATAGGTACATTGTTAGCCATTACCAACAAATGTAGTAACAACTGAGACAGGGCACTGCCTTGTTTGCTTTTGGATATTCACTTTACACCTCTTTTCATTTTTCATAATGAAATTTCTCAAAAGAAATTCAAAGTCAAGAAATACTAATTCTTAATATTTTATGTGTATATACATAAATTGTTAAATGCATATGTGGTTGTGGTGTATATATATGTGTAATATATATATATACATACACATGCATTTATATGCATATATATGTGGTTGTGGTGTATATATATATATAAAATATATACACATATATACACACACATATATATAATATATATATATACATACACATGCATTTATATGAATGTATGTGTACGTAAATATATGTATATACTGAGTTTAAAAAGGTATTGCAGTTGTCCCAAGATGGATGCACCATACAACAGGTTTGCAGATTGAGGATGTAGATTTGGCAGGTTAAATGACTGCAGATTATTTAAAAAGCACTTTGTAACCAAACTTGCTGCATTCTCAAACAAACCTATTTCTTGTATACTGAATCTCTTCTAGGAAGACGTTTACGAAACTATTTCTCTTCCAATTGTTGAGTTTCTCATTTTTAAAGTTCCTCCCGTAAAACAGGAGGAAAAAATAAAAACAGAAATGAAGATTCTCTAATAATCATACACAACTGACAGATAGAGTAAGGAAGATAACAATATGTAGAGAGATACTGAAAATCTAATGGGCAATACATTTTTATATAGTTTTGCTGTTACATCTGCAGTCAGGCATGGCAGTGCTTTGTAAATCTGTGTGTGCATGTGTATTAGGGCAATGTAGTTTCTTTCAATAGGCCATCCATATTAAAGAACAGACAAGAAAATGATTACAGTTTTCAAAAGTGGAGATGAGGAGACCAAATCAAAACCATCTTGTATAGTCATTATCCCTAGGAGGAGGATGGGCTCACTGCACATCTCTCCTTCCTTCAGGATTTTTCACAGTGAAATATGCCTAGCAACAGCACAAAAACAATTATCCTTTTGCAGAACTGGCAAAGGGCAATTTCTTCTTCCTCCCAGTATTAACAAAGCAGTTAACTAAAGTCAGCAGTAAATTTTATAATCTGCGATCATTTGCCTACTCATGGCCCAAAAATAGTTTCTGCACTGGCAAGAAGTTTGAACTAATTGAAGGCTTGGCTGGCAAAAAAAAAATGGGCAATAGTGGCAGAGCATCAGTCAACTTAATAACCTCCTTCATAACTCAAGCGTCAAGGATAAGAATAAGGTCATGCTCAACCTAACAAAGAAGGGGAACATTATTGAACAGGACTCCTCCAGCAACTTACAAATGAGTCCACCCACTTGCAGATATAATTTGGAAAAAGGAAGTCATGAATGTACTGAAACATTATCTACTGTTCCAGCCAACAGCTAGCTCACACTCTCTTCAAAGTCAATGGCAGGACTGATCCCAAGACAGAGTTGCAGCAGACAGGCAGGAAACAAAGCAGAGATACAGTCAGTATGGAAGCTGTGAAATGAATGCTCGTGTTGCCTCTTATACAAGTGACATTATGAGATGCCCAAGAATACAAATCCCCTGAAATACAAATTCCCCCAAAAAAAAAGACATTCTGTAAAATTTAAGAAATGAAGAATTGCTGAGAGATAATGCTGATGTTCTATGATGCCACAATAAGCAAATGAAACTTCCTGTACAAAGCTGTGCAAAAATTCTGGACACTTGTGGTTTAGATTTCACTGTGATTAACTCACTGCTTTGAGATGCACATCAATCTCTGTTGATACTACATTTGGTAAACTGTAATAAATGTCTTTACCTAATGAAGGCATTATGATTTTTTGAGAAAATATGTATCAAAATTAAAAAATAAATTAATAGCCATTAGGAGAATTCTAATTTATCATTGATTGATATACTGTAGAGGCAGCAGGAAAAGACAATTAGAAAAGCAAAGGCAGCGATACCCAAAACAATATTCCCTTTAGTCTGAACTAATGCTGAGACACAGAAACACAGAGAACTGAGTATGAATCATTTCATTTCAGTTTTTACAAAATACTACACTTCATATTCTACCTTTCCCTGTTTGTTTTACTTCCAGGACTTAAACAGCTCTGGTTCCATTTAACAGATTTCAAAAGACAGAAACAGCCTCAGGTCTAGCAACAGAGCCTGGGTGGGAATGCCAAGGCTGCCGGAGGCAAAGCTTCTCTCTCTTCTGTGAGACTGCAACAGCACACGCCTGGGTGTGCACCTTCCAAGGGTTTGGAATGACAGTTGAGAAAGTAAGCTATGCATAAGCAAATAGCTCTGGATGTTAAAAACTTGTTTATATGAGAAAAATATTTTAAACTTCTCTGTATTCTCAGGACTACTCTATTGAGAGATAAAAGAGAGTGATCTTGTTTCCTAAAGGGCTTACTTCCCAGGGAAACAACAACTGCACCACGCTGCAGGCATTTCCTAAGAACCTCATTACAGGAGTTTTCAGGGAACTTCATCAGCTGAATGACCGTTTTCTTGCCTACACCATCCCATCTCAGTCCACTCATCTCGGTGCCATCAGCCAAGAAATTCAGCATAGTAATGTCACTGCTAATTATCCCAACAGCTCCTAGCTGCTCTTCTGCACTGGGAAGGTGAACGGCTCTTTGAGTAAAGGATAGGCCACAAGGAAAACCTCTTTTCTCAGAGGGTGGTGAGGCACTGGCACAAGCTGCCAAGAGAAGCTGTGGATGCCCCATCCCTGGAGGCATTCGAGGCCCAGGTTGGATGGGGCCCTGGGCAGCCTGAGCTGGTTGGTGGCAGCCCTGCCCACAGCAGGGGATTGGAACTGGATGGGCTTTAAGATCCCTTCTAACCCAAACCATTCAATGATACTATGCTAAACAGCGTGACAGGAGGATCTGCTTCTACCTTCACTAAAGCCCACAATCCCTATCACCATTTAATCAGTATCAGCCTATTTGATGTTAACCTCCTAAAACCCACACATTCTTTGTGACAAACAGAAGTAACTTAGCAGGGAGATGACATGATACAGTTATAATGTTTGACATTTGAAGAATAAAATGTTAACCTTAAAGGTTGTTGCAGCTCAGCAGAGCACTCTGTGCTTTCACAATCATTTCAAAGGCAACAGCCAAGGCCACAGTAAGACTGACCAGTCTGTGTAGAGACCAGCCAGAGAGCAATTCCTGCTGTGCTGACTCAGAGGAAGAAATTTGTCTCAATTGCCCCAGAGAAAGCTGAGAAAGGAAACAGTGATTATTTCTCTGCTGCCCAGCACATCTGTTGTAACCACTGTGTGCGGATCCTAGCATCACAGCTCAGTGGTAGACCTGCAGTGCCCCAGGGCAAGAGGTCAGCACTGGACATGTTCTTCATGCTCCCAGATGCACATGGAGACTGCAGAAGTTCAAATCAGGATGTGCAGTCAAAGCCTTGAGATCTGGGAGGCAAAACAACTGGGGATGTGGTGTATGAAGTAGCAGTCCTTCAGAAGAGGGAGGTATGGCCCTTCAGCAAGTGGTCAGTGTTAGTAATCCCAGCTCTCTGATAACTCATCTGCTCATTTGACATCCCAGCTCACACAGCACATGCACACTGCAGCTGCTTACTCTTACTCCAGGCAACTAACAAAAATCAACTTCAGTTTAGAGCATGTAGACAAGCATTTTAAAAGCTAAAAGATATTATGTCTGAATTTATTACACAGTGGGCTTTTGTCTTTTTTACAACTTTTACTACTCTCAGTTACAGATACAGTGTAAAAACAAGTTTTCATGGCTTTTTGATTTACACTAAGAAGAAAAGGAAAACTAATAAAACCACAGAGGAATATATATATAAGAAAAAATAAATCCTTGTCTCTGTTTCTGTTACTTATGAAAATCATAAAATCATGATACATAGCTTCTGGCACTGTCTGTGAAGGTGCTAACTGCAGACAGAAGCACACCAAGGAGGATCTGAACTATTATGCAGAACGGACAGCAGTAGGCCATGCCATAGATCTGGGTGACAATGTCTCTTGGGAGGGGGATCTGAAAGGCAAATCCAGGAAGGTTCGGCCTTCATCAAAAACAAAATCTTAGGCAGTGTTCTCACAGAGTTGGAGCAAGAATCAGGAGCTGAGGTTGCATTGGTCTCCCCAGAGGATTCAGAAAGGAGATATCCTCCCAAAAGTTGCTGATCTGAAATTTCAAAAATTAAGGGCTGGTATTACAGCACATTGTTCATTTTGTCCCAGTTTGAACTGTGAATATGAATCAAATTAAATTCCAAAACAATAAATACTTTTTTAAAACAGAATTCTTGCTCTCATTCCTCCCACTGATCTCACTAACCTCACTTATCAGTATGTTCCTTCCCACTCTGCTTTCACTACCACACAGCTCTGTTAACATCTACTTTGTCCTTCTGAGGCTTCCTATTCTACCAAATATCAATGAAGGAAGAATGTTGTTTCCCAGAACAAACAGAAAAGCAATGGAATAAACCATACATTTCACTCTCTCAGCAGACAGCAAGACTGCAAAAGCAACAAATCTTCTGATGTATACTGATATGTACTAAAAGAAAGTATATGCGTTCAACCTAACTCCTCCCCTTTCCTACTCTAACAGAATACAGATTTCTTTGAATTTCTCTGAACAAATACATATCAAACAACAGCAAAGAATAGCAATATCTGTCAAAATTCACATTTCAATACTTTCAGTGGTGTTTAGCAGTAGATAAATAGAAACAAATCTTTTATCTCTTATTCAAGTAGACCTGTCACCAGTCTGAATTCAGACTACAGAATCCAGGCTCATAGGAGCTTTTGGTAACAAGTTCTCCACCAAATGACACCGAGTTGTCCGGCACTGCAGTGATTTACATCAGCAGACCAACTGACCTCTCTTGACATAATAAAGGTTACAGGAAGGTATGTTTTAAGGTAGGTGCATTCATTACTGAGAAGAATTTACATTGTATTTGCAACATTCTCCTTTTCTTTTTTCTTTTTTGACAGGAAGCATAAGCTGTACTAAAGAAAAAACAAGCAATAATGACAAGGCATCAATCAACCAGCACTTAAAGAAACAGCACTCACAGTGCTGTGAGATTAAACTCAGTGTAACACAAAACTACTGCTTTACAAGTACCTCCATCCAACCATACATTCAAGGATATAAGTTAAATTCCCAAACAAAAAGAAGCATAGAATCTTTCTCTCTTGGGTAAAGAGCCTGGCCAAGGTGTCACTAAATACATAAGGAACCTTACATATAGCTTTTAGCATCTTCTTAAGTACTTTAATACTGAAAGAATGAGAGAAAATATCATTTTTTGAAACCTTTGATGAAACATGCAAACATACAAACTTTGTCAAAAGAAAAAAAGTCCGACCCCAGAGAAGTTTAAAATCGCTAGAGGAAGTCAGCTCAAAGGAGATGATTGACTGTTACAAACAAGTTGCAAAGGGTTCGTGATTATTATCAGAATAGTAAGAAACAGATTTGCTCTTTCTAAGAAACAAAGATTTACTACCAAAAAATAAAGCAAAACAAAACCCAGAATATTACAACTGTCCATGCATCCAGCAAAGTCCATGTGTCAGCAGAATGGTTAAAAAAGCTGAAACCAACTAGCACTTCTTTAGGCATAGGGAACAGCCACATACAGCTTAACTTTTGAAAATTAGTCCCATTTTATTCTTACCTAATATGTATGTTAGTGATGGGAGAGGAAAAATATCCCTCAAATAAAACCCATACTGTTCATTTAAGAAGTAAACATTGAAAGCTTTTTTCAGGGCAATGTGTTTGCAGCAAATCTTGTAACGTCAGAAAGAAGAGACTTAACGCTGCAATCCAGAAGTAGAGATGCTCATACATCAAAAGCATACAACTATTTTAGTAAGATAGTCAAAAGATGCAGCAAAATTCATGCATCAAGAGTTTTCACCTCTGGCAACCTACCTCCTTGGATGGAAAAATGCATAACAGAGAAATTGCATAAGATAATTTCCTCCTAGATACTGAAAAGGTCTCACGCTACTGTACAGAGCAGCATATTTAAGAGCAGATAATCAGAAAACTTGAGTAGTGGTGAAAATAACTATCATACAAGGCAGAAATTGAATCAATTAGTAGAGAAATATAATGAAGTGTAGGACATGTCCACACTATTCTACTGATTTCAGTATTTTGCTTTCAGGTTACAAAAACAGTAATTGAAGGAAAGAATGGTTAAACTGCAATCCAATTATTTCATCATTTAAGGGCCCTAATATACAGAAACTGAAGAGATACGGATATAACGTCAGTTGCATAAAGGCATCTAATCACGAAAAGGAGGAAAAGGCTTTATTGCATTGCTCCACTGTTGCCAGTTAAATGAAAATATACAACAGAATAGGGATGACTAACATACATTAAAGCTCTGTCACAGATAAAAGTTATCTCTGCCAGTTCTTTCATCATGAAGCTCAGATGAATTCAGAAGCGAAGGTAGGAGGCTAATAGTGCTTAAAGTGAAGGCTGAGGATAAGCACAGAGCAATCAGTGTTTAACAGCACTTCCACACAGACTTCAGGCATCACTTCATTAACAGCATTCAAAATATTTAACACACTGCTGTAGAGTACAAACCATTTTAGACAGGGCAGTCTGCGTAGTCAAGGTGATCTTTTCAAGTTAATTAAACATTTCTAACTTCTATCTTTCAGACATAAGCAGTACACTGCTGTGCCCAGCAATTTGTCTTTATCTGCCTGAAACCCATCTGAACAATCAGAGATGTGCAATTTGGATACACCTACAACACAATAATATTCTTGAGAGGATGATTTCCAATCTGTACTCCACAACCACCACCACCTGAACTCTTCCGTTGCTCTGAACAGTGGGGGGGAAGTAATTTGTGTAGAAAAATATGAGCAAATCTGAAAGGAAAATTTATATATCCAGTTTATGATTCATTCAGAATTCAGAAATCAGAAAAATTATCTCAAGTACATCACTTTAAAGAAAAATATGAAATCTAAAAAGTAACTTTCATTTGCAACCAAAATTTAACCTCGGTTGTTGCAAATTAGCGTATGTGCTCTGAAGTGCCCAGATCTGTGCAAAAAGAGGATGTTTTTACTCTTACTTTCAAAAATGTGTGAAGTATATCCTGAACCACTGAACAAAGAAACATACTTTTTTCCAATTTTTAAAGAACATTTTGCTTTTATTTTCCCTAGAAATTAGAACTATAAGTTGTTATGAAAACTGTGTAAAATAAAACATAAGAAAATCAACTTGTCTGATGAGTGATTATACCTACTGGTTATTGTTGCCTCCAGCTTTTCTCACCACCATTTCCTGAAGGCAGAAAAGCAGGAGTCAGCACTGGCCCTTGTAAACTAAGAATGTAGCCAGGTATGACTGCCCCACAACACAGGAGCTCAATACCTGCACAACTTCAGTGATTTCAGAGGAGCAACACAAAGCTGAAGCTGGTGCAAAGGAGTCCATTAGCGGTCTTAAAATGACTGCTGTGACAGAGTTCACAAGAAGTTGTTTAAAAATTGAAGGACTGTTGCAAAGAAATCCCTGGACAGAAATGGGCATATCAGAGAGATGGAAATCTGGCACGGAAGAAGCAGTTATTAAATGCAAACCATATAAATGCTTCCTTTATCTCCCTGCAGAGAAGGACCTGGGGGTTCTGGTGGATGAAAAACTGAACATGAGCCAGCAGTGTGCTCTTGCAGCTCGAAAGGCAAATGGTATCCTGGGCTCCATCAAAAGAAGGATGGCCAGCAGGGGCACAGAGGTGATTGTTCCTCTTTACTCTGCTCTTGCGAGGCCCCATCTGGAGTACTGTGTCCAGGTCTGGAGCCCAGTACAAGAAAGACAGGGAGCTGTTGGAGAGGGTCCAGAGGAGAGCCACAAAGATGATCAGGGGACTGGAGCACCTCCCCTATGAAGACAGGGTGAGGGAGCTGGGCTTGTTCAGCCTGGAGAAAAGAAGGGGTGACCTTATTGCAGCATTTCAATATCTAAAGGGAGCCTACAGACAGGAGGGGAATCAACTCTTTGAAAGGGTTGATAATTGCAGGACAAGGGGAAATGGTTTTAAGTCGAGGAAGGAGATATTTAGTTTGGATGTCAAGGGGAAGTTCTTTACGGAGAGAGTGGTGAGGTGCTGGAACAGGTTTGCCCAGAGACGTTATGGATGCCCTGTCCCTGGAGGTGTTCGAGGCCAGGTTGGATGGGGCCCTGGGCAGCCTGGTCTAGTATTAAATGTTGGTGGCCCTGCCTGAATTGGGTGTTTGGAGATTCATGATCCTTGGGGTCCCTTTCAGCCTGGGCCATTTTGTGATTCTGTGATTTTTATTCTCCTTCATCATGAAATAAAAGCCATAACATACTGCAGAAGACTCAGATATTAGCCTAATTCCAATGTTACCAACACCAAACTAGACTAAACCTCAGTTTTTGCACAATTCAATCAAGTAAAGCCTATTGTTACACACAGGCAGCACTTTGTACATTCTAGTACAGAATAGAATCATAGAATGGTTTGGTTTGGAATGGAACGGACCTCAAAGACTATCCAGTTCCTCTGCTGTGGGTCATCCACCCTGGCCTTGAGTGACCCCAGGGATGAAGCATCCACACCTTCTCTGAACACAGAACAGGATAGAGAGTAAATATTTAATAAAAGCTTAAGGGCATATCTGGTTTAATGGCCACAAGCACTTTCTGGCCATACTCCTGTTGAGACTTATATTACACCTGCTAAAAACAAAGGTCTGTCCTGATAGTAAGTAGGATCAGACTAGATGTAATATTTTTAAAACAAATTCAGGATTGTTTTTTGTTTTGTTTTGTTTTGTTTTTCATTAGATGACCTAATATTCTCTGCAGGAAAGCTATGAAATATGCAGATGGAGATAAATAATCTATAAGACTTTTTTCTTCTCCTTTGATTATCCTTGTAGGGAGACACCAAAAACAAATAGAGAGCATATATCCCTACAGAAATTCTGTAAACAAAAATTAGGCACCACTTAAGATGCAAGATACAGAGAGCATGCTGGTTACCAATGGCAGTAGGAAGTTTTTTTCAGCAAGATGCATTATCTTCAGTTTTCTTTATAATGTAATAACATTTGAATCACAGTATTAAAAGTTTCCATGGTTAAGAGCAAAAGGGCTAAAAATGCTGAGCAATGTATCTGCAGTTAAAAGATCTACAAAATGTAGACCTTATTTCAGCCAGAACCCTTGAAAAATGCAGGCTTCTTGCTTTCAATTGTACTTAGACATATGAAACTCCAAGATGCAGATAAACAGAACACAGAAATGTAATAACGCAACCTGTAAATATTTAAGTTTTGAGAGAAATTTCACCAAAAAAAGTGTGTTGCCAATATATTAAGAAACAACAACAACAAAGGAACCTAACTACTCATTCCTAAAAACATACCAATATAAAGTAATTGGATTTTCAGAGTCCTGCTTGTTAGCCTTTTATAACCGTATTTTACATGGGTATAAGCAGATGACATGGTCCAACCAATGCAAATGAGATAAGAAGCAATATGTTTGCACGGTCACATGACCTGCAAGTCAGCACAGCTTTAACCTTTATTTTTCTTTGGTATCAATTCAACATATTCTTGTTAACAGAAGAGCAGTGCTGTTCCTTTTGTCCAGTCTTACTCACTTCAAGGACTAACTACCTCCTCAAACAACACCTCAAATCCTTTTGCAACCCTCTGATGAAAGTTCATCACACATACTCTTTGTACCTTACTATCACAGTCTTTGTGTTCAGGAGCTAATATTTTCCTCCCAGTTGACCACCATCCAAGTGAATATTCATCAGGTTTGGCTCACTACATTACAGATTTTTTTAATGTTCTCTTTCTTCATGCCATTCCCAGGAGCAGGAAAGGCTCTACAGCAAACAGTGCTTTTAGAAAGGCTATGCTTACTCCTTTTTCCAAACACTGAGTTTCACATTGATGATCTCTTCGCCCACCTCTGCAGCTCTCTTGGCAGAAGAAGAGCAGCCTGCGTCCATTCTAAGACATATACCTAAAAACACTCAAACAGTACACTGTGAACTTGTTCTCAAGCACTTGTTTACTGTCAGGAGCTTGCTCTGGCTAGCTCTGGAGAATGCTATCACCCCAATCAGACACATGAAAGTGATAAAAACAGAAAAAGGATGGCAGAAAACTCCTTTTGTTAATGTAATAGAAGGAAATTTGAGCACTGGAACTTCGTATTTTATACCTGTCCAGATTCACACAGCCATCAGTTCCAGCTTAGGGCCCATAAACCATGAAAAATACAAGGCAGGAGCATTCCCTATGGCAGCATACATCTTCTGGGTGACAATCAGAGGTCACAATTTGCAGCAACAGCAAGAAACCAAACGTAACTAAAACTCACTTGCTTCCCCTCAGGGCAATTTTTACTCTCTTTTCCAAACTCACTAAGTTTCAGAGAGGTGACGTCTTTCCCCATCTCTGTGGCTATCCTGGCACATTGAAGTTTTGTCTCTCATTTTGAAATAGCAACTTTAGTTGTGTTAGTTCTATCAGCAGCACAACCAATCCCTGCTCTTATAAATGTAGAAATAAGCTTAGCTAGATCACAGCTGGCCCTACAGACCAACTTCCTCACTCATGCCAAAATAAACTTGTCCATCTGGGGTGATCTACACTTATGGTGGTAAAATCTGAATTAGAAACTCGCTATTCCCAGCTGCCCAATTCTGCCCATTGGGCACTGCTAGCTCTTGCAGATGAGAGGGAGGCAACAACTAGCAGAGAAGCCACGTGGCACAACTGTGATGCAATTTCAGTAAGCATCATGCAAGAGGCATTCAAACACCCCCTTGCAGTGTTAAAGATATGTTCATACACTTGGCATAATGACCTATAAGAATTTTTTTTTTTTTTTTTTTTTTTTCCTCCAAACAACTGAATTGTGTACAATGGGACCTCTGGGAAAAAGAAAGTACAACTGGACCACTTTCCAGCACAAAGTAATTGACAACAGACCTCCTAATAAGAACTTGTACACTTTAAATAAATGAACAAACAAATAAATAATATAAGCAGATATTTTAATATGCTTGAACATCCATCTTCCGCCTATCTTTTTATTTCAGCTCATTGTACACATGAAAATAGAAAGGACTCTGAACCTAAAGCAGAAATCATCTGTTGCTGGTGCCGATGACTGCTCAAGAGGTGCATATTTTATAACTCCTTTTCATTCTGCCACAGAATCATAGGGAGGTTATCTTTATTAGCCATTACTTGGAGAGAAATACAAAGAAATCTTACTCCTCTACTGGTTGTTATCCTATCAAAGAAATAATCCTCAAATGTTTGGGGTAGTTTACTTTTGTTATTTAAAGCTGACGCTACTCTGAGTCAAGTGCTCAGCTTCTTGTTCTGGGCATAAGGCTATAACAGGAATTTTTTGTTTATTTTTTACAGCCCACAGTGTTAAAAACTAATTGGTGAAGAAGCAGATGTATAGGACCGGGCTTTGTGAATCAATGTGACTGTGCAGATGTGAAGGTTTCACACCAGTTGAGCATCTGGTCCTCATGGTTATGACCAACGAGAGAGAACTTTCCATGCCCTCAGCAGCAAGAGACATTTGAAAAGTGGCATCTGTTCCACTTTCCACTGGCAGATTTGAACTTGTGAATTTTTATCAGTCTACACAATATGCCAATTCATTCTCTCTCTCTCTCTCTCTCTCTCTCTCTCTCTCTCTCTCTCTCTCTCTATATATATATATATATATATATATATACACACATAAAACCTGCCATACAACAATTCCTTTAATTTATGTACAGTTTTTGACAGTATAAGTACATACTTCCATTAGCTAGCATACAGCCAGTGATACTTACCTGTGATCTAAATGATGAATAGAGAAAATAACCCCTGAATTTAAATGGGCTTGTTTTAAGGTCACCAGGATTGTGAATTCATATTTATTTCTCAACTTCTGAAAAAAGATTTCAGCTGTTTCTGGAGACGCTTTTACACTTCTTGAAGTATCTAAGAAAAAAATACAGAAAAAAACCATTCAGTATAAAATCTTATTTTACTGTACAATCTCAGCTCAAAAAGCTTACAGAAATAACAAGCTAGATCTGAGAAGCACAATGAACAGCTAGGCAAGAGCAGGAACAAAAGTATTTTAAACACCAGCTCTTACATGAAATGAGAGCCATTTAGACAAAAGTGTGCACATTTTCTAGGACATCCATTCTATTCTGGGTAAGGGGGGGTTGTTGGTGACAGTTTTCTGGTGGATTTTTTTCACAACAGGCTCATGATTCTTTTACTCTCTCCATAGATGGCCAGATGGTACTTTGATATCTCATCCAAAATGAGGACTTACTTGCAGTCAAGCACCGAGAGACAACGCTGGATATGAGCCCAATTTGTGAGGCGCAACCTGATTTTCTTTTCTATGACTTCTACAAAAACATTGTGCTTAACAGTTATGCATAATTATTTAAAAAATAAAAAAAAAAATTAAAAAAAGCTACCTTTAGGGAAAATTTACGCAGTTAAGACTTATAAATGAACTTAAGCACTCATCATTTTTCAAAATGCATTGCTGCTATTAATCACTGTGTACTCCAGTTGTTTGGTATGTTACTGCTTCTTCTTGCACAGGACATCATGAGTATTTCATAGAGTAACTGCACACCCATAAAAAAGATTTTGCTGTTAAAAGTCCATGTATAACCAAGGCTTAAGTAATGCTTCTGCTGAATTTATATAACATACTTAAAGAAAAAAAGGCTAAACTTCAAGCCCCCTGGAGAGATAATTTACAAAATAAGATGTTAAAATGTTAGAAAAACAATTCCCAAGGTTTTCCATAATACATTATACTGGAAAAAAAAAATAATATATGTATTTAATGCATAAAATCAATTCATTAGAGTGTGTAATCAACTGTGTAAAAACTAAATCAATTCACAAGCTTCTCATCATAACAATTTAACCATCATGCTCTAAGTCAGGGACACTAATTCAGGGACAGCAACTGCAGCAGAGAGCTTACTGCAATGGAAACATTGATCTCCTTTGGCAGAGCTGAAGCTGAGCTCTCAAGTAAGCTGACATCACTGCTCTAAGAAAGCGGTTTATACTGCAAGCTGCACTACAGAAATACAACTTGAGAAATACGGCTTGGTATTAACAGCAAACATTTTAATGTGGTTTATGAAAGAGGAATGTTTTTAATGAGTTTAAGAAATATAACAATCTGTACAAGTCAAAAAGTCCTAAGCAAGCTCTTACACAGTATCACACCAAGCTCCGTATTTGAATCAGTTTTCTTAACCTAGAGGAATTTAAAAAATACATAAATAAATAAATAAAAATCAAAGATAAGAAAAGATTCTTTAAAGCATTTTTGTGAAACTCTGAAATTTCACATCTCTTCTACTGTGGGTTGCATAACTCTCTCCCTGTAGCAGACATCCATGGTATTTTAATGGAATTGTTAATAAATCATAAAGCAACTCAAATACAATTACATCAAAGCATTCATTTATAGCCAAGGGACACTAACAGAGTGGAGTGACATAGGTTTCCATGCTGGAAGATGGTTTAACCGCATTAACAATTTCCAGCAATATAAACAACCTATTCCCAGCAGACCGAGCAGAAGAAGGACACAGAAGGAACATATTCTCTAATCACGATCACAAGCTGCTCATGCACTGCTGCTCTTATCAGCAGCTTTCCTATCAAAGTACAGGGCAAAACAAGAAAATGCAGATGTGAAACCAACTTAGATGCCTGCAGAACCAAACTCCTAGATGCAAAGCACATCCACATAGTCAGCCCTTCCTGACTAATGAGAGAAGATGCAATGAGGTGTAACAAAACTATATTTAAGTGTTTGTGTGCATAATCAAGAGTGTCTGCCCTCAGGAGCAGTCTCTGCCTGAGGGGCTTGCAGTCTCCAACCTCTCTGTCAGGAAGACCGCGCAACTTAAAAGTAAATAATGGTGGCAGAACCAAAGCCAGAATGAGCTGAGACCACTGCAGTGTGTGAAATCTTCTTGCTTACATCTTAGTTAATGTTACTATACATCCAACAATGCTCTTCTCCCTCCACCAACCTGTCATATTTCTTTCAAACTTTCTTGATGGAGATATTTTGCTTGGCTTCCACAGATGATGGAATAACAGAAACCAAGCTTATTGTGTATGCGCCACAAAGCCCTACATTTATTCAGCAAGGTTAATTCAGGTTTATTCCCCCTTGCCTGACACATTGTAAGAGTTACTAAGAGGAAGGGTGGAGAAAAAGGGCTATGAAGAGGGATTTCTACATCATCAACTCCCACCTCCCTACCAGATAGAGATAAGGACACGTCTGCACAAACATGATAGTGAAAAAGCTGCACAGATCTTTCATTCAATAGCTTTTGTGTGTGGTCATGTTAAGTCTTACTCTAATTTAGAAAGTGAGCACATAGAAGTATATAAAGGCACTGAATAGATACTATTAATTTCTGTGGGTATGTACTGGAATTGGACACAATGTTTACAGCTTACCATGGCAATAGTAGGTATACCCATCAAATGAGATTATCATGGGAAGACAGGGAGATAGGAATAGGAGAAGTGAAGAGGGTTGGGGGAAAAAAAGTCAAGCAAGACAAAAAAAGAAAACATCAGAATTGCATGAAATAGCACAACTGTAGAGAATTCCCTAACTATTCTCTCTCTACTCCTCTTGTCTCCACCTGATTTCCTCAAGACAATGAGGTGGCAGTATGAAGGAAGATGAGCAATGCAGAACTCCTTCCAAAGATGTTGGATTACCTGCACTGTTCTGAATCCTGCCAGGATGTCTGTGCCCCAGTTAAACTGTTTTATCCCTCTGCATCATTCCTACTTTTAACTTGTATCATACCCTACCAGCAGTCATAAATGCTTTGTGCTGAAAGTAGAGAATACATAGACTACGCTTGCTTAACAAAAATAAAATTCACAAGCGTTACATTAGAAAAAAATATTAATAATATTAATTTCTACCAAATCCAAATGATATTCTCATCAGCAACAGATGAAAGAAAGTATATGTACAGTACAACTTCCATTATGTGAGGCCAATTCCATCTGCACACAAATTATTATCTTCCTCACAAACATTTCATTTTAACTGGACTTACTGGGAATGCATTTTGTTACAGATGGTCTGTGCTGTAGGCAGGAAACAAACCCTAGCAATTACATGAAGCAGCCTGCAGTTCTCCCATCCCTCACTGCTACTCTGAGAGACACGGGAAAAGTAGAGCTCCCTGTGCACTAGCAAGAAAGGAATCTTTTGCGAGGTCTACTCTTTCAGCCCTGTGAATAATTACCCTATCAGTAGGCTGGATGGGAGTTTTCCATACATAAAACCATAACTGGGTATTCTATACTCTCTCACTGTGGCTTGAGATTACCCTCAAAAACAGACAAAAACATTAAGACCTGAGTAGATCAGACTGGAAGCCTATCTGTTAAGATTATTGCCACATTACCTGCCCAAACACACAGCCCCCCAGTGCACATAGGTCAGTTCACACTTAGCACAGCAACAGCTTGCAAATTTTGCATTATTGCTTCTCTGATAAGTACAGCATCTTTTGCCCAGTGCAGGCACCAGGTGGATTTCTTGAAAAAAGACCACTGAAAGGTCCTTGAACTATCTTTTTACACCAATGCAACAGTGCAAATCTCTCATTTCAATTACCTTTGAACACTAGTGGTATTTGCTTGATAGATCACCAACTGCGCTCAATAAATACAAACTCAAAATTGGTCTTGACATTCGGCTTCTACTAATCATTTTAAGTCTGAAGGGAAATACTTTTCGGGAGCTGGACTTCTTCCGTAATAGCTTGGAAAATCAAACTGGTGCATATCAGGCAATAATTTGTGGTTTCTTGACAGTTGCATAAAAATCTCACGCTATGAGCATTTTTAATACACAAAAACAATGGCCTAAACGTTTTGACGTTAGAGTGTAAAAATATGGAGAGAACTATTCATGTGAATGAGAAATATTTCTCTAGTTACATCATTTTTGCTTTTCTAGAATATGTCATTTGTTTGGTTCGACCACAGCATAACAACCTATGTTGTTAACACTCTGTTTTTAATTTCTAGAAGAGTGAGTGAAATGTAATAGACAAAAATCTAATCTCAAAACAGTCCTTGCACTCCTCGGTCTATTTGAAAGTTATAGCATGAAAATGCCTTTAGAAGGAATAATAATACTTACGTGGTGACACGCATAGCTGATTTGAAGCATGCAAGTTAACAAAAATATTGAAAAGAACACAATAGACTGCAAGGCAGGAAGGATGAATATGCGACATTCACATACCGTGGTAGGCAATAATAATGATTTACAAATTCAGCAGAACTGATCACCTGAGGATTAACTAGAGTTAATTTAGCTAGGTTTGCATGCAATAATTGAGGAGAGTTTACAATACTAGCAAGGATGCAAACAAACAGTAGGAGATGGTTGATCTTCAGAACAGCCAGCTGGGAGGTGATCAGCTGGCAAGTTCTTTAACATCTGACACTGCAAAGCAATTTAACACTCCATGAAAAGAACCACTGGCTGGAGGACCTGAAGAAACTCAGGCATTCAGACTGCCTTTGCTCTGAGTTTGCAGCAACAATCACGCAGTCACATTTAGGACAAATTTCCTTCTCTCATATGACTGCACTCAGAGCTTTTGCAAACACCAAAACCACAGAAGGGTTTCCTAATGGTGTTAAGTGTAGACATTGTTATCACAGTCATGTTCGTGGGGTGTCAGTTACCACAGTATATCCAAGACAGTCTAACTTTTAACAGTACTTACTCTACGGGTCCAAAGGCACTACTCATCAGTCTAAACTGGTACAGCAGAAAGAGATGGAATCTTTTAATTACTTAAATAATTGATTTACTTTAATTCCTGCTTACAGTTGCATTCATGCAAACACATGGAGAACCATCTCAGGAACTGATCCAGCTACCACTAACCCAGCTTTCCCCATTATCTAAAAAAATGTGCTGGAAACAACCAGGAACAAGTTACTGAAGGTAAACAAGAAAACTTCCATACAATCATCATACAGCATACATCAGCATCCTATCAAACTGCACGGTAGAAACTACATTCAAATATGGTTTAAAACAAGCCATTACAGATGCTTTCCAGTTCACATTAAAACAAACAGTTATTAAATGGAATGGATAGCTTGTCTTAGCAAAGCATAGGCTCTTCAGTTTCTGAAGTGCATCTAAAGCTAAACATACAGGATGAGTTAATTATAAAACAAACTCCTATAGAAGAGCCTTTGAATGAAGCTTTTTAATTAATGGAGCTCCACAGTTTGTTTTGTGTACACATAATCAGCTTTTAATAGCAGCATCTATAAATCAATTCTACATCTGACCGTAGGTTTGCTGAACTACCCAAATTTAATTCCACTTGTTTGCGAGAAAATGCAGAAGTGCTTCAGGCTATGAACACTCTCAAAAACATAAAAAAGCTAGCTCAATTTTGTTTCATTTTCCTACACAAGTTAAGATCAGCATCACAAGTATAAATTCACATTGTAACACTTCTCTTTATTAAAATTTTTGGGTAATCTTTTTCTCAGCTGGGGATTTCACACAGCTTACAAAGGGCAACAATATCTCATACTGTTTACCTTACATTTTTCCTTTACTTAAGTAACCAATGCAGGCTAAGCTACTCTCAGCAAATGAGGCAGAATGGGAAGCCAGTCCCAAAGTAGAATCTTTACAAGGTTGAAAGGGTACAATGGGTTTTTAAGTGGAGCACAGGGTATGCAAATTCATGAGCTGCATTCCTGTTACAATGACTATAGTGAAAACAGAATACAGAAGGAAGTAGAACAATGTTTATTAGGCCAAAACACCACAATAGTGTAATACAGTTTGGAGAATTTTGTGGGAGCATTGATTAGTTTAGCTTTTGTGTGTATACATACACATGTAGCTTCAATGGAAATAAATAGGAGGCATTACTGTTGGAGTGATCTACAACAGATACAAAGAGCACAATGACATTATCTGATAGAGCAAATTCTCAGCTACAAAATGCTACTTTTCAACATTGTCACCACCATTAGCTCTGCATTTTCACCAGTGATGATAAGAGCCTGCATGCTGTGCTCACAAGAATCTGCACCAGCAGAGCTGACCCACTGTTTCACAGCTGCTAGGATGGTGTTGTTGCTGCCCACACAGTTCTCTTTCCTTGGCCCAAACAGATGGCAGTCAAAAGGCACCAAAACCGGACTATACAGTGGGTGTGGTGGAACAGCCCAGACAAGATTGGCAGTGTGTTCCATGGTCCTCAAACCGGAGTTATTGCGCTGCAAGAGAAAGGTCACTCTCCTCTCTGATCTAACTCTGGAAGTTTGAGCCTTCATCTTTGTCAGCATCACAACATAGCTGTCACTTCATCCACTGAGGGCTGTGTCCTGAACTTTTTTTGATGGGGAATTCACACATTGCCACTGCAGAGACAGCTGTTATGACTCCAGTTCATAGGGGTGACACCACACCTCATCACCAGTTATGATGCAATCCAGGAAACTGTCCCTTCAGCCTCATATTGATTCAATAAGTTCTGAACAACTTGTATATCGTGTTCTTTCTGTTTCTGTGTGAGCATTCATGGGACACATCTGGACCAAACTTCATGATATTTCAGCACTTCTACCATTGTTTCCAATACACTGAAGACAATATTCAGCCCTATACACAGTTCTCTGGTCCTAATCTGCCAATTTGCACAGATAAGCTGTCACATCATTTTGTGGTGTGCCAGCTGTACAAGGGCATCTGGAATGTGACTTGTCTTTCACATCACTGTCACTATTGCAGAAACTCACTACACACCACCTTGCTATGCTCACATCCACTGTTTGATCTCCATTAACATTCAGCAATCATCAATGAATGTCAATTGATGCAATTCCACACCTTTGCTTCATGCGCACTTCCATGTCAGACATCATTTTGTCAGACTGCCCTTCTGCTGCCATCTGTCACGCGGCAACAAATTGTAACAGAATGTTGGTGGGAAAGTTCCGTTACTGCCATACCACCGATATCTGCCTCTGACATCATGGGCCAATACAATAAAATAGGAGGCATTATTTCCGGAGCAGCCCTCATGTTATGTGCATCTGTACCTGACTCTTTGAACTGCCAGTAAGATACCAGATGATAAACCATTTTGAAAGACTTATCACAGAATCATTTGGACCAGAAAAAAACCCTAGGATCAACACTGTTTTCCTACACACTTGCTCATTCCTCCAAAGCGAGTGCATGGCACTTCCATGTTTGCAAGTTCTGATGAACACTATAATTATGGTCTAGCTGTATGTCAGAATCCAACCAGGTATGTATAGAACTCATGAATGAAGGAGTCCAGAAAATATCCCTGATTGGTAAAATGATCCTGAATGATCAGGATTTGGGATTCCTTACAGACTGCATCTACTTGTGTAATTTAGACACCACTGCAGTTATCACCATCAACATGTCTCCCTTCTCCTCTCCATTACAGAGACAGCTCTACAAAAATGTAGGCAGGAAGAACTGCAAACGATGGGAAGGAGAAAAGCAGAAGGGAAAATGCACTTAAAATGAAGCTAAACAATTGACACAAAAACTCAGTTGAAGCTGAGATAAAAACAAGGGGAGAAATGTCACAGCTTATTCTTGGAGCATTTGGAAAGGGCCCAATTGCCTTTGCTTTGCAATTTTCTCTATTCAGAATGTCAACCACATCTTTGGTAAGTCACCCAGCAAGGGCTTCCCTCCAGCTTCAAATAGGCAGACCTATAGTACACATGCCAAGACTCACAAGTCACAACAGACTGATGTAGGAGAATAGGATATGTTTCTGAACGCATATGGTTTTTCCCCACTTGTATTGGCTGTTCATACTGATATCCTCAATAAGTGTTATTCACACCACTTTTGGCCAAAACTCTAGCTCACCTACAAGCTACATACTTGTGTGACTAAAGCCTTTTTGCCACTGCTGAGAACACAAAGGTACTCTGGGATGAGATAGGGAGGAAGGTACTTAGAGCCTGGACGTATGTGCTTGAACGCAACTGCAATGTTCCTGATCCCAAATAACCACATCATTGTCAAGCACCTAACTTGCCTGTGTAATCGGGAGTTGTTCCCTTACGCAAGTAACCATGATTTCATCCAAAGAGCTTTGTTCGTAATTTTTTCCCTATGGTCAAAGCCCCCAGGCAATATTTGCTTGGTTTGTTAAGCTTATTTTGGTTTTGTTTTATTGTTTTTGTTTGTTGTTATTCGCTTGTTAACTACGTTACTACGTTAACTACACAAAATGCAATGAAAACTGAACATATTATTAAATATGGGGAAAAGCATTCTACCTGATACGATGGAATGGACCACCAGATCTCAGTCATTCCTGCCAGCTCCTGATATGGATGTCTCTTGGATGTCTCTTCAGGAAAGATTTTGTAAATACAAGACTATCTGGGGCAAACAGTGGCTACAATATACTGTGCATTCACTGGAAGTTGACAACAATACCACCAAAAATCTGTTTCTGTCTAGAATCATATGGCGAAAGAGACTATTCAATTCTTGTTTGAGAGTGCTTATACTAGCAGCTGGGTGAAGCCTCTGAGCTTACTCACTGGTCATTTGTAGAAAACAAGGAAAGCCACATTGAGCTGAATCTTTCTATAATGCTGAGCTTACTATCCCATAGCCTGACCACTGACTTCCCTTGCTAAAATAGTCTCCTTTGCATCCTTAGGTGTCTAAAAAAAATTGTTCAGTGCTACCTACTGAGGTACAGTCAAGCTTTTTCAAATGTCACCAAACCCCTGAGATGATCTTGGAATATGGGCTATTAAACAGTTCTTTGTAGTACACCCATGTCTAGTTGCAGAATGGGGAGGATGGATCCTTCTTTCAACCCCAGCCACCTACTACACAAGCAGAGTCCAGCTGCTACTCTGAAGTTGTGGAATTAATAGTGCAGCTGCTCAGGAGGATTTCTCCCCTAGATATAAGTCAGAAAATGTTTAAATGGCAATGAGCTTCAGTGTGCCAATAGCACAGTGTAAACAACAACAGCATCTTTGCTTGGTTAGCAGATCCTCCCAAAACAAAGACAGAAATCCAGCCACTGAATTTAAAAATTCAGCCACTATAAAAATCTGTTTGAACACCACGACGAGATACCAAAGTTCTCTTTTGATCTAGGACTTAATTTGCCAGACCACAATGCTAGTACATTAACAGTTAGATGTCTCTCACCCTGCCTTTGGCTGTGGTTTCTTGGCAAAGAAGGAATTTTAACCAGGATGAGAAGTGGGAGCAATTTACTATGAGGCAAAGCAGCCCAGCTATACAGTCAGTGTAAGAGTCAGGTGGACTCTTCCAAAAATACGTAGGGTCTGTGTTTGAGAGTTTCTGATTATTATACTCAGTAGGCAAAATGTAAATAGGTAAATAAGGAAATAAATACAGACAAGTTCTAGTGAAAGGATCTACAATAGATATTTCTAACAGTAAAGGATGAAAAAGGGTGAAAAATCAACATGTAGGAAAACCTGGACCTTACATTACTAGTGCTCCAGATAACAAGTCTATATTCTTAGCAGCAGACTAAAACTGCTGATTTGCTTAACAAACAATAGAAACCCCACTGTGAATTTTTTTTTTTTTTTTTTTTTTTTTTTTTTTTTTACTGAAACACCTTCCACCAAACTGACAGAGAAAACATCAGTGTGCACTCCTGAACATTTCTGAAAGGAATATGAGTGGTGTGCATCAGCACGGGGGGGGGTTGCCATACAAGAGTATTATAAGGAATTTTTAAATGCATATATGATACAGAAAACCACTGTTCCCTCGCTTATGAGAAATACTATCTCCTTCATTGTAACTATGTCATCATGCAAGGCACTATCACCAAGAGAGAGTGCTATTCAGTGGGGACCTATTACATGATAACAATGTGACAAAGATAAAAGATGACTTCTGCTCATCATGGAAATCCTACCCATAGGAAAATTAAAATGTGTGCTGCACATTATGCATTGCGACGGGTATTTATTATTGCAATGCTTTCTAGTGATTTATAGTTTCTGGGTTATCAATTATAAGCTGCAATAGTTTCTTTAATTACTACTTTTCCCTACTTCGTATTCCACTATTACTATCAATTCATCTTTAAATTCTGAAGACTCAGTATTTACTGCCCTGTAGTTAATACCAGATGCTGCTAGTTACAAAGATACTGTTTAGGATTTTTAGGTCCCATACCACTATAAAACCTATCATGTTTGAACAAGAACACAGAAGTAGTGCAGAGTGGGATTTCTGTCTGCTTCCTCAATTTAAAGCAGGTTCCAGCTACATTTAAAAGGCAGCAGCTAGTATAGCTTTATAAATAGACATGTGTATATATATGTGCACACATTCACACCCCTTTAGGCACAAAGCAGCTTTCTAGAAGTTTTGAGAACACCTTGAAACCTGTAAAGGAAATGAAACCTGTCTTATTTTCCTTGCTTCTGCCATCTGTGGCATATGCACCTAGTTATGTTTGGCTGCATGCTGTTGTATGAGCACACTGTGTCAAAATGACCTAACAACAAACAAAAATATCACACCAGGTGATGCTGTTAACACTGGGACACAAGCTGAAGAGCACAAGAATATAATGCATCATCTTCCAGCCCCATTGGTACAGTAATAAGGGCATGACACATGAGAACTGCTAAAAGACTGCATTTACTTCCAGTCCTTAGCCATATTGCATGGGCAGAAATTGAAAAGTTATGCAAGTGATGTCACGGGGTGGAGAGGAGGAAGAAGCAGGGCTGTTAGCCTTTCCCAAATGAAAAAAGCAGATTACCAAAGATAAGCAAAGCCAAATGAATTGAAAATAAAGTACAACATCAGTAATAAACCACACAAGCGGATGATGCTGGACATAGATCAATCCAAATTACAAGACCTCCCCTCCTCCCAGAATATATGACAACTCAGGCTTCTCAAATATATCATACTCCAGTGGTGAACTTGGCCAACACCTGGGGCACACCTGAATTAGGATCATTGTTTGGTGTAAATGCTCCTGCATCCTCTGAGAAACACACTACAACTCTGCCTCACTCAATCCTCACTGTGGTCAACAAGACCTACCCATAGTCCCTGGTTCAGTCATTTTGACTCAAAAACTCCTTTCTTGTGACCCCTTTGCTGCTCCCAACATGGCACCCAACATTTCACAGAATCTTTTAGGTTGGAAGGGACCTCCTCAGATCATCTAGTCCAACCCCAAGAGTTTGCAGGTGCCCTAGATGACGTTAGCTTTCTTCTGTATGAAGAATCTAATAGTTTATCACTCTTTGCTATGGTTGGGAGCTCTCATCCTCTACGTCTGGCTTTCTGGGGTATAATTGTTTTCACACTCTCTTTTGGGTTGACTGCCTTTGGCTCACTGAACTTCTAAGCATTATGGCTGAATTATTTCCATACAAGGCAACGGTAAGCTTACGAAAGCATTAATGTGAGATCCATCTTTTTCCAAACCACCACAATGATGTGATCTGCACAGAAGACTGAATTCTGACACAAGAATGGTCAACAGCCACCAACTTCAAGATTTCCAGAAAACCTGAACCTTCATCTCATCAACAAGGCCAGCACAGCTTGGCAGGCAGAGGGAATGAAGCCACCAGCAGTAAAAAAAAATTGTATCTGAAGCATGCCAGAGACATCCAACAATGCTGTTGCTAGCCACAGGTCTCTGGCAGTGGCCTGAGCAAACAGCAGCAGATGGGAAGGGAAGACAGTGGACAGAAGATAATTTGGGTTCCAGCAGGAACAAGGGGGAAACACCAGCTGGGAGAGGGTGTAGTTGAGGGGAAGAGAAGAGCACCAGACCTTCAGTCTTCCTGGCATTCTCAGAAAAATCACCACTTTCCTAACGCCTGTTTTCATGCCAGGTAAAGGAAAGGTTAGAGGGAATTTGAACTGGGGATGCCAAGAAATACCACACACATAGCTCAGTTATGAGCAAGGCAGGCAAACAGAAAGTACATAAGGGATTCAAGCTACAGCTCCCAGAGTTCCCAGGAAGCTGAAGAGGCTCAGAGTTCAGATTCTCCTGCAATAAATTTCCTTTTAAACCAGGTATTAATGTAATCCATGCTTCTGTGAATGCATCTGCTAGCCCCAGTGAATTAGCTACAGATTTTACAACACCTGCATAGTTTATTAACTTGCTTGGGTGAAAATTACAAATGCTTCCAAATCCTGACTTCCTCACTCTTTGTTTGTTTCAACCAAATACCACTAAAATATGCTCAAGTGCAGTTTGAGGGAGAAATCAAAGACACCAGATTGATTTTAACGACAATTAGGTGTCAGATGCTGTACTGAGTCTTTGGAAATCTCTTCCTGTGCTAGAACAACTCCACCAAAGCCCCAGATTTCCAGAGTTTAGATAAACATATGAGGTAATCCACTCCATCCTTGACTTACCAACTGGAAGTCACACAATGACTACTACACAGATAATACTCCCTAGACATTTTCATCTAAAACAATCTTCTACAAAATCAAGAATATGCATTTCCACCACCTCTTTTCAGTAGCTATTCCAGAATCTAAATTAGTTCACTGTGAAGGTCTCCTTTTAACTGAAATCCCCCCTACTTATAATATCATATTACTCTTAACTCTACTTTTTTGAATACTAAATAATTCCTTCATTCTAAACCTCAGAGAATTTTCTAATATCAGACACTTATCATATAACACTTTTGTCACTGCTCAGACAAGCACTACACATTCAGTTTTTTCAAAGTCTTCTTTTGTAAGCCAGCCCTTTTCACTGCATAATCAGGTTTTCTGTTGTTCTCATCACTCCCTCAATTCATTGATTTTTTTTTTTTTTTTTTTTTTTTTTAAAAAAAAAGAAGCCCGGAGTGAATACAATATCCCAGACAATCTCAGTGTTTTTTTTGTTTTGTTTTGTTTTTGTTTTTTTAAAACAGAAATAAACCAAGCTCTCTTACTGGCATATGCTCTCCTTATATACGAAACACTAACAGTGTATGCAGAAATTCTTGAAAAAAGTATTGCTGAACAGGTCCAGATGTATTCCCTCAAGTTTATTCCACCTTGAGTGCGTGTTGAAAAAAGCAGGGTTCAGTTACAAGGGATACGAGCCAGAATGACAGGAAATCTGAGTTCCTTTGGGACAGCTTTGGCCCTACACAGCAGTACATGTTTAAGGAGTCTTTAAAACACAGATTATTGACCTATAAGCGCAAAAGATTCTTCAGAATCTCTCTGGATTGTTATGCAACTGTATTTGGAGAGAGACTGTCAGACTTCCAGCCATGGAACTGAGGCTGGTAGATCTCTCCTTTCTGTGACTCTTCACAGAATAAACATTACGGATGTTACCATTGTCTAATTATCCTTACACAGGCATTTACACTGACAAAACAGTCTAAACATTACACTAACAAAGTGAACAACTCCAAAAGTAGAGGTCTTTTTTCTCACTACACTCTCTCTGCATTTTTAGAGAGGGAAATTGCCACTTAAATTCCACTAAAAGAGTTCTCAGTTATGGATCACTAGCAATATTGATTGTAATGGCTCCTTTGGAAACATTACAGTCTATTGTAGCAGTGTTGTTGTTGCTGCTGCAAACATGTTAATCAGCTGAAACCCTTTTGAATATTGTCTTCAGAATTCTCTTTCAGTCTGCTCATCCCTCATACCAAGCTCCTTGCTTTAGCACCTTCCAGCATGCAGAGATGGGAGTGACATCTCCCAAGACCGCAGAGTCATAGAACCACCAAGGTTTGAAAAGACCTCCATTATCTAGTCCAACTGTCTACCTGCCACAAATATTTCCCCACTAAACCACAACCCTTAGTACCACATCTACACATTTCTTGAACACCTGCAGGGACAATGACTCCACCATCTCCCTGGGCAGCCCATTCCAATGCCTGATCGCTGTTTCTGAAAAGAATTTTTTACTAATATCCAACCTGAACCTCCACATAAATTGAACCCATTCCCTCTTATCCTATTGATGTTACCTGGGAGAAGATCTCAACCCCCACCTTGCCATTACCTCTTTTCAGGGAACTGTAGAGAGCAGTAAGATCTCCCCTAAGCCTCCTCCAGTCTATACAGCTCCAGTTCTCTCAGCCATTCCCCATAAGACTTGTACTACAGACCCCTGTTTACCTGAGCATTGACCAGCACACCCAGGTCCATTTCTTCCACACAGTCCTCCAGCCACTCTGCCCCAAGCCTGTAGTGCTGCCAAGACAAGACGGCACAACCCAGTTTCCCACACCCTCATTTTTCCCTGAAGTCACAAGGATCACACACACCAAAATAAAGTATGCACCAAGAAGAGAAAAACAAAGAATTGCTTAACATAGCAAATAGTGAAAACAAAACAAAACAAAAAGTATACAATTCTTGCATGCTGAAAATGGCTACATTTTTTTCCACCCCAAATTGCTAAAATATTGAGACAGAGGTTATGCCAAAACAGATTGACAGAAAAAAAAAGTAGTGAAAAATAATAATTCATCCCCTTATTCTTCACTCACTCCTGCTCAGATCTGCTTTGGAAGTTAAGGTGAGAGAACACATCTGCTCTGGGGATCTGCACCCTGGCACATGGCAAATCATGGCAAAATTCAGGAACTGAAGAATGACTACATGGAAGTGCAGCTTCCCATGGCTGCTCTATATAATCTTTGCTCTCATCCACTGGTTTTAAATAACTTACGAGCTCACTTTCGATGCCTCCCCAAAGATGCAGTGAAGTTAACCAATCATGGAGATATTTTTCCAAGGCAGCATCCACATACTCCAGAGAACATAAGCTAGATGAACACAAGCAATAGAGGGAATGTAGGAAACCTAATTCCCAAGTCTCACAAGCAAAAGTCTCACAACGGTTGTGTGAAAATGAGAAGATACAGACATTGAGAGTGATCTATGTGCTGAAACGTATGGGAAATGCTTCTCTGAAACCTCACTAAAGAACAGTGCTGCAATTATGGGTGGGAGGGGAAGCAAAAAACATTAAAAGAAATCAACCTAGCTGGTGTTGGGCCTTATTCTTGACTACAGAACTACATCACAGTAAAAGCAGTTACATAAGGGCAGCAAGAACTCATTATTCCATGTCATGGCCCCTTCACACCATGTTCAGCTTTCAAGCGCAGAGAGCTGAGCCCTAGGATAACACCAGCCACAGCATGGGGATTGGACTTGTGATACATTAGAAGCAGTCTGACTGTAAATGTAAAAACATGCAGCCTCTACCTGTTATTAATGAGTATGAATTGTTTGGAGTGATACCAAACATCAAAACAAAGCACATTTACTTGAATTAACCTCAGTAAAAAAACTGTCATAGAAAAGGCAAAGTTTTAGACAATTGGTATTGTCCCAGTAGAAAACAGCAGCCCCACAGGCTTCAACAGGTTGCACGTATTAGAAGCAACCTGACTGTGAAGAACAGCAGGTCAACAAAGAAGCCCATGAGAACATACAAAGTAAATCAAACGTTCCTCCAACAGGAATCAAATGCTTTGTCAAATGCATAGATAAATATGTGCACTCATCTCCCTGCAAAAGCTGAAGTAGCAGGAGGGGGGAAGCTTTAACCATCCCAGTAAGCCCTTGCAACATTGTGGAAATCCTACTGCTTAGCATAATACCCCAAGGAACCTGGGCAGGTAAGGCACAGAGCTCTCATCAGCAACTGTGTGTCGGCTGTAGCTTCTTCCACAACCCATACTCTTCAGAACTTAACAGACCAAAAGGTGCCCAGAGTCCACATAAAAACACATGGCACAAGTACATCCAAGAGAGGAGAAAAAAAAAAAAAAAAAAAAAAAGGCTATAGAGAGAATATTTAGTTTCTGCCTATTCTGCCCATTTCCCTTCTCCCCCAAAAACTCACTGTAGAAAAACAAAGAATACAAAGGGAAAAGAAAGTTTTATGTAAAGTATCTTCTCCAACAGTTGAAATCACATCTAGTAGAATGCAATCACTTCTACAGCCATAGTTAAAATAGCTTTACTGCTCTACAATTAGGTCTTCACAACGCTTCATATGCCTGATATGCATTCTCAGCAATATTATTTGCTTTCAACTTTCAGCCTTAAGACAGTTACAGTCCTTAAGTGCTACAGGTCAAGTTATCAGTCACTCAATGTAATTTTATATTGGCCATGCACTAATGACTAACTGCAAGCTTTTCTCCAGAAACCTGAATCTGCAGCGTAGCAGGTCCCCATTCACACCCCATTTCTCAGCCCTGTCGTATGCTGTACTAACATTACAAGCATCAGTCATAAGTCAACACTGCTGACACCTTGTTCTTCCAGAAACTTCCACATTATATTTCACAGAGAAGCCAGCTTGGCACTATTTAACTTGCAATGACAGTAGACATATTGATGATTATTCAGCAGTTAAGAATGCATATGGTTAAGAAGTGGATAGGTAGATGATAGTTCTGTGTGGACACGGCACTAGGGAACCTGGAAGATCAAACTGATAGCTTAACTTGATTACCTCCTTACTAACAGTGCTAATGGAAGCAGGAGGATGGTAAGCATTCAGCTCTTCCCTCCAGATAAAGGGAGTGCCTTCCAGCTGCAGCTCCTACTCTGCAGCTCCCACATTAGCAGCCCAGCTTTCCAGGGCTCCCTCCATGACACCCATCCCAACCTCACAGCACAGTTGACCACAGCCTTGGTGGTGCCAGCCACAATAGTTACTGCTTGCACAGCAGCAAAGAGCTGCAGAGGTGACTTGGGCACATGCAAAAGGTGGAAGGGGACAGAGGGCAGCAGTGGGACAGCATATCCTGTTGTTCCAGCTACACCGAAACACAGCTGTATCTCTCTGGCTACTGAGTTGTCAGAGAGTAATTGCTTACATCAGATATTGAAAGAAACTCCACCACTTACTAAAATGAAAATGTATTATCTCAGCTGTAACCAAAACTAAGTGCTGAGGGGCTTTCTTTGTCTCTTCAAGACATGCTGGGAATTTTAATTATCTACAGATAATCCTCATCTGGAGGTCCCACATTTCGAGGGTTCAATGATTCTGGGAAAGAAACCAGATTGCTCTAAGACAGGAGAGCTGCAGGCAGGTACTCACTGCAGTGAGCAGTGCCAGCTGCCAGCAGAAGCACTCCCTCCCCCAGCTCTGTTCAGGCTCCTCTGGGAGATGATTCAGGTCTCTGGGACAGCTGGAGACAGGGTTTTGCAGGGGAATCTAATCCATGTCACTGTAGCCAGCCAGGCTAGCTGCTGAAGATGGCTGACTCTGCCATCAGCAGATTAGGGGATGCTCATATGATCTCTCGCATAGGGAAAGTTGTGGGGACAGTAACCTCTGGCTCCTGGGCAGCAGAAAGCAGCTGGGAACAGTAATATTTTCAGTAGGCTCAGCTGGAACCAGAAAAGAGCATCTGTCCATGTTTTCAACGACAGGTGGCAAGGAAAAAAAGTGTGTGAAGTGCATAGCTAACCCCAACCCTATTTCTATAATGAGAGAAAGTTTACTGACATCTTGCTTTAAAGCTTTATTTTTAGCTCTTTCATTTAGCAACGTTCAGAGATGGTATTACAGGCCAGAACACAGTGATATTTCCAGAAATACAGAAGGCATATTTATACCTAACAATAATGTCTTGCTGTCATTTTCACAGAGTGGGCTAATGATTGAGTCATGCAGCAATATCTAAAATCATTTACACCATGAGGAGGTGCATTTTAGTGTTGCACTTCTCACTTCATCAGCTGCTTGTACCAGCAAGACCCAGTTCAAACACCAGCAGCACTGAGTCCTTCCATGCACCACTCTGACAGATTAAATCATTCTTTCAGTGTTTTAAAGCACATTATAATCCACAGTATGTTGCCTCTAGGACTGTCCCTCCTCATCAGAAATATCTAAACAGTGCTTGTAACTGCATCAATAGTTCTATAACCTGACCAGTAAAGAAAAATCACATCTTTTGAATGATTTCTGAGCTACACATTCGGTATCCACATTCAGATACGCAAGCTCCCAGATTTTCATGACCATCATGCCCTTTTTACATTTTCCTTAAATAAATGTTCCTGTGCTTGTAACCATCTGACTGCACTGTTCTGCCCACGCTTCTCTGAGCAGCACATACACCTTTGATGTGCATATATTCTCTTCATACATTGCTTTGCTCCCATTTTCACTTTTTGTGCCTATTTTCACTTGATTTACTGTGTACCTTCTCTACCTTCTGCTGCTCCTGGTGGTGGTGGTAGAAAGATGTCTTTTTCTACCCAGTACTACATGAGACAACAAGAGTCCAATGTATAGTATTGACTCTCAACTGTAAACCAGCTGGTTCCAGTGGACCAGAAGCATTGCCAAAACATCATAACAACACAGAGTCTAAAGAGAGAAGGGAAATTCACAAAGCAGAGAGCCAGAAGGAGACCTAGGTACCTGCCCATAGTTAGATTCTCACATCTGATAGCACTATTTCCTATTGCAAGTTGTAGCACTCAGTGTCACTGAGACTTGGCACGTGCTGGAGGTCACACCGATGCTCAAGCCAGACAACACCAAGGCCAAACATGTCTGACACATCCAAAACCCTTTGCTGCTGATGCCTGCACCTCTTCAAGTGTGCATGCAAGACTTGAATATGCAATGAGGGCTCTTACAGCAGTATGAACTTTGTATTTGAATGGAAAAATGGCAACATTCACATTCATCTCCACCTATCACCTCAAATTGTATTAATGTAATATATTTATAAGGAAAGACTAACAATTAGTAATCCTCAAAAAGAAATTCAAAGCCTTCTTCAAATACATTTTACCCACTCCTTTGATTTGGGCTTTATCCTGAATGCCATCCCAATTCCTCAAAGCAAAAACCAAGGTATTGAGAATTTCACTGGCTTGCAGAAACAGTCATCACCAGAGGAGGTGATGGTATAGATTTGACTTCTGTGCTCTGACCGGAAGAGCAATCATTTTCCTCTCAACATACTTTGACATCATAATATCTGCTGTTGGCTAGGAAGTGCTGGCAGATGTTCATACCTAACAACAATAACGTTTTGGAAGACTTCCTCCTGCTTTCTATTCATAATTGTAAAATGTTCCAGTGCAGCTTATGGGAAGATACAATTACTTTGTAAATCACTTTCCTACAGAAAAATAAAATCAAATACCCACTGCTATGCAGATTATAACTGCATTCTGGTGCTGCCAATACAACCAAGTAGCATCAGGCACTTAGATAACTTCACAACGTGCAAATCCCCATTGTGCATCTTTGAGTTACCTGTTGACAACACAGCCTGCCACTTCTGTAATCTTTCTAAAATAAAGAGCAGCATTTAGGCTTCCAGCATGTGTTAAGTATATAGGTAAAGCTTTATAACAGTTAAGAACATGCTCTATCAAAAAGGCTAACATGTATGTTGTACAAGAAGAGACCTGTCTTCCACAGAAAGAAACCAAAAGAAAAAAAAAAAAAAAAAAAAAAAAAAACACACACACACAAGTCAAAGCTTAAAATTATCCATCCATGAACTAACTCTGTATCACCTGTTTGGTTCTCCCCCCCCTCTCCCCCCCCAAGATCATTTGGGTTATCAAAGCTTTAGCTGGAATATGAAAAAAAAAAAAAAAAACAGGCAAAAATAAATATGAAGTCAACAAGAACATATTTCCAGTTCACACACCACAAATACATATGTTAAGAGGTGAGCATTGCAGCAATGCTCCTACAGCGTCAGCTCCAAGAGCAGAACAAAAACGACTACATGGACCAGTGGTCTGTTGGAGTAGGGCAAAATCTGTATTTCTATAGGCAAGTCAGAAAAAAGAACATCTACCTGCCTTGTTTGGGCTCTGCTTTGTATAAGGATATCAGAGTCCAGTGCAGTAACAGAACTCTATTCAGTCCTGCAGGGCACTGAAGGATGCTGAGTACCTTCAGCCACCATCAGACCTCAAGGTTTTGTCCACTTTACCTCCTGATTCCTCTCAGGGAAAGAAGGGGTTTGTGTGAAAACTTAAACTCTTGCCTGCTTTTGCCACAACTAAATTGGCAACCTACTGCATACACTCATACTTAAAAGAAAAAAAAAGAAGAAAAAGCTTATTAAAAATCTTCAGTAACCAACAGTGATTTTGTCCTAATGTTGGAATAACACACAACAAGAAGAGTTCCTCTTACACTGCTCTAATAATATCTAGGCTAAAGTCATCGGGAGCTTTGGTTCCCCCACTATAGAATGAGGGGCCCTCAACTTCCCTACAGTACCCTAAAAATTAGGGCTCTTTTAGGATGGGCAGCACACACCACACAAATGCATCGCCGTGCTGAGCAGCCACCTCTCACAGAAGGCAGTTCCGAAGCTGCAAGCCCACTGCTGACGTTCGTAACAGCAGCTTATGCGGGTGCTGGCGAACGCACAGCCACGCACCTCCACATTCGTGTCCACAGTGACACACACTGGCTGCGCACGGAAGGACACGGCTACAGAAAGCCTCGAAAGAAAGAAAAAGAAAAGAAAGCCTTTGGCAACTATTAGCTTCTGATAAATTACCTCATTAATGCAAACATGAAAAAGAAATTTCCTTTCCAGATCTTATCTCCCCTTAATTATAACTCTTCTATAGGGGGAGCAGCCTCTTGCCTGTTGCACCAGGAATTGTTGCAGATGAGTGCTGATGAGCTGATGTGATGCCAGGAGCCAACACCAAGTCCCTCTGCTTTAAAACTACAGCTGATGCAGGGATTGCTCCTGCTCTACCAGGAGCTGTGCTCCTTGCTCTTCTTTAGCCATGTTTCTCATGAGCATTTCATCATCTTTCATAGAGGAAACTTGTTCCTAGAGGCTATTTTTAGGCTTTTTTTTCCCCCCGTGAAGATGGAGATTTTTCCTGAAAACATTCTTGACTCCAGCTTCATTTAAGGCATCAGTACATTATTAAAGTGGACACTGAAAATGAATGAGTGTAGGTATCATAACCTCTGCCAATAAATCCTGTTTTCACTGAGAATTACTTCCCAGACCTATGCGCATTACAATATAGGGAAGCATAAGTATTTGGAAGAAACCTCCTAACCATATTTTGAATGCTGGAACAAGAGCACCTCATTATTTCTATTCCCAACAGAAGAAAGAATAACCACAAGCACTACAAGAAGCCCAAACTCAGCCTTTGTTTCCCACGATGTGTACAGCACTGATGCTCACAGGGGCCACTTGGCCCTGGTGAAGCTGCAGTTTTTATTTCCAGCCATCTGCCTCTCTCCTCCGGGGCACTTCCAGCTCAGCATTTTGCTCGATTCGCGTGAAACTTTCAGGGAGCGCTGCCTGCGCTGGAACTGGGGGATGTTTAGCGCTTCCCAAGTAAAGCAGAAGAGTGGGTGGTGCCATTATTCATCGCTGCACCCCACGACTCACAAAACAAGCCATCTGCCATCCCCGTTCCTGCTGTACTTTAATTAAGCGTCTCCCAGTTAAAGGAAGGGGGGGGAAAGAAAAAAAAAAAAAAAGGAAAAATAAAAAAGGAAAGATACAGAGAAAAGGAAGGAAAGCGGGGCTGGGGGTATGGAGCAGAGGACCGGCAGGAGGGGAGCGGTGCACCAGAGCCGCGGGGCCGTACCTTGGAAGAGGAAAGCTTTGCTCCCGTTGTGCAGCCCCAGCACCTGGCGCACGCCCGCCGCGGAGCCCGGCAGCCCCAGCTCGGACAACACGTCGATCTGCAACGAGGGGTCTACGCCGAAGCCTACGACTGACCCAGAGAGTGCCGTTAACCCTCCCGTCGCCTCCGCAACTTTCCGCCGGGACCCGGCGGCGGCCGAATCCCGCACCGCCCGCCGCCGCCCGGCCGCCGCCTACCTGGCCCCAGGCAGAGAAGAAGGCAAAGCGTGCCTAAGCCGAAGCCGGACTCCATGGTACAGCGATGCGCTCAGTCCATAGTCCCCCTCCTCCGGCTGCTGCGGGTGAAAAACCTCCGGGGCAGAGGCTGGACGCCTCCCCGCCTCTCACCGGGAGGAGCGGACCCCCCGCCGCCCCGCAGCGCGCATCACGCCGGGCGCACACAAAGGCGAGGGCGGGGGGCCGGGCGGGCAGCGCAGCCCCGAGCCGCCGGGCAGACAATGACCGGGCTCCCGCCGCCCTGCGAGAGCGGCCGCCGCTACCGGGAGGCGGTGCCCGAGCCCCGCAGCTCCCGCCCCGCCGCCAGGCGCAGCCCCTCGGCCGCGAACCGCAGCCTCTCCCCGGTTCCCGCGGGAACGTCGCTCTCCTTGCCGCCGTCCGGCGGGGACGCGGAGCCGGCAGGAGGGGCTCCCGTTTATCCGCGGCCGCGGGAGCCGCCCACCGCCCCCACCGGGCCGGGCCGGGCCGAGGGCGGCGCCGCCTCACCCCACGGAGCCGTGCTGACCGGGGGCGGCGAGGGGCGGCCAGAGGGGGACCCTCGGGGCGCTCCCGTGCTGCCGCCCCGCTTTATTTTCGCCTGCCCGGGCCGGAATACCACCTCCTTCCCATCTCGACGTGACACCGTCCGGGCGGAGGGAAAAGATAAATTCGGGAATAGGGAGAAGGAAACGGGACGTGTACGGAGGTTGGCAGGGATCGCAGCCGCTCGACAAATATCTTGCTCCCCAGCTGTGACATTTCCATGGCTCTCTTTGGGTGAGGGGCGCTAAGAATATCTTTACCCTTACCTTTCCTTCCCTGAAGACTAGTGGTGGTCAAAGCCACAACACCCTGATGCCAGTTGTTCCAATTTTGCCAAGTAAAGAATTGACTTCAATTTTTTGCCAGCCCCATGTGAGTGCCAGCAGGATCTCGAGTTCAGCCCAAGATTTCCTGCAGTGCTTATTGACCTTCCCCTAACTTCATCTTTTATGATCTTTACAAATAATGAAGTCTTTACAATTAATCCTTACAAACCTTTCCAAATGGCTGCCCAAGGAGGTTGTGGATGCCCCATCCCTGGAAGCATTCAAGGCCAGGCTGGATGTGGTTCTGGGCGGCCTGGTCTGGTGGTTGGCGACCCGGCACGTAGCAGGGGGGTTGAAACTAGATGATCACTGTGGTGCTTTTCAACCCAGGCCATTCTATGGTTCTGTGATTCTGTAATCCAGTGACTGAAAGAAAGTTCTTTTCTCAGATAAAACCATGGAAGGTAATGGTAGATTCCTTTTCCAGGTCAGACCATCCAACACAGATCCAAAGCAACGCTTACAGCAAACACCTTTCCTAGAAGAAGAAAAAGGAGGAAGGAATGTCTACAGGTGAACAATGAAAACTGTCCCTCAACACAAGTCCACAACCAGGGCATTACACCACAGTAAGCTTTGTTGCCTGCATCACCCCTGGATGAGTTCCCTTCTAGGTGCAGCAGACGAAGGGGATGGGATAGATCCTAGCTCCATCCTGATTACACTGACACCTCTTCCACACCAAAACTTGTCTCTAGCATTTTGGTGAAGTGGAACCATGCTTCCAAACACCTGGAACCCATCAGCTGTCAGAGCAGGCAGAAGGGGTGTTTTGCTGTGGGAGTTAATGGACACAGACCACATGATGGTGGTTGTTTTCATTCTACTTCAGTCACAATGGTTGAAGATAACTGAATCAGAAACATTTAATTTGAGAAGAAACAGGTTCAAAATCTGAAGCGCTCATGGTGCATAATGATCCTCAGGCTGAGCCAGGCATATAAGTAATCAGAACAAGAGAAGCAAACACCTGTATTTAATTCCTGCATCTGCCAGCAGCCAGTGACAATTTCCATCGGCAGGAGCTGCCACTATAAAGAGGTGAGCTTGGGAGAGCCCTCTCCTGAGATAAGCCAGCTCTGTTCCAAGGGACCTTCAGGGAGTGGCCATTCATCTTCCTGTCACAGACACAAAAAATAACACAACACACAGCCACACTGCCCTGTCTGTTCCCTGTTATCCCATGAGCCCAGGGCAGACATTATCCACGTCATGCAGAGATGTATTTCTGCTTCGTGAGATGTGAACAGTGACATAACTCAGCTAACCTAGAGCCACGTCAGCAGTAGAATCAGACTTTCTATCACTGTAAGGAATATGACACTGAGGATCTTTCATACATTTTGCTGAATCTAATAATACATTTTTCTACCCATGGAATCACTCTCTGATCACCCTAGAAACATACTGTTTTACAGCCTTTCTGAGCATGTCCCTCTCTAAATCTGGGTATTATGGAAGCACTAAAAATAAAATGCTTCTCTTTTACATCTCCGGTTGGCCAGAACATTCTTTCTTTTGATGGAAACCATGGCTTCTATCCAACAGTTCTGCATCTGAAGAATGTTGAGGTTTCATTTGATGAAAAAGAATATTTGATGTCTCAGATGTATCTCTTTCCTTCCTTCCTTCCTTCCTTCCTTCCTTCCTTCCTTCCTTCCTTCCTTCCTTCCTTCCTTCCTTCCTTCCTTCCTTCCTTCCTTCCTTCCTTCCTTCCTTCCTTCCTTCCTTCCTTCCTTCCTTCCTTCCTTCCTTCCTTCCTTCCTTCCTTCCTTCCTTCCTTCCTTCCTTCCTTCCTTCCTTCCTTCCTTCCTTCCTTCCTTCCTTCCTGTAGTGCTCTGCAAAACAGCTGCCTTATAAATAGTCTCTTGGCAGTATATGTTTCAATTTGTGTTAAATAGATATCATGATGTTGACTCCTCCCCACCAAATCCCTCGGTGGATCCCATGATACAAGTAGCTCTTCAGAATAATGACCAGTATTCACAACAGTTTTCATGCCAATCAAAAGTTTAAGGGATGTCTTACAAGCCCCAAATTCATGAATGATTTCACCGTGAAGGGAATCTCATATTAATTACTCTCATGTTAATTATATGCTAATAAACTGAAGTGAGTAAAGCTCTTAAAGCAGGCAGATGACAACACTGCCCTGGGAAAGCTTTACCTCACTTACTGCAGCTTATCTGGGTCTATTTATTTTTAAAGAGAAACATGAATATTTAATCACAGTAGTTTTAGCCCTGTATTCCTATGCTGGAACCTGCAGAGTCCATGTGAATTTAGAAAACACATAAAGAGTTGTTGCTGACCTACTTACAGAACACTGATGCAACTTCTCCCTCAGAGTATAGAAAACAAACTTCCTTACATTGTAAAACACATCATTGGTAACTCAACTTCCTAGGACTTCAGTGCAGCATTTTATGTAGAGAAATATTTGTAAAGCATTATGTTCTATAATAATACTTTCTGAAGTGGAACAAGAAGAAATGGTCTGTTGTCGTAGGGAAGCGGCTTTTTAATTGGGGCAAATTTGATATTGATGAGGATAAGGGCTTTTATTAGTTACAGTCAGGGAAAATGCAGGCAACTCACTCTGCAACAGTTCCTCTTAATACCCTTAAATGGGGACTTATATCTGAGCCATTACATCACGATGATCCAGACTTTCCTTCTGCAAAAGCTATCATGTGTAAAATCCTTACAGCTGTTGTGTGACGTGTAAAATGTTGGGTGGGACTGAGGTGGGACCTCCAAAGTCCTGGGCACTTCAGGAGCAAACCTCAGGTGCTCTTCTTGAACAAAGCTCAGGTGTTTATATGTTTTTTTTCCTTGCCAACCCCTCGACCTGTGTACTTTGCTGTGGCACACTCACCCTCCACCACACAGACACCTGTGTGTTTGTACCCAGCAATCAGGCAATTTCCTTTGGCTGCTTCTACATGTGTTAGCATCTACACAGCATCCGCACAGCTCCCTTCTGCACTGCCTTTTCCCTCTGATTCCCCAAACACATTCTGCCCTTTAGCAGCTCTCTCCCACCCACGTGCTCTCTCTCCTCCCCTTCTCAGACAGAGATGTGCATTCACACACTCTGCTTTGCTCATCCCCCTGCAATGTGTCAGCCTTGCAGTCTCCTGCATGCTGCAGGTTTCCTATCTCACTGTGTGTTTCTGACTGGGGAAGCCAAGGAGAACTTGGGAATTAAATTCAGCACTTGGCTGTGGCCCAGCACAGCCTGTCAGGCTGCGTAAGCTGTATGCCTGCCCATGACAGCACCAGCCCTGATAGAAAGCCTCAGCATCAAAGGCATTCCTCATAGACACGCCTCGGCTGGAGGTACATCACTGATTTTAGTTACACTCATGAATGTTTCATACAAATCTGATATTGCCTCACTTGGATTTTCAAAAATTGCTTATCATCGGAAAATAGATGTGTGAAACAAAGATCTAGCTATTTAAGGAACACTCGTTATGTCTCTTAAAGTTCCGTGTCTTCATGGTTTTTTATGCTATCTTCGCATCTTGTACCTTACCATTCAAGCAGGCTGCCCAGAGAAGAAATGGGTGCCCCATCCCTGGAGGTGTTCAAGGCCAGGTTGGATGGGGCTCTGGGCAGCCTGAGCTGGGGGGTGGAAGCCCTGCCCACGACAGGAGGTTGGAACTGAGTGGGCTTTGAAGTTCCTTCCAACCAAACCATTCTGTGATTCTATGATTCTATGATTTCAGCTTTGGTGTTGTGAGCAGTGCGGCCAGGAATGGAAAAGAAGCTCGTGGGAAGAGTGGTGGAAGTGCCAATGTTAGAGCTACACCTGTGTGCTTCTGAGACCAGGAAGAGAAATGGAGGCAATTACATCTATGTTAGGTAAAGACCTTACACATTTTTTCCAAAGTTTTCCCAAAGATTCTTGTTTGATTCAAGAGAGACTGGAAATGCAGGCTGGAAATGCAGGCTGCTCCCTCTTTTTCCCAGATTTGCACCTTGATCTTCATAGTTGCAAGGTGCCCATGTTAAGCCTCCTTGCTCAAGTCTTGCTTTTCATACCAGCTTTATTTATTTTCTTCCTCCAACTGGGTGCACACCCCGTTGATGTAAGGTAGAAGTGATAGACTGCACTGCTGGCAGCCCTCACACATTATGGTGCCTAAAAATGTCTTATCGCAGAAAATGTCAGCTAGGAATTTGGTATGGTATTTGGTGTGTGGAAGTAGGAAGAGGACAGTTTATGATCAGGATTTAATTATCTCAGCTCTGTCAGTCCAGGTCACGATAACAATTAGGCAAAATTAGAATTACACTAGCTTGACCTAAGTGTTCTCTATGTTTTGATCCTTTCGTCATCTAAAATATTACCCCCCATTAAAAAAACAGATCAGCATATCCACCAGGAGTATTTATGATGACAAGGCTGGCATACAGAGACTTTAATTTGCCATGATCCAGTTTTGCAATGAAGAAAAATATCTACACAGTCCTCACTGGAGCCAGAAACAGACTGGAGTAGGAGCCAGTCAGAGACTGGGTGTGATATTTTTCTTCTTCCATGGCCTAATATAACACGGTAAATCCATCTGTAAGTATCAGAGTGGAGAGAGGATTTCTAGAAGAGTCTCACTTGTAGAAAATAAAGGGAAGATAAAATCCAGTAGGTGAGTGTCAAAGCAAAGCAAATCTGCACTTGGCTGCAGGAATTGCTAATGAGCCAGACTCTATCCCTAGGCCCCACTCCACTGGGAGAAAAGGCAGATACTCACGGAGCAGGGCTCTGCTTCCTTCCATGGGCATGAGATGCCATGTCAATATTCCCAAATACAATATAGACAGTTTCAAACTGTAGTCTACCTCGTGTGCTGGGGACAGAATAACATTGCCTGCCATATATTCATTCAGTTTTCAGTTGAACAATGCCAGATTTTGTCTTTTGGAGAGAGAAAGGAAAAAAACGTAATTGTGACCTCAGAGGTACAAATTTAATAGTTTCTAATTCTAAGTCTAATTACTTCTGCAATATCAGGAGAGAAAGTTATCACGGGATCTCTTACTTTGCCTGTTAAATAATAGACTTTTCAGAACTAATCTGTACAGTCTTCATACCCAAAGGCATATTTATTGGGCAAACTGGGATAGCTTCAATGATTCTATCAGTCTACCAGATAATTAAGGAGGCCTTTAAGTAGTATAGCATTGCGTAGCAGCATTAAGACATCTGGAACTCCAATTCTTATATGACTTTGGATTTCTACTGCCTAGAGTAAAAAAGGAAGAAGCAATGGATCAGTCTGTGTAGTGACGAGCCCATCAATGCTTTGGTGCAGACACCTGAGCCATATCAGCCCCCCCGTGGGAGGTTTGTACAGGCTCGTTAATCCAGATGTTGTGGTGTTGGGGTGAGTTGAATAGAGCCTGGACCCAAGAAGCACATTTGAATAACGCTGCCTTCCATTTCTGAACCCTGCTCACTCTGTGGTCTAAACATGCCCAACACCAGTCTCACCAACTCTTCTTGCAGATGAAGGAAGACCTCCTGACTTGCATAATCCAAAGGAGATGCATTTTTCCTTAGTTCATTCCTACAGATGTGAAATAGAAACACTCAAATCAAAATACGTAGAGCCAATATCATGATAATATATTTAATCAACAATGGCAGAGCATAAATATACATCATGCATTCTAAAATGTACATGGCTTTAGCATTTCTTTTTAAGCCATAAAATTAAAAAATATCCATTAATTAATAAAGCTAATTCATTACAGCACAATGCAATTGATTGCTGCATTATGATTATCATTATTGTACAAACAAAAGGAACAGAAAGATTTGGACCCATATTTCTTGAAAATTTGCATTTATAGACAAATGCCCACTCCTTGCTCCCCTAATAGCCAAAATGCACTTAGGGCTAGGAGGACTGGGTCTGAGTACCTGCTTCATCTGATTACAACATATGCTTCATTCCAGTTTATCTCTACCGCTAGTGAGTGCCCAACCCTTGAGAAATATCTAGAAGAAGATTATTTCACATAAAATGCTTGATTAGCTCTAATCTAAGTGGTCTGTCTGAGCACTAGACTGTTCTTATGGACATCACTTGTAGTTTTATTAATTGCTTGATCAAGCACACGTAAAGCCAGAGATTCTAACACAATTGCTTGGCTCTGGGAGCTAGATTGTTAATGGGAACAAGTGACAGAGTCAACCACTTCAGTTCCTAATCTTGGGTGGAAAAACATAGTTAGAAGGTGGGAAATCCTTACCTTCTTGATTTTTAATTCTAACAACAGTGTGATCTTGAGAAATACATGAAACATCTAAAATACTATCAGTGATTTCTTCTTCAATGGGAGGAGAATTCAGAAGCAAGGCATGCTAAATCACAGGTGCATAAGCAACAGAAAGGTACACATACAGGAGTGTGGGGTTAAAGATTGTTGAGAAATCAGTATTGAGTTGGAAGAAATGAAGCACCTGTGAATAAGTAATTTTCTTAGGAAAAAAAGTACCAAGAGACATTAAATGATTATTGATTTTTTTTATGGAAAGGTGCTCTGGCTTTGTAGGAAGAACTGACTGGAACAACCCAGCTAGCACGTGAACTGTAGGCCTTGAAGGAGCAAATCCAGCTCTGTAAGCGCACCACATGTCTGTGAGTAAAAATGATAATGCACAAAGAAATAATATTCTAATAGAGTTCACTAGCTTAGTGACAGCATGGTTTGGTTCAGAAAGAGTGGTCCCCAACATAAAAGTTTAGATGAAATTAATTATGATACTCCTATTTACATATTTCCCTTGTAGCTGGTAGAATTACTAGCAAGGACAAATGAAATCACATTCTGACTTAATAATTTAAGCTAAATGCAAATATCAGCATTCAAAGCAGAATTTGTATTCCAGGAAAAAAAAATAGAAAGAAAAAAAAAAAAACAGTATCTATAACAAAGAGGAATGGGTTTAAACTGAGACAGGGAAGGTTTAGGTTAGATATTAGGAAGAAGTTTTTCACACAGAAGGTGGTGATGCACTGGAACAGGTTGCCCAAGGAGGTTGTGGATGCCCCATCCCGGAGGCATTCAAGGCCAGGCTGGATGTGGCTCTGGGCAGCCTGGTCTGGTGGTTGGCGACCTGCACATAGCAGGGGGGTTGAAACTCGATGATCATTGTGGTCCTTTTCAGCCCAGACCATTCTATGATTCTATAACTTTAGGATGGTAGGTATCTATAACCTATTTATAACTTATACCTTAGCAGATCTCCGTAGTTCAGAACAAGAAAGAAGGGAAGACACTGGATAATTAAATGGTGAAGTTCAAGAACTAATATTGGTCTTCAAAGCAGAAGATGAACCCTTCAAATTCAGAAATGACCACTAATTTAAAAGAATGAAAATCCAATTTTTAGAGGCAAGATTTAGATTTAGAGATTTAGAGGCAAGAAATTTTTAGAGGCAAGATACAACTCACACAGTAAGAGACGATTCAGAAAGTACACAAGAACTGTAAAACACAACCACAAGCAGTAAGAAATTATACATGTGGGAAACTGAATATTGCAGGCTTTCTAGACTGTTAAGAATAAAAGAAGAATGGACAGGATGAGAAAAGATTACAATGAAGGTAAATGATTTATTTGAGTGTCAGAAAAGATAGGCTAGGAGTAAATCTTTACTCTGAAGTTACATTAACAACGTTAAAGCCCTACTGGACAAAAGATATTAAAAATAACAGTGGTGTATGAGCACTAAAAATATATGCTCCAATAATTCATGGTACCAAATGGAATTTGTTGGAGATTCTGAGGAAACCTTGAGAATGAAGCACAATCCCAGTCTACCATGATTTATCATTAGAGATATGTAATTCATCGTTAAAACAGCCACTCTACTGGATAGTTATCCAGTGCTGGAAAATGGCCAGCACTGTAGAAATCTTCAAAATGCTCTTAAGGTTGACTCCAAGAACTGAAAACTAGAGAATCTTAATTAATTAATGGGGAAAATAGTTGAGAAAATCATTTAAGGAAGTTATAAAACATCTACAGGTTATATGTAGGAGACAGAAAAAGAGATGAGGAAGAATAAATTACAAGTCAGCTCAGATAAATGAATATACTTATCATAGCGGGTAATCCACACTTTTCTAACTTGTTCAAATGTAACAAAGAGTTAGCAAAACATTGAGTTAAAGAGGATCAGGCGATATATATTTACAGACATTTCATAATATCATTCACATGAGGCTTTTAAGGAAACTCAGTAACCCAGGGGTGAGAGATAAGGTCTTCGCCATGGACTGAAGGGAGAGAAAAGAATGGGGATGAATGACAGATGATCATAATGGAGAGGTGACAAGAGTGTGATGCCACATGGACTGCATAGAGATCACAGCTAGGATTAATTTCACTCCTTCTCTGGCCCCATCCATTTATTAATGACCAGGAAGAGAGGGAATACAATGAGATAGCAAAACTGCTGACAGCACAAAGCTGTTAAATTAGATAAAACGAAGGTGTCTGTAAATAACTCTTGGGACTTGTTGCAAAACTAGCAACAAGAAAGAAAATGATGTTCAGCAAAAGCAACCACAGAGATAAGGCTATAAAACAAACTGCTTAAACTGCTTATTCTCATTAATTGGATTCAAACAAATCATGGGAGAACCTTATTGGTTTGCATTTGCGAGAGGAGAATTGCGACATTTTGTCGCTATAATTACAAGGAGTTGTGTTATTTTAAAAGAGCAGATATTGCAAACTGCTGGAGCTTCATTTTAGCAGAATCCTTCACAGTCTCCAACAAGAGCTTGATTCACACGGTGACATACCATTGCTGCAAAGGGTACTGTCTGCCTCTCTCCTAATATCTGAGAAATCTTGGCAAGCAGATGGCTCTGAGCAATGGGGCCAGCTCCACAGTCTATCACAGCCTCATTTCTTCACCCAGTCTCGAGCCAGAGGACTCCTGCAGTGGGAGCTTCTATATTTCTTCATAAAAAAGGCTGACAACATGCTAAAGATAGCCTCTGCTTACATGGGGGGAGCCAACCTGTGTGCAGAGGAAAATGAACATCCTGCCCTCGTCACCAGGCGTTTCCCACAGTCTATGGTGCTGATGGGAGGGGTTTTGCTGAAAGCTCACATGGTCAACCCTCTGATCCATTTCCCTTCCTTCTTCTGACCCCAAATATGGATATGAAAGGAAAATGCAAGTGGACTTGTGTGGCTGGGGTGAACTGAAAAGCTCACAGCGAGCTGAATGGTCTTCTTTTCCTTGCACAGTTGTGAACCAGTAGCCTAGCAGAGACAGTGAAAAGGGGAATTCACTCCTCACTTGTTCAGGTGACTGAAATATCCCTCAGGGAATGGGATTAACTCAGTAAGAGCAATACAAATGCAGAGCAGCAAATCCTCTCTGGGTAGGGAAGTTTGTAGGGCAGGAGGAGAACAAAGGGCACATGGCACAGAAATGGTCATCACTGCTTCCCCATCTGACTTTCTTGCTTGTACACATATGCCTTTCTTTGCATTTGTTATTAAAGTGCTTTTTGAAATAGGTGAGCAGAAATACCAATGACATTCTGAGCCCCATATTTTTCATCCTACTACTAGTTCCTCCCTATCTCTGCTGCGGATTTCCATCAGGTTCATGCAAGAATGTCATCTGTTCTCATGGCCATATAGCATGGGGGGTGGGAGCCATAGCTATACTATGGTCACTCAGTTAATTGATTCTTTTCTCCAGTTCATGCACCCGTTCCTGGTAGCCAGAACTCTGGTGATTAGTCTTCAAGGACATGATTTTGCACTTTGGATTATTAAATTTCATGCTGTTTCATTCTGTTGTTCCACAAGGTCATCTGATTTTTCCTGCATAATAATCAGGTCTTCCTCTGGTCTGTTCTAGCATACTAGCTGTATCACCTGCAGATTTTGTAAGCACACATCTACTTCTCGCACCAAGGTCACCCAGGGAAGCACCCAGTCGGGCTGGACCAGTGGCTGCCCACACTAGGAAGAACATATTGCTCTGCTCGTGTAATCCAACAACCTCCTCTGCTCTAAGATGCCAGAATTAATCCCCTGTCATCTTTTACTGAAATATGAGCTCCTGTGAGGCATGCACGCTTTCATCATTTTCCTTAAATCTGGATAGATTCAGTCCCACTTTTTATCTGCTTTTTCATCCTCATTTATTCCCTAAAATCTTTCATACAGTTCCTATAGAGTCAAATCTAGCTAGGATGTGATTACCTATATCTCTCTCCTCCTCTCCTTTTTCCCTTGCTCACACCGTGACGCAGTGTGTTTCTCCCTGAGAATGGAGGAGGAGAGGTGCAGCAGAGGACAAGCTCTCTGCCAACATTTCCAGGGGAAAAAGGACTACTGAGCAGCAGAGAGCAGTGATGTTTGGGCATCACTGGTGGGCCAAGTCTTACTTCTTTCCCCTATTAAGTCTGAAGTAAGTTTAACAAGGTTCTGTAGTGTTGGAAGCGTTTCTTCCATAAACCTTGAGAGACTCTTAATGAATGGAAGGAGCATTCAGAAAAAAACTCCCCGCTCTGGCAAGGACTTCCTCACGGATCTGGGTTATCCTTGCAGCATTTCCAAAACAAATGGATGCTCGAGCACAGGGGCAGGGTGCTGTGAAAGGCAGGGCTGAAGGGCAGGAGCTGGGTGAGACTGCAGCCTGGGGTCAGACAGAGGGAGCAGAGAGGGAAGGACTGCAGAACAGTGGGAAGAGATATGCTTATAGCTAAGAGGAAAAACAGGGCAAGCTCACAGGGGCTGGCTCCTGCACCCACCTCAGCCACGCTTGTTTCTGCAGAGCAGTGAAGCAGCAGCTCCACACTGCTCCATTTTGCGCAGCTGCCTGCACTGACACCTAATGCGCAGGAGATGTTCTGGTCACAGCCAGCAAGTCACCTGAAGTGCTTGCCCCGGCTGTGGCAGATTGCTCAGGTTGCTCTCAGTATGTTTAAACCCCACAACAAAATTTCTGCTTGCTTGAGGCCATCTGCCAGACTCAAGGGCTGGGAGCAGGGAAATGTGACCTACTGGCAGCCCAGACTGGGGCCAAGTTCACTGATTTCCAACTGGGCAATGAGGCCTTGCTTCATGTTTTTACTAAAGACTGCAAGAAACTGTACAAGGCCTTTTGAGCTGCGAAGCAGTACTGTGTGTATGGGCAGCGTCAGAGCTCCCTTCACTTCCCTGTAGGCACAAACCGTCTTTGCAGGCCACTTACTCAGTGCCAGCTACACTGGGCCCAGGGCAGCCCTGGCACCCACCTGGCCAGTCGCACAGCCTGGCCCCAGCACGCTGTGCAAACATACCCTCTATTTTGTTATTGCCTCAGGAAAGGCTGATCTCCCTCACCCTGCCATTCTCATCCCTGTATCCCCTTCCCAGATCCTGGATACTGGATACTACAGTTGCCGGCATCAAAACTTCCCAATCTATGCATACATGTTAAAAGCTCCTGTGAACTCCTAGCATCACACAATTTTTCCAGCAACACACAAAGATCTCCACCCACATCCACAGCTGAGCCTGAGGAGATCCACAACAGATGGCTCTGACAGAAACATATTTTCTACTTTGTGCCTTCTGTTCATCAGAAAGCTTCTGTTCCTGTACCTCTTATTCCCACCATAAAGCCCTGCATGACTTACTAACACCTTTTCTTGCCCTTCATGATTATGCAATTTCCCCATAAAAGCCTGAAAAATAGAAATTTTGATAGCTATCTCAGCAGCACTCATATTTTATTTTAACTCTTGGGGTGTTTGCTGTTTTTCTGAAGGCCACAGCTCACAGCAAACAGCTGCCTGAGACTATCAGCTTTCATTAAAGACTAAAAAAGAGAAAATGGTCATCACTCATGTTGGTAGATAAAAGCCTCAAAATATGGCTTAGATGAACCTAAACATCTGAAGCTAAAAAGGAAACAAGAAGATACCTGAAATTATTATCTTTTTTTTCTTTTCTTTTTTTTTTTTTTTTTAAATCTCAGTGTGACAAATGTCAGGAGTTTTGGAGTCAGAGCCATGGTTTTTGAACACCAAGCCTGGTGGCAACACTGTGCTAAATGCAGGGAGACAAGTGGAGGCTGAGCCAGCCTGATGCTTCTGAGCACTGTGGGAAGGGAAGAGGGAACCCACACACCAAGCAGGCTTTTGGAATCACAGTTTGCGTGTTAAATCTGCACATGCCCTGCAGCCACTGGGAGCCACAAATGGAAGCAGATTTTATCACCTGAAAGTCTCCTCAAGTGGCCAGAAAAGTGGCAAAGAACATAGCTTCATCTTTAAAGACTCATTACAGAAAAAGCAATGCTGAAAACAGTTTAATCACTCTGCATCCAGGGAGTGTTTACCACATTTTAATAAGCTTTGAATAAGCTACCAGGACTCTGTCATCCTGCTGCAATGGTCTGCTCTACAGAGCAACTGAACAGCAAAAGAAAACCTTTCTTCCCTTCATCTCCAAACTCTCTGCAATAGATTGTATTGGGAGCCAATAAAAGCAATACAAAAATTGCAGTTCATTTTTGTGTATATTAAGTAATTTTGCATAAAGTTCATTAGAAGAAGGCACATTAGCACACAGTAGGTGTTACAACAGAAGCATGTGAACTTCTGACAATTACACAAACTCCACAATTAGAACTTTTAAACCCTGGTAGCTAAGAGAGACCTCATCCAAACACATAGCAGTAAAGCCTTCGTTTAATTTCTGACTGGATTTTGGAAAGCATTTTCTCTCCCTTTTTCCATGCTTTTTTTTTTGTTGTTCTTTTTCCCATCTTTGGATGTTAATGACACACTTATGCGGTTTTCCAGCTAGATGTGGAGGCCTTGTGGATGCCATTTCATCTTACTGTTCACAAGGTCATTGTAAATAAAACAACATAGAACATTAACAAGGAGCAGAATAACATGTAATGCAATTTTGAAGAGTTCACACCACTGTTATTCATCTTCTGTGACCATTTAATAGAGGAGGTGTCTGAAAGGACAGATGGGAATTGAAAGCAGTGCACTTGGAAGAAAATGGAGATTACAACTATCCTTCTAATAATTTGAAACTGATTCTTGAGCTTCTTCAAAAATAAATGCAGAGCTCAAGGTCAGAAAAAGCATTACTTAGAATCAACCATTAGAATGCAGAGCAGCCCCACAGCAGATTTTGCTGTCTGCAGATATCCTACATTTATCTTCATCAGGAGCAGAGTATCCAGGTTACTGCAATCGTCTTGGAGTACTGGGCTGAAGTAGTTTATTGATTTCAGTGTACAAGTAGCAGCATAATGGCATCTAAACAGCAAATATCTTGCCCACCACATGCTGGGTCACATGTACCATGTTCTCTGGGTCTTTGCTGCTGTTTTACTTGCCACAAATATACGTGCTATCCAGCAATACAGTGAAGAAACATTTCCAAAAAAATAAGCGTCACTTCTTCCCCTCCCTTTCAATCCTACTTTTTTACCCTCCTCATAGCTTGTGTTCCTGATAAATTGCTCTGCAGCAAGTCAGTAGGACATTGAAAATGCCTGTGGATAATAACCCTAGAGATGTGATAGCTCTGCTTCCAGGTGAAGTGACATGGGGAACTACCATGGAATATCTCTAATCCTCTTCAGGAAGGTAGACAAGATGAAACTACTGTAATGGCTGAGCTTAGAAAAGCGGGGAATGGTCTTCTAGCTCTCCAGCTCAGAATTACCCACAATTCAACAACATACAGAATATCATTTCCAAACTACTTACTGTACTGCTTTGCTTTCTCCAGGATCATTATTGCATTCTGTGTTTAGAAAAGAAACTTGTCCTCTTTTGGCTTGCTCAGCGTATTTCTGCCTTGTTCTCATCTGTCATCTGTGGTTTGACCAGCAGTAGTCTCTTTCATGCATTTCTTGCAAATCTATAGAAAACAGATGGCAGATCTGAAGATTCAGCTGCCCTCAAATTGTACCATCTCCTATGAGAGAGGGATAGACTGATAAAGTGGATTAAGAGAGAGAATTACATTCCCACTGCTGCTGCTTGTCCAAAGCACAGGGGCTCCCTAGCAGAGATACCTCCTGTCTGGATGTGGAAACAGGGACAGGTGGCAGCAGCAGTTTTTCTTGCACTACTTCTGGCTTTCAACAAGAAGCATCACTAGATACTGACCAGCCGTGTGAGAAAAAAAAAGTCAGTAAGTCATTTGTTCTTTGTACACACTGGACCAGCTGCTGTCTGCCTCACCTCCTCTCCTCCTCTGCCTGAACTGCTTCTGATTGTGAAGGGTGCAGAGGCAGCATCAGTGCTGGGAGACTTCGCACCGCAGCTCCAGGAGAGCAAGAAGGGGAGGCAGAGAGAGCATGAGACCCACTGTGCATTGTGTCCCTTTCAGCAGACAGAAGGCAGGCACCATATGGGGATCTTTAAAGAAAACGGGCACCACTGGTTTACAATTACACAGAGCAATCTGATGAGATGCCAGGAGTGTCTGCAACTCTGTGGCCCGGGGTACCATTCTGCCCCATTTCCGCCTGCCCTTATGCTCTGGGTATAGTTACCTCTACTATTTGGAGAGTAAGATTTACGGCCTTTAAAGGTAAAAAGTGGAATGTGGTCAGATGTAATGACAGGCACATCACTTCTTTCTTTGCTGCTGGTTTTGAACACAGTGGCCTACTAAGACACCTAGAACAAGCAGGTCTCTGGGTTAGTAGAAGAAAATACAGCTCAGAATCCAGAGAAATGTTAATTTGCAATTAAAATAGCCCAGAAGTTGAGATGTTGATAACCAGAGTCTATTACAGGTGCACTTGAATTGTTGTTTTTTTAAATTCTAGTTTCAACATTCAAGCGTTCCAGGACTCATTTGCTTCACTCAGGCAGAATGAACAGCGAAGTATACACCTGAGCTCCAGCTGCTGAATGGATCTGTGAAGCCATTTCTCAATGGAAGGATCGTAGTCATTCACCACCAAGGTGAGCTTTAAAACTTCAAGCCTTAATCTCAGCACATCATCAGGCCAGCTCTGTCAGAGCTGTGTTTTTCCAAACACGGACTCTTGAGAGACCCCTAGAAAGAAGCCAAATCTAGAACAGGCACATAGAAGTCAAAAAAGAGAACCTCAAGGGGTACTGAGCACAACAAGAGCACAAGGAGAACAAGAATACTTCAGAACAGGGTTTGGAGGCTGTGCCTAACCCATTTCTTACGACTTTTTATTGAATAGCTGACACCATAAGAAGACAAAAATCTGGTTGCTCTCCTGGAAGGCAGTGGGTGTTACTGAAATTAATACGGAGATGTATTCTGCTAGTCTTATTTATTTTGGCAGTCTGAGGACAGTTGATGGTTTATGTGAATATACGAGAAGGATTTAGCTTGAGGTGACAGGAGGTAAGCCTCAAGCAATGGGAGAGTGGAAGTGAGACTGCCCAAGATTAGAAATCTCATGTTCTCTCTGGATTAATCTAAATAAGGAAGACTGAAGCTGTAGAGTGTTCAACCTACTGTACAGCAGTCCATCATTAAAAATAGAAGAGGCAGAGAAGAAAAATGAGACGAGGAAAAAATAAGATTTCTCTGCTGATAGGTTTCTAAAAGGTACATATCTCTAAAAAAAGAGCTGTAGGGATTGAATTTGCATATCTAATCGTTGCTTTTCAAAGATCTTTCCATTTCCTTTAAATTTCAAATCCTAAGGAATTTATTAGTAAAATGGCATTTTGTATTGAATTTGAATATGTTATAGTTTTGATGATAACCTTTGTACAAAAAGAAAGATTTTTGGGGTGTACTCTCATTTAACATTAATATATAAACATTCTGTGCAGCTAAATGTTTAATTTGCTGCAAGGGTTGCTATCCTTTTTCTTGTAAAACATCTTCAGAACTATGCAGAACAGCACGCTCACCTTTCATACAGAAACATTCTTGTTTCACGTGAATTTTTAAAGGAAATTTGGTCTCGCACTATAGATGTTTGGGGGAAAAGATGAAATCTCACAAAGACTTCAACTCAGTGATGCACACCAATGCTTTTAAAGTATATGTGAAAATCTGTAAGGAGACCTGCGATTCTTCTGTAATCAGTTCACTGGATTACAAGCATAATGTTTAGGGATGTCATGCCACAGAGGGCAAGGGAACTAGTTTTAGATATCTTATGGTACCTTTCCATGGAACAACTGAGCCACCTTGTAGCCTGTCAGTTTCATTTCATGTGTGCACAGTGTAAATTATACTTTTCCCTTTTGCTCCCTATTCCCTATAGTCATGGCAGGAACAGCTTGCACTAAAACTGTCAGTTTTATAGCAAAAATCTGTCAACATGCAACACATATTCTGTGCAAAAATGCCAGAGTGCATTTTCCTGATGTGCATGTCATGCATCGTTTTTATCAATCTTTTATTTTTAGGAAAGCAGGAAAAAAGCACTTTTCTCCTTTGCAGAGGAGAGAAAAAAGAAAGCAAAAACAATTTAGTTAACATTCTGCATGACTTCTATTTTCTTCAGGAAGGCAGAGCTCTGTTTCATCTTCTGCTATATATCCTACAAGCTGCACACTTTTCTTTTTTTTTTAATATTGAGAAAAACACATCACAGTATCCCCTGAATGTCCAGAGTTTTGCATCTCAGATCTTCTGTCTGACAGCTGTCTACACAATCATCCACACTTTGTGTGTCTCTTTTCTACCTGCATGGATTTCTGAGTCATACAAATGCTGTATGTGAGAAAACAGAGTATGTGCCTTGAAAAACATGATACTAAGCTAATTAAAATTCCGTGGGTAGTTTTAGTATTTTTGTGTAAGATTATGCTATGTAAGTTTATAATGTTTCATATCACAATATAAGCACTGCTTGCAATGAGGTGACAGGCAGCAGAGTGCCACCATGGCACAACTTGAAATATGTAGACTGGTTCTTCATTTGTATGAATGTACAAGGTGAACATGTTGCATGTAAAGACAAGTGGGTGACAGGCTTTATTCTTTCCCAGAAGGAAGGAATATTTCCTCCAATATAGTTGATGAGTAGCAATCTGTATGTTGATATCAGCTCCCACACAGCTTGAACTCGCACTGAAAAGAGTAAGATAGATGCGGATATATTGGATGGAGGGAAGGGAAAGTTCAGAGGGACTGTAACCACCCTACTTCACCATCAGCATGCCGTAATACTGTACATATGTCTCTTGTGACTGCTCTGGATTAGACTGTAGCTTTATCTTCTTATAGAAAAGTGTATCTAATATTTTTAAGTTTTCACTTGTCGAAGAAGAGCTGAACAGATTTTTGTTAATATAGATTGTCATGAAGAATTCAGCAAGGTATTATTCAAGACAACATTTTCATGCTTCTTGCAGAAAGTATCTCAAGAATATCTGAGATTTGAAAACTCTTGGGAGTTAAGATATTATTGTTTTGACAGTCATTATCTCAAATAGAAGGTACATTTTTGTACTAGTATTGCCCAATAGAACTACAGAAATTAGAAAATAACGAGTTGAATTCTTCTTGAACAGCTCATCAGTCTTCTACTAGAGCCCAGAAAAGAAGAACAGACAGGTAGGATCTGTTTCACTTCGCCTGAGACACCTGCAATACCATTGCTTGCATCTGAAGGAGACTTCTAGGGGTTGATTCATCTCACTCATTTTAGATGTCAGTTTCAGAGTGAGATTAATAATATCACACAGAATGATATTAATATCATTTCTCTGTCAAAAGGAAGTCCAGATGATGATGACCAGCTCAGATGTAGACAAGTACCGAATCCTCACCAGGCAGAGCAAGTATTTCACAGCATTATCGATGTTAAAAATTTGTTCCAGGATCTACAACCACCTTTGCCATATGAAATGATATCTGTATTTGTCAGAGATAAATGGGTCTGTTCTCAGAAACTTAGACATTTTAAAGGGCTTAAGTGGAGTTTCTACCAAGTACACTGTATTATCTCAAATGTTATTTCCTTAAACTGAAATCAATAAGCAGTATAGTACTAAACTTTATTTCTAAATATCATCTTCTCTTGAGCTTTGGTTTTGCCCCCTGACATGGACAGTCTCTTCTGCAATCCAGCTACCTTTCTGAAAACATTCTCTCTGTCTTTCTTACCATAAAGTCTCCAAAGTTTTCAAAGCAATCTAAAGCATTGAAGTCTCTTTGAAGCCCTAGAGAAAATTCAGTGACAAAGAATATATCCATGCTATGTCAAAGGTGAGATGATAGGATATTTAGATGAACCCAAGACAACAGTAGCGTGGCTACGCAGAACATCAGTAGGTGCAAAGTCCAGCAGAGAAGCTGAGAAAGTTGAATCCCAAGTCTAACTCCAGTATATTCACATCACATTTTAAAGAAGGATCATCTGGAGACCTCCCCTTCGTCTAACCCAGCCTGCTAAATCTTCAGTCAGAGCCCACAGCTTCTCTTAGCCTTAGGTGGTGACCAATGCAACGGGGAGGCTGCCCACCACACTGCTGACAGGTGGGATTGTCTAAAAGCTTCTTTCAATCTGACTTCAAAACCATCTCCCACAGACTGTTTGCTTTCTTGGGGCTGCATAACATATGTTCACCTTGGAAGGAGATTCCTGCAGCAGAGACAGCAGCTTCTCCACCAGCCCCTCAGGCTCACACCCACGAGGCCCTGCTTTTTGCCACTCTCTGTGCTCACTTCCCCCACACTGATTATTTTAATTCCACCAAAAATATCAGCTGTGAACTAACAAGGCCCATTTCAGATGATCTCCTTTCCCACAGAAATGGTAAAAGATGCCATTCAAATACTAGCAATTCATTCCATGAGGGACTCTCAGCTGCAATGCTGAAGTGCCCCAAATGATAACTCACATTGTCAACTGAATTCATGTCATAATTTTTAATAAGATCTTTGAATTCTTTTTCTTCTTCTGTGTTTAGATAGACTGATTTGTATTCTTGCAGCTGCCTGCTTTCTGTATGTGCATTCATTTCAGTTATTTTGCGTTTTTTTGTGGATTTCTTAATTTATCCCAAACAGATATGGGGGAAGAGAGCAGCTGAAGAAAAGAAAGCATGAAGTGGTGCAGAAATGGTGAGTGAAATGGCCATGTGTGTTTTCTCTGACTTTTGGCTTTTGTCCAAAGTCATTCTGATGGTTAACTCTCAGCCTAGTTTTGTTCCTGATGCAAGAGGAAGATCTGTAGACTGTGGGGGATCTTACGTGAGATTTTTTTTATTTGCTTTGCTTGTTTAGTTGTGTCGTTCTTTTAGATTTGTTGGGTTTTCTTGTTAAAAAGCAAAAAGAAGACAAATGTCAGCAAAATCAAAGCAGAAGTCAATATGTGTTTTTCCATTAACTTTATGTCAGCATACACCTTTCCATAACTTCTTTCTTTAAAAAAAAAAAACAACTGTGTGCACAAATTGCTGGATTCCCAAACATGGTATAATCAACAAGGACTTCGTGACTGTGTTTTCTGGGCATTTATTAGCAGGAGAACCCACAGCCCATGCTGCAGCAGCGTAATTACTCTGCTTCAGGGAGTAAAGATGCAATTCTTCTGAATTTAATTGCCTAAACTGAATTAATGATCTTCCTGGACCTAATCAGAAACAATGCAAAGAAATACCAAAGCAAGAATTATCAATTTCCTGCAAAATCTATCCAAATGATGCAAACAGAGACATTTATTACTGGAGCCATTTTATGACTGGGCACGCAATAAAACACGTAATTTCAGAAACATTTACTCACTGTATCTGTATGTATCATAGTATCCCTGGTAAAAAGTTCCTCTCCTCACATGGAAAGCACTCACAGATGGAAGAAACAATGACAACCTGACTCAGGTCACTGAAAGTGAATTTTCAGCCTCCAGTCATAATAATCTTGTTTAATGCAGATTTAGGGCTACAGGGGCTATCATTCTGAAAATAGAGATTGACAAGAAACAAAACGGAACAAGTTTTTCAGTCACTTGTTAATAGACAGAGCCCACAATGCTTGTGGGTGCATAGCAGCTTAGAGCTTGGTCTGGCTGGCAAAAAGACAAAAGCTCATTGACTACCAAGGCTAATCAAATCACATGCATAAATCTGGTCTGGGGCCCTGGTGAACTTACCATTATTGCTTGGTGAATATTTATTAGAAGTAGAAGGGAAGGAAAGTCATTAGCAAAATCAAATGCACGTAATTCAAATCAAATGTTCTTCTCTCTGTGTGTTTTCATGCACAGTAAGCAGATATATAGGATATAGTAGATATAAAGCTCAGGAGGTTTCCAAGTATGACCATACTACCTGCTCAGACTCAATCCTCTGCAGAAAATACACATATCTGTGTATTGCCAAGGAAATCATGGAGTTATCTGAGGAGTGGTATCTTTTGGATACCTAGATGTTGATTCAAGTGTTTGAAAGGAACTTGGAGCTGACAGGGTGAAGTTCTGCTAAGCACACTAGGCCCACTCACACTTCTCACACATCACTGTGCGTCCCACAATTCCTGTAGAAGGGAATGCCAGAAAGTAGGATGAAGTCTCAGAAAATATAGGTGGAACTATCTTGGAGTAATTTGTGGCTACTGGAACTTCAGGAACAGAGAAGTCAGAGGATGTGTAGTCAGTAAGGAAGCTGCAGATAGAGATGCAAAGTGGAGGAAATGATGAGTGGAGGAAATGATATGAGCAATCTCAGACCTTTGGGTCAGTCTCCCAAGAGCCTGGATGCAAGTTATCACTATTCTAGCAGGCATAAGGACATGTGAGCTCAACACAGAGCAATGTTTCCAGTTCCTATGGGGGAAGAACTGTGTTTTGTGTAGTGATCTGGGGCCATGGGGGACTTTTCAATGCACCAGCCAAAACGTAAGGCAGGTTCTGGAGAGCTGCCTGTGCCAAGTGGGAGTGCTATGAGGAGATCTCATGCTCTGAAAGCCAGTTCCTAAACATCTCTGACATAGTGCAGACTTTTGTCTTTAAGCTCTTATACTTAAAGGCTTTGTCTGTGTTTTGAGGACCATATTACCACCTACAACTCATAATAACAAAAGCAAAAATGGAAATTAAAATTCCTGTCCAAGAAAGGTTTAGAGCACGCAGGAAACCAGGCGTTAGACTTCATCTGTGTGTAAGGATTTCTTCTTCATTGACTACGAATTCCTTCTCTAACATGAGAAACCTCTGTTTGGAGTTGGATATTTCCGGTGCTTATTTGTTTAAGGAGGGAAAACAATACTATGCAACATAAGTTTGTACATTAGAAAACTGTTAATAAGTTTCATGCGGCACTTACACATAGTCTGAAGGTGTTTGCAGAGATGCTTCTTGCTGATCTCACAGTTCCCTTTCTGACATACAGGTATGTGGGAGACATGTAGTATAGAGTAGGCGTATGTGAACTTCATCATCCGTTTTCTCCAAATTTGCTTCTGCGTGGTTGCTTTCTTGTCCTTATCTTAGTTCTATTTCTTCTTCAACTCACTAGTACCAAGTTAAATGTTTTTGCTATTTCTGTAGCACTTTCTAATTTGCTCTCAAGATTCTTTGTCAGTCTCTTTCCTCTCTTTGCAGTGCAGTCATTTTGTTCATGATTTTAAGTTTGCGGGTTGTTTTTGTTTAGTTTCTGTATTTCCAGATCTCAACTCTCCTATCTCAGTTCTGATTCTCTTTCCAGAAGAGTCCATTCCTCCCCTCAGTTGTTCTTCAATCTGTCTCTGCCTACCAACTTGTATCCAGTCTTAGTCTTTAAATTACAGTCACCTACAATGTTCACCATGTCCTTGACTTCATGTTCCTCCTCAGTTTCTGTTCTCCTTCTTTAAGCACTTGGGCAAAATGACCTCTCTCTCTATAAATGGCTGGACTGTTTCAGACAAAACTGATAAAATAATTTTGCTGAGCCTGCCATCTCAGTATGGAGAATTTCAAGCCAAACAGACTTCAGTTTAATCACAAAAATTGGTTAAATTAGTCTTTTTTTTTTTTTTTTAATTGAGCAGGGCTACACTTACTGTGTAGTGATACAGGCCCTGCCTCTGATACCAGTTACACTAAAAAAAACAGTTCTCTAAGATTACTGAAGCAGTTTAATTATAAAAGTGATGTACTATACCAGGTACACTGTAACTTATTCCAACTTATGCAACAGAAGCTTTCATGGTCAAGCATTAATTTTCTTTTACTACAACATAGTTTTATTTCATGCTTCATTAACACGAGTGGGTGTTTTTTTTTTTTAACACTAACTCAGCTCTTTCTAACTAGGTCTCATGCATTTATGGTCTTCCTCATACAGTGGAGAAACAAGGAGATAAAATGACTACTAAGGAAAAAATGAGGGGGTGGAGGGAGAGTCATTTATCACTTACAAATCAGAAAATTTTTAGCTTCTAATTGCAAATAAACCCTTTTAAACTTGACAATTTCCTTAAGGCAAAACTGGAGAGCCAACAACAAACCAACCATCCCAGCATGAACTACTTCCATATCCCTCAGCATTCCAGATCTTTGTTTGATGCTGCTTCTGGAGCTTCTGCTTCATCAGTCACAGAATATATACTACACTGCAGGACTTGGTCATAGAATCATGGAATCACAGAATAGCTTGGATTGGGAGAAACTGCAGATATCATTTTGTTCCAATCCCCTTGCCAAATGCAGGGTTGTCAGGACCAGATCAAGCTGCCCAGGGTCCCATCCTACCTGGCCCTGAACACCTCCTGGAATGGAGCATTCACAACTTCAACTTGATGTTCATGTCATAGTAGCTCCTATTAACCTCACTTACAGCTTTTCTGACTGTTGATAGTAATTCAGCTAACTAAAAAAAAATCTGTTTATAACACTTTATATTGCCAGAGAAGTGTGATGTTGCTAGAGCAAAATGATGAGTTTCAGTATTTAAGGAGAGAAAAATCCACATATTTGCAAGCATCTAAACAAGGACAGCCCATAACACGGAACCAGCACCATAAATCCATGGGAAAATGTATTATCTAACACAAGATTTCCTGCTCACACCCAAGTTCATTCTTGTAATGGCAGTGCATTTAATTGCATTATTGACAGTATCATAGGAGTAACTGGAAGATACATTTTCATTCAGAAAATTTTGTAGGTGTGCAGAAACAGAAGCAGTACCCAATTTAAAGCACTCAGACTCAAAAGAATTAGGATATCCAGATGAGAATGTAGGGGTGAATTGTAACTCTGCTTTCAGAGATGATGGCTGATACTGAGAGAAAAACTGCTCTCCCTGCTCTTCTCTACATCTCCTTGACTCCAAGGTCACGTGGAAGCACGGCAGTAAGCACAACTGCACTGCACTCTACTCCTCCTGAGTGCCAAGCCCAGGTTTTAACCACATCCTACCTAGAGCAGCTTTTGCCAGTCAATGCAGAATTTTTAACTGGAGACATTTTGTCATATCTTATTATACTTAATTAAACAAATCTGCCTCCCTAATTGCCCTTACTATGCACTGATTATGTACTGATGAGCAGGTATTATATTACAAACTCTTAGCATAGCAGGGTTTGTTGTTGTTTGTTTGTTTGTCTGTCTGTCTGTCTTTGTTAACCTTTTCAAACCACCTCTGAGTGCTTCTACATGCACATTAAAAGAAGGGAAAGCTCATTTGTGGAGCTTTCCATCTTATTCAGGTTATCACAGTATGAAGAAGGAAGCACCTGGGGGGAGTAAGCTGCGGTCCCAGGCTCACCTTATTGACTTACCTTGCCAACTCTGATTCATTCTCTGAGCTGGGATTCTTCATTTCTTCACAGAATTCATCCCAGCTGGTGACTAGATGGAAAATTCTGGGACACTGAAAAAAAGAAAGACAAAACCCAGCAATGCTCTTGCAGTTAATTTTACCCTGCAGCAGGGAGTTTGGGAAAGCTAAGTAAGTGCCAGACTTCAAGCAAGAAAGCAGTTCTTGTTCCCACAAAGCACTTAGTCACACTCTATGATCCCACCTTCCTTCAGGCAGCAGGAGATTACATTTAGGTACGTTCAAAATAAAGGTACTATAATAAAACTTCTATGTTTTGCAGCATTCTGGAATGCATATATAGTGTGTCACCCCACAATCCCTCATTTACTCTGCAGATCTATTAAATGGAACTGGTTTTATGAGCTAAATAATTAAAAAGTAATTGTGCATTTTCAGACAAATAGGGAATTATTTTGAGCATAGCTGAGAATAACAGCAGTTGAAACAACTCTCGTGCTCTTTTCGACTCCAACAGCTGTTGGAAACTGTCTCTTCAAAGCCTTCTTTTGTGTGGAAGTTCTGAAAGTTTCTGTGTCGAAAGAAAACGTTTTGCCAGCATCCCTTGCTAATATCTAAAGGATTGCAGTGCCATCGTGTGGCAGGAAGTCCATTTAAAATTGTGGTTCCCTGTTGTGGTGGTTAAGGAAACAAAATTAAATATCTTAAAAATTAAGCAGATTAGCTGATTTAAGGAATAAATATCCTACAATAGAAAATTTCTAAAAATTGGCATAAGGTAATAATATCATTGTTCTTCACCACAGTTCCATGAAAATTTTCCCAAAAGCTTAGAGGTGAAAGAGCTCCTAATAACGAGCTGCACCATTAAATGATCTTCTGTACTGTAAATAATAAAGCAAACATGTTTGCATTATCTATGGTTTGTGATATGGTCCCCTGAACCAAGAGCCCACATTTTCATCAGTGTGTTGTAGGTGCTCAGGAGCTTCCCCCTGTTCCAAACCAGGCCATGACAAGCAGTAGGGCTGGATTTCCACTCCTGGGACAGGAGAACCCAGGTGTACTGGACTCAGCTCCATCTGAAAGCAAACTGTGGCCTGCACTCTGCTGCCAGAGGGATTGAGAAAAACACACTGGTTATATCAAATAGTGGCATACCACTTGTCTGTCTTTGTTGTATCAATTGTGGCATACCACTTGTCTGTCTTTGGCTTCTGTTCATATGGTTCTAGCTTGTCCAGCATGGCAGCACTCAGCAGTGTCATGACTTCATTCAGGCCCCGATAGTCCATGGTTAGTCTTTCACACCAGCCATATGTGGATATTATGAACGAGTCTTCCTGATCACTCCTTGTTTCTCCAGTCAACAAATGAGCTTATGGATGGGGATCAAGGAGTTTTAGTGTGATATCACTGCCAGTGCCATGTCGTGGTAGCAACTGGCTCCCACAATTCTTCAACACTCAGCAACCCCATAACAGAAGGTTCCTCTGAGAGATCAGGCAAGGTAGACAGCTGCTTAATGTTCTTCATCTCCAAGGCAGCTATGTCAAAAATCCATTGGTATCCCTTTGGGTCCTTGGAGTACCCTCTCCTGTGGTAACACATACCAAGGATGTACAGAACCTCTGAGCCAGTTACAACAGGGTGCTTTTGCCACTCATTTCCAATTAGGCTTACTTTGGCCTCCAGTACAGTTAGTTGTTGAGGTCCCCCTGTCACTCCATCAGTGCAGATGGATTCTGCGCTGGTATCCATTAAAGCCTTATACTCTTGTGGATCTGATGTCTCAGGCCATTCAGTCCACACAATCGAATTATCTGGATGTTCTTTTCTTCCACCTGACTGCAGGAAGGGCCCCTTTAGTTTGGGTCATTGTATTTGTTATTCAGTTCTTGTAAATGCAAATCAGAAGCCTCTTTATTGATATCAAAAGCAAGATTGACCCATCTAGTCTTGGAAACAGCACTGGAAACTGGAGCAGCAGTTTTCCTGGAAGAACACTGTTTTGTGTTTGTTTTCCCTTGCAACTCTTGTAGCCATGCCTCTAAGGTGAATTTTCCATTCCACTTCCTCATATCCTCTTCATGGTCACAGACAACTGTAGGGTGGCACATGGAGTGTACCTGATATATCCTGTCTCTTGTGCAGAGAGAAATGTTTACTCTTAATAGTTGAGATACTGAACCCTGTAGGTGGAGAGGAAGGTATATTCTCTTTGAATTGCTGGACCTCTTGGGAAAGTTTCTCTACAAACAAGACACAGGTCCATAGAGAGTAAAAGAGACTTTCTCCATACTGCCTGAGGAACCTCAGCTGCCTGGCTTCTCTACCCCCTAATTTCAAACCAGCCCTGTTCTCCCAGCATCAGAGCATCCAGGTGACAATGTGCAGACCTGGACCAAGCCTGAAGTTCACTTGGGATCAGGTGGCTACTGTCTCCTTTAGGAATTCTGCCTTTTCTTCCTCCTGTAATCATGATGGCCCTGGTTTGTAGCCTTCCTTGTCCACTTCTTCCTCCTTCCCATTCTTAATAGGAATTTCTTCCCTTACTAAATGAACAGACTTTCAAATCCATTGTTTATTCTTGTATCGAGGCAACTGATACTGGCACACTTTGGTTCTCTGGAGTCTGGAGAACCAATTGCAGGAGTCAGATCATATCCAGAGGTGCTTTTCTTGCTCTTAAGGATGCTGAACTGCATTGAACAGTGTTTGGTAGACACAGGACAGACCCAAGCACAGTGCAGAGAGCTATAAATCTCTGGACTGCCAGAGCTCAATATCTGAAAACATTCCATCAGCTTTTTAGGAACCTTCACTTGTTTAGAGGTAAATTCCAGGTCCTGGAGACAATGTGGGAGACAATTATGACAGATACCTGTCAACATCCTTCCACACACCTTGCTACCTATAACCATCCCACCTCAGGACAGAATCTTGTGTGATATTTCTAATAGTTGTATAACCTTAGACAAAACTAGAAACACAAGCAGGAAACATAGTAATAGGATCATGCTAGTCTGATCAGTCCAAGAGTATTTAAAATTCTAAAAAAATATTTTAGCTCATCTGTAGTAAAGATTGTGCTTGTTAATAGTTTCCACAATAAAGTTCCTGAAATGTAAGAATGATGGCAATACTGAGTGCAAATACCAGATTAAGTTCACGGTTGGTGTAACACAAGCTCATGCTATATACAAGCTGCCAAAACCATAAAGAAACTTACACCAGCTCCCAGCAATGATAAAAAATATGACAGAAATTAAGAAAAAAAACTTGAAAGCAAGCAAATAGAACAACATTGTCAATGTTATTTAGGGTAGTATGGTTAGGTTGCAGTTGGACTTGATGATCTCTAACATCTTTTCCAACCTGAGCAATTCAATGATTCTATGATTCTATGAATAAATTAACATTATGACCAGAAGCAGTTAAACTAATACAGTAAACTAATATAATGTTCATAACAAATTTTGTCTTTAACTCAACCCTTTGGGCTCCAAGTAGGGCACTACAAAGACTGCTGTGATTTAATCCAGCAGGCAGCTCAATACTGCACAGCCATTCACTCACTCTCACCTCCCAGTGGGATGTGGGAAAGAATCAGAAAAAAAAGTAAAGCAAATGGGTTGAAATAAAGATTGTTTAATAGGACAGAAAAGAAAGGGGAAATTATAATAGTAATAATAATAGATGTATAATTTACAAAACAAGTAATGTATAATGCAATTTCCCACCACCTGCCAACTGATGCCCAGCCAGCCCCTGAGCAGTCCCCTCTCCCCAGCCATCTCTCCATGGTTTTATCATTATACACGACACTGCATGGTATGGGACATCCCTTTGGTCAGTTTGGATCAGAAGTCCTGGTTCTGTCCCTTTCCAGCAATTTGTGCACCTCCAGTCTCCTCACTGGCAGAGCAGCACAGGAAGCTGAATTAATGTAAGAACTGCTCAGCAACAGTTGGAACATGGTTGCGTATCAACATTGTTTTTCTCCTAAACTCAAAATGCAGCATCATACCAGCCAAACCGAAGAAAATTAATTCTCCCCCATCTGAAATCAGGGCAGCTTTAAATTTTCAGGAGATTTATCCAAATTAAAAAATAGCCTGTATTCTTTATTTTATTTTATTTTGGTTTTTAGATGAAGAAGAAACAACAGGACGAATGGAATGGAATGCTTTTCAGTGTTCACCTTAGCAAAAAAAAAAAATCCTCAGCATTAAAGAAAGAAGGGTTTGCTTGGGATGTTCGCTATTTTTCTTTACTCTGGGTACACTGCACTTTTACTAATCCTCTGTTAACTATCCACGTATGTCTTTACAGGCAGGAGGCATAAATTTGCAGTGAAGCAGCATATGAAGACATGACCTTCTCCCAACAGTCATTTTGCTTGAACTGCTATAGCTAGGCTTGAATCTCAATTTCCCCTTTACCTTTCTGTCTTTGAAAATGTATTATCACTAACACCCTAGACATGTAGGTCACATCTCCAAAGAGACCTCACCAGGACCCCTGCATTCATACCTGAATAAAAAGCAGAGTGCTGACATTTAGATCTTTGATTGCAAACACAAACGTTGCCACAATGCAGAGTTAAATATCAAAATGCTGTTTCTTTTGCCATTTGGCTCAAGTGAAATATAAGCACTGATTGCTTTACAAGTTTTTTCCTGTAAAATATTTTTTCACACAATTTGCAGCTTATAATAATACTGTCTGCAAACATTTTAAGTCATTTTGCTGTTCCACAAACTGCTAGGAAAGACAGCTCCCAATGCATGCCATCTGACAATAGATGATGTATTTTAGGATTATGGTAAGAAAGTGCAGTTTTGTGAATTTCTTAAGAGGATGCAAAATATTTTCTTCAGCAATTGTTGAATGTAAAGATAATTTTAAATATTTTTCCTAGCTGAAAAAATGCTAATCTCTTCTGGCAATAAAAGTGCTTATTTTGAAGCAATTCTTCACCTATTATACCATTGTATTTCTGTGGAAATAAATACATACACTCTTAAACTACATCTTCTCCAGATATCAGGAAAGCTTGGCATGTTTGCATTCAGTTGAGGGTCCATTGCCTGAACAGCTTTTCAATTTGGTGAGATGAATCCTTAGAGTCCATGTTTAGAAACCGTGTTGAACTATTCTTTACTTTATTCCAGAAAACTGACACGTTTACTTGGTTTTGATTTAATCCTCCCAGAAGGACAAAAAAAATCATCTTGCTTTCATCTGTTGAGTGCCATGTAATTTCAGTTAACTTTACTCTTATATTATGTACAACTTTCATCAACATGGATGGCTGACTGGCTTCTGGGAGCCAAAATAAACATTATCTGTTTAATTCTGGTGGTTCTGCCACCCTCAATGACCCACCCTACTCATACGTGAGAAACACCTGCACTTTTCTTCTTCATTTTCTCTTGCTTAATAGTGCTCTTTTCTCTAGCTTAGTTCACAAATATTCTCATAGATTGACTGAATTGTTGCATCTTCCTCCTTTGGGCTTCCACTGACTCACATGTTCTCTGTTGCCCTTCCTATAAACCAGGTGTACCCAACCCATGGCCTGTGGGCAGCACACAGCCCTGGACAGCTGATAATGCAGCCCTAAATAATTACAAACTTTTAAAATTATTATCTGACTTCTAGCAATGTTTGTCATGAGTCAGTTGCTCATAGCTCAATACTGGCAGCATAAGTGACAACAGAACACTGTGGATGGGAGAGTACAGAGCAGTGCTAACTCTGCCTCTTGCACCCACCACATACACAGAGTCAAATCAAAACCCACAAGTATTACACTTAATCTGTGCTTGTGCTGCTTGATGAATAAAATGCAGTGAGTACTGATAATAGTATTTCAACCTACCCACATATGAGCGATTTTCAAGTTGAATGTATAGAGTTGCAAACATTCAACTTAAATAAAAGTTGGATTGTGTCTCTTTACTAGAATTTCATAAGACTCACCTCACCAGAGAAAAATATGTTGATGTTAGGAGGAAATTTTTATTTAGAGGGCAGTGTGGCACTGGCACAACTGCTCAGAGAAGCTGAGGATGCCCCATCCCCGGAGACATTGCCTAATCTGGTGGTTGGCAACCAGCCCATGGCAGGGGTTGGAACTAAATGATCTTTAAGGTCCTTTCCAACCCAAGTCATTCTATGATTCCTTGACTGCAAAAACGGTGCCACAGGGCAGATATGTGCACCATTCCCCAGGATAGTCAAATTTGTCATCTTCCCTTATCATTCCCATTATACTTTCCTGCATCTCTTTATTATTATTCTTCATGATTTTGATTTAAGCCATCTTCAGCTTCACTGAATCCATTAAGTTGCCCAGTACTAACAGCAAGTTCCCTAGCTATACCATGTCACCATCTTCAGTCTTGCCACCCTCATCTTTGATAGGTGCTTATACTCTTCCAATTGAGTGTGAAATGCTATGCCACTGCTTTTTGTCCCCAGACTACTGTACTTACTGGGATGTGTATAAAAGGAGACTGTCTCTTAATTTCTATCTAGTATCTAGCAACCGCTCTATGATTTTACTGTACTGTTCTCTGCTCTGTTGACTTATCTCCTCCTTTTCTCTTTTTGCAAGTGTTATGAAGTATTTATTGGCAGAAGAGAGAAAAGAACCTAATCTACAAGATGGAGGTATCCAACTTTCATTTCTTGCTGCAAATGCTGCCTGGTCTGATTACACAACAGCCTATACCAGTTTTGAAGGGAAAAATGTATCCTTTGAGGCTTATATTGTCTACCATTCTGAGAGCAAACTAAGTATGTTCTACCAAAATCAGGAAATGTTGAATGAAGAATGTTCATAGGAGGACTGTTTTGCAGTTGGATCAAGGATAATCCCCAGAGTTACATTTGAAAATACTGGATACAGGCACTCTCCATGTTTTTGTTAAATTCATTTCTACTGTGGAATCAACATGTTACATCGAATGCTAGAGCACATCAAATAACAATGACAACTGAACTAACAGTAAAGCCAACACATATCATGGGCAATATGAAGTATGTTTGCTTTATGGAAAAAAAAAAAGAATCTAATTGCAACAAGATAAACCACTAATACTGTAGCATCTTTGAATTTATTGCTTAAAATTGACAAGAGTTTGATAGCCTTTGGTAGCCCTTATTTTAGATCAGTCTAGCTTTGTCATGCAACTCACAAATCTGACAAAGTACAACAAAAACAACAAGACCAGCATCCAACGTCAAAGGATGACTAAAAATTAATTAAGTATAAAACTGAAATTCCCTGTTGTCTAACTAGAGGCTACTGCTGAATGTCAAAATTAATGTGAACTTAGAGAGCACTGGAAAAAACCCAATGCTCTAATCTCCCTTTCCTCAAGACAGAATAAACCCTAGAAGAGGTCATCTTTATTTAACCCTACATTACAAAATGACTCATGCAATGCCTCCTAACCACTAAAAATCATGATAAGGACACCAGTCAAAAATTAGTTCCACGTGCGCTCATGCTTGAAGCATGCTTTTAATGATTCAAATTATATGAGTCAAATATTTGCTAATGGGCAAAGACAAAATATTAACTTGTTAAACATTACGCTGAACTTCTCAGGCACTATTTACACATTACCTAAAATACAAAAGAGATCATTTTCAAAGACCCTGACTGTCATCCACTTTTCTATCTCTTTGTTGTTATGGTTTTCCTTCTCTTTGAAAAGTCATCCAATTAATGTCAGACTACTTGTGCCTAACAACGTGATTTCAAAACACGGGTCTCTCACATCATAGGATAACACAAGGTACAAAACAGAAAACATAGAATATAGCAAACCAACATATTCACTAGCAGTGTAGATCTCACTAATGCTCATTCAGCTTAATAATATTGTCACATTTCTAGTAGCACACTCATTACTTCAAATGAAGAACTCCCTTAAAATCTTGCCTGGAGTTAGTAGTTTTATATTAGCTCTGGATGTGAATGAGAGCCCCAAGTACAAAGGAAAATCTCAACTATGACTATTTAATTTCATCTACAATTTCCTAAAAAATCAGAGCTAAAATATCAGAGGTTCTGTAGAGCCTTCTTGCATTTGCTGGCCCTACACACCACCTGTAGGGCCTGGATTTTCCCATTCTGCAGACAGACTACTCTGGATCTACTCCCTAAGATTTCAGGCTTCGATTCAAAAAGGTATCCAAATGTAACTGAGTAACCCTGCAGCTATCAGACTGATCAGCCCAGCTAGCACACATTTATAGTCACACGTATGTTTTCAAGTTCTACAGAGCTGATATCTTTATATTCATTTTCTTTGACGGTTTTTCCCTCTTAACAACATACTCTGCTTCTGATAAGAACAGACAACATGATATTTTAGTTATATTATTTCAAGCCTATAGCAATAGTTAATGCAGCTCAGTATCACTCTTTAATCCCATGCTTAGTAATTTCTACACTTACTATGCAAACTTCCATGAGAAGCCTGAGAGTGGGAGACAGAGGAAAGTATTAATATCACATCAGGATATAAAAATTTATATCTATACACATTCAAAAGAACAGAAGTGTTCTTCCTAAGCTTTGGATTTGTAGCATGATGATTAATGGTTTCTCTTAAATGAGAGAGATGGTGTGACAACATACTTCCCTGCAGAAGTCTCCCAGTGTTTGGTTCAGTAATTCTAAATCAAGTACATTCTTGGCAATTAAGTTTCACTGCCAGTGTATTCTGCCTGTAGCTTAAAAAAACGAGCAGTTACTAACAAGTCTGCCTGTAATGTTTCCTTCAGGATTCACATATTCCACCACAAAGTCTAGAACAATATTTCTGATGGAAATTGCCAGTTCTTAAAGACTCATGACAGCTCGTGACACATAACTGTAACTTATTTCATAATGGCACATAGAGTTTTCCACGCGATCATGTGATGGATTGCTCATTTTGGTACAAACATGAACTAAAATACCTGCATACTTAAGCACAACTAAACAACTTTGACAACATATCCATCGAATAAAAGTATAGTCTTGAGTTTTTGCCTCTTTTTTCTTCTTACAAAATATTTTCCAGCTGACACTGTTCGTAGTTTGCTTGTCAAGACAATGTATATCAGCAGGGATGCAAACACAAAGCTTTCTCTGGCTTATCTCAGAGCTCAAAAAATTCTGCTCACTCTCCTTACTTATTGAGTGACAGATCGGCCTTGCAATGAGCTTGAAATTATGAATTTTTTCTCCCCTCAGGGATCCTCCACCTTTCACTAAAGTAGATAGTTCTCAAATTTTTTCCTTCTCATGTGTCCCATTCCTTTGAGGGTTCAGATTTTCCTTAGACAATACAAGGAAAAACAATTAGAAATATTTTTGCAGGAAAGTCTACCAGTTCCTCCCAGCTGGCCTTCATTTTTTGGTAACACTGTTTACTTTTACTTTCCTGAAGTTTGTCTTAGCCCATACATATCTATTCTAGATCTTTTTTTTTTCACTCTTCTCCTCTCTTTCAACACCATGTCGTTTACACCCAACCAGAAAAGAGCTGAGTGTTACTTGGATAAACCTTAATGTTACAGATATCAGCCACCTACACCTCTGACAGACTTACGAACCTCTCAGAAAGCGATGCAGTGAATAGAGTGGTCACATCCTGTGACATAAAAAGACTGAAAACTAGTTAGGCTTCAAGTCTTAAAACAACATGGAGTTAATCAGAAGCACAAACCATTACACTCCACAATAGGCATTTCCTTCAAAGCTGATGTTCTTATTTCTGTTTCACACTCAGAGACATTAGCCTGAATAGATAGAGAAGTCAGGGAAGGAAAAGGTCTCCTCTATGACAGGTTCCATTTGGCTGTGGGCTGCTGGGAGAAGTAATTCCCATTTATTCCAACATTCTCTGCTGCATCTGTTTGCATGTGGAATCACAGAATCATAGAATCACAAAATGGATTGGATTGAAAGGGAACTCAAAGATCATCTGGTTCCAACCCCCTGCCACATGCAGGACTGCCGCCCACCAGACCATGTCACCCAAAGCCCCATCCAACCTGGCCTTGAATGCCTCCAGGGATAGGATATCAACAGCTTCTCCAGGAAGCCCATTTCATTGCCTCAACACCCTCTCAGTGAAAAAATTCCTCCTGATATCTAACAAACATAGTTTGGATTAAAACCACTCCCCCTTCTCCTATCACTATCAGAACATGTAAATTGTTGACCTCCCTCCTGCTTATAAGTTCCCTTTAAGTAGTGGAAAGATGCATTGAGGTGTCCCCATAGCCTTCTCTTTTTTGGACTGAACAAGCCCAGCTTCCTCAGTCCTCCTTCGTACCAGAGATACTCCAGCCTTCTGATCATCTCCATGACCCTCCCCTGGATCCTTTCCAACACCTTCCTTCTATTGGGCCTCAAAGCAGTACTGCAAGTGGGGCATCACAAGGGCAGAGCAGAGGGGGGGACAAACAACTCCCTTGCCTTGCTGGCCACTCTTCTTTTGCAACCCAGGCTGCAAGCACACACTGCTGGCTCGTGTCCAGCTTTTCATCCACCTTAGCCCTCAAGCCCTTCTCCACAGGGCTGCTCTCAAGGAGTTCTTCTCCCAGTCTATACATGTAGCTGGGATTGCCCCGACCAAAGTGCAACACCTTGCACTTGGCTTTGTTGCACATCATTCAGTTCACAAGGGCTCATTTTTTTAGGCTTGTTCAGGTCCCTTTGAATAGCATCCCTTCACAACTCATGCCTGGCAGCAGAAATAAACTAACAGATGAAAGGAAATGTATTCTGTTTACCAGTGACATCAGTAGGCATTTTCTAGCTAAGAATCCTTCCCTTTGATTAACATGAGTCATTCAAATTAGCCCTGGATCCTGACAAGACCAGGTACACTGATACACACAGAGCCATAACATCAATGAAGCACGAGGAGCATTAGATGAGGGCTAGTGCACAAGTGCTTGGCTTCCTATTCCCATTGGATTCTGGGCTCAGCTGGAACAAGAAGTTGACCTCAAGAATTTCTCTCAAGGGTTGTGGATTTCTTGTCAAGTGACACACTGGTCCCCACAATACAGTCCAGGACAATTCTGGCAGAATTATGTTAGCCTTTGCACTGCCTCCATGCCACAGCCACACATCACCTGTTCTTTCCTCCATTTCTTCTTTTGATGGTTGCCTCTTGTCCTAATGAAAAGGAAGAAAAGGGGCCACATTTCAGTCACTTTGACTACTTCGCTTTTTTGTACAAGTTATGGAGGAAAGCAAATCCTACCTTGCATACTGCTTCTCCAATCTGGAAGGACATTCTGACCACTCATTTAAAAAAAAAATCTTCTTCCTGGAACCCAAAGGGCTATTAGGAAACACTGAAATGAGGACTTTAACTTATAATAATTTGTTATTAATCACTTCCTTTAGCGTGAGCTTGATGTAAGCACACGAACATGATAATATAATACACGTACACAATTACTCATTCTAACTTATTTTATTATAAGTATGTCATTCTATGTCATTCTTCATACTTGTCAACAAGAACACAACAAGACCAGTGAGTCCTTAGCGTTCGGTGGTACGCTGATATTTTCCAAGAAGCTTTCACAGAGACACATGAAAGAAAGACACACATTCCATGTGACAGTAAACAAATTCAGAGAGAACAGCCTCTATAAATAATTTGTGTTCATCATCTTACATAAGAAAGTGGAAAGTTAGCTACTTTTTCCGATCTATTACATGGTTTGCAGCAGTTTGGTAAGAAAACCTACAGGCTTTCTCACTATCATTATGCTGCCACGTGGCTGCAGTCAGGAAATGTCTAAAGAATAATGCCCATAAGCATGTAAATAGAAATGGAAATACAAGTCAGTGATTTAGAAAGGAAAAAAAAATAGAAAAATAGAAAACAAAAGGGAACTTTTTTTTTTTTAACAATTTGTCATTTTATACAGCATCCAACTTTCCTTCAGTAATGAGCATCCATCTATTCAGGGGAGGATTCCTGAGGTTAGAGCACAAGGACCAAAAGGTGAGGATTTTATTCCTTGATGGGAAAACACTTTGCACCAGCTCGGATAAGTCACTTTTCTACCCAGCATTTCTTCTATCAGCAAATAACCAAAAAAAGTCTCCTAATCCTTATGTGGGATGCTGCATACTGATTATGTTCTGTAAGAAGGAGGTCTGATTCTCTACCTTCACATGGTCTCTGGGTTCTGCTGATGTGGTGAGAAGGGCAAGAAAAGCCTTTGAGGTAAGGGAACAAGAACTTGTTCAGCAGAGATCATGAATAGGACAGCTGTAAACTATAAATAAATGTCCTTTAAGCTTCAGAACAGGGAATAGTAGGAGCACTGTCAGTGCAGGAGACACGTACTGGGGAAAATGGAAGAAAAACTGTCCTCTCACTCATGCAGGTATAAACTTCTGGCTTGTCTACCCATGTTTAGGGAAGGTTAAAAATAAAAACAAATTTAAAAAAAGATGTATATATCTCAATTTTCATAGAATCACAGAAGGCTTGGAAGGGACATTAATGATCCCTTAATTCCAATCCCTTTTCTGCGCCCCTCACTAGATCGGGCTGCCCAGGGCCTCATCCATCCTCACCTTGAACACTTCAAGGGATGGAGCATCCACAGCTTCTCTGGGCAACATGTCTTCTACTTAGTTATAGTTCTGTATAATAAGGCTAGCACCTTTTTAGCTCACTTGTATTCCTCTTTGGTGTGAATGAATTCAAAAACCTGGAAAATAAATTCTTACCACACCATGTTCCCACTCTGCTCACACTTACCGGTCCACATGCTAGCATCATAGTGGGGCTAAATAAGAAAATATCTCTCAGAGAAGGACCTCAGAAAATCCTCAGCCACCTTCCTTTAAACAAAGGTAAAGCACCGATGTTGTCATGTCTGAAGAACTTCTTGGATACACAACTTTCAAAGACGAATTGCATATTGAAAGTGACTTTTCATCTTTTCTCTGTTCATTTTTATTGTTACCTAAGCAGTGCTTATTATAAGAAGGCTACACGCATTCCTGATCCTCAGTTCCTTATAATTTACAAATCCTTGTTTGTTTTCTATATCCAAAGGATATAGTAGAAGGAGCCATTGAAGCTTTATTGATTTTCTGAAATACTTACATCTGAATCATTGTGGCTGTTTCCAAATAAAGGGGAGAAAAAGCCATTTTGTTTATGTTCCAGAAAAATCTGACATTTGCTTTACAGAATGCCAGTATTCCCCTTTTATCTTACTCTTTTAAAGTAGAGATTTGAGAAACAGTATCAGAAGACATTTTCATACCCACAACAGACATTTTTTGTCCCCTCTCAGATGGCCAAATTGTGACCCTTTGGAAAGGGTTTTTCCGTGTTTTTTTCATGCCATGTATCTTATTGGTGATAGCTGCAAACTTTCCAACAGATCCCACTGTGTACCGATCCCGCTGTGAACTCAGCACCTTCAATCACAAAGATGATACAACTCCAAGCTACTATGGGATTAAAGAACTTGGCCATGAAACTGAATTCAGAGTATGCAACATCTCAATTGCAATCTCTCTCCTCTGCTTTCATGCCTGTGCTCTGGTATACCTGGAAGAAGAATTTAGCTGATTCACGTACAGATATCACATGGATTGGTTCTGAGTAGAGCAGTTTGGGAAGTAATCTGTGAGATAGAGGAATCTGTTCAGACAGAAGGCCTGAATTTGTCCTACCAAGCCTCAGGGCTTCAGTTACCTAAGATAACAATGAGATGTCCATATGCAGCAGGTGGTCCTGGGTTTAGCCAGGTCAAGTTTAATAGCACACCAATGTTTTGGTTGTTGTTGAGTGATGTGTGCACAACCAGTCCAGGCCATTAGGCAGAGAAGAGACACTGGAAGCATTATTCCATACCATGCAGAGTCATGTGAAAGGCCATAAAGCTGCGGGGAGTTGACTAGGGCAGGCTCTGCTTGGAGGTGTCAGTCACTGAGTGGTGAGACATTGTGTTGCTGGCGGGGCATCAGTCAGCAGGCAGTTGTTCTGTCAGCTGGGCAGACATCAAGTCATGAGTAATTGCATTGTGGATATATATATGTACATTTATTGTTATCATCTCTTTTTTCTTCTTTTCTGCTTTTCTGTCTTAGTAAGTAGTTTTTATCTCAGCTCACGAGTTCTACTTTATTTCCATTTCTCTCCTTCATCTCACTTGGGATAGGGAGTGTGACAAGCTAACTGCTGTTGACCTGAGCTGATGTTGGGTTGAACCACAACATAGGTAATGGAGAAATGGCTTAAATCTGAGCAGGTGGGGAGGGCTGTCACTTCTCGTTGACTGGCACTAGTGAGAGAAGTCTAGGACTGGGAAGAACTGGAGCTGTTCTGGAGTTATACACCAGTTAATCTGGGGAAGTCTGACTAGAAGACACAACAAATGGGGCAAAATTCTGGCGCAGGGATGGCAATGAAAATTACGTGTTACTGAAGATAGGATAACTTAAAGCTATGCTTGACATGAAAGACTGATAGAAGAGTAGGAAAAAAGGGTCTAACAGGGTCAAACAAGGCATCCGAAAACAAAGAGGCTGAGAAAAGCTGAGATGCTAGATGCTAGGGATATCAGACGAAGAGAGTTTTTCTGGTGTGTTTATGTCTCAGTACCAAAGAGACAAGATTGAAATGGAGATCAGTTGTATCTGACTACAGCACAGCCTTCCTTACAACTTCAAATGCAATAGAATGCTCCCAGGTCTCACTTATAGCAAACAAAGATATTTCCCCTTTTCCTGCAAAAGGGTGACAGCATAGCACAGCTAATAACAAATTTGTAGCTTAAAAGGAAAAAGTCTACAAACTTTTTGCAGGGTTCCAGGTAGAGTTGGATTATTTCAGGTAGGTATGTTCTCTCACATAGTAGGAAAAATTATATTGAGTTTAGGAGAGGTGGGACCCGGACAAAAGATTTTTATACCTGAATTCAGCAAGGGTAGTACTTACACAAGAAATTTTTCATAATCCAATGTGAGGTTAATCCTCAAGAACTGATGTTCCTTCCATCTCAAACTGACTATTCAAATGGGTAAATGACTGCACTGTGTCTCTTCGCTTATCTGTAGAATGGGTACGACAGCATGCCCTCACTTCAGGAACATGCTGTGATAATAAATTAGTGAATGCTTGTGAGCAGGTAGTCAATGAAAAATAGAGTATTCAGGAGGAAAATGATTATATATTCAGAATAGGTTTGAAAATTGTGTAGTAAATTAGGCATGGGAGCACACAGTGAACAATAAAAGAAAAACAAAACTGAATAGCTGCTTATTCAGCTGAATACGGTATACTGAATCAAGCAGAAATCCTGTGGAAAAAAAGAAATAACAATTCAATCATAACACTTAAGGTTCTTATGCTTGTATGCACTAGGAATATGAGTGCATAAGGAAGATTCCATAGCATACTTAATATTGTCAAATGCAATAAGGAATATTTTATAATTACAAATTTCCTTATAATATTTGAGACCATGAAAAGAAAGTAGCAGAAATTCCAAAGTATTTGATGAAACGGACTCACAAACACTGCTATAAGAAAATGAAGATTTAGAACTTGCCAAGTACTTTCTGCTGTAAGATATTACCATGCCAGTGGGGAAAACAGCCTGGCAACATCTGGCACTAGCCAGATGTTAAATGAACTGCAGTTAACTTATGTTCATACTACAGTCATAAAAATCTTGGAGCTTTGGTACATCTGACACGGTTCTCTTCCACAATGATAATTTCAATATGGTGGCAGATGGGAAGTCATAATTTAAATGAAGAATCACTTTAAATCAGTGGGCAGTCCTGTAAAAATATAAGAAGCACGCAGGATGGTACTAGTGCCTTCTCTCCTACTTAAGTAACTGTCTAAATAATTTGATTTCATAAACAGAGAACATCATAGCATGGACTTTTTTCCAGATGGGTATTACAGAACTAACTCTGGGGTTAAAGTTCATTTTGAAACAGTGCGTGCTTATTAACAACACAGACTCAGGACCTCAACCCAATCTTTGTTACACCAATATGAACAAAAAGTAAAGACATCCAAGTTAATGGAGCTATTATAGCAGTATGCTGGTCTAACCCAGTACTTGCAGAATTCAGCCAAACACAACCACAGTTTTCACAGGGCCAGGACATCTCTCTCCTTGAGATTGTCTCCAATGTATTATATAGGTATCTTTATTTCCTTAAAGTTCTCGGTCCTGACTTATTGTCTTGCCTGAAGTTTTCCTCCAGCTTTCTCTGTATTTTTCTCCATTCCTCCAGTATTTTTCTTGAGGCACGTACAAACACTGTATAATTTTATCTTTATATTCCAAAAAAGTTTGCTCAAAATCTCCCTGAAAATGGAACAAACCTTTTACATGTTGCTATTGACCCTGCTGCTCACAGTGTCACACATCAGTGACACTTTCAATATCAGGAAAAACACAGCCAAGCTAGAAGTATTTTTACTGTTAGAGCACATCAGAAGTACTATATGGACAGACAATATATACAGACAGCTTGTACTATTTAGATAATTAGATACCTACCTCCAACTGAACATCAAAAGGGCCCAATTCTAAATTCACAATACCAGAAATCAGAGAGAAATCCTGTCCTGAATGCATGAGAGAGAATCTTGTTGCATGCTCTGAACACGCCTTTCTCTTCAGCTTGCAAATGTTAAGAAGAGAAACTGTGTTTTCTTTAAGTGCTTTTACATTTGAGCTGAGCACCAAAAAGGACATGTGGAAGATGCACGCTTGTCTCTTGAGATAAATGCTTGGACATAAGGATACCAATACAGAGCAGGAAGACAGGCCTTCAGGTGGCAGTGAGCAGCAGTAGTTGAATTCTTGCTTTTGCTCATGAAATTGTAAAATGTGAGACAGAATCCTGTAGAGCTTTCACATAAAACCGGTGAAGTGATGAGGATTCTCTGCATAAGAAGTTAGAGAAGCAGCAGGAGAACCAGCAAAGGATGTAGTTGGAAAAGTCAAGAGAGGACAAGGAGGCAGGAGGGTGACATCTTGAAGATTCCAATGGAGAGCTGATACTGAGTTTTGACTTTAAAAATTCATTATAGATATAAGCCAAGCAGATCCAGTGACTATCAAAACAGAAAAGTGAGTGTTAAAAGAGCATAAAAGAGAAATAAATCTAGTTAATGAAAGTAAACAATTTTACAGTGAGTGAAATGTTATTGAAAGAGATGTTAGAAGAGAAAAAAGCCAAACACTACTACATGAAGAGGTAAAAGCAGATACTGGGGAAAACTGAACAACAAATTGGCTCAGTGCTCCAAAAAACAAGCTCAGTATTGCAGTACTCACTCAACTCTGTGGTGACACCATTTGGTTTTGGGCCACTAATGACAAGAATGATTCCAGGGATAACACTGATTCCACGATTCTTTTTTCCCATTTCAGAAAGCTGTAGCAGAATATATGGAAACATCTACGGATGTTCTCTAAGGCCTTTAAGGAAAGCAACCAGTGTCATCCAACTTGCAACCAGTATGCAAAATGTACATTTGTATGTACGCTCAACCATTTGAGCGCGGCTCCCAGACAAGACTTCTGCAGAGCACCCAGTCCAACAGCACAGAACAGAGCAATCGGCAGGAGCATGTATGAGGGACAGCAGGGAGGTGGCTGCAGCACCTTAAGAAGACAGGATTCTCTTGCAGGCCCAAAACAAGCCTTTGGCATGGTTTTATAAGTTACTCAAACAAATTGCAGATCTTCTGTAAATGTTTGGTTTCTGGAAACGCAGAGCAGAAGGAATGTTTAAAAATGATTCCCACAACTCCAGCTCTGCTTGCAGAACTGTGCCTTTTGATTTACAAAACTAGAAAAAAACAGAGATTTGTGACCCAGCTTTTGGAAAACTGGTTTCTAGTGGGTAGTGAACTCTTTTTGCATTTCACTTCAGAGGTAAAAGTTATATCATTTACAGATTGTTTTGTTCAAGAACTCATATTATTAACTTCTAGAGCAGAGTGCGACTTGCCCCTTCATGAGCCATAAAACATCACAGAATCACAGAATTGCAGGGGTTGGAAGGGACCTCCAGAGATCACCGAGTCCAACCCCCCCGCCAAGCAGGTTCCCTACACCAGGTCACATAAGTAGGTATCCAGGCAGGTCTTGAACATCTCCAGAGAAGGAGACTCCACAACCTCCCTGGGCAGCCTGTTCCAGTGACTAAACATGACTATTTTATGGGAAAAAGTAGACAGTATTTGGTTAAAACAAATCATTTCATGTTTTACTCTACATGATTTAAATTTGGGAGTGAATATGAGAGTTCCTACTGGCCTGGCTCTCTAAAGCTGCAGCAGATTGGAAGGGAGGGAGGTCCAATGTTGCCCATTCCTCTTCTACTCACAGAAGCACGGACTCTGCTGCGGACTTCCTGAAAGCTGTTTGAAGGTTTATAAGGAAGGTTAGATAATGTTGGAGATTCCACAATGTCTCTGAGCAATCTGTTCCACTCCTTAACTTTCCTAACCATTAAGAAGTTGTTTCCAATGTCCAATTTAAATTTTCCTTATTGCAGTTTAATCCTGTGATATCCTGTGGGTATAACAGACGTGGTGAATAATTGCCTTCTTGCTGCTGCTTTCTGCACATCTGAAAACTATGTCACCTCACCTTTCCCTGATAGATAACAAGCAACTCCACCTCCTTCAGCCTTTCTTTGCAGGCCACTGTGGTTTCATCATGTTAAACTCCATGTTTACATGTTAAACTCAAAGAAAGAGATGGAGAAAATACAATGCTCAAGGGTTCAGGAAAAGACAGGAAGATCACTGGAAAAAAAAACATCTACTAAGTGGTGATATGTTCATGGCTGGACTAGATGATCTTAAGGGTCTTTTCAAATCTTAATCATTCTATTATTCTGTGATTCTAAGAAAAACAATACAGTTCAAAAACTTTTGGAGCTCAAAGGAGGGAATAATTAGAGACATCCATGGCATGCATGATGAGGAAAGCTAGATGAGATTATCATAACCATCTCTTTTAAGCTATAAAATTTGTCAGTCTGACACAGATGAAATTGTCCTTAGAAAGCCAAAATGTTCTCCAAAAGGTGTTGTCTGTAGGATAAATTATCTTCTGTTTTTATATACATCCTTAGATGTGTGATAAGTAAAAGAAAGAAGGAAAAGAAGGAAAGAAGGAAAGGGAAGGGAAAAAAGAAGGGAAAGAAGAAAAGAAGGAAGGAAAGACCTTCCTGCTCTCATTCCAAGCTCCAAAGCCTTTCAAATGAACAAATATTGATCCTTGCATTCCCAGAGTCGTTTCTTTAAAGTGGGTGAAGCAGGCAAATCACTTCAAGTTGAGCAATCTTAACAATCCTATTTCAGGCTCCATGCCTCACGCAGAATGATGTCCTGCCTTTGATACAGATGTATGCTGATGTGCACTTATTGGCACCGGTTTAACGAGGAATAAGTCCCGGAAAAAGACAACTACAGCATGTGCTTTTCTGCGAGAGGCTGAAGCGGCAGTTCTTCCAATTATAGCTCTCCAGCTCAGTCCGGTCGGGCAATAATGCCGCACGACGGCCGCGGGCTGCGCACGTCAGGGAAGGCCCCGCCAAGGAGCGGCCCCCCCGCCGCGCACACCCCACCGCGTATATAGGGGCGGCGGGGCCGCTCCGCTCCGCGGGGGCAGGCGGTTCCGTGGTACCATGGCCCTGCGCCGGCCGGCAGAGCGGGCAGGTGGGACGGGACGGGACTGAGGGGACGGGACGGGACAGGACGGGACGGGACTGAGGGGACGGGAGGGGACGGGACGGGACTGAGGGGACGGGACGGGGCGGGACGGGACTGAGGGGACGGGACGGGACGGGGCGGGACGGGACGGGATAGAGCGGACAGAACTGAGGGTCTGTGCCCCCCGACGCCCCGCTCCCCGCAGGTCCCGGCGCGGCGCTGGCGCTGCTGTGGCTGCTGGTGCGGGCGGCCGCCCAATCGGCCATGTGCCCTCCGGGGGACGCGGGCTGTCGCTTCCTTAGCGTGGCCGACCTCTTCGACCGCGTGATCCGGCACTCGGGCAGGATCCACAGCCTGTCCACCGAGCTGGTGAGTGCCGGGCTGACCCCGCAATGGGAGGAGGGCCGGGGTGGCCCGTGGGCTTGTTGAGGTTTTCTTCCTCCGCAGGAGAAATACTTACCGCCCCGTAACAACGTGCTGGGCAGGCCCATGAGGAAGTGCCACACGGCCACCATGCTGACCCCCAACGGCAAAGAGTACGCCCAGAAAATCCCGGTAAGGCACGCCGGGCAGGCATGCCCATCGTTATCCTGTCCTGTCGAAAAAGATGCGTTTTTCGTGCATTATTTCCTATTTACTAATTGCAGTTACTAATTGCAGTGGAGGCGTTGTGGTGGTGCTTCATCCGAGTGACAGGCGTCCCTTTGCTTGCTGTCTGTGGCTGTCTGCAAAAGAGAAACTTAGCTGTGGCTGTGATGCGTGTTAGATTGATCACTGCCACTGTGAAGTGTAAAAAGCAGTGGGGAGAAAGATGTAACAGTTGTTGTCTCTGAATCAATAGGTGAGGGGAAAAACAGCCAATTGTTTTAGACACATCATGGCAAAGAGAAAAAAGCGTTCTTTGGAGAAAGCCAGGAAGAGTTTCTTTAGGCAGTTGAGAAAGCCGAGAGTATGGCAGCAGGAGAGGCTTTCTCCTACAGGAGGAGATGGAATGAGATGTATGTATGTCAGCATTTTGTTCCGCTGTGACACGGAAGTTCTCCCTCAAAGCTCAGCTCACACAGAAAGCGAATTGGAAATACGGTCGTGCCCTGTGCTGGGAGCCTGCAGAATCACTTCTGAGCTGAGGTTGCCAGAAAGCTCATAAGGCCACTTGGTTTCTGTTAAAGAAGCAGCCACCCTGAGCACCAGGTGCTTTCCTTGGAAGTATGTCTGCAGCGCACCTTTAATGACATAGTTATAGCCTGTATGAGGTGCAAAGTGATGCATACTCTGCGCTGAAGTGCAGGTATTGCAGATTTGGTGTCTGGATGGAGCCTCTTGGGCTACCCAGGAGGCAGTGTTTTTGGTCCCTGTTAACTTGGACAGGACTGCCACCATTTTGCTCATGCTGCACTGCAGAACACAGGAGTCTGAGAAGGCTGAAAGGAAGACAAATACAGATTTTTGTTTCTTAAATCTCCACAAACTACTGGAGACAGAGTGGTCCCTGTATATTTGAAAACTACTGGATTGCATACATAACTCTTAACCCTGCTGAGATTGTGAGACTGAATTCATATGAGTTGCTGCAAACTAAAAAGAAATTCTTTGTTTTAATTTATAAGAGAGAAGAACTAGCCTACTTGATCCTGAAGCTTCTGCAAGCCTGGAAAGAGCCACTTTCCCACTTTAATCAGCACATTGAAAACTTTCAGGAGCTACCTGGTGAGAGCCTTAGCAAAGCAAAACAAATCAGCAGCATGGTACATGAGCTGGAGACAGGGGTTGAGAAAGTGACAGAAAAGGTAAGGTTTTCAGTGCGGCTTGTTTACACCACACGTGTGACACAGGTGACTTCTGGGGCTGATGTGTATTCTCAGTTGAGCTGTAGCCTTACTATGAGCAGAAGCTCTGATTCAGCAACAGCCTAAAGCCTGGCAGCTCATGTTCAGATTCCTTAACGCTTCCTGGAAGCTGGAAGTGTTATTGCCTTATGTCACTGAGTGATCACAAAATGTCATACAAAAAGCATAGTGGTCTTTATTATATGGATTCAGCATGTTTTCAGCCAAAGGATGCAGCTGAATTTATGCAGTGACAGACACGTAGATGACATTATGTATGTTCATAACGTGTAGATCAGTGTTTTATTCATATGAAACAGAAAACAAAGAGGCGAGCACAAAGAGTAGAACTTCTTACATTTTCATGTATGAGCCAGCAATACTTTTACTTTTCTTTGGATATGGAGGAGACATGGGCTGATCGCCACAAATACTTGAATTATTTGTTTTCAATTTTATTCTGATTCATATTCTAATTCAGCTATTGCTGCTGGCTGCTGCAGTGAGATCCTTCCTACGGGACAAGTTCCTGAGGCTGGATCTTCAAGGCAGCAGTGGTATAGGTTAAGTCAGATGCCAGTCACAAAGCTGTTTCAAAACTTCCTTCTGAACTCTGGTCGCTAAGTTACAAATGCATGTAATTTTTTCATCTTTATCTTCTCGTGACTGCTGGAAGTTGTAATCTTAGTATTACTTGTGCATTCATATCCAGACTTGTTTGGAATTTGTGGTAGACAAATAAGGGCTATGGGTCCATTCTCTGAAATGGTTACGCTAGCAAGGGGCCCGTTTTGACTAAAAAGTGAATGATAAACTTCTGTGTGGCGTAAGTGGATCATCTTTCATCTTTACAAGCACAGGTGGGGAGCACACATAAGTTTCAATATGATAAACAACTCATCACTGTATAAATGCAGCCTTAATTAGGATGGTTCTGAGAGTTACAAATGGCAAAATTCATCTTTGAAGTGCAGCCCCAGGTCTTGATTTGGGCTGCCTTAGAGTTCAGAGGTATTCCACACCTTGACCCAGGTTTGCTTCAGTCTAACTGAAACAGGCCATCAAGTTCTGAACTAGTTACACACTTCTCATACATTTACCTTTATTTCTGAGGGAATTACTTAAAATGAACACTGAATTTTTTGTGATGTATGTCCATTCTGACCTCTCACATACCATGGACATGTTACTCAGTAGACATATAATTTAAAAAAATGAAGCAAACAGTGCAAATATAACCCAGTACTGCAGGTTTTTTGTGTTGTTTTTGGTTGGTTGCTGGTTTTGGGAGGAGGGGGATTCTTTGTGGAGTATTTTACTTTGTGATAAGACACTAATTCTAACCTTGGTTCATACGGTGAAGATGCTGCCTCTAGGAGGCAATCACAATCTTCAGATTTCACCAGTTTAAACAACATCTGGCAAATGTTCACATCACAAAATTCTGTGGACAAAACTCAATAAAGTAAATGACTGCAGGTCTAAAGACAGATTTACTGTATTTGAACAAACAACCATCAGCAAATAGTGGTTTCTTCTTAAATTTAGATTCTGTAATCCTTGTAATTCCTGCATTACTGGTCAATCACATCATTTCAGGCCAGTCTTAGGTATAGGCACTGTTAGGAAGAAAAGGCAGGGTTGTTGCTCTGTAAGGAGCTTTCTGTGTGCATGTGAAAGGGCTGGGGTAGAACAGTGCAACACAGTGACACTTTGCTTGACTTGTGCACCAGTATTGTAAAGATTTGTTTATATGTAACTACTTCTTCATTTCCTGTTTCCAATACAGATGCAGTCAATGGGCATCATCAGCAATTCATTACATGGAATGGCATCATCTGAAGGTGCTGGCTTATCAATTAGTAATGAAGCAAATGTGATGAGTGACTCTGACTTTATTCACTGTTTCAGGAGAGACTCCAATAAAGTACAAAGCTACTTAAAAATTCTGAAATGTAGGATTATGCCAGAAAACAGTTGTTGAGTAGTTATCTCTTAGCAAGCAGTTTTCAGCATGCTGTTTATTTAAATAGAAAAATATAATTTATTTATAGTAAGTTTATTAGGAAAAAGGTTTGGAAACTCTGGCAGGTACTTGAGACTGTTATCATATGCTGATGGAATATTAAATAAAGCATCATGTGTGTATGTGGGTAAACACATAAAGACAAAAAAGAGTACTTTGGCTGAGGATGAAGCCATGTCTTTGGCACAATTTAGACATACACGCTGCTGAAAATGAAAGTTAGCTTGGTAAACCTTGGTACAGATATATCTAAATACTACACGTTTCCATATGGAAAACACTGCTCAATTCTGGTTGAAGTCCCATTTCAGTGTGAGAGTTGGGTATGGCTGATGCAGTGATGCAAGTGAGTCCTTCCCATCGTGTTTCCTGACCCAGTGCTTGGATTTGACAAGCTTCACAGTGAATAAAAATCTGAAAACTGTCAGAGATTTTACAGTAATCACATTTCCCTACCAGTGGAGTAGTGCTAACTGCTGTTTATAGAACAAAAACTCTCTGCATTCACATCCTAAATGAGCCCTTTAAATAGAAATTTATAACCAACATGGATTTATATTTAGCATTCTTGACTATTTCATCCCTGAATGCTCTTTTCTGGCCTCCTCTGATCTTGATGGTTGTTGACAGTTGCTGAAGCTCAGGCTGCCAAGAATGTAGAGTAAAATGCTGATGACTGTTTCATGTTGATGCTGGATTTGGTCTTGAGAAACTCAGAAAATGGGGAAATGCTTCAAAGGAACATACATGCAAAGCAAAGGAACATTTTCAGTCACATCTCAGTAACTGCTGATACCCAAATACTGACATATTCCTTCAGCTCGAAGCTGTGAATGTTCGTGATGTGTATCTCTTGTCCTAGGTATGCTAGAAGTGCAATGGCTACACAGTTCCTGCCCCAAAGAAGTTACTACCTGCAATTCCTTAGACAGGAGGGTGCCACTAATGCATGTAGCTGAAGAGTTGCATTTGAAAAATCCTGGAAATAAAAAAAACATGTCTCCAAATAGAATAAAGGAAGGGCTCCTCTGGGCAAGCAGGCAGAAACAGGTACCGCAGCTGTGCCTCTATCTATCCACAGTCCCAGGAAGCAATGGAGCAATTAGTAATTTTGTCATTCATTTCTGTCAACTGCATCGTCTGCTCTTGAACAAAGTTCATGAGTTCTGTGTCTTGCTTTCAGTGATTTCACTCTCAAACCCTCTTAAGGCATCAGTTTGAGAAGTGCCCATGAAAAACATTCTAACTGTGGGTGAGCATAGGAGGTGCATAATATCACCTGGTGCAGCCACAGCAGAGATTATTCCTGTGCCTGAGATGCCATAACTGTGAAAGCGTGCATAAATAAAAGGGAAAAGCAGTGTTGGAATGCAACCTCACTCCTTCCCAATAAGGAGGACGTTGCCCACAAGAGATTAGTAATAGTCCTACAAATGGTGGCAGACACAGGAGAACTTAATGAGTCAAAGCATAGCTGATGGAAGAGACACATGGTGAGCAGGTCCTGCAGATAAAGGGCTTGGCAAGAGCATGACAATTCTGTTACTTTGATATGAGTATGCACACTGTCTTTTCTGTCACCACAGAAGGGTGAGGAAGCAACACTACCAAGAGCAGAAGGGATGGGCCAGAGAGGTGATGGCACCATCCCTCCAGCTGCTGCATGGCAAGGTCTCCCCTGCACTCTGAGCTGCTGCCCAGGCTGAAGGCCCACTACACCACATCTGTCCTGCCCCCAGGCTGCCCCGAGCGCCGCTCACACTGCTGCCACATCCCTGAGGGCCTGGCAGTGTGCTGGACCCAGCCCCGGGCAGCCTGGGTGAGGGGTAGAGACATGGGAAGGGCAGAGTGAGGCTTGGCAAGCACTGTGGTGCCCAGCACTCATCCCTGTTTCCCCAGGAGAGAATGGTCATGCCCTGGAGTCTAGATGGAGTATTATCTGTGGATTTTGGATGGTTTTGTATCTCTAGGAGAGATGGCGCAGTGGAGTCATGCGCAGGGCCATGTATACCACTGCCTCTACAAAGAGGAGGCTTCTTGGTTTCCAGTGTGCAAGATGACTTGGCAAGGACTGGGAAAACGAACTCCAATTGCTACCAGGTCTCTTCACAGATAGGAAGATATGCTATTAGTTGCATTTGATGCCACATGGAAAACATTTTGCAAGTCGAGCAGATCCTAAAAATAGTTCCTATATGCTGCAGAGAGCAAAGCTCTGGAAATTCTTGCTGTAGAGAAATATGGAAACAGAAAATGATAAAGGAAGTGCCGCAGAAGAAATAGCAATGCACCCAAGTATTGTCTGTAGTCATTCATACTAACTTGCTGCCACAGAGTGGTGTTGTATTGCAAGATTTGCCTTTGGCTGAAGTGAGGCGTGATGGTGAGACAAATGTCTTCCTGTACGACCACCAACACATTCCTTCCTATTTTCACCAAGAAAACAATTGACCAGCTGGCTGAAAGGGGCATTCTATGCCCTCTGGCCACAGATGTCTCAAGTAGAAATATCAGTGGTGGTTGCTTTTGCTTTTTACACTGGGGAATACTACATCTTCTGCATGATTTTTCTTCAAGACAGCAATGAAATTAGTTAGAAATATGTGAAAATGTAAAAATGTGCACTAAAATTGAACACTCTTACATTGAAGAATGCATCATCACAGCTGAAAATACTAATTTAGGAGACACGGCTTTGCAAATTAATAGAAAATCAGAAGATTTTGTTTCCAGTTAAGTGCTCAGATCATAGAATAGAATCGTAGAATCATAGAATAGAATCATAGAATTGCTCAGGTTGGAAAAGACCTTAAAGATCATTGAGTCCAACTACAACCTAACCAAACTACCCTGTAGGCTTCAGTGTGCAACAAGATGTGATACAGATAAGTCGCAGTGTAATTTGTGTTAGTGGAACAGTATGCTTTGATTAACTTTCCTCATCAGCTAAATGGATTTAAGAATTTAAAGTATTTCCACTCTTCTTCAGACTTTATTAAATGAAATACTGCAGCACAGCCCCATATGCATAGCACATTTATTTTTTTCAATTATTAGAAGTTGCTTTTGTACATTATGAAATTTCCTAATGGCAATTTTTCCATTTTTTCAGGATGATGAAGTATATGTAGACACTTTCAGTGACTGATTGTTTTTTTTCATAATGTGCTAAAGGACTTTCATAATATATCTCAAATTTAGGTTGAGTCTGATAATGTGTTGATGTTTGGCATGACAGATTAAGTGAAAGAATTTAGAGACTTTTGTTACAGTTTAATTTTTATCTAGAACTGTATGATAGTGAATAGGAAAAAAAAGATGGAAGCGGACTTCATTGAAGGATCTACATTAACTTTCAGCTACTTCGTATCACATTCAAATGTTGACATGCAAAGACAAAATGACTTGGAAAATCTCAGGAATTCCTCAAGAGTGGAGTGTTTATACAACACTTGATATTTGTATGTTTGGGTGAATGCTGGAGGTTCACTATCAAGCTGTTGCTGTGAGATGTTCCCATCCACCATAAAGTTTTATTGCTTACACTCCAATCAGTTATCTATGGGAAACCAAGGAGTGCTGTCTTCTGGACAGCAAATGATTGAAGTACAAGCCTGCATTGGGAGCATCTCAGACTCAAGCTGACATACCTTAGCATATTTTACCCAGCACCAGTCACCATGCACCTAGAAGCATAGTTGTTGAAGAATTCTGTAGTCAATGGCAACTTAGTCCACATAAGACTGTGAACCTCTCTCTGCAGGGGCCTTTTGCTAATAGTTCAAAATGAAGTCTAAAGTTAATTGGGCCCTAATTTCTCTCCGTGCCTTTCTTTGGGCACTGAATTTACGGCTAACTTGCTTAAAATTGGTTTGTCTTCCTTTCTTTTCTGTGAAGATCAGTAATGGTATTGTTGGTAGAGGGTGCTGAAGCAAGTGAATGGATTTAATTTATGTCAGGCTTTTGACTGTGGAACGTATATTCATCAGAGGAGCTGTGCAGCTACAGCAATGGCAACTGGCATTTAAAACCCAGTACTAGTAAATCACAGTGGATAAAACAAATGTGATGTTTTAGTGCAGCTAAGGAGTGACATTTGACCATTGTATTGTTGCTCTGACATTGAAGTTAGTAATGCAGTTTTGTGCCTTAAAGCAGCCTGTTTCCTTAAGCAGATCATCACAGCTTCTTTTGGCAGAGAATTAGTAAAAGCAAGACACATTTTTGAAAGTTATTTAATTCTATGAAAGTGCACAAAGTGTGAGTGCTGGCATGGCTGTAGTCAGCAAATTGCAATCTGCCACTCTTTTGTGATTTCCTTTATAAAACAAGACCAAGAGCCAGCAATGAAAATTAGCACCTCCTGGTTCAGTAACAGAGCAATTGAGTTCCCAAGAACACCTTTTCAGGATCTCTATTCAGGATCTCCATCCGGACAATCTCCACTAGGTGAAGAGAGAAATGCTTCTCCTGGACCTGAGGTTGCTGCAGTGTGCAGCAAGGTCCCTGCTCCAGCACCACAGCCCAAGAGCACCACAGCCTGAGCTGTGTCAGCAAAGGCAGTGCTGAGGCTCAGCCTTTCCTCCCTTTCCCTCTCCTGTTCTACATTACATTAGCTTTGAGAGGTTGCCAAGGCAGAGAGGTGCCCAGCAAGCAAAAGTATCTGTGTTATTTAGAGCCTCTACAGAGTTTGGTTTCTGTTGAAGTTCAGAATTTGAGGTACCTAAACGCTGCCAAGCCCTGGGATCCCAACAAACGTCCTTCACAGTATTTTACAGGTGTGATCCATATACATTCTCCAATACCATGCATAGGAAGTACCTCAGATATCCTACAAGTATGGTGCAAGGTCACCCACTGGGCCATACCTTTGAAGTCAAAGTAGTACGTTCCTGGTTTTAATTGTAAGATGTCATCAGTCTCTGTTAGGTCTCTCCAAAATACCAAGCCAGATGCATTCTGTACCCTACACCTTCACAATGTGCCTGTCATGATGTGCTTAAAACACCCGCAGGGGATTTTGCATAGAATTGGTGTTTGCTTTGTTCTTTTACAACTTGTGTTCATACACTGAAGAAAACAAATACATACAACTTGGTCTTTCACATGAAAAGACTGCCACTGTAAATCTCTCTTATTTTCTGTGTTCATATTCTCCTTTACCAACATTCCATGGGATGGACCAAAGGGAAACTTCTTCAGATTGCTTAAAACAAGAGTAATCAAGGTTGTATATTTTTTCATGGGCTAAGTCCACTTTAACTAAATGCATCAAACTGTTTTATACATAATTCAAAATTCACCAGGTGTATTTCCAGGGTTTTGAAGAAAGCTTGGTAAGCATTTTCAAGTAAAGAATACTGTCTCATGTGTAGAAACTTTCTTCTAGCTTTGGAATAGGTACACCAATAGGAGGTGTTAGAGATACGGAGAGCATGGAGTAGTAGCAGGCTATGCTGAAAGCAGAACTTGCTCAGTTTAAAAGACTTATCACATTGTAACTATGAAACCAATTCAGCATGAGCCTTGCTTGATCCTTGCCTCAGTGAGGTCACAACATGCCCAGCACATCAGCTGGAAGGTTTGACAGCAGTTCCCATTCAATGCTTATATCATCAGCAGCTGAATGAATTTCACTGGGAGGACTCTGAATCCCATCTTCTCTGTCCATAAATCTATGTTGATTTTAGCACTGACTCTTGATTGACTTGTGGGAAAAAAATATGAGCAGTTGTGAAGACTGCTTTCCATGAAAAGGGAGATGGAAAAAGACCTAAAAAATTCCCATGCCACACACCAATTTCCTCTGCAATGGAAAGCACGTGTACCTCCACTTGATTCTTTGATGACATCTTGGAAATATTTGTATACCTTTTGCTGTCAGCAGACAGCGAAATAGCATTTCCTAAGACTCTGGCCCACTAACAGTTACTTTCAGGCAGGAGCTAGTCAAGCAGGGCTGGACTTTGATTTCCACAGGAAAATTAGAAAGTAAATTCATCTTCATGTGTGGATGTGGATTTGTCCATCCATCTCTAAAGATTTCAGACAAACTGTGAGTGAGTTCCAGGATTTCTATTGCAGGATGGGAATAAATTCTTCACAGTACTGAAGAGCATATAACACAGGGCATACTATAACACAGGGCGTACTACATGTGTTCAAGGTTCTGTTAGGGTAGGGATGTAGACACCTTACAGTAACAAGGGTTTGCAACCAGAGGATGAGATGACTTCTCAATTTTTCTGTAATGCCTTTTTTCCTTTAAAAACAGCCCAGGAAAGCATAGGCAAAGAAAGGCATATTGTGTGAGACTGGGACAGCAGAGCTGAGCACTCCAAAGACAGACCATGCACACAGTGGGCTACAAAACTCATCTAATTATGCATACAGTTTATGATACAAGCTTTGTCATTGCAACTCAAGCTCCTTAACTGCAACTGCATCTAAACTTTAGCTCCCAAGTACCACGTAACAAAGGGAGTAGTAGATGATCCTCCAGGAGTTAAACATTAAGTAACAACTGGATGTTTTTCTGGAAGATACGCAGTGCAGCTCAAAAGCTTTTGGAGCTCAAAGGCAGGAATAATTAGAGACATTCATAACATACGTGATGAGGAAAGCCAGATGAGATTACTATAACCATCTCTTTTGGCTATCTGACACAGATGATGTTGTCCTTAGAAAGCCAAAATGTTCTCCACAAGGTTTTGCCTGCAGGATAAAATACCTTCCATTTTTATTCTCAACAGATGCAACCATAAATGTATGATTAAAATAAACAAACAACAACAAAAAGCTGCCCCTTCTGCTCCCATTTTGAGCTCCAAAGCCTTTCAAATGAAGTAAAGTTGATAATTACCTTCAAAAGTGATTTCCTTCAACTGGATGAAACAAGCAAATAATTTCGAGTAATTTTAATACTACTATTTCAAGCTCCTTGCCTTACGCAGAATGCCGTCCTGCCTTTGATACAGATGTATGCTGACATGTACTAATGGGTACCAGTTTAATGAGGAATAAGTCAGGAATCAGACAACTGCAGCATGCCATCTCCTTCAGTACTTCTCTAAGAGAAGCTTCATCGGTAGATTTTCCAATTTTAGCTCTCTTGCCTAGTCCATTTGGACAGTAATTCTGCATACAGCCATTACAATTTTGAAATACAGCACAGATTATAAGAGATTGCACTAATAATCTGTCAAAATCCACTGAAATTGATTTAAGAATGGTTTCAGTTTTAACCCACAGGAAAAAAAATAAAGGAGTTAGTGAACTGTATTTCCCCGTGTGTATCCAAATCAAAGTGGCTTAAACACAGTCCATTTTATTGGCTGTTTGTCTTTTTATTGCATACTTCACTATGGTTATCGGCTGATGTGCGACTGCGCTATTTACAACTAGCTGGACACTGATACAGGTGAGGACAGATGGTGGAAACATACTAAAAATGCTTACATTTGTCTAATACACACCTACTGTGTCATTTAATCAATCTCAAAAAGAACCCAAAGCAACTTATTATCTTTGGGGAAACAGGGTTATTCTCATCTCATGCATAAAATAAATTGCTTGTTCTAAATGCAGTGAGAGATAGAAGTGGTTTTCTATCAGTGTGTTTTAATGAAAATCTATACACAGTGCAGATGTTAACTCAGAGCAAAACTTCAGCTTCACTTTGTTTTACTTACCATCAATTTCTATTTCACATTTAGGGTCATTACAAGACTGGAAAAGAGACATGAAAAGACTGAGTACTGAAAAATATTTCTTAAATCATTAGTTGTCATTTTAATGGTGTTAGACTTTAGCAAATTTAGGAGACATAACTAGTTAGCTTTACAGTGTCCAAATATTGTTAGTCTCAGAAGACCTCTCATTTGGAGCCTGCACTCTCCACTCAATTTACAAACTGGCCCTACTTTCTTAGGTTGATGATGTAACTGCCTTATTTGCAGTGTCATGGTCAGGGTACAAATACAATGGGCTCTGTGATGAGTTTGCACTTGGAGGTGGCTGTATACTAGCCAGTCTTTCAGAGTTTCCTGGACACTTCTCCCTCCACCTTGGACTTGTCTGCTCCTGTGACACTTCCCACACAGAGGGACATGGGGAGGCAAAATTCATGGTGGACTGTGAGAGGTAGTTTTCCTGAAGACCTTCTTGGAGGCACCTGTTTGAAAGCACTTCCTTTTCTTTGGAGTTTCGCCACTTCATCCTTCGATTCTGAAACCAAATTTTTACCTGTTTGCAAGTTAATGAGAGTTTATTAGCATTTTTTTTCTTTAAATAACATTGCTTTAAATAACATGCTTGCTTTTTTTTTTTTTTTAATTTTCCATCCCTTAGTTCCATGTTCCTTCTTTATTTCATGTTATAGCAGATCCAGTTAAGCTGACTGATTGACACTAGCTGGGCATTTTTCAATTCCTATTTGCTACAGCTGAGCTAAATATTTGTCTTTGACTTTCCCTACCTCAAGCAAGTAATTATTTGGTGTAAACTGGAAAGATGAAAGACCAATGCTAGGGATTTTGCAGTTTCCTTCAGTATCATCTTTCTAGACAGATAAGAATTCTCAGTGTAAACTAGCACTGTCATTAACAAAATAGGTGATAATACTAGCACTTGGAAATGCTCTTTTTAAAAGAGGCTATAAGAGCTAAGACTATCCCATCTGCAAGCAAAGCTTGGTCATCATAAAGCTTTAAAATGACACAGAAGTTCCAATTTAAAGATATTTTATCTGTCTAAATACAGTTTTCCAAGGGGTTACCTAGAACCATGTGCTTCTGAAATAAAATCCACTTTTTAGAAACTTTTATTGATGAAGCATGGGTGCTCAAAGACATTAATGAAATGTTGGGAAAAGCCTAGGGAAATAAGTGCTTAGGAACTGTTAGATTAAGAAAAGGAGTGAGCATTTGTGGAAGGGAATCCAATCAGATTATTCACATTATATTCTTTTTTTCTCTTAAATATCTGCATGAAGTTCTAGCATTCAGATACTTGATACAAAGGCAAAGGGAATACACCTGCAAAGGACTGAGAGTCACTGCCACAGCTGGCAGGAACCGCTACTCCAGTACAGTCAGATAACTGACGAACTAACCTTCATGGTTCATGGTTACATGGTTACATGGTACTCTTCTTTTTATGAGAAAAAAAATAATTAGACATGGGTATCATCTATCCATATCAAAAAATTATTTTTCCTGCTGTGGTAGCTGTTATCTGAGTCTCACTCCATTATTTTCTTATTTCCCAGGGCTCTCTTAAATATCAAGAACGTAGAAGAAAATCTCAGTAAAAACAGCTGTGATATTAGGAATTTGACTATATGCTAGGATTCTTTAGGAAGCTCACTCGTGAGTGCAATTGCACATTTTCATTGAACCAAAATAGTTTATCCTGCAGAGATGACAGCACCGTTCATACTGTTTATTTTATTGTTTATAGCTGGTTTGAGATGGAGTCAGAGTCATTCAGGTTGCAAGCAATCACATCTCATCTTCCATGGAAAATGAAGCCAATTGCAAAGTTAGATTTAACTGATTAGGGCCTTGTCAAGTTCTGAAAATCTCGAAGAAAAAAAAAAAAAAAAAGATGAGGGCTCTCATCACCATTCCCAGGTTTTTCTGCTCACCAGACAACTCCTGCCATACATATCTTAAGCACATTTACTGCTGCCAAATGCAAAGAAATTCAACCACACTGTCAACTCTCACTCTCTTTCAGCCACACTCCAGAAATAGGTGTCTACTCTAGCACTTTCAAAATCCCCTGGATGGGCCCTGATACCTATCCCTGAGGAACGCCACTCATGACCGGTTGCCAGCTGGATTTGATTCCATTCACCACCAATCTCTGGGTCTGGCCATCAAGCCAGTTTTTTACCCAGCAAAGAGTGTAACTATCCAGGTACGCTCCACCTATCCAGGCCATGGGCTGCCAGCTTCTCCAGAATACTGTGGGATACAGCACCAAAGGCTTTGCTGAAGTCTAGGCAGACTACATCAACAACCTTTCCCTCATCCACTATGCGGGTCATTCAATCATAGAAGAAGATGAGGCTGGTCAGGCAGGAGCTGCCTGTCATGAACCCACGCTACCTGGGCCTGATCCCTCAGTTGTCCTGCACCTGCCGTGTCATTGCACTCAAGGTGATCTGTTCCACAGTGTTCCCTGGTACTGAGGTCGGGCTGAAGCAGCTCAGGGCTCGCTCTATGCTGTTCAATTTTCCCCTTTCAAGACCATTTTAAAAATTTTTCTTCAAAAGGATGAAAAGTTACAGATTTTCTGTCATTCCTTACCTGAGACTCCTTTAGGCCCAGGTTAATGGCCAGTTTCTTCCTGTCTGTCTTACTGATATACTTCTGCTTCTGAAACATTTTCTCCAAAGCCTTCCTCTGGTCTTCAGAAAAGACAGCTCTTCTTAATATACCTCTCCGGGCTTTGGAGTTAGACTCCTGGGTCAGAAGAGGCAGGACACTTTCCTCTCCTAGTGGAAATAAATGAGAGTTTCACATAATAACTAACACATATTAGAGAAATATTAAGTGCTGTTCATTAAAATGCTAGCAGACCACTGTCCCACTTTTGATTTGTTGGTGTTAGAAGTGTGTCGTAATGCTTCAGTCATGTTCATTAAGGGCTAAATCCTCTCTTGGATCTAGAGGTGTTGTCAGTGGTAAAGAGTCTCCCCTTGACATGGTAAAGAGTAAATCAGATGAGTTCATAGAGGAACATTAACACTGGACTCATACTACTGTAAAATTCAAATACAGGGTGAAACGACTCTGCTTTCTTTTGCACATTATCATCGGGTAAACCACAGTAAGATCTCCTAGTTCATTTTCTTGTGCGAGATGCAGAACCAGATAAAAAGTGGTCTGTAACACTGATTCAGTGAATCTAAATAGGCTTTCTTTAGTTTTGTTTACTAATGAAAGGCTTTCAGAGTGAACTATTTCTCAGAAAATCCCTGTCCATTCACTTACTTATTCTGGAAACCACAGCAATTTCTTTATTACAGGATTTGGGGAGTACTTGAACTTATTCCTTTCACTCTAGTTTCTAATCCTTTGACATCCCATAGCAAGTCCTTAGCAAGGCAGATTTCAATGAATTCAATCATACCCACTTGATCTACACCTAGAGGGGAGCCTACCCTAGAAAACGACCGTAAATGTGTGGGACAGAACTGCAGTGGAAAAGTGGAAGTACTCACATTGTCTTTTCACTGGTCTCACAATGAGCACATGAAAAATAAATCCAAATAAATGTTTTGCCTTCCTCATGCCCAGTAAATCCCAAAGACCTAGTGCTTTCTCGTGCTCTCTCTCCCACAGATATGGTGTAATGGAAACCTCCAGTCCTAGTGAAGCTTGGCATGCCTCCAGCAGTCACAAGTTTCCCCAGATACTCACCCAGGGAGCGGTACCTGAGATTAGTTGAATCGGGCTTGTCATCAAGCATTAGAGGTGAAATTGCATGAGGCACTTAGAAAGAGCAGTCCTTTGATTCATGCCATACCATAAAGACAGACACCTATGATGTTTCCAAGAGAGGGCAGCCACAAAGGTGGCTTTGGTTTGTGTCACTTGCAATTTGGACTTTAAAGGTGTAAACTGTCCTGTTGATGACACCTTCCCACAAGCACCAGTGAGGACTGATGTCCCAGTTTAGAGCTACAGCAGCTGCAAAGGTGTGCTGCTGTTCAATTTCTGCCAAGGATTTAATCATTTCCATATCAAAGCCAACGGCAAAACTCTTATCTAAACCAGATTTTTTAAAACATTGGACATTTCTTTCATGAAAAGGTCTATTCTAGTCAACCGTGAAAGTAGTGGAGATGAATTAAATACATTCGTTAAATAAATGCAGTGTTCTTGAAAACACTAATCGAATCCAGATGCAGTTTTCACAAACTGTTCCTTGCGGCTACACCACATTTCAAATTCTGTATATTATACATAAATACACAGGAGTACATGTATCTTTAAGCAGCAGTAGAGAAAAAAACCCACACATACACAGAGGGCACTGTAGAACAGTGTAGGTATGACAATGAAAAATTAAAGTGTGTATATGTATGTCTTGCAAAGTTGACTTGTGCTACTTCCATGGCACATGTTCTACTTGTTTGATGTTATATACATTACCCATGTATCCTGCCTTCAAGTGTGACCAGCACAGGATGAATAATAATAGCTGAGCAAGTATACAGTGATCTTTTCCTAAAGATCACTGTCAAGCACTACTGTTTAGGAACTACTGCTTTTAACAGCTTCTACTAGACATGCCTTTTTAAATCTTTTCCACACCTTAAGAAACCATCTTTCAATTTGTCCCTTATAACAGTGTCTGGCAAAAAGTAATTATTTTGCTTTAAAATGTTATGGTATTAAGAAGTATAAATTTATATGGATGTTTTTCAGTTTTCAAAGTAATATTTGGAACCAGATACAAAAAAACCATAACCTACTGGCTACTGTCCTCATATTTATCACAGTGACTCTCCATCCAAACCAAAACAAATAATCTGCAGAACAAAAGTCAAAATGTCACAGCAGAAGTTTCTGTAAAGGGCCAGCTGGGTTCATCTTTCTCTGAGGAGCACATAGTTCCTTCAAGCCTCTCCCACCATGATCTGATCCTGCTCACAAAGCTGGCTGCAAACACCAGCCCTTCCTCCTTATTTCTGCTTTATGCACATCTCTCTGGAGTATGGGGAATTTAGGTTCCTTTTTCCGGAGAGCCTCCAAGTCATTTCTGATGAATCATCAGCAGTTTTCAAGCATGCTGGAAGGTACAGTATAACAGTGGAAGAGCTGGTACTTTCTCTCACAGGACGAGAGATACCAGTGAGCTTCACAGGGCTAGCCCTTGACACCCAGGATGAATTCCACAATGGAGTTGTCAACCCAGGACACAGGATGCCAGATTACGTGACCCCTTAAAATTTGTCTTGCCTGGCTGGTTGTTCACAGTCAATCAGCAAAGAAACAACCTCCTGCCTGCCTCCTGAGGTGCCAATTAATTCCTCCACAGGCAGCACGCAGGGTACAGCTTAACACTTGCATTAGAGTAATGTAGTAGTGAAGAATGTACACACTCTAAGGCACAAAACATGACTGATTCTAAAAGTCTAACTGGACAAAATTTAATCATAAACAGAACAATCACAAGCAGCAGAAAGCAACTGCTGGATCATCCACCATGGAGTCAAAAAAATTGAGACTCATGTTTGAGATAACAAGTACTCATCCACTGTTGAGTAGCCTAGATTTCAAGAACATCCCATATTTCAAGATGTATTCTGACTCTGCACTCAAAAAGTACATTTCTGTTAGTTACATGATTTTTCAGTAAGCCAGAAACACTCATTCATTCACTACAACTCCACTGAAATGAAGTTAGTTTGTTACTTTGTTAGTGAGTTAGTTTGAAACCTGTTGCTGTGAACGTGCATCAAAAGACTTCATGTTCTACTGACATAAATGTGAATCTGTTACCAAACTTTTCCTATGTTGCCAGTTTATTTTGTATGTGTGTGTTTGTTTTTTTTTTAAGACTTTTGTTTGTATCCTAGCATATAGTGATAAATGTCCCCCCTAATCTGTGCAACAATCTTCATTTGCCTTCATGGCAGAGACCACCTTGAAGGAGCAAGTAAAAGCTTTAGTCATGGTTTCCATTTTTTCATTTGAACTCAATACATTCTAGTTAAATGGACAATTAATAGGTCACTTCCAAAATAGTAGTGTATCAGTCCTGGTTAATAAACAATCCCCACAGTTGATAATAGGCCTATGTATTCAGCAAGTCCCTGTATACACTCAGCTCATCCACTAAATCCCTTTTCAGGTAGACAGGGTTATATGGGAAGATGAGCTAGAATGAGTCTATAAAAGTCAGTTTCATTCACTGCTTTATTTTTCAGTCAAGTGCTTTAAATGGTGTCCCGAAAATCTCTTGGAATGTGAGACAGGAGAAAAGACTGGCACATAGAGTATTGCTTTATGGCCATACAAAAGGGCAACTGACCCCTGCCCAGGCCTTTTCAATGTGAAATGGTTCCTAAAGTTCATCTGCACAGTGAAAAATTGTGGTGAGGTCGCGTGTGGATGAGTAAAGTGAAAGTGGTGATTGGTCATGGTGCTGTCAGCCATTGTGGGAGAGCCGGGGCCATGTAAAATGCTCTGTGGGAAAGTGTCAGCCCCCTAAAGAGGTGCTCAGAAACTTGCAGCTCATTAAACTGCCAGCATTTGCTGCCTCACTTGTCAAGAATCATTCAACTTAGCAACTGCTCTTCTGAAACGTTCATAAAACACACGCACGTAGTCAGGAAGGGTCTGAATGTAACTGTGATAAAAAATATACACTACAGCATGCATGAACTCCAGTTTCCATTTGGATCTGACAAAGAATTTGTGCTTTTTCTCCTTTTTGAAAGACCAGAAGACGTGTCTTCTGTATGTTTCCGAGCCATAAACACGTAAAATTAAGAATATATGTTCTTACAATACACCAGGGCATGCAAACTTCACAATCAAGGTTAAATTTAGATTTGAATGGCAATGTATCTCAGCTTTTAATCCTGGGTGCAAAGGATACACTGGCAAAAACTCTCTTCAACATTTGTCTTCATATTTTTATATCATAATTTTAAAAAAAGAAAAACAAATTAAACACATGCATGCATTTGTCTGCTCCAAAAAGAATGACTATTTTATTTAAATAATGCTAGAGCTTCCTGAATCATAATTTATCCCTGCCATTAAAATGCTGCATCCATTTTATGATCTTTCAGCTCTTTTCTTATTTGCAAACCTTTATTGACAGATTTTAAAGAGTTACTGATTTTTAAAAGAACCTTTTCTTGTAAATTGAAAACAAGGAGATTTCCTAGGTTAGCTCTGTCTGGGTGACTCAATGCCATCAGAAATCTCTCACAATTGCCCAGTGTACTTAAGTTTGATAAATCTTTGGAAACCTTCTGAATAGGATTGCTGTGATTTTACTAAGGAATTAGCCACTGCCATTGCATCACCAATTAGCTTTCCAGAACACATTAAATCCTGCTGCTTTGGTTTACAGAATAACTCAAGCATTACTGATGAAGCATAAAAACTTACTTGGAAAAGCAGTGGGGGATGCAGGGTGCTGACAGGACCCACCGCAGCATGCTGAGTAGAATGGCGGGGCTCGGAGAAAAAAGTGTTTGGAAAGAGCTGCAAAGAAAGCATAGATCTAATTGATTACCCATTGAGCGTGGGTGATATTCATAACAACAGTCGCCCAAAAAGTCAGTGTGTAAAGTCCTGCCCCACAAGTTCTTTTTCCTTTTTCTCAAGATGGTGGTATTTTTTAAGGCAAACAGTGATAAACCAACGATCGTTCTTTAATTTTAACAAGGTTAGTTCGTATCTATTACTTAAATATAATATGCAAAACTCTCACAATAAATCTTTTATAAGAACGAAACTCTGCAGATGTGAAATTTACATTTCAAATTGCTGTAATCCTAAATATTAGGACTGAACATGTTGTTTTAATAATGCAGTCAAAATAATAGGTATAATGCATCTCATAAAGTTACATTAAATCACTCTAATAGGCATAATATCTCAGGAAAAAAAAACCAAACAAACAGGGATTCTAAAAGTGAATCCCCAACTCTCCTGCTCATACTGTATTCAAACCAATAAAGACTTTGATAACTAAGAAAACTTAAAGAATAAAATGCAATGAGCCAACCCAGGTGAAAACTACAGGGCCTGATTCTGCCTCCCTAATATTGAGCTCTATCTTTCTGAAAAGTGTTCTAAATTTAAATAAGCCACCTGCTGAAGACAGCTCTGCTTAATACAATAAAACTGCAAAAATTGAATTTTTTAATACATGTATTAAATTAATGTATTTATGTATTTAATGTATTTATTAATTTAATGTTTAATGTATTTTTTTCTTAATACACAGAATTAGGTAATATTTGGTAATGTTTCCACAGAATTTTTTGAAACAACGAACTGCAAGACCTCCATGCTTAAAAAGTAACTCCATATCCAGATAAAAAATTAAGGAATCAGCAACAAGTAAGGAAGAAAAATAAATGTATATAAGCAGCATTCTTCATTTTTTAAGGTTTTTCAACTGAATTTAAAATGAAAGATCACAGAAAATTAGGTTCTTGAGTACATATTAGGGTGTAAGTTTTCTGACATACAAATCTGCCATCTTCCAAAGCAATGAAAGATCGCTGCAGAAGCCCAAGTCCAAACATTTTGAAAATACTTACCTCTTTTCATCTGAATTCATACAAGCTTAGGTGAAAATGTCTTTCTAATGATTAAGTGTTTTATTACTGCAGCTTTTCATCAACACTGCTGTTTCTAATGAAATAAAAATATATTCCATGATGAACTAATTGCCTATATTTGCACGCTTGCAAAAAGGAGTAATGATTTATGCCAGGCATTAGTATTCTAAAGCTTCTCTTTCTCATGAGACCATCAAATATGGAACTGTGTCCCATAGAGCTTCAAAGAGTCAAGAATGTGCAGCCATTTTATCTGTCTATGTATCTAAGGGGCTTCAGTGCAGCAGGAGAAGTACATAATGTGGACAGTAACTAAAGAAGCACAGAAGATGGAAAAGGAAAAGACCTACCAGATAATCTCAGCATTCCTCCTGAACATGAGAGTTTGTCCTTTGGAATACTTCCTATCTGCTGCTAATGTTTTATCTGCTCTCACGTGTATCAAATATTCCTTGACTTCTACACTGTCTTATTCTTATTAATCAAAGCTTAAGCATCTTATTCATGTCATACGATTTTTGTCATGTTGGCCTGTCTTTGATTTTCCCTTTTATGGGTCCTTAATTCTCTCCAGTTCCTTGTTCTTTTTTGCTAATGTGGTACTAATCATGACATAGATGAGTACCAGGAGACAGCTGGATAAATAAGGAATGAATGACCTACTGCTTCAGATAGATACCATTCTCCTTTAAATAAAGATAGAGAAATATGAGAAGGTATGTTTCCTCCATTCAGTAAACTTCTCAACAAATGAGCTACAAGCATAAAGGCCAGGAGATGGATCAGTATCAAAGATACTGATGTACAACTTGCTTAAGAAAACGTCAAACTAGCCACACACTTCTACTATGCTGTGGCAATGATTTAATGCATAGCAAGCAGCAGAAAGCTCCAAGCAGAGATCTGCTCAAGATGATGGAAATCATTCTTTTGTCTTTCTTGGCCATTTTACTTCATTTCCCAGCCAACTCCTGCTTTTTTGTTGTTTGTTTGTTTGTCTGAGTGTGTTTAGGGTGAGGGGGGATTTCTTTGACTGCATGGCACATATTCCTTCAAGGGAAGGTGCCTGACTAAGTAGTAACATCAAAATGATATCTTCATACAACTCTGAACCAAGTGGTTCCTGAGACTATTTCTCAAGGTTGATTCACTATAGATCCTGTGGAATAGCCAATGGCATTATTTCTCCTAAACCCATAGGCAATGCAACTTCTTTAATGTGCTTCAACCACACTGATCCGTGTGTAAATTGTTAGATCTATCTAACCACATTGCCAGGTCATGTCTTCCGAAGCAGCTGCACTAGGAGCAAAGTGAAGGAGTTACAGAGTTACAACGGTAAAGAATGTGACACAATACAATTATAAATTCAACTTTACTTTGGGAGCTGTATGGAGAGAAAAACATTCAAGCTTCACCTTAATACATATGGAAAACATTGCCTATATTTTCGTTTTGTGGTCACATGTATCATGGCCACTCTACTGATATTTGGGGTCAAGCAACTCAAAGCAAACATTATTTGGCTGAAAATTGCTGAAATGTCAGAATATTAGTTCTGTATTTATCGGCCAGAATGAAGCATACAGTAACAAAACAGTAGCTTTTGTTTCAAGTCACGTCAACATTAACCATGGGCTAAATCCTAATAATTCATATGTGAGATACCTAATTCTTTTTCTGCTTAGCATTCCCATTTCATTAAAACAGACATTGTGTAAATCCAAGCAGTTCACAAAAGTGAGGCACTTCAAAATATACTCCCCACTCTGAAGATATTCTGAATTCAAAAACCTTCCTGTGCCATTTTGAAAGTAAGGTTCCTAAGTCCAATCCAACTGAAATAAACAGGTAATTTTAAAATGTCTTATTATTAAATACACTGTTTGTTTTTCCTAATTTGAGCATTACAAAATGACTTTAGAAATGGTACAGGCCACTAGTAATGGCACAGGCCACCAGCAGGCAACAGGGAAGAGGCAAAAGACAAACTACTATGAGGAAAAGCAAACCTAAGGTGCACTTCTGGTATTATCTGCACAGGCCTCCCTCACTAAGTGTTTTTTCTTCACATTTAGCTGGTAAAAACATGGTATAATCTTGTGACAAGAGCAGAACCACCTCGGAAGGATGATTCAGAGAGCAGAACAGAGCCAGCAACAAGCAATGTTGAGCACAAGAATGAAGTCAGATCTCAAGCTGTGTGAATACAGCCCTGACACTCTCCAACTATTGCTAAGCCATCATGAACTGCTTTCCCCAGTGGCTCTAGCCCTGATAGGAAAATTTAATATGTAAGCATTAAAATGATTCCATTTCATCTGAGAAACCTGAACAGTTTCTGCCTATGAAGTGGGTAAAAGTAAACTGCAATTTCCCATATACATTCATTCCTGGCAATGACTAAAGCAGGCAAGAAAGCTGCATGTCCTGAGGAGCTCCCTGCAGCCAGTCCAACAGTGACTGGGCAGGTCAGAGGTCCAGCTGAGCCACACAGCACTGTCTGCTCCATAACACAAGCCATGGGCCTCAGAAATGGGCCACGGCTCTGATCCTGTGATCACTGCATTCAGTCTGGTGCTATGGCAGAGGTTGTGCAGCCTCAAGCCCTTGGGGGCATCTAGCCATAGAAGAAAGCGGCAGCTGCTGCCATCTCCTACTAAAGGAGGTCAGCACCACACAGATGTGTCAAAATGTACTTCAAGAACTCGTGATGCAGCATACCTCAGAGCTGTCCATCCCTGCTTATTTGCTTTGCATCCTCTCCTGTAAAACCAGGCAGTGTGAATGCTCAGAGGAAGCTGAGACACACAGGCAGACCTGAGTGAATACACAGATCAGTTTTAAAACCCCAGCAAATATTCACATAAATGGTTTTGTAGTTCCAAAAATGTATCTGGGAATTCTGCATGAAAAGTTAATATATGAGAAGCAGGCTTGCATTTTTATAATGGGTCTCAATGGGGCTTTCAAAACTCAGCAGAGTAGTCACTCCAGAAAGGCTATGTCACCAAATAGGGCTTGAAATGTGCTAACAGAATGATTATTGGTTCTTTGCACCTATAGCAATGTAGTAGATGACAGAGTCACACTGAGGATTAGCTCAGATCACATAATACCCACCAGTTTTCAGAGGTATCATTTGCATGCCTTATTATTAGGGCACACTTTGTACATGATGATTGTTTTCTCTGCTTAAGGAAGAAGCATGCAGAACTCATTGCTAGGACAACATCCACAGCCCACACCAGTGCCAAAGCCTACATAGACCTCTCCACATCAGCAATAAAGGCTCCTTCTACCTTCTCCATGCTTTATAAATGCTTTTGCTGTTGATACGATGTGAATCTGGAAGGCTTCATCTCCTGCCTTGCTTGGCTTCTGCCAGACACCCAAAGGCTTGTGCACAACCACAGCACTTTCTGCTTACTAGTTCGCTTTTCTCTTCTCATTTTAAGGGTGTTATTTTCACTTCTCTGTCCAAAAGTTTGGTGTGCTAAGCTCCTTCCCTAGGCATCTTGTACAGTCAATGAGAAGAGATAAGCAGTGTATATAAAGACTCAGCCCCTTAAAACAGATGTCTAAGAAGATAAGTTGTGTCATTCTCTGGAGGTGTCTCTCTGTATCAACTATGGATTAGACAAGGTACATGGACAACTAGATTAGACAAGACCCCTTTATTTTTAAGCAGTTGAAGTAAGATGGCACTCTTATCTTGTCAAAATAATACCACCCACTCTACAGACATAAGCAGGATGGAAAAAATGATAAACTTCAGTCATAAAGAATTATTTTCTTTGATTATCAACACATTTTGAAAATAATTTCCTCAAACAAGGTGAAATTAGGCTCACATGCTGCAGTAGGGCAGTTCACCCATTTTCATCACAGCAGCCCCAACTCAAAATCTTACCATTGCCTAAAATGCATCATTTACTCCAGCAGTATGCACTGAAGAGCTGCAATTCTTACCTGAGCCTCCTCCTGCTTTACATACTTGAACTTGTTTTCATTCTGAAAAGACTTCATTCCCAGTTCTGTTATAGGTTATGACTGACCACAAAGACAGAAATATTAGAGTACAAATTGGTTTGCAAAGCTGAATTAAGCAAGAATGATGTTCTATGAAACACTTTCAGTGGCAAATAGAGGCAAAGGGCTTGCCTTCCCAAATCACGGGGTACTTAGGAATGTAAAAAATGATAGCACAATGAAGCTCAATGAAATTCTCCACTTGTGTAGAGAACGTGCCTGATGAGATTAATCCTTATCACTTCATTTGTTTTCTAAAAACCCAATGAATACAGTATGAATTTTCAGAAGACCTCAATCTGAAGTATAAAGGGCACTTTATAGAAATGAATTTGCAATCTGTGGGCATGATTAATTCCACAGTTTTCCTTTAGCAAATAACTGCCTTTCTGCAGACCCTTACTACTGCTCTTCTCAATGCTACCCTGAGATCTCCTGGCAGTACTCAAATCCAGACCCAAATCAGTTCCAGACTGGAGCTTTGTCCTTTCTCAGTGCCACCAGAAGCCACAGCACTCCCCCACTACAGCTGTCACTGTGCCCAGACTTTTGTACTGGGTGGGAGTAGGGCTGGCACAGGTCTAGCTCTGGCAGCCTTACACAGAGGGAAGAGGCAGCTTTTAGAGCCACTGTGCAGCCACTCTTTTAAGGCACGCTGGGCACCTCAAACCAATTCTATCAAATGGCTCAAAGAGTTATCTGGAAGTAGGAAAAGATGCTATAGTTTAAATTATTTCCTGGTTGTCATAAAGAAGCATGGAATTTTACTAAAAGCAGGGGGAAAAAAAGCAAAACAATTATTATAGGACAGAATTACTGTCATTACATTGAGGAGAAAAAACAGACACTAGCCCAAAGAGTCAGCCTGCAGATGATGACTTGGTTTTACTTCCCTGCAATGTTACCAGTTTCCTGTATTACCTTAGGCAAGTTACTTCCTTTGCTCCAGCTGTTCCTCTAAACAGCAGAGGTCTCTCATACCTCTCTGACACATTGCCACGATAAATGCATTCAGATGTAAAGTACTCAAATGTTGGAGAAACAGAAGCCACATCCATATTGTAGAACAGATGTTTATTAGTGTAAGTTCATTTTATGTTTATGATTTACTTATTCTAATTGCTTTCTTCCATGTTATATGTGATGCACTGTATTCTTTCCTACTGTATTCTGATGCCTTAGGCAAAAACCCCATAAGCTTAATTTTTCAGAAAGTTTTATGATGGAAGTATCTCACTACTATGTTTATTTTATTTGTTTCATTGTGCTTTTCAGTTTCTTTTCTCTGTTAATCTATCAAAATACCAAGATTAAAGTAGAAAGCCAAATTCTTGCCATGTATGTACTAGTGAGCATACTCAGGTTGCAAAGAACTTACTGGCATTTTCCTTCCAGGGCATGTTACTTTGAGAAAATAAGAGATTTTGTGGAAAATAATTTCAGGTAGCAGAGAACAGTGCTCTTCTCACTGAGGTCACTCCAACTTGGTGCCAACCAGTACTTGTGGAAATCAAGTCACAAGGAAAGAAATGTAAAGCACCTCTTTAAAGTCCGCGGTACAGCCAGCTGCATCTCATCACACTCCAGATAATTTTCCTATGCCAGAAAATGCTGAGAGAAACCCTCAAGTCTTCCATTACAACCAGAAGGTGATGATAGCACTGGACTACAAGGATAAGAACCAAATCAGAGATTAGCAAGCAAAAAATTGCAGACTTCCTTCCTACTCAGATTCTACTAGATTGCTCAAAATCTCTACTTTAGGCTTCCCTCACCTTTCATGGTTGAAGTATAAGTTGCATAGCTAGAGTACATTTCACTGGGAAAAGCTGGTTTACAACAGTGCAACTTTTAAATGTTTCAACATAGGAAGAACACTCTTCTGGTGCCCAGTGCTTAAAAAGCAGAACCAGGCTCTACACTGTGTGTACAGCCCTGGTTACAGTGTATGCATAGTTCTCACAAAGCTCAAAGTAGGATTTAATTTCTATTGTATTAAGGCAAAAGGTGTTAAACGATAAGAGGCCCACAGCACTGACACTGGGAGAAATTCAGTTCAGTTAGCCAGAAACAGTGATTCCTGTGTGCTGAAGCTGGTGGGCCCAGTTCAACATTCTATCACAACACAGTGGCTTGAGAGAAAGGCGCAAGCCAGCGTGCAGGAATCCAGAGTAGCTATAAGGCAAACATGGCAGAAAGCAAGTTGATCATCTGCCATTACCATTCCTTCTGCTTTTCCTTCCAAAACTCTGTGAAACATGCTGGTTCATGTGGTTGTACTCTTAAGTAAAAATAAGCTAAGTTTTAAAAACCTTTCTTTTGATTTCATTTATAAAAATCAATGCAATGCTGGAAAGTGATTTTAAAATTTACAGAGAGCATAATGATATTTCTTATCAAATTTTCTTTCACTCATTAGACGATGCATCTTACAGGGTAATACTTCAGGAGTACCTGTTCAGTTTTTCCTTAAGGATTATTTTCAGGGGAACTCAAAATACATAAGCAGATAAATACTTGACTGATAAAACTGTATCAGTACAAATCTGTAAGTAATAGGAACGAAAATTTGCTAATAAAACTGCTGCTGAAGAGTTATAAAGGGAAAAGCCACCACAAGTAGATGGCATCCATCAACAGTCCAATCCCAGGCAGACTCCATGGCATACATGGATGAGAGCTTTCCAGTTTGCAGAAAGAATACAGGATTCTTATTCCTTGGCACTTTTACATAAGGATAAATAATATCCCAAAACAGTGTGCTTTGCTCATGTCATTCCCCAACGGGTGCTATAGGTAAATGTTGGTTTTGGATCTGTAAAAAGTTTCAGCGTGTCAAGTTGGGTCTCTGCTGTGATTTGCTATGCCTTGCTTTCTGGAAAATTTTGGTGGCCACACGTGACTACACGAGCAATACAGATCACTGATCCCAAATAAATTATGATACTTTTCAGTCTTTTTTTTTTTTTCCTCACTTTAAACACCTTAAGTTGTGCAAATCTAGTTTGTTAGAGCACTTTCAGTCCCTACATAGTATGTAAATACTTGCCAGCTCAGAAAAATTAAAAAAGCAATTTGCTTTATTCTCTTCTGTAATCTTTAATAAGAACTCAGACTGAAATGCTGTATTGATTTGGAAGTCCAAACTGAAATATGTTTACTCCTCCAAACAAATATTTAGTCCAGATAAAAATCTCTAAATTAAAAAGCCACCTCGCCTGCCATACAAAACTTGCTTTAGCAGGGGGTTGGACTCAATGATCTCTAAAGTTCCCTTCCAACTCCTACAATTCTGTGATTTACCTAATAAAAGCTCCTTAGTTAACATACCTTCTGTAAACACTGAAAATCCATACTCTGACAAAAAGAAGCCTTTTTCCCTACCAGAGTACAAGCAAGAAACTACAGCCTTACTCAGAATTACCACTGACCAGTGTGTGAACAGTTCCTGTAGAGTATGCTGATGCTAGAGAAGAAACTCCTTAGAAACTACAAAATCTGGCTCAGCAGAGCTGTTCTGATTTAACTTATATTGACAAGAACTCAGAATCCTAAGATTGCCCATCACCCTAAAAGATATCAGTCAGACCAGCATCTACTAGCCTTGCTAAAACCTGTACATCCCTGTTGTACATCTACATTAGCAGACTTTCTTAATGAGTGCATAATGCACGAGGAAATCTCGTATTTCTCACTGCTCAAATGTAAGCGTTTGGTGCTTTACCCCAAAGTTCCCTATGAAACTAGTTATGGGCTAGCAAAAAATATAGGGTCATTACTAGGAAGGCTCGACTATGCTGCACTTCGCAAAGTTCACAGGTACCCATGTAGGTCGATGAAAGCAAACAAACTCTGGAAGCAAGCACTTGAAAAAATCAACATTAAGTAACGTGTGAGAGTGCTGGGGGATCTGCTGTCCTACTTCTATGTGTGCTTTGTACATAGAAAAGCAGCACTGGCTCTACAACTTAAAAATAAATAAATAAATAAGAATAAAGAAAAGGAATGTGCAGCTAATTGCAGAGAGATGGGGTTTGTCCTCTATCCTGTCTTGGGAAACGCAAATATATGTTTCAGTAACTGAAATGCTTAAAACACGCTCACATCACCAAGGCCCGGAAATGCTAAAGACACAAAAAATGTTTTGGATTTTGCAGAACACTTTGTAGGATTTAATTAGAATAAAAGTATACTTGGAAAAGAAAATAATTTTTAACAACTCCGGTTCTACAGGGAGCCACTCGTTTCACACCTGAAATCCTCAGCTCAACAGTCAGGCTTCCGTCTCTTATTTTAGGCACATTTAAGACCGAATGATCACATATCAAAATTCCGAACACACCACAGAACGCTGAAATAAATTGATACATTCGAACATAAAGGGCACATCCATGGCTGAATTTTAGGGATTTTGTAATCCAGCCCCAACCGGCTCAACGACTGACAGAAACGCTCAACTCCTAAATATGCTTTACAGCGGTTCCGTTCAGGCAAAACACACGCGGCGCATTAGGAAATAAACTTGGCTCCGAAACATCGCGTCAGCCCGCTCTGAGGGCGGCAGTGCCGCTCGGCTTCCCCGCCACCGAGCGCGGGGCTCTCGGACCGCTTCGGGCCGTACGGAGCTGCGAAAAAAGCAATTCGAGCCACCCTCGCGACCAGCAGCGACGCTCCGCCGCGCTCGCTCCATCCGCAGGTGCGCGGCTCCGCGAAGTTCAAAGCCGCGGATGGTGAGAGCCTGGCTGCGGCTCGGCCGCCCCGCCCGCTTCCCCGTCCCCGCGCTCACCTGTGGCCGCCGGCGGGAAGACGCCGCCTCTGTCTGCCGCCGGAGCCCGCGCTGGCAGGCGGCCGCCGTCCGCCGCCGAGGGGTTAAGCACTTGGAAAGCCCATCTGGTCGGATAGGGACCCCCCGAGGGGCTGATTTGTTCCGCCGCGGGGCACAGCTTGAGGGGGACGGGGCTGGCGGGGAGGGGACGGAGCTGGGCAGGGCTCTGCGGCGCGCCGGCCCGCAGCAAGTTCTCGATGAGGAAACTTTTGCCCAGGCTGCCGAAGCCCGGCGCCGCCGGCAGGTTGAGGAGCGCCGAGGAGCCCACCAGGTCCCAGTACAGCGCACTGGGCAGCATAGCGAGGGCCGCCCGGCCCGGCCCGCCCCGGCCCGGCCGCCGCGGCCCCTCACTGGGCTGGGACGGGGCGCCGGGCTGCGGGGCCGGGAGGGCTGCGGTGAGCGGAGCGCTCGGGGGAGGCACGCCGCGCCTCTCCGCCGGGCTGGAAGGTGTGTCCAAGCGCATTCATTATGTCAGCCGGGCCGGGGAGTGATGGACGCGGCCAACAATGCCGCCCGGCCCGGCAGCCCCTCGGGAAGGGGGGCAGGGCGGGGAGCGGTGCGGCCGCGTCCTCGCGCGGGGGTGGCTGCCCCCTGCTACCCGCCGCCATGTCACCCCTCAGGGCGCCCCCGGCGTCCCGACATGGCGGCGGGCCCGCGGCTGCCGGCCAACCTGTGCTGAGGGGACAGGGGGGAGCGCGGCCCCGGGCTCGGGCGGGGGAAGGTGGCCGCGGTGCTGACCGCAGCGCTGCGGCCGGATCGTCCGACCTCCTGATCTCATGAGGTAATAGGAAGACGGTCATTAGCTCACTCCCTCTGGGTATTTCGATTTGCTTTTTCAATATATTTTTAATGCCCCCCCCTGCCTCCTCCCCGCTGGATTTTTAACATTTGCCTCAATAAATCTGATTAAGATCAGCACAGTGCTGTTAATCATATTTTCCCGAAGATGTGGGACAATGGTTTCTGTAGGCATAAACATCTTTTGGCAGGAATGGCTCTGTTTCTACTTGTGTATCTTCCTCTTATTTATTTACCTAAAAAACATGTAACATGGCAGAGATGTATCATTTTCCAGTGAAAACACACATGTGGGAAGTCAAAATTGGATGCTGTTCCCAAAGGCTTGGAGTTGCCTTCCTCTTTTGCAGAGAAATCCTTTTATTTCAAGCAGGTGCTAACTCGCTTCATCTCAGGGATATTCTCTGCAGAACCTTCTGAAGCAGATCTGTCCCTTGTTCTTGTATAGCAGTAGCCTTGCACATTGTAACAGGGTGGTTATGGTGGCTGCAGCCAGCTGGAGAAGTGGAATTCTATCTTTAGACATCAGATGGGAAGGATGGTTCAACTCTGGTGAGACATCACCTTCAGTGCTGTGTCCAGATGTGGCATTCTCAATATGGGAGAGATGTGGACCTGTTGCATCATGTCCAGAGGAGGGCCAGAGAAGTGATTTGAGAGATGGAACACCTCCCTTAGAGGACACGCTGAGAGAGAAGGTTCCGGGGAGACCTAATAACAGCCTTTCAGTAGCTAAAAGGGGAGGCTATATGAAAGTTAGGGACAGACTCTTTAGCAAGGTCTGTTGTGATAGGACAAGAGTTTCAAACTAAAAGAGGGGAGATTTAGATTGGATATAAGGAAGAAGTTTTTTACAATAACGGTGGTTAGGCATGGGAACAGGTTGCCCCAGGAAGTGATGGATGCCCCATCCCTTGAGACATTCAAGGTCAAGCTGAACATTGCTCTGAGCAACGTGATCTAGCTGTGAGTGTCCTTGTTCACTGAAGTGGAGTTGGACTAGCTGACCTGTAAGAGTCCCATCTAGAACAATTCTATTATTCTATCATTGACAGATTCAATCACAGATTGAACTACTGTGATGCCAGGTGATAACTTGTGAGTTGTGAATTCATCACTCAGCCCAGGCCTCTCCTCATGTCCTTGGGTAGCTTGGTCCTGCCAGAATTTGAGCGTTTTCTCCATCAGCACCATGACAGTGGTATCTGTGATGAACATGATAGAGTTGCTCCATGCCAGAGGTGCATGGAGTATCATCTTCTGTCTTCAGCAGTGGCAGTAAGTATGAGGAAGAATAAGAACAAAAAACACATATAGTTCCCTTGTTGTGAATGTTCTCAGCTCAAGCTTAAGCACTTACATTTGCAGATCTGAAGGTCATCATCTTTGTGAGGTCTGGATATTAATGCAAGTACTTTACCTGTGCGTACTTTGAGACTGGAGTTGCCTCTTGCTATAGAAAAGGACAGAATCTAGCCCAGTGCAGCCAACAGCATATTCAAAGCAAATATGTAACATTGTAATATTAAGATACAGGGATATGTATTTACCATGTTCCTAAGAGAAAGAATCAAGTCCTCACAGGAAAGCAGCTGTTTTCGAACTTTTCAAGTAGCTGCTGTGTTAATTACGTCTCATAAATTTATTCACAGTTAAGGATTTTTTCTGTCTTTCCTTTCACTGACCAAATTCTCACAGAGTTCCCAAGGGCCTGAGACACTGGGAACCATAACTCAGCACTTGGGAAAGTGCAGTTAGTCCATCCAGCTGTGCTGCAAGAATAAAAGGTATTCACCAAGCAAAAGATGGTTGTTAATGACAGAAGACTTCAGTGATGGGCTCAGGATTTGGTTTCCTCTGAAGCAATTTCTCATGCCAAAGTGACTACTGTTGTGTTAATCTCAGCTGTGTAGTTTGGCCTGATTAACACTTTGCACATTTCCGTGAAATAGAAGGACAACACTTGTAGAATTTGACAACAGCTCTGCTTAGTGGAAGAGAGTGATCAATTGCCACACAATCAGTTAATAATTCATGTCAGGTTTTGTCTAGTTCCAAGGTGCAACTGAGTCATTGTGATGAATTTAAGCAGTTCCCTTCTCTCCCGTCTCTTATTCTGGTTCCACAGCTGTATCACAGAATCACAGAATGGCCCGTGTTGGAAGGGACCTCAAGGATTATGAATCTCCAACCCCCCCACCACAGGCAGGGCCACAGAATGCTGAGATGGCCCTTCCAAGTTGCAAATAATACAGTCAAATAAAAAATTATTTTTTCAAGAGATTCCCAAGGGAGAGGTAAAACCAGCTGAGATAGCTTAAGTAAGGGTGGTAGCATAGAACTGGCTGAATTAACTCCTTAAACGAGGGAAGCCTCTGAGCATTTTGCCCTGGGGCACAGCTCTGTAGCCCTGCTGAGCAGCAGTTATGAATTCTCTCTGTCCTCAGGGTATGCGAGAAAAAGGTACAGTCAGGCCCAAGAGCTATTATCTGTCCAAAGCTGGAGAGATCAGTGCAAAAAAGTACAGATTACTCATTCAAACCTGAACTAATATGGGTGTAAAAAAAAGGTGGTATCCTTAAATTGATGTCCTTTTCAGTGAATACAGCCTGGATATCTGTGACACAGAGATCCTTTGCCAGGGAGCTGGAAAGTGCGTGCTTTTTACCTGGATACATTCAGCAAGTAGAGGTGGTATTCTCATTTCATTCGGTCCAGCAAATTTGGAAGGTATTTAGGCTATTTGAATTTTGCCAATCTATTAAATTACTTTTGCTTTAACCAGATTCAATCAGAAGTTTTCTTTAACTGGATAGTCTGGCTTGTTTTGAGGAGGCTGGAAAATGTTAAGATACACTTCTCAGGTTGCAGAGCTTACGGATATGAACATGCATGAAATGCCCAGCACTCTGTCATGCCTTTCTCACTGTAAATCCAGGGCACAGCCAAGGCTGTGTATTTATATTTAATGTATCGAGCACAAAGTCCATGCAACCAAATCAAAGTTTCCCCCATTATATTTTTTCTGCCCTTTCTCAGGTGACATTTCCAGCCTTGAGCCAGGGGGTTTCTCCCTTGCGCCTCCTTCTCAGCCCCAACTCATGTTAAGCTGAGCTTTAGTTCATACCGTTCTTTCAGTCACTTAACTGGATGCATGTATATTAGCAGTCAGATGCTCCTTTTAACTTTCTTTCCAGTAATTTCTTACTGGTTTGCTGGCATGTTTGACTTGCTTCTAAAACTGCCAAGTATATGACTAGTCAATAAGCTGCAGCAATCAATCACAAAATCCAAAGAAACAATTCTTTATTCATTTCCTTATTTTACACTCTACCAGATTCAGTCAACATTCACTTTTTCTTTTTTTTTTTTCTTTTTCTTTTTTTTGGTCATATTTACATAGATTTAATTTTCTTGCAAGCCCTATTTAACAAGGAGAATGTTCTTGGCTAAAACACTTGCTGAAGGCTTAAGCTGCTGAGGCATAGGTTTCAGTGCCAGCGAGTTACTCCAATGTACTCAAAGGATGCTCTCTTATTTTACTACTTAAACTATGTTGTAAACAAGCAACATGGTTATCTCAGGAGAAGATGCACTTTCCAGGACCTTGTGACAGTAGCAGCTGAGAAGCCTTGGAATTCAAAAGAATCATGCAAATAGGGAAAGTCCTACCTACTCTGAGTCAAACTCACACTGCTCTTTTATGCTCTTTTATGACTGAGTTTTCTGAAATGCTCCTACAGCCAGAGTGGATAAAATGTCTGAGGCTGATTTAAGAAGAGAAATAAGTCATTCAGGTGTTCTTTACATTCTTTTAAATTCAGATACACAGAAACTTTAGCACACCTGCTACTTGTAGGTTTGAAGACTTCATGTGGTGTGAGCCGTCTGCCTCTATGCTTTCAATGTTCCTCCTTGGCAGCCTGAGATACTGTGATTGTATTAGTGCCATTTCATTCCGTATAGCCAAGAACAGGGATCTTGATACAGAAACAGACACACTCTTGCAGGAGACAGAGATGAGGTAATTCTAATGCTCTGTTTGCTTGGGCATGCCAAAGGCAGCTCTACGCAGTCGTAATTTTACTGGATTCCTTATATGCCACTTTAGAGACATCTATTTTAAACCAGTTATTAACGTTTCCAACTTAGCTTTTCCAGTAAAAATACTGCCATATGCTCTCTACTTTTCTGCTTGCAAGCTTTGGAGTGACATATTCCAGCCAGAGGAAGTGTGAAGCCTGCAAGAGAATACACAGGCTTCCTGGGATTGATCCTGAAATTCTTACTAAATGCCTTGGGCATAAAGATCAGAATTCACTTCTCGTAACATAATTATCTGCCGTTTTGTAAGTGAGATGTATTTTCCACGCTTAGAAATAGATGTCCCATATTGTTTTGTCTAACCTAAGCATGGTAGACATCAGTACAGAAAAGTGCATTCTGCAAAATAGTATCAGGCTTGCCAGGCACAGGCTAGGCTGTGATATCAGTGCAGAGCTGCTATCAGCTTTTAGCCATTACTCTGAATTTCCCCTCCCTGTTCAAAAATCACTCCACTGACATTTCAGTGATAATGGTATTTGGGTAGGCTGAATGTCCTGGACTGGGATAGCCTCTCAGTGTCCTGTTTTGCTAACCTGGGTGCAAATCACTCTGGAGAACTCCAGCCTGGATACACTGCAGAAGAGTGGGGACAGAAGTAGAGCAGGCACAGGTGCTGCTCTGCAGGAAGAGTTTATGACCTTGAGTTTATTTCTACATAATCTAAACTGTTCTGATTTACACCCGCTGCATTTTCTAAAATGAAGCTTAGGACACATTTCAAATGCAGAGTGTGACAGCTGCATGATTTAAAGCATTAACCTGGCAGAAGCTGACCTCTTCAGCACATCTCACACTGAAAAATGCTGCTCTGATCTGCACTGTCCAGGCTTTGCTGGAGAAGTATCACCGGCACCGCATGCTGATGTGCTGTCCCACACACAGCCTTCAGAATCTCTTCCCAGAGAAGTCAGGGTGAAGAAAGAGAGGAAACTTCTGTTTGCACGCTCTGGTCCTATCACAGGCCATCATTTTCTCCATTTGTCATATAGTATTTTCAGCACATTTGGAGGCACAGACAGTGCTCAGAAAACGAACTAAAAAATTCCGCTGCCGTCTTGCTGTGTGTGCAGCAGTGAGGGGCAGCCTAGAAGAGAGCCTGGGTGGGCTGGTATTCTGCATGGCTTCCTCTCTAGCTGCCCACACACGCCACTTGCAAGGATTCCAGATCTTGCCAACCAGGGCTGCTTTTCAAGGGAGGAGCAGAACTGGCATCCAGCCCACAACATTACAAGATTTGGGGCACCCTGTTGCTGCCGTTTTCATCTCTGAGGAGGCAGTTCTCCTTGACACTTGCTTCTCTTCCTACCTCCTGCTGTGGTTTTTTTTTACAGCCCTGATATCCTGAAAGCAATATAAACTTTGCCAGGTTAGTCAGGCCTTTGAGAAGTCTAGATTTAGCTAAAGCATTTCACAGCAATCCCAGCTGAACTTAACTGTTCACCAGGAAACTCTGCTGTGCTCAGGAATCACCATCATTCTTAACAAACACAGATGGAATTAGCATTCTTTCAATCCAATTCCATAAAAAGCTTCAAGAGCTCAGTTTCAAATGACTGAAGTCATTTCCGTCAAATCTGTCTTGCCATTAGATCTCAGCAAGCTGCAAAAAAACACACAGAAGTAAAATGCTGAAGTGTGAAAAAGGAACTGATTCCCTGTCAAGCTATGTTGCAGATGTGCACCAATTCTTACTGCAGCATGCACCCTGACTTCCATGCATGATTTTAGCTCATGCTGAGAGCTAGTTATAAGGTTATGATCAAAACTTTATAGCTATGCTTCTCCTTGCAGAATCCACACATGGAAAACTGCAGTCCTAAAGGATTTTAATTGGAAATTTCATTTTCACAGTTTAGATTATTTTTCTTTTCAGCTTTGTGACATACCAGGAGTAAAATAGAGTACATGAAAGATAGCTTATATAGTAGAACTTGTAATTCACATTAAATTAGTCATTAGCAGGATCTACTGCCCCAGTCTGATACAAAGGATCCAAAAGGAAGTATATAAAATATACGTTGAGTTCTTGAAAGACAAGTTGTATTCCTGAGAATAAATTGTATTTACACCTCTGCTGATGTAAAATACAGAGCTTATCCAATAGTCTGTCCAGCATCATCTTCTATACCTAGGTGTGATTTGCTCTCCACACAGCAGTGTTGATACTTCATGTATCTGGTGATATGAAAAGCAGAGTGTTTCTGAGCGCCTTAGGTATTTCATACAACTTCTGTTGTGTACCTTTGACAACTTAGGAAAGTGGTGCAGTTCGAGATTTGTGTAATCATTTCAGTGAATGGTTTCCAATATCGGATTAACCATAATAAGAAGAGAGAATGCTTCTGAAAAAGGAATCAGGTACCATAATATTAAGATGTGTCTTAATGGAAGATAATGTAGGAATTGTGCACCCTCTTCATGCTTGCTTTGAAAAGGACAAATTCAGTAATTTTTTTAAACATTGTTCCTTTAATGTTAGAAGTGATTGTTAACACAGAAATGACAGAGAATTAATGTTGTATGTACATTTACCTCTTGGTTTCATTGACATCATCAGTCTCTTTTAAAGTTTGTAACATAATGCAGCGGAGTGTATGAACATGGTCTACTGCATTCAGAAGTGTTTCACCCTCAGAACTGAAGGTTCATGGTTTGGTGAGGTCCCATGTGGCTGACTTGAATGATTCTGGCACTTTCTAACAGAAGTGTTAGGTCACATAATGAAGTTTCAAGGTGGAGAAAAGCACCATATAGTTTCTGCAGTTGTGAAAGAAGGAAAATGTTGACAGCAAGGTCTCAATCAAACATTTGCAAAGCAATTTTGTTGTCCGCTAGTGAAGCAAAAGTTTCATTCAAGGTACCATTGCATGAGAACTGCTGGGCTGTTTCTCTTTACCATTCTCTCTCTTTTTTCTTTTTCTTTTTTTTTTTTTTTTTTTTTTACTGAGAGAAGCAAATTTGTTACCAGAATAATGTAGAAAAGATACCTAACCTCACAGCAAAGAGAAGAATATGAATCATGGTCTATATAGAATCATGGTCTATATAGAATCATGGTCTATATCCCAAGTTGGAAGGGACCCATAAGGATTATTGAGTTCAATTGGTCTGAGCTGGACATGCTTTGTAAATGATGTACAAGAAACAGAGGGTTACCTACTTATTGCTTAGTAACAAAGAAGAATGGCAAAATTTCCATTTTGGTATTAGTAACTGCACAATTTGGGGACCATCTTTTGTGTCAGTCTAACCAAGGTTCTGCTGAACCTTGAAGAATACCACAGTATTTCACTTTGGTGTTCCTGCAGGTTTGAGCCTCCCTGATTTAACTGGCTGAGGGGCTCCATGTCATGCCAATCATAGTAGCTGAGCACCAGTGAAGTTAAGACAATTGTCATATTAGTTAAGCTTTTGGAAAACTGGGCCTTATAATTTCTGGTAGGAAAACTCACTACATAGCTATCAGAATTTTGCTGTGTTGTAGCAGTTCTCCTCACAAAAGAACTTATTTATCAAGGTAAACAATAGCAGACTGAAACAACTCTCCCCAGCATCCTGCTTCTTCAGAAACAAGCATAAGTGCTTGTTTCATGAACAATTTGGGGGTGAGGGCAAAAGAGAAGGACTATGAAGCTGCCTGGGGGTTCTGGTCCAGCAGGAGAGTAAGTGTGAATGTTGCAGAACTGCTAGACAAAGCTTTTATTGCTATAAGCAGCGTAGGGACTAGGCAGCCTGACCAAGCACACTGACCCAAATGAAAAAAAAGATTTCTTCAGATAAAGATAATAGGGCTCAAATCTAGCCACTCTAATTTCTCCCCTTTTCTTAAGCAGGGCAAATTGACAGAGAGAGGCAAGGGCCCTACTAAATAATCTCCAGAATGATATATTACATTTCAGTTGTAGTTTCTGGGACAGTTTGTGTGTTAGAAACCCTTCTTGTTGTTCTGTTTTACCTTTTTTGTTTCCTCAGGCATAACTCTTTGATGTGCACAGGGCACCATGCCATCTTTGCTGTGCATAATCTATAGGCCTGTAAAATTCTCCTCTTTTTTCGTGTGAAGTAATCCAGTAAAGCAGCATTGGAAAAATCCGTAAGACTAAATGCTCTTTTATTTAAAATCAAGTAGCTTTATTTCTGAATTTTTTTAAATGATTGAGAGCAATCACAGAACACTATCAATTTATTAAAATTCCTCTGAACATTTTTTATTCACCAGACTACAGAAAAGAAATATATTTGGTTGCTACTAAGACAAAGAACAGCAATGACACATTTCTTTGTGTATACCAACCTCTCACCCACAGCGCTCTCTCCACTGTTCCCAGCGCCTCAGATACCTGAATGTTGAAGCACTTATCTATATGAATTCAGTCTTGTCTCATGTGAACGTCTGCCAGGCAGGAACTGGGCTGTCAGCTTCATCCCATCAAAAAGACTTTCAGTGCCATGAGCTGAAGGCAGGTTCCAATTGTTAAGTCATTCTGGCCTGGGCTGAATTTAAAGGCAGGCTCCTGGAGCTAACGGAAGTTGCTGGAGGCAACGGCTCAGCAAAAGGCACTAAAATCATATGTCTAATACTTATTCTTTTGACTCAATTACCCATTGACTCTTTATTTTTATATCCAGTGGAACCTAAGGGCGGCAAATGCTGCGTGAGGGGAACAAATCCTGTGTAATAGTTCTTGTTTTGGTACATTCAGTTGGTAGTGATTTATTAAGGGCTGCTGAATAAGCCTGATTAAAATGCATAAACAGTTCTGAACAGTAAACAACCATGTCTAAGGATGAAAAAATGGGACCCACATGCTGTGCATGGAAATTGCCCTTAACAACATGGCCTATTGTTGAACAGATAGGAAGCCAAAGGTTGCTTGTAATCAAATTTGAAGTTTCCCATCACTTATGAAAGCAACACTTCCTTGTGTAAACGTTTCAATTTGTTGTTGTTAAAAACTGCTTCCTGACTTAATCCCTACAGGAACACACCATTTCTTTGATTGCCAGGTAGGAAGACAATTTCAGATAAAGTAACTTAGGGAGTTAAACAAAGTAAAATAAATGTTCAGAGCTCAAGCATTCCTGCAGCAGTAAAATCTGCGTGGTTTGTTAAGATTAGTTAGAAAAAATGACAAGTTGCATCAATTTAAAGTTAATCTCTCCCAAGAATTTCATCTGCTCTTGCAGTTAATTAATGCAAAATATCAGAGATAAAAAGCAAACAGAGTTAGAGCAGCACTAGCCCTCATAATGGGAGGGCAGATGGAAGCTGCCTGCAGATTATGGATTTTTCCCTCCAATAACATGGCTAATTAATTACAAAAATTTGCATATTAAATATCTGATCTAAAAAACTATGGTCTTTCCATGAATGTCAGGGGGCTTTCAGTTGCACTTAGAGCAAACACAGCTATATTTCCAAAAAATAAAAGTCACTTTTGACTGCTTTGACAAATACAGCTTCATTTTACTGAGACACTTCAGAACGAGGAAACCTCAATTCCTAACAGAACTATTAATGCTGTTACATTTCTCTTCACACACAGAATGAGCTGTGCCATAGGCTTCCAGGGAGCCACAATTTCATTCTCTGCATTTGAGGTGTCTGAACAAAGCGATATCTTTCTAACATTGTTATAACAATTTTTTTCCTATAGCAAATAGGAACAAATTGCGTTTAACTGTGTCCTCATGTATAAAACATGATTCTCTATTATCTATCCCCTCTGAAAGGTCCTACAGACTTAGAAGTTCCTAACAACTAGAAAAAGACAACTGTCGCATCCATCCTCAGGAAAGGCCAAAAGGACAAGCTGGGGAATGACAGGAACTAAAGGAACCACATGAGATTCAGAGAGGACAAGTGCCCAGTGCTGCCCCAGGGCACCAGTCCCCTGCAGCAACCCAGATAGGGGATCAGCTGGGAATAGTTTTGTGGTGACTGCTCTTGGGGCCCAGTGGGCAGCCAGGTAAAGGCCAGCCATGTGCCCTGTCAGCGGGGACAGCCAGCAGCAGGAACACAGCCTTTACATTGGGGGAAGGAATTATTCCTCATTTGTCAGCACTAGATACTGTATCCAATTTTGGACACAGCAGTGCTAGAAGGGAGTGACAACCTGGAGTGAGTTCAGCAGAACCTGGAGGAGATGTCCTTGATGGTGAGAAAGCAGGAGGCAAGGCTTAAATTGACATGAGGCATTCCGACTGCATATAAGGGTGAACTTTTTGCCCATGAAGGCAGTCAGGCACTGGGAGAGATTATCCAGAGATGCTGTGCAGGCTCCATCCTTGCAGAGGTTGAAGACCCAACTGGATAAAGCCCTGAACTACCTGATCTTTGCTCAGAGGTGACCCAGCTTTGAGCAGGAGATTGGACTGAAGTCCTCATATGGTTCTTCCCAGCTTGAATTATCCAATGAGTCTATTCTATGACTCAAGAACAGTTCTTAATAACATGTCTATGTAAACTATATTGCAAGATCAAACTAGTTTTTAGCAATGCAATTGGGACTATTCCATGTAACACACCTTACTGTGTGGACTTTTGGAGAGAGCGTGGTGAAGAAAGGCTCCTCCTAGATCTTTTTGGAGAACATCTACAGCCCTAACTTAGGGATCCTTGGACTGGGGTATGACCAGGAACTGCAGTATTTCTGTATTTAAGTATCTTCTGGGTAAAAATTTTGGGATCCTGTCTTTGCAGATAGCAAAATACAGCTAATACACCAAAATCTTTTTTGATCTAATGTGTCACTGTCCATGTCTCTTATACTCAGCCCAGTGAAAAAAAAGTGATGTGGAAGTTACGTGAGCAGGAAAGATGGCATTAGGGAAAACTTTATTTTGTGACCTGGGGGTGACTCTGCATGTTCTCCTGTAGGATCACTTCTAAATTTTGCACCAACCTAAGGCTACCTAGCTATATTCTTGACTAAAACATTTAAATAAAAAAAGAAAAAAAAGAAAAAAAAAAGGAAAAAAGGCAATATTCTTGACTAGAGCATTTAAAAAAAAAAAAGAAAGAAAGAAAAAAGAAAAAAAAAGAGGATATAATCTTTGCTACTGAACGTGTTTTGGCTCAGAGTGGCTTTAGTAATTGTATTTAAACTTAAGGTTGTCCATCCATTGCACACACTCAGATTCTGCCAAACCAAGCAGAACTTTAGAAATAAAGACAAAGCTAAAACTGAATGTGGCTCCCAAAGAAGCCTATGGCATGGGGCAGGCACTTGGACACAACTTGTGCCATGAGGGTTGGCCGTGGGCAGGGGCCATAGAACAGTGTGGATCACTTAAAGCATTTAGTAGCTCTTGAAAATACAAGTTTGGTAATTGCCATAAGGCTGACAAGAAGTTTGGTAGATTACTTCTGTAGACAGTGGGGCCTTCTCTACACTTTGAAGGTTAGGTTTGATAAGGATCTGGCTGAAAGCATAGGGTTAAAATTCTAGCTATGAAACTAACCACAGCTAGAATGACTGCAGTTAGCATGAGGGTACTCTCTTTGGAAATTAACTACTTTCTAAGCATCACAAACCAATGTCAGCATTTTCCATACTAACCACATGGCTGCACACAGGTTTTATGAAGTCAAATCTAAAAAATTAAAGTTCTGTCTCATCTTTGCTTTGGATCCTACCCAGTTTGGGTATTTCTCTGGGAAAATCGTAAGCCAAAACTAGTACAAAGATCATAATTTATTTTAAGACTATTTCTTTTAAAATTGAAACAGTGCTTTTGTCTTGATATATTCATGACTTTCTCCTGATACGAAACATTATTTCAAGCATGTGTCAATACTGTTAAGGTGTCATTAAAGATTACTGTTATACCTTGTATATCTTAAGACTGATGGGATTCGTAGAATCACAATGTGCAAGGCTGTGAGATGCACTCTGTTATTACCTGCACTCAACGACTTTAGTATTCAAAAGTCTGCTTTCAGCGTGATGCCAAATCAACATGCAAAGCTGTAGATATTTAGTTACATTTTCCTCTCCACAGAAACAGCAAAAAAGCTATTTACTTTCCTAATTTTCACAAGTGACAAGCAGCATTGAATTTCTGCTATTACTCAAAAAATATTTTCTGTTTATTTTTGCAGAAATAGGAGAATAAATTTTGACAGTTACTCTAAAATATCTTTATTTTCCAACACTTTCAACCATTTATTTTCTTTCTCTTCAATAAATCAAGCCTTATTAATTTTCCTTACATTATACAAATGCATGTCTGTTACAGACTGTTTATAACTTACAGCAAATATTCTGTACCTTATTATAATTCCTATGATGTCCTTCAATTTATATCCACTTAATATTGCTCTCTTATTTCATTTAAGGAACCATTTTTCCCCAGTGTAAAATGTCACCATCAATACCATATTTGATGATGTTACATATCAATCTTTTATGTGATGCTAAATTAAAAAACCTCTTTGTAGTCAACCTAGGATGTCTCCTACTTCACACCTGTCAGTTTTCATTGACTTTCCCATGAAGAAGCTAATTACATTAGTTAAACACCATTTTCCCTTTATATTTCCATGCTGTCTAGTGTATACCTTTCATACGTTTCCCAATTATCTTTCCAAATAATTACTGAAAGAATTTAAACTTCTAGGTTTGTGTTGGTTTTGTTTTCGGTTAGTTTGTTTATTTTTGTTAAATATAACAATTTATACCTGGATTGCATGTACTACAGTGGAGATTAGTTAACTGAGACTTGAGGTCAACAGGGAGAAGTTACTTAGCAAACACCCTCACGTTACAAAGAAATGTAATTGCCAGCAAACAGCCTTTTGCAATGTTTACTGTGTGTTACATAAGTTATCTCTCTTTGTAAGTCTGTCCTATGCATACAAACTCTGATTCTGCTTTGCCTATCTAAAAGCACATCACTGTGCCCAGTAACCCCTATTTAACCTCTGTTTCCAGCTGATTAAAATAGAATTCAGAAGGATGTGATCAATTACTCAATTAAAGTAGATTGTAATCTAGCCAGGTGTTTGCATAGCACCTACCTCTGTATACAATTACTTCATCTATTCTTTCTTTCACACACACTCACATGATTTAATTATCTTTATTTTTTTTTACTCTGCAGAAGGATGAACATCTCAGTGGTGCCATGTAAGAATCATTCAGTTTTCAGTATTAAAGTACAGCTAGATAAACACTTTCTAACAAAATGGCTAGGGTTGGAAAATACTTATTTGAAAATATTGAAATAAGTTAATTAACAAAACTGAAAACAAGTTTTGCTAGTAAAGACAATTGGTTTCTAAAGGCATTCAGGTGCTAACTCGTATGATAGAATCACTGTCATCAAAATGAAACATTTCAGTAAAATCATCTTGTTTTAGAGGCAACATATGCTTGAAATTTCACTTGGGGCAAATAATAATATCCCAAGTTATTATTCCAGTTGGGAGTGCAAAAGGTCAGAACTGCTCATCAGATAGACTCCTTGCAGGGTTTATGGATATGATGTTTGCTGACTGTCCTCATGTCATCCTCAGTAGAAAGGCCATTTTTTATTCTTTCGAGCAACTTGGAATAGAATATTGATGATCATATGACAGGATCTTCTCTTTCACAGTTGCAGGCAATAGCTTATCAGCTATTGACAATGCAGAGCTTTTCCTGCTATTGTCTTGGTATCTTACAAAAAGGGTTTTCTGCTTTTATTCAAAGTCCAGTCACCTCCTTGGTATTTTTGTAGAAAGCAGAGCTGTGCCCAGGCTTCAGCACACTTTCTTATCTCTGCTTGAAGAGACATTCTTAATATCCTAGCATCATCTGCCCTTATTAGAGCCTCTGCCAACCCTCTTTTGCTTCATGCAATAAATCTCTCCTTCTTTTCAGATGTGATGCTATCATCCTTTCCTTTGGCATTAGTTAAACACGCCTTTATGGTTTTTTGCTATTTGATACCACTTTTTTTTTTTTTCTCCTTTAAGTGGTCTACTACTCTTTCAATGCTCATCTCATATCTTTGATTACCAAATGTTTTTCTACCGTTGTATGGAATTTCATTCATTTTCACATATGATCCTTTCTTGGTTCTATGCATGCTGTTTATTTTTTATAAAGGTAACACTGAAATGCCCTAATTTATATTACACCTATTCTAGTTGCCCCATTCATTTTCATAATTACTGTTACTATATTATACTTAATATATTATGTTTACATTAATATCTGTAATATAATTAAAGTTTATATTATATAAGTAAAGTCTATAATATAAAGTCTATATTAATATAATTATAATCTAATATAATTAAAGTCCAGAGGTCACCCACACAAGGTCCACTGTGCCATGAGCTGTATATGCAGATAGAAAAATGAGTCTTATTTATCCCTAGGTACATTCTGACTGTGGAGTGATAGTGCTTAGAAACCTTGATTTCTATTTCAAGTAAGTTTGAAGAAAACTTTGAAGTTCAGCAGTACTCTCAGAGCATGGACCCTGAAAACACAGCAGTGGAGGTCCTGTTCTCTAAGATTTTAATATGTTCTTGGTAGTTTTGTTTTACCAAGTACTTGTTTTTAGCTTCTGACTCACAAAGGGCTCGTCTATGGTTATCTCAGAGTGAATTATGATGATCACAACAGAACTTGGGGTAAAGGTGTGGCTTACTGTGAGTAACAATCAAATCAGATGTAAAAATGCTACTCTGAAAACTGTTGATAGAATAATGCCCAGCCTCTGTGTGTCCAAGAATGCCAAAAGAATCCATACAGGAAACATAAAATTGTCAATGTCTTACGAGTGATTTTTATGCTATGTTTTATACAGTGTGCCTTCAAGCCATATAATTTTGCTGCTGAAGAGCAATGACTTTAACTAGACTCAGTTCAGTTAACTGCTGACCTAGCTTTATTTCTGCATTGTAATTAAAAGAAACAACAGCTGAAAGAACAGCTTCTACATTTGTTTGTTTGCACCACTTCTGAAAGAACAAAGTGAAAATCTGGTGTTATTGATGTGATAGCTCAAGGAGCCTTTGTGGTTATAGTGGTGTGACTATATTTTTGATTAAATATATTTGGAGGCCAAAGGCCAAATCCTACACCACAGCCTGACATTCACTGCAGAAGTAGCAGTGCTTGCTAAAAGTGCTGCTCCTCGCCATGCCCTCTTCCCCTGCAACCTCAAAGCAGAGATGCCAAAATAGATTGTGTACATGCTCTGCATCTTCCCCAGTCCAACTATCAGAAATACCAACTTAACATAATCTGCTGTGAAAAGCTGTGCAACATAAACTCCATGATATTGCATGAAAATGCATCCTCACAGGAGATATTTTGGACATGCTGCAGTTCAAGGCTATGTTGAAATTGCTGTGACAAGTCTGTGTTTGGTTCTTTGGCCTTCCTCCTTGTGTAAGATGCTGTGAAGCTGTAGTTGGCCACTGTTTTCATAACTTCCCATTCGTGTTGGCTGTAGTCCAGGCAACTTGTGGTTTCTTCCTTCTTCTATCCCCTCACTTCACTGTACCTTTCTCAGCACTTCCCTTCTCTCTTCTAACTGCCTTTCAGTGAGACACGTGATTTCTCCTTTAGCCTATTATTTTCTTCGCCCTGTAATTCCTTTCAAAGTTATCTTAAATACTTTGGCTTAGCAAATGTGAGTTGAGATGAAACAGTTGGGGGTGGATCTGGCGAATGCTGAGAGCTGTCATCTGTGTGAGGAGGAGGTTATATGGAAGTGGTGATTTTATGAAGATGGCATGGCAGCTACAAGTTACCAATCAGTAGCTATGGAGACCCCAGGATTTTGGTTTGCAATGATTCTCAAACAGGTTTTTGTATGTTTTACAATGACCGTCAATAAATCATGCCTGGATTTCCAGGCAGCATTCACTGACCAAGAGCTGACTATGAATGTATATGTCAGCAAATGTGCAACATCCCTGCTAGTGCCCCCAAGCCCACTTTGAAGGACCTGAAGAGATATGTCGTTTTCTCCGCATACTTTTTTGTTTGTATTTTATGCATTGTGGGGGCCAAATTAACTCACATAGTGGCTCTTTAGAGAAGGAAACATCCAACTGATCAACAGAACTAGTTTTGCTCACAGTGATGATCCACAGATGTAGTGCAGGACTGCTTGTGTGTTACCGATATATTAAAACAGAGTAACAAATGCAAGTGTTTCTCCACTGATTTCATAGCATAATGTATGTCAGCATCAGGAAATAGGAGGAATAATCCACCTAGATGCCAGTTCTGTACACACAACAATTCCCTTACTTTGGCTTCCCACCTCTGGTCAGCAGCAAATTTGTAAGTTATCTTAATGCCAATTGTCCTTTTTTTACACCCTGAATGTGGGCAGTCACCAGGAATTTAAATAAGTTCTCCTGATGGAAAGATGCCTTATGACAAAGTATTAAAACCAATCTTTGTCAGGCAAAATTACCTACAGAACTTTCCCATTTCCCTGAAACATAAAAATCCCTTTGGTTTGCCAGCCTGTTATAACTCTCTTGTAAAAAACTATGCACATTCTAAATATGATGCTAAAGGCTGCCACCCAGTGAGCTGCCTGCTACTGCCCGAGGCCGTGAGCACCAGCTTTCAAAGAAAAAACCACCATTTAAAAATCATTTCAAAATACAATTGAGTCACTACCAACATTGTTATGCTCAGAGTACTGCAAAAGCCTTAGCAACCTTAGTGTCTTAGAAGAAAGAGATGTCTTATTCAGAACCCAAACTCATGGTGAGCTGTTATATAGTAAATAGTACCTGGGGCCTTTTCCAGGATACTGAAACTTTGTAGAGACAGGGAGAGAGACAGATGGATGGCAAGAGGCTAGTTTACTCTTACAGTGGTTAGGGTTGGACTCTTACAGCCTCGCACATCTTTTGTTGTGCCCTGTTCCTTCAGCAACTCGGCTGAAATCTAGGAGAGGAGAAGCACTATTCAAGGCAGGTAAGCAACACAGAGCCTGGCCCTTAGTCAATAAGGGATTTGCAGAAAAGCCTTTTAAGAACATCCTGTGAATTACTGTTTACTTGCCTTGAAATAGCAATGACAAACAATGACAGCCTCCAAATGCCACTATAGTGTTTTGTAAGTGCCATCCTACCCGATGGATTTCAGTGCTTTCAAAAGTACCATTCTGAGTGGAACTGGAATTTCAAGGAAGCCAAGTTAAAAGATGCTGGCAAATGAATCTCTCCTACAAAGGCTGAAATGCTGGATTACAAATGAGCGATCCCTTTAGCTAGCCTGCTAAATTGGTGTGCAGGCCTGGAAAAAGAGAACAATGAGCTCCTCCTGACACCAGGCTGTTTGTCTGGTGAGTATCCCTCAGTGCAAATGTTGGTACTGTGTGAGTATTTTTTGTGTTTCTATAAAGTCCTAATGAGCTCCTTGGGTGAGAGTGAAACCTTTCGCTTTTTCACACTGTGCTCAAGACCCTTAAACTTCATGGGGTCAGGCCTAAAGAAAGGGTAATGGACCATGAGGTCCAGCTTAATAGACCTGATATTAACACAGCAGCAAGAATGTCACCAAATGCAAAGTTTAGGGCAGGCAATGAATGAAGTATTTGTTACACTTAAATAATATACAAAGATTATAACAGAGTAGTAGCACTATATCAATGTCATCATGTGGGACTTTGAAAATCCCCCATGTATGAAATAACTTTGCAATGCATCCTTGTGTTATAATCACCATAATTTACCTACATGCCCTAAATGATTGATTACATAATGTGTGTTAAATGTCATATCTAGCCAATAATATTAATCAGAATTTCTCATTAATTTTGGACCTTGGAAACCTACATGTAGAAAGCCTCTCTTAATCTTTGAGATCAAGTAAGAGAATATTTGCATATGAGAAGCAAACAGTTTATGCATTCAGTGGCTGTGATTCCAGCACTGGCAGATCAGTTCATGACAATCTTATTGGAAAGTGAATGAGATTTCTCACTTCTAATTTTGCCCTGAGATGCTTGTTTTTGCAAATGATGTTTCATCTGATTCATGAAGCTAAGTGATAACTCATGCTAAATTATGAACCAGTGTGGGCCTGAGCCTTCTTGACTCCAACATTCCTTTTAATATGAAAGCTCTAATGAAAGCAAGTGCATAAATACAGACATTTAGGAGCAACAGAGATCAGCAGCTCAGTAGCTTATTTAATATTTATTCAGCTTTTTTTTTTGTGGTTATACATTTGTAAGCCCAGAAGTGCTTAACACTCTATTTGAAATTGCCCTACATTGAATTTTATTTGTAGATAAGGATCTTATATTGTCTCTACTTTCTATTGTTAGAAGAAGTAAAGTGTAGATGCACATAGTGATTTGGTGAGTTTCTGAAAGAGGCAAAAATTTCTAAAAGGAAACTTTATTTGAGCAGTAGTAATTTCCAATTGGACAAAGATTAAAAAAATCCCTTTGACTACAAAGCAAAAGCACATGCCTCACGTCTAGCTGCCCTGCCTGGCCCTGAACTGACTGGCATCAGCACTCACTGCTGCTGCTGCTTACAGTGAGGAAGGGACACAGCCCCAGCTCGCACGAGGGCTGCAGAGGGACAGGAGGGGTAAGGTGGAAACCTGCTTCTCCAGCACAAACAGCAGCATTGCACAGAGCTCATGGCAGTCATGTTTCTAAGGACAGGCAGTGAACATGTCCACATTTCAAGGCCACAGAGAAGGAGGCCCATGGAAAGAAAAGAAGAGATCATTTCACTTTCCCATGACTGCTAGAGGGAGGTAGGCAACCAAGGTTACTGCCAGATCACCCAAAGAGGGTAAATGTTCCTGACTTTATTACTTGCTGCTTCTGACAGAAGTCTTCTGTGATCATTCTCCATTTTTTCAAGTTAGAAATAAAACATTTTGTTTAATCATTAATCATTAAAACATCATAAAACATAATGTTTTACATAGAAACTATTCATATTAAATTACTGTTGTTGTTGTTGTTGTTGTTCTTTGTGTTTTAAATCTTTGACCTCGGTGTTCATGAGTAGAGAAGGAAAGCTCATTGAACTCAGATACTCTGATTTCCCAGACTGGTGTTGCTCATAGCTTTGCATGGAGAAGCCCTGCATGTCTGAACCTGGTGTGTTCCAGTTCCAGTGCACCAGCAGGCTACCTTAACACATCCACCAGAGGTATGTAGCTAAGAAGGAGAGGCTTTGCTAGACCCCCGCTCCCCCTCCGGGCAGAAATGCAGTTCTAGTGCAGGAACATTTGAGGAAATATCTGCGTGACTTAGGAGAGTTTATTTTATCAGTACTGAGTGAAATGAAGGTAATATTTTCAGAACAGGATCCCCGACTTAGGAATGTGTTCCACTTTTTAATTTGACTCAGGTCAAACTGGAAGACCAATCTCCTTCATCTGTGAATGAGGATAATGCCCAGACAGCCAGGACAGTAGGTGCCTGTTTCCCACCACAATGTGAGCCAAGTGCCCAGCAACCAGCAGATCAGAAGAAGATCATGACTTTCAAGTTCATCATCAGAGATTCCTTCCGATCATCCATAGCTGGTGAACATATATTGCAGCCACAAAAGAAAACAATTCTGTAGAATTTGAGTCTTTTTATTGAACATTATTAACCCAGAAGTTCAGAATCAATTAAAATCTGAATGAAACAAATCCAACTCTAGGAAAACGAACTACAATGAAATAATTCAATCATGAATCAAGCTTAATAAAATCAAATATTGTATGTAAAATATGTATAAATATGTATAAATAAAATGCTTAGAAGTTACAAGCAATTTTGATCAGTGAGAGAAATCAGCAAGGAAGGAAACACTATGCATTAAATCATGAATTCATTTAACATAAACTAAGAGGAAGATCTGAAACCTGTTCTCTCAGTTCTTGAACAAATGGTATATGAGATACTGCACAAAATGTGGATGCCTTATTTAAAGAGGCAAATAAAGGGATGGCATTTCCATGTTTTTCACCAATTAGGCTCAGACTGCTTTCTGCTTCATCACTGAACTTTTCTAGATCAATTTTCAGGTGGCATTTCAGGTAACAGCTTTGAGATACATTGATTCAGTAGGAATCTGTGCTCTCATTTTTGGCAGTCTGAATCAGACTGTATGTCTCGTGATGCCTAGTGCAAATCATGCAGTAGTTGTGGGAATCCGAAATGAATAACTCCTGAATTGTATTTATACTGCTACTACTGTTAATAAAACTCACTTAGTTGGATGCTGTTCTATCTTGCTTTACTCTAAATTCCAAAAACATTGTTTACCTGGATTTACACTGATGCAAATAAATGAGAGAGATCTAGCAAACAGAGCAACTGGAACATGCACTGGAGAACATACATTACTGTATGTCTTGGATCTTTAAGTGCTTTTACAATGTGAACATTAATTCCAATAATGTATGACTTCATGTATCACTCAGCTTTTAGCTGAAATTTTTCTCAATCCCAGCAATCAAAGCAGCATTTTAACTGCTCTCAAGGTCCAGAGCAGATCTTACCAGAGGTGGTGTGTCTCACTTCTGGTGATATAGAGAACAGAAAAGGGATCCAAAAGCCAGAAGCACACAAAACTCTAGCTTTGTAGGAATGATGTAGTGGTCTAATGTACATCTTCATAGTAACATATTTAGATCAATAACACATGCCATTTTACAATAGTTCAACAGCAGACATAGTACAATCTTCTATCTGACAAAGATGACAGAAGAAAAAGACTGATAACCCATTATCCCATTACATATTTTTGCAATGACAGAGCACAGTAAATGCATTTCCAGCATTAGCCTTCGCACAAGGCTGCACACTGGTGCCAACAGACAAGTCAGCTGGCAAGGAAGCATTCAGGGTTGCAGCCAGGTTTGTCTCCCAGCTGCCACCAAAATCCTGGGCTGCATTTGTTGATTGGTGAAGAGTGGGTACTGTAAGGCTGACTCAACTTAAACTTGACTCTTAATAATCAAGGATACAAGTGTATCCTTGACCCAAACATTGCATCTGTTGAAGTCTGCAATGTAATTGATGAAATAACAAATAACCTTCTTGTCTTCTACTAGCTTGATTTCTTACAGGAAGAAAGTGATTTCTCAAAAATAGTGCATGGGTATCCTTACTAACAGCAGTTTTTCAGTACAACAGTGTTAGCAAGAGCTCTGCCCACAAAAGTTACCAAGAGTAGAGGCAACCAAGAGTTACCTGTGTGGATAGAACTGAAGTAAAAGCAATGGAAAGGTGAAGAATAAATACTCCAGCATCAGACCTATGCAAATCCTCAAAATTTTACTGATTGGAAATTGATCTTCTATTCCTAGTGTGAAGGTGCAAATTATGTATTAGTGGATACCTTCTCATCTAGTTAAGTGCAGGAGAGTGTCTTACTTCCACACTCTAAGCAAAATTGTGCCAACATCTAATCTGTTTTGTACTGTGCTGGAGGGAAGCCTTACTCGGTTCTGAAAGACAACATCAGGACTTGGAACATCACTAGCTCTTTTTTATTTTTTTTATATAGCTCTTGGAAAAAATTCCCTTGTAGGCAAAAACAAAGATCTGAATTGCTCCTGAATAACGCTTGTATGCTGTCTGAATTCATTTTATTTACAAATGGATTTGCAGTCTGGTGAGTCAGATTAAGTGCCAATCTGTCCCAGTGAAGACAGAGATAACATTTCTTCGTGTGTTTGAGGAGGAAGACTGTGAAATATAAAATACGTTGAATATGGTTACTTCACTTCAGCACTTAGGACTCCTGGAGATTATTTCCAAAGTGCTATGATCAGCAATATGGACCCCATTTCTTCTCCTAATTAAGGTAACTGCTTCTACTTAGGTGTTTGGCAAGCACAAAAAATGTTATCCTAGACACTGGATTCATGGTCAAAACTCAACTTTTGCACTTGAAAGCAAACAAATGAGCAAAATCTCCCAATGTTACTGTAAAGTCCTACTTCCTTTGCTGTTGCTGAAGGTAAATTCTTACAGCAGTTCATCTAATTACATCAACTTGGTGACTCTATAATCTGGAGGTTCTCTGTGGCTTTGTGAAATCCATCTACACTGCCATGAAACCACTGGAAGCAGCCACTTTTCTGTCTGAACCTGAGGTCTCCTTCCTGAAGGAACAAAAATTGGCATGGCAGAGTCCAGGAGGGAGACTTCCAGGGAGTGGTGGTAGTGGGCATGGCAAACTGAGGCTTCATGACTTCTGTTTTTCCACTCAGAGGAGTCCAGAAAGACTTTGCTTCAACAGGATGCCTGTGTCAGAATGGAAGTTTCTAGCAGCAGCAGGTGAATGAAACTCAAGGAATTACTATAGCCTCCCTGGCAGCCTCTCTTTTATTCTCCTGCTCCTCCTCAGCTGCATTGAAATTTACAGTGGCCCAACTGTATGTATTTGTATGCATACATTATTTTAAAACAAACCGATGAGGTGGTACTATTTTCTCTGTGTTCAGATGGATTTGTTGGCTAATGTTGGAAAGAGAAGAAAGAAAACCTCAAAAGAAAGGTGTTTTAAGTTATCCAAAATGTTTAAGATATTTCTCTTGATTAAATTTTGCTTTTTTTTTTTTTTTCCCAATATAATATAGTGATCTGTAGTAGGAATGAATAGAAACTAATGGTACTTCATACCGTGCAGCATACTCAGTACACTCCACAGCACTAGGCCAGCTTCTCCTTGTGGCAAATCTGCTTCCAGTACACAGCTGTCAGGAAAGGACTCCCCATGTCCTATTTAGGGACAATTCTCCAGAAATCTGTTTGTCAAATACTCAAGAGGTGGACAACACTATTGCTGAATGCTGCTCCCCACTAGCTGGCTCAGCAAACCTGTATTTTCTGTACTGTAAGATCATTTGTGCAAGTGAAGGCTTTTCTTTCCTTTGAAAATCATGTACCAAGCACTGGAATAAATGATTGGGAGCTAAAGCCTGACTGGCACTTTTATGTTTTCTTCTCTTCTTGTTTTCTAGGGGAAAAAAATATCATTCTTCATTCTGGGTTCAATGTTATTTCCTGAAAAATCTTACAAACAAGAGAACTAAATCAGTATATTCAAACACAGCGTGCATGCGTGAGGTTGCAAACCCTATGAGACGTTTGACGGTGTGGGGTCAAATTTACATCAACTCCAACAGATGTCTGACGTTGAATTGTCAAAAGGCCTCCGGAGTTTAAAAACGGAGATTCGATACACATTTTCGTAGAGAAAGATCTCATCACCTTCTGCTTTCCGCAGCGTTTCCAAGAGCAGCCCGTTAGTATCACGAGCTCGTTGAGAGTTCTCTCCTGCCAGCTGCATCAGCCCGAGCCCGTGCTGCCACCCGCCGGCTGAGCGCCTCGCTCCGCCTTGCTCGAGCTCTGCTTCCAGGTAGCCAGAAACAATCCCCAGATCTTTCACTGAGCTGCTGGGTGTATAAATAGCAATGAGAGGGAACTAATGAGCTGCCCGCGGGCTACCTATAAATTATGGCTAAAAGTGACTTTAGTTAAGTGGCTATTAGTGCCTGCGCTGGGCACGCATGAGTGACTGTGTGTTTAATGGAACTAGCATGACAGCCATGTATTGCTAAATACAGGAGTGAAAATCAGGCCCTGCTAGCCTCTCTCCTTCACAACAAAGCCAGGAAACTAAGAAGTGCGAGACGAAATAACTTCATACTCTTTCTTGTGTTTGTGACAACTTGCTATTATTAATTTTATTGCTAAAATATTATGTTCCTATTAGGATGGTCTTTTTAGTTACACACTGCAGCAATTTAAGTTTATTTCTAGATTACAGATACAAGTGTACACACCAAGCAGCTGGAAATTTCCCAACACATACAGAGAAAGAGGAATTACCTCCATGCGTATCAGGTGAACACACTCCCCTGAGAATTTCTCTGTAGGTACTACAAAGTTATGCCAATCAGCTTCTGACAATTTATTTCATGATGTTTGTGAAAATTTATATACACACACAAAGATTATCCAAAGCTAATGAAGAGTTTTCTCTTTTTTGCTTCTTTTTTTTTCTTTCATTTTCTTTTTCCCCCTAGGGAATCTATGCCAGACCATTCAGTGCCAACCTTCTCCATAAAGCTTGATTCTTACAGCACTCTTTACCAATCTGGGAGCCTGGATTAATTCTGTTGCAGTTCCCTGATCTACTAATGACTTGTTCTTGAGAATGTTTCTTGGCCTATCAGTGCCTTGTAATCCTCAAATCAAGATCAATTAAGTAATCATCAGAAATTATTAATCTGAGTGGAATTGGCAAAGAGTTCTGAAGTGTAATGGTCCTTCCCTCCAGCTGAAATATGCAATGGCACCCCTTTCTGCTGAGACTAAAGCAACATCTGCCTAGACTTCCAAGTAACAGCTTGCTTCAGACATATCTGAAGGTGGCTGATGTGACAGCAGAAAATGGAGACAACTTCAAAATGTCTGTGTGTGCTGGCAGTAACAGCTGAAGAGCCCTGAGCCCCCCAAAGCAGCCAGAGGTCATTGTGTGCACGCACAGCATGCCGCCTCTAAAAAGCCACACAGACCCCAGCAGTTTGCCTTGTGTGATGGGAAGCTCTCCTGAGTCAGGAAGAGGTAATTTTGGAAAGCCCAGATGTTCAAAGCCTGTAACATCTGCATGGCCATACACATTCCAAAATGTAAATAGAAACTGCTAAATTTGAAGAAGCACCCTGTGTTTTCCTTAAAACTATCACCTATCTTCTAGATTCATTAGAAGCTAGTGGATTAGGTTGGATGTCACTGGGAAGTTCTTTACTATGGTAGTGGTGAAGTGCTGTAACAGGCTGCCCAGAGAGGTTGTGGATGCCCCATCCATCCCTGGAGGTGTTCAAGGCCAGGTTGGATGTGGCCCTGGGCAATCTGGTATTACATGGGGAGGTTTGTGGCTGCGCCTGTATCGGGGCGGTTGGAGCTTCATGATCCTTGAGGTCCCTTCCAACCCGGGCCATTCTGTGATTCTGTGTGATTCTGTGAGAGACGTTTTTTCTTTGGTAATGGTATTTATTCTGAGAATATTTTCTTTACTAAGCTCTTATCTTTCTATTCACAGAAGAAGTAGCATCTCTCCTTTGAATTTCTGAGGGCATTTTACCACTGGCCCTAACTAAAGCAGCCAGAACCATCTGGTAATTCATTCTTAATGAAAACATATGCTTAGAAAATTATCTTTTTGCTTTGCTTTCTGTCTGTACCCTGTGGTGTCAGCACCTTCTTTCCATATTCTGTACTCCAAATACGACAAATACATTTTAAGTACTAAGTCCAGCCTGAATTTCCAGGCATGAATGCAACTACAGAATGCTTCAAAGAGCTCTAGGAAATGGAAATTCACTGCAGAACTAACTAGTCCCACAACGATCAGGCTAACGAATGCGCAAACAAACTTCACAGGAGCTGCTGGTCTCTGCTTCCAGGCTTACGCTTCCTACCTTCTTTTACTTTAATATACACTTTCCCCTGGTGACTCATTTTATCTGCACTAACGGCTGAAGGCCTTCTGCTGCAAATGCCGTTTCCTTTCTTATACACTGTGGTGTGTGGAGTCTCTGTAAACTTTGACCAGTGCAGCCAAAAGGCTGCTCCACAGATGCTGGCCCCTTGACCTCTCAGGAAAGGAAGATTTTTCTCATCTGGGGAAGCCGGAAGGAAGCTTTGCAGAATGTACAGGAAGATGCTCTCCTCAGGGGAGCCTGAGATGCTGTACAGGAATGAAACCCGGTGGTCTAAAAGGAGAATCTAACACTCAGACTCAGTTCTACTGACTGGCCTTACATGATGCTTCCATGGCTTGCCCAACCCACTGAGGTTGCAGCAAGCTTCTGCCAAGAACAGTGTTTTCTTTTGGGATGCAAACTGCTATTGAGTGTTTGGGGTCTTACTGGAATTTTCCTTCAAGAAGAAAAATCAATGCTGAAGTCATCTTTTTTCTGACTTTTATACTATTAGCACACAAGGACTAAAAAAGAAGCCATCAGATAAATGCAAACATTTTCAGTTTCAAAATTGTTTCATCAGAGATCTCACAGAAAGACATCTCTAGATGTAGACTTTCTGTAAGACTTCATGCTTCATGCTTGGTCTGGTAATCCCTTTGCTTTCTGGTGTTTCTGTGTTAAGCTGTGGTAGTTTCACTGCTTCTCTTCCAGCCTGGGCTCACCACACTGCCCACACCTCCGCATTTGTAATCAGCCCAAATAAAGCATTCTCTTTTATCTTGGAATGTTACAATGGTGTCTATTGCTGTGTTCCTGGCAATAGCTGGTTCTGTTTCAGCTGTCTAATTCCATGAAGGAGCTTTACTGCTTCTTACATTTTATTTCAAATGAAAAACAGCTGTTATGGCCAGCAGCTACAAGGATATTTTGTATGAGCCCTGGGCTAATGCAACCTAACCCCTACTGAATCCTTCTTTCAGAATGAAATTCTGACTTCAAGATTTGATCTTTACAAAGGTCTGAGGTTCCTAGAGAAAACTTCTTGTACTGGCTGGATATATCAAAGTTGAAAGGTCAGAATCAGAAATATTCTTCTTCAACAAAAAAGAAATGTAAAACTAGAACAAAATATTATATCATGTTACTGAAAGTCAGAAATTACAGCCAGCCTGGGAATGCCAGGAGTGTAGCTGGAGGCGGCTCTGCAAGTCAGTTCATTCCCTTTCTGACCAGAGGAGACCTTTATCTGATACTAGGCTCTTCGCCATTAACCTACCCATCAACACATCAGTGTTGATTCTGTAATTAAAAAAAAAAGCTTAGAGTGGCAGTGCACTCATATGTCACTTGCCTGTCGCAGAGCAACACTGTTCCTTCAACCCTAGAAGGCCACAACAGTTGGATCATCCACAGAAACATATATGTAGGGCCCATTGCAGTACTGCGAGAGGTGTATGTATGTCCAAGGTCACAGACATCAGAAACACATGAAGGATTTCACTAAGCAGAGAGGCATATTTAGAGGTACCACATCACAACTGGATGAGGATTGTGCTGAGGTCCAGCCTGGCCCAGCTCCCAGATGCCGGGCCAGTAGGCATAGATAGGTCTGTTCACAAGTGGAATGTGGAGCAAGACATCAGTTCTCAGTGGCAGAGAATAAAAGTGGTTGCAATGTGTTCTGTGGCATTCCAGTAGCTGAGATTCATAACTCACAGAAACAAGGAAATTATTTTGTAGAATCATAGAATATTCTGAGTTAGAAGGAACCCACAGCTATCACCAAGTATAACTCCTTATAGAAGTCTCCTTTTGTATTGTAAATTATGTGAATGCTATATGGATAATCAAAACCAGTTTTTATAATACACACAAAAGGGTAATCATTGAAAAAATCTTATAAATGGTAAAGTCAGGGATCTCAAGTTAGAAAAGTCCTTTGCAACTCACATTATTACCCAACCTATAGTCATGGTATAAAATGCTGTTTTCTCCAAGGGACTCTCCCTCATTCACTAAACAGAATGAAAGAGCTACTCAGAGAAGAAACTTCTCAGTGCTTTGCTGTAGCTGTGCCGTCCTGCATGTACCATGGCTGGTGTTCAGGGATGGGTTTACCCAAAGTTCTTACAGGTTCAACTCTGACACTCCTCCAAAGCAGCTCTGTCACAAGCACTTAATCATAAGGCTTCCTTTATGGGGATATAGAGTCTCCTGTAGCTAGCTAAGGCTTGATTCCTGACCACTAGGTATTATGTGGATTGGATGCGATTTATGGGTGGGGGAGGAGGGGAGAGTAACGTGATGCTGTTTTGTGGGATGTAAACTGAAGTTCCTGTACCAGGTAAACCCAACAAAAATGTGCAGACAGCAAACATTTTGGCATCTCCTAAATTCTTCTTAATTAATATCACATCCATTTCATGTTGTTTAATTATTTTAAGGTCTATTTACAAGGAGTGACAATTGGTTTAATGGAGCACATTCCTACAGCCAAGCCAAGTTCCTCCACCAGAAAATAGCAGATTATTAGAAAGAAATTTAGCAGAAATTTACTTCTTTAACATAATTAATATTAGTCTTGTCTAGTTAAGAGAAACAGATGTTTGCAGTATAGGAATGGATAATTAGAAAGAAAGTAATCTCCCAGTAAAGTAAGTAAAGATTAGGGAGCTTGTCCAAGTATCAAATTTTGCTGGAATAGTTAATGCATAGGGAAATCTGAGTGTATCAGACATCAAAATAAAATCACCAAGAGTGACACAAACTCTTGGGAGTCTGGAGACACATCCAGCCCTTATTGCACACACAATAGGCTGAATGCTATGCCATTATGTTTCCATAGAGTTGACTGTATCAGTAACTATACTTCATAATTTATGTAGTTCCAAGATATGCTGGTGGCATTGAAAAAAAAAAGAAAAAAAAAAGCAGGTCATGAAGGTGTAGATAGAAGTTTCTGAAGGGAACTTGAATTTTAATGCAAGCAAAGTTGATTTTCCTCTTACCTGTTAACAGTAAAAGGCTGTAACTCTATCCAAAGCTCTGCAGGGTAAACACAGAAGTGATCAATGCAGAAGTGAGCACATCACTTGACTGTAGTTACTGAATAACATCGTCTGCTTTCAAGATAAAGAAAGCTGCTGATGGCAATACGAAGACAGTAAAATCATCTTAAAGGGTATCGTGCAGTGGAAAACTGACCGACCAAGGAACAGCAACTTCCATGAATGCACTGCTGTAAGACTTAGCATTGGTTTAATGGGCTATCCAGCATGAATGGAGCATGCCCCAAACAATCTGAATGTTATTGCCTGAGTGCTATGATTTAAACTATTTTTGAAATGGCCACAGAATTGTACAGCTTAGTTTCTGTCACTTCAAAAAAATGTGAAAAATAGCTCAAACCTGTTCATAGCCTTCTGTGCTTTGGCCTGGCTCCACTCACATCCCACTACCAAAATATCAAATTTATTAGAAAATGTTCTTGTGGTATTTGACTTTGGATCTACTGTTCCTCTATTTTGCTTCAGAATTGAAGGTTAAGAAAAGTAAAAATGAGGAAGCAGGAGCTGTACTGATTTGGTGTAAAAAATTCACTTACAATTGGTCACACCTGTAAATGGGGAGGAAGATTTCTTACTTTGAGGCATTCATTTCCAATTGCAGTGAGTAAAGCTGCTGTTCACTAAGCAGTCCCATTGGCTTCAAATTGCAGATCTGGAAAATTACTGCAAAATCCGAAATAGATTTTCTGATACTCTGCAGGATCATTTTGTGATGTACTAATTCATCAGTATTTTGGACTCTATGGTTAATTACCTTGTTTCTGTAAGAAACCATGTGAGTATGGCAACTTAGAGAAGGAAAATAGCTTTGAGATGTAAGGGAAAAGGTGACAACTTTCATCTGGAAAAGGTCAAGTTACGGAAAAGCTTTATGGATGTGCTATATTCCTCCCAGGCTGAATACAGTGTCTGACATGAAGACGCTTCAATTGCAGTGTATACAGTGGTAAAGAGAAGGAACTTCAGGTCTTCGCACACCACTCTGGAATATTTCTTTGCCTCTCAGAGAAAGTCACCTGGCTCCCCATGCAGATGATTAGCCTTTGATACCCCACTGGTGGTCAGGAACTTGACAGTCAGGAAAAAACACTCATGTTATTGCTTATACTTTTTCCACAGCCATCTCCAAGCCACCTCTAAATAGAAGATGCTGGTGCAGTCATACTTACAGTTTAACCTGTTAACACTGCTTTTGTGGTCTAGTGTGATTTTCACATCAAAACCAGGTGAATGCTTTCTCGCTCATGAATTTTTATGCACATTGTTCCATTTTATTCTTGTTTAGCTCACTCGTGAGTTTCTCTGGGTCAGTAGTATGTCAAAGGCAACGTGTTTGTAGATGTCATTTCACCATTCTGCTGTGAGCATATTCATGGAAAGCCACATTCTGCCCTTGCTCACACTGCAGCTCCAGCAATGTCACTGGGGATTTCAGAGATGAGATAAGGTTAGGATTCAGCTCTTTGAGTCCTATCATGCTTAACTTCCTCAGGTAAAAAGCTTGTGTTTGCTGGTACCAATAAGCTATGCAATAGAAGGAAATATGTTCTCTCCTAAGTGACCATGGAAACTGGTACTTGGGTTTCCTAGGTGATTTTCTGGCAGGTGGCCAAAGGAGGAAACTATTACAAAATCAGATCCCAGGCTCCAAAAGCACTGAGTTCCTGCCTGTGCTGAGGAACCTGAGGTGACAAGATGCAGAAACAAACATACCAAAATCCTTGCTTTAAAATCATGGTAGGTGTCAAACACAAGGGAAAAGGAAGTAAGTCTGTGGCCCCATCTTCCTTGAGAAATTAGTAAGCCTGGTATGTTTCCTTTCCTCCTTGTGTCTGATAGATGATATGGGCCAGTCAGGTGCCCCTGCTGCACAGGAGGATGGCAATGACCCAGGCTGCATGAGGAAAGCATCAGAAGCAGGTCAAAGGAGATCACCCTTCTCCTCTGCTGTGATGCTGCCTCTGGAGAGCTGGATCCAGTTCTGGGTCCTTCCAGCCTGAGAGACATAGCGGGGAGAGTCCAACTCAGTGCCAAGATGACAAAAGACAGGAGCACATCTTGTGTGAGAAGAAGCTGAGAGAGCTGGTTGTTCAGCCTGGAAAAAAGCAGGCTCAGAGGGATCTCATCAGTGTTCATAAATACCTGAAGGGAGTGTGCAGAGATGGAACCAGGCTCTTGTCAGTAGTGCTTGATGCCAGGACAGTAGGCGCCGGGCACAAACAGGAACGCAGGAGGTTCCCTCTGAATACGAGGGACTGTGCTGTGCAGGTGACAGAGCACTGACACTGGCTACCCAGAGAGGTTTTGGAGTCTTCCCCAGAGATCTTCAGCAGCCGCCTGGAGATAGGCCTGGGTACCCTGCTCTGGGTATCCCTGCTGAGCAGGGGTTGTGCTCATGGACCTTCCCCTGCCAGCCTCAGCCATTTCTGTGATTCTATGGTATCAATCCTACCTAACTTAATTTTAAGGCTCACGGAAGCTACATTTTGATGGAAAATGAAAGACAAAATGACACAGAGAAAGAAAAAAATAGCTCCTTAAAGCTGACTAATACCTTGATGTTAGGAAAATCTCACTCTGTGTATACACAGAGTATATATACATGAGTGCAAATATATATATATATATTTGGAATGCTTCATAGTAGTAAGAAAGAATGTTTATCTATCTTACATTTTCTATGGCATGGAAGATACATGAAAAAAGATAAATTTCTCTTTCAAGTGCAATACAGAGATTTGCAGAGCATATCTCTCCTGGGGCTCAAAGCCAGCATTATAGAAGTACCCCTCCTTCCATCTCTTTGAGGAATATCAGGTCTCTCCTTACTGCCTGCCAAAATCACTTCTGGAATAAAGGTGAAGAGCGCTGAGGTACAAAATGTCACGGCAGTGTAGAGGAGGAAGGACTGGTGACAAGACCATGTCTTCTGCAGAACAGAGAAAGGAGTTCATATGCACTTACAGACACCTGCTCCTGCAGCTCTTGGACAAACATTAAAGCCCAACTGTCGCAGAATACTCTCATATCATGAATTGTGGAGTCTACTGATGTATGCAGTTATGTGATCACAGGCAAGGTGCACCAACAGCAGAAAAACCCAGTGATGTGGATGCTGCTGCAGGTTAGATTAAGAACCACTGCAAATTAAGAGCAGCTGCAGCAGAACCCCCAGAAATAGCAGAAAGATATTTCCCTTTTGCCAGAAAAGAAAGAGCCATAGGAGCTTAGAGTCTCTCTCTACAATGGACCACCTGAGGCACCTGTTGGGAAGAAATGCTGAGTATCAGAGTCACAAACATGAATCAAGCTGTTACTAAGCATTCACTTGTGCGTTTATATCCATGCTTTCAGCTACAAGTAAAGACATAGGAAGCTTGACTGCCAGATTTTTCATTAAAGCCAGAAGGTTCTATTATACCTCCACAGGATACCATTGTTGACAAGTTATTTTAAGATTGTTTCACAGACACAGCATAGAACCAAATTATCCTTAAAAGTACTTTGAAGTATTTTGAAATTAACTCTTCCCTTTTCTAATTGAGGGGCTGAGTTCAGAATTCTTCTTCTTTCCCCTTTCTTCAATTTTTAATGGAATATCTGTACTTACGAGTAGTGGGGGAGATGTACAAGTGCAGTCACTGAAAGCACTCTGCTTACCACAAGCACAGAGCCTGTCTGAAAGCATGTAGAAAGAGCTCTTCTTATCTCTCTGGAAGTGCAGCAGAAGTGAACAATATCTGCAGCGTGCATTGAATCAGCCACTGCAGTGAGGGGAAATACACTGATGGGAAGGGGAGATACAGCCTGCGTTAGTTTGACTGTGCCACAGTGATCCCTTCTGAGCTTAATACCAACAAAATCTGGACAAAAGGTGAAAATCTGTTTGCAGCCTCACCGGCGCAGGGCACACCTTGTCCATCAGTTGAGCACGATGCCCAGAGACCTCAGCTCATCTCAGGCAACATACCATATGAGGGGCAGCACTGTGCAGAAGGACCTGCACAGGCTTTGTAAGGAGTTGTCCTCTTCATGACATGCTAAATGTGAACCAATGAGCCACACAGCAGGAGAGTTTGCCCTCCACACCACCCACCTGTAGTGAAGTTTGTGGTGTAGTGAAGACTCTCCGGGTAAGCCAGGATAAAGGAGAATGTGTTCTCTTTTGAGGAATGAATAAGATTTACTGGAGTTCTTGTAACTTTGGGATATCTACACAGACATGGGACTAAGTTGTGTTTTGTAAGTGCAATGAAAATACCATAAATCTAGTACAGTAGATTGCAAATGAAATGGATGTATTTAATTGCTCATAATTCACTTGGTTAAACAACTTCATGAACTCCATGAAGTTCAAATATCCTGAACTGTTAGAGTTCAGACATTTCTTTGTAAAAATAAAAATATTTGAACTCTCAGACTATTACTCCAAGATACACTTTGGTCATGGATAGATGTTTCCTAAGAATTAAATGCTTTGTATTAAACATGCCAAAAACATCTGACTGTTTTCCATATAATTACCATTCTATGGACAGGCTGTGAAAGAAGGTAGCATGAACACTTAGGTAGGAGCCAGCAGAAGATTTGGCAATACTTACGAGCCTTCCATATAAAGTAATTACACACATCAGTGGGCTAAGATCAATTATTTATATCCTCTTTTATGCATTACAGCTCACATTTTATCAGCAATTGTTATTACCAATTCACTTCAATAGAGGGCAAGAGAGACTGAAGTTGTCATCTCAGACCAAAGGCTGCATGCAAGAGAGTGAAATAAGAAGGTTGGCAGGATTACATACAATTGGAAACGACAGCTGTACAGGGTCTGGATAAGTTTAATTTCCCCTCATGCCTCATTGTTCTGCCTATCTTTGAATCACACTGAAATAAACACACGGACCTGATGGAGCAAAATGAACTCAGAACCCTTCACAGTACTTCTTTCTTGAGACTGGAAAAGATTGTAAGCACCAATTGAACCATACTGGGAAACACACAGAGGTTTGTGAACTGAAAGTACCTGCTCCTACATTTTCTTTTACTGGCTTTTAAATCAGGAAATTCCTGAAAATCTTCCTGTACCTATGGGAATTTCTTGCAGTGAACGAATGCTTTATTTGATTTTGTTTTGTTTTATTTCTCTTTGATTTTATTTCTACCATAGAACAGAGTCTTTGAGGGCTGTCTAATAATGCATTTCAAACACGTTCTTTTCTGTTACTGAGTTTCAGCAACGCTTTAAAATGCACCCACTGCCAGGCACAAAAGTACCATATCCCAGCAGTTATTGAAAAGTGTAATGTTCTATGCAATCCAAAATAAACATTTGTTTGGTCTCTAGGACAATTACCTCTTCCATTCTACGTAAGAATACAAAATAGAAAGACCATTACATTCTCCATTCTGCAATGAATCCCACAGTGATGGACCACTGGGATATCTGTCTTACCTTAATGAACACGTCATGCAACGATATTTGTCTGCTGCTTTTCTTCCTATACATTGCCTGCACTGGTATGATTTGCTGTAGTGGCTTTAATATCTTTCAATCATTGATAGATTTTCCAGAAAACTCTTTCCAAGTTTTTGCTTAAGTATATTTAATTTTCCAGTCCTCCAAATTTGCGGCCTGCATGCCTTGCTGTTGCTCCTGGCCTTTATTCTGCTATGAATGAGTGTGGTTCAAGCAGCATGCATTTTGTCCCTTGGCATTTTGCAAGCACAGTGAAAGGCAACATCTGAATTCCATGCAGTCCTGACAGATGAGAAGGAGTTGATCAAAGAAGGAAATACGACAAAAGTAAGGGCAACAAGTGTCAACTCAGGAGCAAATCAAATGCCAAACTATAAAAAGGGAAATAAGCTGACAACTGCACTGCAGAAATTAGTCTAAAACTTAATGAGGAGTGCAATATAAAGATGAGTTGATGAGGTGATACAGCTGCAAACAAACAAACAAACAAAAAAAAGCCATTGTCACTCTGGGATATATTAGAAGGAGCACCATACTGGTACAATTGTATTTGCTGCAGGTAAGCTCCTATCTGGAATTTTGCAATTGCTGCTGGGCACTGCACCTTATGGGAGAGGGCTAGGCAATGGATGATGTACAGAGATACAACTTGTAACAGCAATATTAAGATGTTAGAAATGTGAGTGGGTACAACTGCATGAGCACAAAAAAGAATGGAAGAACAATGTGAAAAAAAGGGCTATGCTCATAAAGAAGGGCATAGTCCACAGCAGTAAAATTGAGGAATGCTGCCTGTGTTAAGCCCAGGGGGCCTGCACTCCTGTAAAATCAAAGCATGGGGCACTTCTCAGCATGACACCCTGCACTCTGACAACAGGAAGATAGAAACAAGATTCCAGGACGTGATGTATGCCATTCCTGTTCCTTACAGCCCAACCAGAATACAGCCTGTGGCAATTAGGCAGAATCTGTGGAGATGCAAGTCAGCAAACTTCAGATGCAATATTGTCATGCCGTGCTAATCTTTGGCATTTCAAGAGTATGAGACCTTTCCAAAAACCAGTTTCTCCTTGTCCAAGAGACGTGACAAGGGCTTGATACCTGGCACACCTTTTGCAGAATGGTTGAGATGGGACTTCTGGGTTCACCAGGTCCAAACTCTGCTCAGCAGGGACACCCAGAGCAGGGTGCCCAGGCCCACACTCAGGAAGCTGCTGAAGATCTCCAAAGAGGGGACTCCACAATCACCTTGTCCTCTGTTACACATAGGTGACTGCAGACTGCCTGAACACATCTTGGCTCCTGTGAGTGCATGGGGTATAAGGCAATGAAATCACACAGAAAGTGATTGTGAGGGGCAAAGCCAACGTACACAGAGATTTTGTAAAATAACGTCACCTTCTCCTTTTATAAAGTCTCATATGAGGCATTTACACCAATTTCTTACAGAAAGTAAAGCACATGCATCAGAAATCTGTGTTGAAAGGCTGAAAGAATGAGGTTTTGTAACCTAGATGAGCTCCAGGGGAATTAAGGTGATAGTTCCCCATATGGAATATGTTATCACTAGGAGGAAAACAACCAGCTGTTCTTGATGGATGCTGGGAGAAGAAAAGAAGAAAAGAGCTTCAACTGCAGCAAAATGATTTTGGCAGAGTATGGACAGGAGTGAAACCCTGGTAACAGCTCATCGAGGGATGTTACAGGATCCTCACCAGGTCTGTGCGTGATGGCAAGTATTTGTCACCAGATGTTTGCATGCATTCAGACCTGGGCCAGGCTGGCCCGGGGACCGAGGATGTATTTTTGGTGCTTAGTGCCAAATTTATTGTCGTTGTGACTCAGAGGTCCCGGTGCCAGCCCAAATCTATGTCAGTTACAGGCCTGGTGCCTGTGCCAAGGTTATGTCATCACTGGGCTGAACAATCTCTCAAAGTCCCTCCTGACCTCAGTTGGATGGTTGCCACAAGACAAACCATCGCTCATGGACGCGATTTTTCCACTGGCTCCACAGACTCCAGTTCTGTATCTCACTACCAGGAATGTTAAAGCATTTTTATTGTTCTCCTAATTCTTTTTCAACAAAACTGAAAAGTGCCATCCTTAAACTGAGGGCAAAAGAAGAATGTGCTTTACCCTATTTTTTTTTCTATTTCTGCTGACTTTTGGAACAAACCTATTTGTTGGCCGGAGGTTATGTAAGTGCATCTCTTTGAGCAATCTTTGGTTGTTATATGACTGGCAAAGAGGTGGCAGCAGGGTGGTGCTGTTGCTTTTTCCTCTTCATTTGCTTTTTTTTGCTTTTTTTTTTTTTTTTTTTTAAATCCCTATTTTTCAGGAGTATCAAACCCAGGCTTCTGAAGCACTGGTACTTTGCCAGAAGTACACATGGAAATATTTGCAATGGTTATGGAGTTTAAAAAGAGAAACAAACAGCTATGTGTTTTCAAAAAGTTGTATGGGAATTTCAGGCACAGTGCTCCCATTGTCTTTTCCAATAACAGCAATGCTCTGCCTTAGAGTCGTCTATGAAATCCAGCATTAGGGTTTGAGAGCTGAGTGAAATCTGCCCCATCTCTATGTTCTGTAGCTGCTGGGAGATGTTTTGCAGTCTACCTATCCATTTAGCAGGGTCAAGTTAAAAACTCATCTTGTAGCCTGGTTTTGAAATGCTCCTCTTTTCTGCCTGGTTTTGAAATGCTCCTCTTTTCTGCATGTCTTCATGCACCTTGCAGCCTTGAATTGCATTTCCATTCATGAAACATGAAAGTAGTAAGCATGTAATTAAGACAACGGTGGTGTCTCTACTGTGTACCTGAAAGCTAAATCCCACATCAGTTCTATGACAAGCTATGTCTTATGTCACAGTCCCTGCTCTCCTCCCATCGCTTATGAAAGAAGATCCTACAAGAGAGATCGATCACCTGGGGAGGAGCCATAGGGAAGGAGAATGGCTTCATATTGCACAGTGCAGGTATAGGAAGATGTTTGTCTTCTCTTTGTCTGACAGTGACCAGAATGTGCAGGGCATACTGAAGAATTCTATGTTGTACCTGCAGACCATGATGGGGATGAGGATAACCTCGTGTCTGAAGGATGAATATGTCCATAACCATCTAGAGGTTGGTATTTCATTCTACGCAGCCCTTGAGCCTTCTCTTCCAACTTCCACAACTTTCTCCAAGTAACTCTGCTAATACACACTGATTCATATTTCATTTTTTTTTTTACATGCATGGGCCTCGGTTTTATGAAGTATCTAACAAAGTTGAGTTCTTCAGTGACTGCGTGATATACTCTCAGACCCAAAGGTTTCACTCCTGACCCAATTTTGAACAGGCAAGCTTACGGATGAGTGCAGAGAAAGCTTTGTAAAATCTTTCCTCTAGATCGCATTAGGATCCACTTCACCTTATTAGTTTTGAGACAGCTTTTGATCAGCTTACAATATGATACAGTCATGAATATGACTTGTATGATACGGCCAGCTGCAAAATAAGTAAAGTAAGTAAGTAAATAAATAAAAAGCACAGAGATTAATTCAGTGCTTTTCCAGTACTCCTTTTAATCATTCTGGAGGCTGTTAATGCAGGAGGTAAGTGTGCTTATTTAAGGTAAAATCATGCAATCACTAAGGTTGGAAAGCATCACTAAGATCATCCAGTCCAACCCCAACCCATGCCCATCCACGACACTCAGTGCCACGTCTGCACAGTTCTGGAACACCTCCAGTGATGCTGACTCCACCACTTCCCTGGACAGCCCATTGCAGTGCATTATCAATCTTTCTGAGAAAGAATTTTGTTAATACCAAACCTAAACCTCAGTTGGGGCAACTTAAGACTATTCCTTCTCTACTTAACACTGGTTTTGGTGGTGTTCCGCTGCCAGATAACCTCATCTGGGTTCCTTTTTCCCATCAAAGGTTGGACCTGAGGATATTTTCGACCTGGGCTATTCTCTGATTCTCTGACGCCCAAACACCGACAGCCGAGCAAGGCGGCGCCTTCCCCGTGCCCGGGATGTCGCACGCTGACAGGTGTCAGCCAGGCACTGACTGCGGGAACGCAGCGGTGACACAACGCCTTCCCGCAGCGGAGCGGCTCCGGGCGCCGGGCACCGAAAGGCCGATCCCGCCCAGCGCCTCCGGGAAGGTGCCGAGCCGCCCCCGCCGCCCCGCCCCGCCCCGCAGCCGGGGCCGCGCCGCCGCCTGGATTCGCGCGGGGCGCCCGGGGCAGAAGGGGAGCGCTCGGGGCGGCGGAGGGAGAGGGAACGGCGCGATGCAGGCGGAAAACCCCGACGTGCTGCTGGACCTGGAAGAGGAGGAGGAAGAGGAGGGGGACGAAGAGGTGGACGAAGAGGATGGGGAGAGCGGTGAGTACGGTGCTCTCCCCGGGGCGCGATAAGGGAAAAGTTGCGGGGCGGGGGTGGGAGCCTCGGGGAGCGTTCCTCGTGCCGCTGCCGCTACGGCCATCCCCCGTGGCGAGGAGGGGGGGGCGGGAAGTCCGTGCCGCTCCGTCTCTACGCACGGCATCGGCACGCGGCGGCCGGCAGGGCGCTGACGGTGAACCTGTCGGCTTCTCTCCCGCGGAGGGAGGGCGCGGCAGCGGAGCTTTCTGGATGCAGAAGCGCTGCCCGCGCACGGTGCCCCTCTCCTTCTGGCAGCGGGAGGAATGCGGCTCTCGCTGCCGCCCCCGGAGCTCGGCATCCCCCGAGCCCGCTGTGGAAGCGGCTCCTGAGCAGCGCGGCTCCGCTGCAGCGTCAGCGACGGAGTGAAAAAGGGATAATGACGGGGGCCAAGAGGCAAAGCGAGGAAAGACGGTCATTTCGCTGAGGGATGCAGGCAATAAAATGACCGCAGAGTTTTACACTCAAAGGCCGGGTGTTAGTCTGGCCCTGACAGCAGCAGCCCGGCACAATTACTTCTGTAATTGCTATGGGAATGAATTTTATTAGAGCAGTTGCAGCAAACAGCCCCCAAAGGGCAGGATCTCAGCAGTTCAGACCGGCGGGGTCTGTTTGTTTCGTGCTGACTGACCTCAGTTCAGAAGCTGTTCTCAGACGCAGTACCCGCTGTATTCTGAAGTGTTTTCTTTCTTCTGGTTGAAATAGGTCCAGCAGACAAGGAATGCGGGCAAATGTCAGATGAGCACACAGATGATAGATTTGTATATAGGCATTTTATCACATAAGAAGGGTTCCTTCATGCTGGTCTTCAAACTGCTGTGGTTACTTTTTTTCTGATAAGTGCCCAATTTTGATAATGTTTGACTACTGAACTGAGTTTCTGCATTTGTACTCTACTGATGCCAGCTCTCTGATGCTTGTGCTGCCTTCACGTACTGACCCTCAGCAATGGCCAGTTTGCCAATTCAGTCAGCTCGGGCCAACAGTGCACAGAGCTGGAGCCTCACCCAGGGTCTCTGGAAATCAGAGCACGTCTGTTCAGCACTGTTTGCCTCTGCTCCAGATGCTGTGGGAGGAGTATCTGTTGCTATATAATAACAGTCCAAAGGCAGATGAAGTTTTCCATGTGAAGTGCAGCAGAGGGATTGTTTGACTCCATTCCTCTAGAAAGGGTGGATCAGCACCACAGCGCATGAATCAACGCGTGCCTTTTCCTTTCCATTCTTCACCCCAGAGAACAACAAAATTGTTTCCTACTCATGACTCAAGTGTGGGGTTAGTTCAGCTCCCAAAGCCAGCAAGTGTGAGCTGCTCACTCTGCTTGCAGGATGTGGCAGTTTGGAGCAATGCAACGTGTGGTAAAATTAAATAAAAATGGAGTGGGACGATTTCATCAGTTGCTATGCAAAGAAATTCCAGTGCACAGCTCAGTTGTTATTATTCCTTGCAAAATGTGTGGGTAACAGTCCCGAGGTTTTTACGTTACGTATAATCAGAGGAGAGCTGGTTTATAAGTCTGAGAAGCTCGGTGATCACCCCTTGCTCTCCAGTTTTATGGTACTGTCTCCATCTTTACCAAGGAAGCCAGCCTTGTCTTAGTAAGGAGGCAGGACTTCTGAGTCTTTTCCAGTTCATTCATGATCAGCCCAAAGCATGCATAGCTCATCAGGTGAGCATTACCAAATCCTGACACACCAGGGAGCACTCCGGCTGGTGCTGGCAGGCGGCTGGTTTGGGTTCTTTGTGCTGATGACAAGCAGAGCACTCCTGCCAGAGCAGATGTGGGCAGGAGCCCAGAGGAAGACCAGAACTCAAGAGCCTGAATTCACTGCAGAGCACTGTAACCATGCTGTCTGCACATATAAGTGTTGGAACCCATTGTTCAGGTGGCTTTTATTTAGGGAAGGAAACCTCTTCCCAAAAGTGGGCTTTTTTGACAAGCTGAAAAGCTTTTTTTTTTTTTTTTTTTTCCCAGTGCTTAAACTTTTTGTTTTGGAGGCAGACTGTTTTCAAGGGGAGTGTTACGTCAGTGACATCCATCTGTTTCTGAGATCTCCTCTTACTAGGCAGGAATGGTGGGAAGGACATGAAGCTGTGGTTGCCACAGAACTGAAGCTCCCCAAGCCCATTATTTTCTGCCTGGAAACTGCCAGTTTCATAAGCTGTAAAGTTTTTCTTTCCCTGGTGCCAAAACTCATATAATGTCTAGATTAGTTTCTTTGTGTTCGAGGATTTATAGAATATCTGAGTGTGCTTTCCAGAAAAGCCATCTTTTGAGGACAATACCAAGGGTATTCACTCCATCCGACCATTCTGTGCCAAATACTTTCCTCTCTACTGGGTTACGTGAGCTCTTCCTTTTTCTTTTTTTTGCCTTGTTTTTGCTCACAAACAACTTCTAGCAGTTCCTTGAACCTTGTGTGTATGTCTTTTCCTGCATTTTGAAGCTGCTGGAGTACTCAAGACTCATTTTATAGCTGGCCAAGAAATGGCAGTTTTTGTCAAGCTTTTCCTTGTCACTCAGCCTAGATACCATGCTGATGAGAATTCCAGTTCTTTATGAAAAATATTTCATGCCAATGTTCAGCACAAATTTTTACCAATTACAATTGAAACGTACAGATTTGGCTGATCCAAGGAGTGCTATTTGTGGAATTACATCTTCCAATCATATGTGAGGAGGCATTCTTCTGCAGCCTATTTCCTTCCAGATTTGTGCAACTGCTGTACAATAGAAATCCCATTCTAATGGGTGATGTTTAACACAAACAGTAAAGAGCAGACACAGCTACTTTTTACTCCATTGCTTCTGCTCACTGTTCTGTTCTCAGCTTTGTTCCTCACGGTATACTGAATTTTCCTTTGGGTTGTAAAGGGCTCTTAAAGGTCATTTAGTCCAACACCCCTGAAATGAACAGGAGCATCTACAGGTAGATCAGGTTGCTCAGAGCTTGGTCCAGCCTGATTCTGAATGCTTCCAGAGACGGGGCATCTACCACATTTTTGGATGACCTGTTCCAGTGTTTCATTACTATCACTGTAAAAAACTGCTTCCTTATATCCAATCTAAAATGCCCCTCTTTTAGTTTGAAATTATTTCCTCTCCTCCTATCATAACAGATCCTACTAAAAGTCTGTCCCCTTCTTTCTTATAGCCCCCCCTTTATGTACTGAAAGGCTGCTATCAGGTATCCCCAGAGCCTTCTCTTCTTCCCCAGGCTGAACAGCCCCAGCTCTATCATCCTGTCCTCGTGGGAGAGCTGTTTCATCCTTTGAATCATTTTCTGTGGCCCTTCTATGGACCATGTTTCTCCTGTACTGAGAACTCCACATCTGGATGCAGTTTTCCAGGTGAGATCTCACCAGTGCAGAAAAGAGGGGCAGGATCACTTCTCTCACTATGCTGGCCATGCTATTTTTGATGCAGCCCAGGATACAGTTGGCTTTCTGGGCTGAGGGCACATTGCTGCTCATGTCCAGCTTGTCATCCACCTGTACCCCCAAGTCCTTTTTGGTAGGGTTGTGCTTTATCCTAACATCTCCCAGCTTGTATTGATAGTGGGTGTTACCATGACCCAGGTGCAAGACCTTGCACGTAATGAACGTCATGAGGTTCTCCTGGGCCCACTGCTCAAATCTGTCTAGCTTTCCCTGGATGGCATCCCATCCCTTGGGCTTTTCAACAGCACCGCACAGCTTGGTGTCATCCGCAAAATTTCTGAGGGTCACTCGATCCCATCGTTGACGTAACTGATGAAGAAATTAAATAACAGTGATTCCAGTACTGACCCCTTATGGACACCACTTGTTACTGATCATTTGGACATTGAGCCATAGACCACCACTCTCTGGGTATGATCCCACAGCCGGTTCCTCATCCATTGAACAATCCACTAATCAAATCTGTATTGCCTGCTTAGACCCTCTAAATATTCCTACTCAGTAGTTTCATTAATTTGACCTGCTTCTCATGTCCATCTTGCAAATATTATTGATACTCCAAAACAAACATACTCCATACTGATCAATAACTTAAGTATTTCCCTTCCTTTTCTGAAAAGTGGTCAATTATATACTGAACTGTCCTAAAGGCATCAGAAAGTCTGAACAGTTGGATTTGTTGACGACGGCTTCATCATGCAATTTATTGATTGTATTCCTCACACAGTGGGAAATTAAGAATTTGTGTACTCAGGAGTATATGGAATGATCAGATCTGATAACAACATGCAAAGGTTTTTAAGCAGATTTCTTTTAAAAAGAAATGGGCAGTACTCTCCTTTTCATTCTATTTACTGCTTTAAGTAGGGCTGCCCCTCCCTACCCTTTCACACTTGCCTTTCTGTCTCGCTCCAATTTATAGGAGGGAGAGGAGGTTCTTTGAATATCTGTATACCCAGTGTGAGATTAAGAAACAATGGTTCAAATGTTGGTCTGACCAGTTTATTACAGAGATGGGGAAGGTGAGGACGGACACGATTATGAATTAGGGTAATGGGGAAGGGAAGGAGGGCAATAGAAAAGATAGGAAAGAAGAAGCAAGGAGCCTTTATAGGAAGCAAGAGAGAGTCACCACCAAGGATCCAATGAGGTTCGTAGTTAAGTCATTGATCTTCGGTAGTGGTGGGTCGTCGGGCAGAGTTGTTCTGACGGCAACGACGACAGTGACCATGGCGATGATGGCCCCTTTTCAATGGTTCCAAAGTGGTCTAGTCAGCTCTCTTTGGAGTGACAGCTCAAACCCAAAGTGGTTGAGTCAGCTCTTCTTGGAGTGGCAGCTTCTGGCTTTGGGATCTCAGTGGAAACTCCTTTGTTCCTATCTTCCTGGCCTTGCCAGCAGATAAGAGGGAGCAGGGAGGCACCAACTTGTATCTTGCCTTCACAGGATACAATGGCATCATCCCCCAGCCTCCCATAACAAACTGGAGTTGTTTGATCACAGGCTAGATCTTCCACCAGTAAACTGTCCTGAGCACTATCTTCCGAAGGCAAACAGTTAAAATTGTCCACACAGTAATGTTGATTGCTACACAACAGCACCCATCACTCATCTTCTAGACAAGTCAGTCTTATCACAAGAAATACCTCAGGAAGCAAGCTTTGAGCCAAAAAAAGACAAAGAAGGATTCTCATACTCTCTCTCACATTCTCTTCTCTGTTTTGTTACCAAACTAAGAGTTATTGGGGCATCTGTCAGTCTTCCACTCTCCTGAAGAAGGCTGTGGAAAAGGTATGTCTGATGAGCTGAGAATCTGGGATTTCTGTTCCCTGGTTCTGTGCTCTGCTTATGACACTACTTTGGTAGAAATGTAAAGATGAGCAATTCTGTGTGCACAAGTTTGATTTCACTTTTCCTTTCTTGTACATGTGCATCCAGCAGGTGAAGAACATGAGTAAGCACCCCCATGGGGTGTAGGCTTATAAACATTTGACTTCAATTGCTGTGACTTAAGGTACTGAGGCAGCAAGAGGATCTTCATTGTGAACTGGGGCACAGTTCTACCATGAAGGAGAAATTGATCTGTAATACTGGCTACAATGTGAACTGCTTTTCATGCCTCCCTTTCCTCTCCCATCTATCTGTTACCCAGTGATTTACACGCATTTCATCCTCTCTTCATGCTTCAATTTTCTGCCTTCCACTCATCCCATTTTGCTGAATCCTGACGGTGTGGAAGGAACAGATGGGTCACCAAGATTTTGAGCTGTGCACTGTGGGTACTGCTCACTTTTTAATTTTGATGTAATGATTTTTCTACAAAACTACTGACAAAACACAGCAAGAATATAAATATTTAACTACAATATAGTTACTGTTTTGTAGCTATTTATAATTTATAAACTCTGGAGGAGCTTAGAATATTTTGAGAAAAAGACAGGAAATTTGGAGTCTGATAAGATTAACAGATTCAACAGATACTCTCTTTTTTAAGTTTTGCTATCATAACGGAATTCCCAGTTGTTCATTAGAAACTTCCTGTATGTTGAGAGTAGTTTTGTGATATCCCATTTTTCATATTTGAGCAGAATACATGAGTGCAGCTTACAGATAAGTCTGCAGTCAGGAAGTAGGACAAACTAGCTGTCTGCCATTGAGCCAGCTTGGGCCATTTGCACAACTTGGATAGTAACAGTTATGCTTTCCTGCTTATTAAGTCATTAACTTTGCCAGATATGCATCACAGGTGATAGGTTTTTTTATGTAACTTTTTTTTTTTTATGTGTAACTTTTATTTACACAGCTGTTCATGAGCTTTTTAAAAGTAAAACCAACCTGAGCGTACTTATGCTAAACACATTAGATTTTTAACTCTAATTTTTTTCAAGCATTATCGTTTATGCAAAAAAAAAAAAAAAAAAAAAAAAATTATTAAACTTATTACAGCTTATTAAACTGATAAAATACAGTGTTTGTGTTGATAATACATAGGGCTTGTGTTACATGGTACAGGATTGTGCCTAGCAGTTCTGTAGTGCTACCGTTATTGGAAGCAATGCAATCCAATACTCATGAGGAATGTCCATGTGTCACAAGATTTGCAACTTGTGCAGTATATCAGATTCCAGGAAGAGATCTTGAGTTTCAGGAGACCGGAGACATGAAGGGGTGATCTGTCTGTGGTGTAACAGACATCATGTCAGTCTATGGGTCACACAGATAGGTGTTTTGAATGTGATTAAATATGGAATATGAAGTTGATCTGCTACCATATGCATGGAAATTTCAACACGATTTTTATCATGTAGATCATTTCATCTTAGTATTTCTTGGTACCTGTCACTTCCTGGGAAATGACGACTTGCATGCTGTGGGATTAAGGTCCGCTTTGCCACGAGGTGTGTGGTGAACCCCAAGGGGAACGAATGCTAGAAGTGATGTTTTCTGCCATGGTGATAGGGAAAAAAAAAAACCACAAGGGTGATTTTGTCTGAGAAAAATTACCTAATGTAAATTAAATAGTCTTGTAATGCTCTCCAGTTCACCCTCTACAGAGATATTTTCCTTTTTTTTTTTTTCATTTTGTTTGTTTTCAGTTTGAGATGATATGTTCTTGTCTAAACTAAAAATAAAAAATAAATCTTGTCCCAACTAAAAATAAAAAATAAAAATCAAATAAAAAAGCAGTAGCCTTGAGTTTAACTGTGAACAATCAGGAAAAACAGTTGCTCTTTTTTCTTTTTTTTTTTTTACAATAGGTGCCAGGTAGTGTGACAGAATATCCTCTGCTTGTCATGAGAATAGCTTTGAAAAAGGTGTTGCAGGCATGAAACATGTAGAGCCCCTGTAGGTGTGCATGTAACAAGTGTTCAACAGAGTTTAAATATCAACGTGGAGAGGCAGAAAAGAATGGGGCCATAGGTTTGGACTATTTGTAGTTTTTATATTCAGAAAACAAGGGTGGGAATGGAAATATGATGCAAGTGCTGAGCTCTGTATCCTACTGAATAGAAAAAAAAGGTCTTTCTACTGCTGATCCGCCATATGGTTCTAGTGCATGCCTCTGGCATAGTCCTCCCTAGAAATTTTAAGTGTCACTCTACAGAATTTATGTTATTTAATTGTGATTTGATTTATATTTTTAATTTAAAAAAAAAACACACACACTGCAATTCATGGGTCTAATATCACTCATGATTTTTTATTGGATTTCTGATTCAAATTCAGGCTTTGCTGTGAATGTGGGTAGAGCAGTTTTGCCATTGGATGGAGTATGTTTCCATCCACTGAACAAGCTAAGATCAAAGCCCACAAGCGCGTGGTTAACATTTTGTGTTAGAATTTGGGGTTGGTTAGTCTGGAAGTTGAAATTAAAACCTTAGGATGTAACTTTATAAACATGTCAAGCCAGCATACACTGGATTGGCTACCAAAAGAAGTTTCCTTTCCAGGCACCTCAAAGTAACAGCTTCAGTGTTTGTGACCTTTTGGCCTTCTTCCTTGGGGTACATTATTGGCAGCACAGAGGAAATAGGAGACTGCAGAGAGCTATACAGCACCCTTTAACTTCCTATTGCTCACCTATGCTGTCTACGAGATTTCTCACCTACAGTGACTGTTGGTTTATCAGGGATGAACTGCTGAGTGGCAAAGGGCAGGAAAAGGAGAAGACTTCCTTCTTCCACTAGCATCAAGCAGCCTAGTACATATTCTTCCATTGCATAGTGCAATCCAATGGGGGTTTAGTCCCTTTTACTTATTAATAGAATCATAAAGGTTGGAAAGACAACTAAGATCATCTAGTCCAACCATCAGCCCATCCCCACTGTGCTCACTAACCATGTCCTTCAGAGCAATTTCTCTGTGTTTCTTGAACACCTCCAGGGACAGTGTTTCCACCACTTCCCTAGGCAGCATGACCACAATTTCTGAGAGGAAATTTTTCCTAATATCCAATCTTCATAACCTGTTTTGTCAGGGCAGCTTCCTCTTCACAAGCCTTCCAGTTCTAAGCCGTATCAAAATAGATGGAACATTTCCTATGCAGTGATTGACCTGTTGAAGATCATAATATTACTTAATACAAAATAGCCAGTTAGTCTTGTTAGCTTTGTCAGTGAAAATAGCCATGCTAATAAATTGTATGCTGTGTTTGTAAAATGATAAGATTCAGACCAGTACAGGCGCTGCTCGCAGAAAGAATCAGGAAGACCATAGGATTTTGGAAAGATACACATTTAAACATCTTTAATTAATACAAAATTCAGACTGGAAAATTAACAAAGACATATTAAAACACAAAGCGTCTGAACTTTAAGCAGTGCAGTTACAAGTCTGCTGGAGCATAAACATCTTTCTTTAATTGATTTCATGCCTCATGTGGTAGAAATTGCAGCTTAGTTGCAAATTGTTGGATAGAAGCTAAATAAGACTCAACCCTTCGATTCAGTATTTACATTAAATAACTTCCAGCTAAGCCACTAATCATCAGTATTCTTTAGACACAGCCAAAAATCAACATTTTGTGGTAGCTTCTACCAGTTTTGCTTTTCTTTTAAAGTTATTATTCCTTCCAGATTTTTCTTGTTGGATTCTCCTCCCTGATCCCCTTAATCTGGTCAGTCAGGTCCTTCAGCATTTTTTCAATGTGGTTTCTCATAGGTCATTACATATTTGCATAGGAGAGTGTTCCCTGTAGTCAGAATGAACTGCTATGCCAGCGCTCTTCTGCAACAAACAGCCACCACCTCTGTTCTGTCCAGGTGCAGAGCTGCTGCTGCAGCAGTTACATGACTGAGAAGTGCAGTGTCCTGTGGGCTCGTAGCTTGCGTGAATCTTTAGCAGAAGTGGAGAAACTGCCCTGCCCACAGAGAAGCTGGGGTGTATTGTGTCAATGGACTCCACTAAGCACCAAATACCAAAGGATTTGTATCAGTGTTAAGAATACTGGAGCACAGCCAAGTTCTTGGCTGAAAGAGTTTGATAAAATAAGGAGTATCAAAGAGATAGAAAAATAGTAGCTCTGACTAAGGAGGTGGAAGTAAAGACACGGCATCCACTGAGACCTGGGTACAGACTGACCAAAAAAAAGGAGAGGAGAGGAGAGGAGAGGAGAGGAGAGGAGAGGAGAGGAGAGGAGAGGAGAGGAGAGGAGAGGAGAGGAGAGGAGAGGAGAGGAGAGGAGAGGAGAGGAGAGGAGAGGAGAGGAGAGGAGAGGAGAGGAGAGGAGAGGAGAGGAGAGGAGAGGAGAGGAGAGGAGAGGAGAGGAGAGGAGAGGAGAGGAAAAACAGTGTATTAATAAGACAATGCAAGTGTTCACATATGTATATGATAAGCAATGGCATAAAGATTGTTCCAGGTCAGTTCATCAGAAAAGAAGCTACAGCATGGGGCTAAGGTTACATAACTGTGAATTATAACAATTCATCTGTGGCATTTTCATGCATTTTTTTAATATATACTAAAATTAATAACGTGTCTGTAGGTAATTTATCCATCAGTGAAAATACTATTTTTATACAATTAATTATTTGAAAAAAAAAGAAAAAAAAGAAAAGAAAGAAGAAAAACCACTGCTGTAGGTTTAGCACTGCAGTTAGAGATAATAACATTAACAAAATAAGGATGAGATGATGATCCAGAGGGCTCTATTGTTTCCAGAGAGTTGTGTTAATTTGCATGTAATATTACTAAATTTATTTGATCTCTCTATCTGTATGTTTTTTCTTAAACTGTCTTTCTTTAAACTGTTTTTGTAGGCATTAATGAACAAAGGTCAGGTCAAACAACACACAGTTTACCCTTGTGAGCTGCCCCTTTGATGAGAGTGAGAATAGCATCATTTCTGTAAATGCTGTTCTTAGTAGAGAATGCAGAACTAGTCCCTAATGAAGGAGATATCCTTATTAAATATTTCATCATTTCAGCATATACTGATCCATTCCAGGGAAAATAATTAAATTCATCCAGTTATCTGTTATAAAAGACAAGTAGGAATTTACACAAAGGACAAGTTTAAGAACTGATGTCCACATTTAAGACAAAGAGCAAAGCAAAGATTGGATTACTTAAACATGCAATGTATTTAAAAATAAAAGCAAAATCAGTATGACTGGAAGAAGGAGTAAAGAAGTTTTAATATATAAGCTTCAATGGCAGCAAGGTCCAGCTAAATGAAGCTCTATTAGACCATTCCCTCACAGAAGTAGAAAGTTTTGGATAGAAGATGGTTATTAAGCATGCAGCAGCTGGTTAGAAATAAAATCAGAACTCAACTGCTGAAACTACCAAGTATTTCCTGATTAGGAACCCAAAGTATGCAATTTCTTTCTAAGCTCCATTTCCACCACTGGGAATGCTTACATGAGTCTATGCACCTACACATGCAAAGCTCAAAAGTTCACATAGGTTTAGACTTTAAACTTACTATTTTCACAGTCAAAGTCACTAAAAGTATCTTTTGGGGACCCCCATAGTGTGTAACAGCTGACTGTAAGAAAAATTTTTAAACTAACGTTCTGAGAAACTCATTATAGAAATTCAATTATATCTCTTTTGAGGCATGTAAATTTGAGAGCGAGAGGTGTGATTTTATAAACACTCCTCAAACTTCAGATTTCACATTAAGCAACTCATTGGTCCACAGGCACTGAACTCTAACCAAACAGCCATTTGCAATTACAATTTGGTTAATCATCTCTGTTCCTCCTGAGGAGGTCCCACAGCTGCCTGGAGGCTTAGCATTCCTGATGAGCACCACGGGATCATCTCTTCTGCTAAAAACAGCTGCATTTATAGCTTGAAGCTTCTCCTGTAAAACATGCTGAAGGCGGACATACACTGCTTTTCCATGTAATTGTGCTGTTGCTTTGATAGTAAGCTTGAGATTGATCTCGGCAAGCCTGTTGGATGGCAAAAGAGGCTTGTCTTTTTTATGTTTCCTGCCTAAGGACAGCTGGTTTGGTCGCTCTGGGATAAAAGAATAAGAAAGGATTCACATTATTTTAGGCAATGAAGAAAAGGCCTTCAGTTGAAGAAGGCATGCTGGCAGAAATGCTGGTGCATTTGTGGAACAATGTACTTCAGCTCTGGAGCAGATGAAAAACTGTTTATCTTATGTTGTCCAGAGAGTTAAATACATGGTTACTGCTGAAGTATCAAATCACAGTCCTTCAGCAAATCAGCATTCAGAAATATGCAGGTTTCTTAGGCCAGGTCCTGGGCACGCATGTGGTCTAGAGAGGGAAGGTAGCATGCTCACATTAAAATGGTGAATGGCTTTCACTTCTTGTTTTTATCCTTTGTACTTCTTAAAACTGATATATTTTATGTTTGCCTATTTAATCCTATCAGGAGCAACTGAAGGAACTGAAGGATCTGGGACTGTTATTCTGGGGAAAAGGAGGCTGAGAGGAAACCTTATTGCTCACTTCCAATGCCTGAAAGGTGCTTACAGCAAGAGCAGGGTTGGTCTCTTCTCACTGGTGACAGGTGACAGAATGAGGGGAAATGGCCTTAAGTTGCGCCAGGGTAAGTTTAGGTTGGATATCAGGAAACACTTCTTTACAGAAAGGGTTGTTAAGCACTGGAATAGGCTCCCCAGGGAGGTGGTTGAGTCACCATCCCTGGTTGTGTTTAAAAACCATTTGGATGTGGTGCTCAGGGACATGATTTAGCAGAGGGTTATTACAGTTAGGGTAGTATGGTTTGGTTGTGGTTGGACTTGATGATCGTTAAGGTCTTTTCCTACTTGAGCAATTCTATGATTCTGTGATTCTATGATTGTTTTGGTATGAGTACCAATTTTTTTGTTTAACATAGCTGAGTTAAATTAGATCTCACTACAGCCAATCTGAAATTTCTCAGGGAAAGAAAACACATGTGACCACTGTTATGGTATTCTGTGGTGTTTGGAGCCAAGCAATGCTACTGACAGCTGTTACATTGCCAAAATTTAACTTTTGGTCCATGGAAGGAATCCTGATTTTTACAGGGTTACCTGCAGTTCGCTTACAAAGCAGCAAGAAGTTCTGGAGCAGTGGGCTGCTGCTATGCCTGCATGTCCGCCTGTGTAGCCAGTTACACAACATGAGAAAAACACTTTTGAATTTAATGGCACTGTCAACATCCATAAAGTTATTTAAGTATGTAAATGCTGCAGTCTCAGCCCCCAGAGACTGCACTGCTGTTCAGAGTGGTGGGGGTTTGGTTTTGTTTTCAGTTTTTCCACAGCTATTCATGATGGAAGGATAAATATTTGTCTAAACAATGGTACTCCATGTTTTAGTTGTGGTTGGTGGATCTGGGGGGACTCATTTCCTCTGAATGGAGGAGAATTTAATGAAATGTTTTAGAGATAGATGTTTATCCTTCAAGAAGGACAGAATGTGTCCATCAGAGGTGTTTCCATATCTGTCACTGGGCGTCACAGAACAAACCCAGTGACCCTTCTGCTCAATTAGATTTTCTTGAGCAACTTCCTGCATACAGAAATAACTCCAGATAAATCCTTTTTCCTTTCAGGAAGTCTCACAGTTCCCTTTCATCCCCTTCACTATTTTTTTCACCTTTATCTGATGGCAGCTTAGCATCAGTGATTCTCTTGGCCTTTGGAGTGCCAAGCTTGACTCCACAAGAGCAGCTCCAGCAAAAGAGAAATGTCACTCAGCCATAGGTCAGAAGTGACAGGAGATGCTTCCAGCATCCAGCCTGCAAAGTGCCAGCCTGCACCAAACAGGCAGGAGGGCTAATTTGTTGGATCCTAATTTGCTGTCAGTTTCTAGAGATCTCCTTCTTGATATCAGACTGCAATTCATTAAATTCCTCTAACAAGGAAGTTTATTCTCCTTCAGCCAGAATTTGAAGTTGACACAAGAGATAGGAGATGCAATACTCTGGCTTGTGTTGTAGGGGTCAGGCTGAATGACTTCCTGCTGCCTCGCTGCCTGCTTGTCTATGAGCTGCATTCATGCACTTCAAAAAGTTCATTTGTATTTCTCTCCACACAAAAAGTACAATCTTCTGTAAAACCACTGTGGTTTCTTCTTAAAACAAAACTCAGTGTAGGCACTATAGAGGGTTTATGACCAACCTCTTCACAGACCACCACACTCACTTTAAGCCTGCTGGTACACTGCAGTACATAGCCAACCTAAGTGTAAATGAAAGGTAGCTCTGTAGGAGGATGCTTTGTTTTTGCTTTTTTTTTTTTCATCCTCTAACCTCCACAGTTCTAAATAAGTGGATTAGAGTCTCTGTAGAAATGCATTTGTTAAGAAAGGCATGGCTGGATCTCTCAGCACTGGTTGTAGGTTCATGAAAGCCTCTAATGCCATATGAAAAGAGCAAGTCAATGGTTCCCAGACCACACGTTTTGTAGACACTGAAGTAAAATGTCTTTCCATGCATTGCAAAGCAAAGGTTTCATCCCTTCCCTGCCCCTCATTATTTTTTTTTAAGATTTTGTGAAATTACACAGTGGTAAAGGTGAGCTAGTAGGAAAATGAAAGAATTTCTCTTTGGCGTTATACTCCTTGTTAGTTTTACTTCGTGGCTTTATTATAGCTAAATGGCATGTAGGATTCAAAGCCACTCATTTTTCATCATTGTCACTAGTGCATAGTGCGACTTCTTTTTGCTTCCTCCTGAGATAAGTTATCAAAATACATACTTTCCATGTTTTTATGCTACCTGCCAATCTAAAGGAAATTTGTGCTTTTAAATTCATCTGCTTTCTTTCCTGATGAGTACTAAAATTGAATTTAATCACTTTATGATGGCTGGTCCTCTGGGAAGGTGCAACAATTGTTAGAAAAAGTATACAAAAGGCACTTTACATCACATAATATCACGTGCTTACTTTGTTTGGTCTAAAGCTGCCTCCACAGTTCCAGCTCTGAAAGACCTTTTCATGATGGCCCATGCTGAAATCTGATATATAACACTACTCAGGAAATGATCATACTATATGTATTTATTATACTTGTAAAATCTCTACAGATCCCTGAAGGGAAGTTGTAGTGAGCTGGGAGTCAGCCTCTTCTCCCATGTAACTAGAGATAGGACTAGAGGGAATGACCTCAAGTTGCACCGGGAGAGATTCAGGTTGGACATTAGGAAATATTACTTCTCCAGGAGAAAAGTTGGAACAGGCTGCTCAGGGAGGTAGTGGAGTCACTGTGCCTGGAGGTGTTCAAGAAATATTTGGATGTTGTACTGAGAGACATTGTTTAGTGGGAAATACTGGTGACAGGTGAATGGTTGGAGTGGATGACTTTAGAGGTCTGTTCCAACCTAGGTGATTCTATGATTCTTATAAGGTGTATATACTCCATACATGAATAACGTCATTGCACATCAAGCCCTCAAAAAGTGCTTGCCAAGCATTGGGAAGCACTGCTGATCTTTTTCCTTGAGGATCTATGGCATCTGCTTCAGAGGGTGTAGCAGTAGGTATTATATGTGAGAACACTGCTCTGCCACCTGGGGAGGAATTAAAAGTTACTTGCCCTCACTCTCCCCATTGCCAACAAGCGTAAGAAGCAGTTGCAGGTTTAACGGGTACAGAGGGAAATAAACGAGTTTAAAAAGCCACAAGATCATTTAAGATAAAAAGATACTGCTTCTCTCTGATCATGTCCTCTGGGAGTTTGACTACCTCAGCACCCATATTTTACACTTTGGCACACAGCATGGCTGTTTTGATGCAGAGACCCTCTGGCCAGTCTTGAGGACAGGAGACTGGGCCAGATGGACCTTTATGTCGATCAGTAAGTACCTTCTTGTGTTCCTTTGTACTCTTGATATCTTTTGGTTGCACATACTTATTGTTTCTTAAAAAGCACAGGCCTTGAGCAAAGCTGGTGGACAGCCTTATAGCCAAAATGCAGTACAAGAATATGAATAGTCTCAGGCTAAGACCTGCAGCTGAACAACCACCGGCAAGTGGAATACATAAGAAGAGAATCTTTTTATATAGAGAACACAGATCAGGTTCACAAACAGTCCCAATAAGGGCTAATGATGTTACGAGCCTTTTAAGGTTATGCCGCCATCAGGTATCCTTCCTGTTAACGCCCCCTTTCTCAGAAAGTAATTTATAAACCTCTATGTCTTGGAAGCTGCAGCTGTTCAGCACGGAGCTGTCAGCACTCACCTGGCTGTAGCTGGTGGGCATCATGCACAGAATTGTCAGCAGAATCCAAATTTTGTACTGATAGTGATTGCAATAAGCTTAAACACACACTGTTTTGTTTTTCCATTATGGCACTGAATTCACATTAATTACATTATTCTGAAATGATTTTTAAAACTCAATAAATTTGATGTATGAGTCGCTAAGGAAAAGTGTCCATAGTTGTTATGATTACTCTTCTAACAGTACACTTTGAAATTACTCATCAGCAGTGCAGAGTGCTCCTACATGAGGACCACTAATCAAATTGTCTGATTAGGTGAAATTCTAGTCACTCAGCAGTTTCCTCATGCCAATTTGCAATAATAATTTTTCCATCACTTCTGCTCAAGGAATCTCTCAACTGCTTCAAATATAATTTCATTTCTAAACTGACTGTATAATTAAATAATACAGTATAGCCAGCAGTAATCTTTCCTCAAATTTAAATGTAAATGTTACCAGTTACCAACAGGAGCCATAGAATAATTGGCTGTGGCTAATTATGTATTATGTCTAAAAAATGTTAACATTATGGTTGCAAACTCAAGCACTTACAAGTTGGGCAACGTCAGAATGAACGTTGCCCAGGCAACTTCCATTTTCCATCCATTTGCTTGCATGCATGTTACACTTTTTAATTGCACAATCATGCTGTTCTTTTTTTCCTCTTAAGTCCACTGCCTCATTCAGTAAAGCAGTAATAAGCAAAGATTTCTTTTTATCTTCCTCATTAGGAGCATGCCTCTGAGCCTTATTTAATTCACATTATTCCGGCCTTACATAGCATACATTTTTATTCATCTCTTCCTCAGTGTTTCTATGACGCTCTGTGTCTGAGCACTATTTTGAAAAGGGGTGTGTGTGAGTGTCAGGTTGCCTAACTTCCCATTTAGGCAGGGCTGGAGTTTAGCAATCCAGACTCCTGTGATAAGAATGCAGGCAACTTAAGTGATAAGAATTGAGGAACGCTATGCATTGTTTAACTGGATTTATGAAGGAGGTACTGGACTGAAATGCTTGTACCATCAGCAGGCTTCTCTAAAACACATCTGTGAAGGTCCAAAGAAAAGAATTCATTCTCAAGCAGGCATTTCTGTACAACCTAATAGCATCATCATTCTGTGTCTATGGCTGTTGAGCATACAAAGTTGTTTGATGGCTGTGTATGCTTTTTCAGATGAAGCCGTCAAATATTTGTTAAATCACTGATTTTTATGAAGCAGCATTTCCCAGGGTTACTATTCCAAGTATTCCTGCTCCATACCTCCAGTGTACTTAGGCACAAATGCTCTGCTGTAAAGGTGCTTGGTAAAGGTGCTGGGGCGTTGTAGCAGCCTGGCCAGTTAGCTTGAACATTTTGCTGGGAAAAGCTAGACAAACTTTGGCTCCAGTAGCTTGCTCAGCATGCTGAAGCCAGGGCATAGAATGCACTCAGATTCTTTGTCAATCTGATAATCTTTCTGCCTTCCTACAGACTGTAAACCCCTTTCAACTTTTGCAAAAATTATCTGATGATTTCAACAGACTTCTTCCTCCTTGACCAAACCTGGACTCATCCTCATTGCAGCCCCATCTTGCATACTAAAGGGAGGTATGGTCTTAAAGAAAAAAAAATAATTCAGAATTTATAGGAAAAAAAAAAAAAAAAAAATCCTTTGCTTTAAAATTTAAATTTAAAATCCACCTACTGTGATAGATCAAGTGGTAGAATGTACCTTTTACTTAGTAAGAAACAGACATGAAATGGGAAGCCTGGTTTTTCCCAAATCCTGTTTTAGGCACTTACATCCTTTTTTTAATACCAAAGCCAATGTTCATTTCAGCAGGTATATAGTTTAGTGCACACTTTGTTTTCTAATTTGTGTTACATGACTTTTTTCTTATCTGTCAGATAATTACTGTTTACTCACAATATTCATGAAGATATGTTTTGTTGACAAGGCGAGTTAATAAACCATGGGGAAAAGCAACACTGAAACATGTTTATTCATTGTCCTAAATATGCTGTGTACATAAAAAGAAGGTGCATCTGCAAAACATGTTACATTTGCATCTGCAAAACATGTTGCATTTGAAGTAGCTTATTAAGCAAAAGAAATATTAACAGTGGCTAATTAAATTGAAAGATTAATTAATGAAATTGATTGATTGATTCTGCTCTCTGGGAGCCATGCGTTGTGTTCTGTATGTGATTAATGTAATAAGGCATAAAGCCTGCCATTGCATGTGGGCACTCTTGAATCTCTCACCAGGAATTTATCTGTAGCTTTAAATGCCAGCACCTACTGCAGATCTCTCCTAATACCCTTTGCACTGTTTGAATTAGCAGATCTCACTGTCCACCAACTGGACTCCATTCACTTTTTCAGCCTTTAAGAGGTTTTTCCAAGTAAAGAAAAAATTCTCTCAGAACTTACAAATGCAACTGAAAACCAGAGATGTCTGTAAGGTGGTGCTGGTGCGTTCTGTGACCCGGTGATCCCTTGTGTGCTGTGTTCCTAATGGAGCTGAGGTTGTCGTTTTTCTTAACCCTGGAGACTGGAAGAGTTTGCAGTTTTGACAGCTAGAGTCACAGCGTTCACACTGTTGTTAAGAAAATAAGGAAATAAAGTTTGTGTGTATGGGTGTCTTGGTATGGAACATGACATAGCAGGAATCCAGCATGAATTGAGCTTAGTTGACAGTCAACATGACAATAGCTTCCTACCCAATTCCCTATCTCATTAAAGCAGCTGCTAACTGGAAGAAAAAAAAATAGGAAGAATAATTTATTGCATCATTTTAACATACTTAAGTTAACAGAAGAAGTGGAGAAGAAAAGATGATCCAAGCCCATGTTCCAACCTGAGAGTAATTCCTGAAAAGATTATCACTCTGCAGCCATCTGACCATTACTTTATACCGTGACAGTGTTGGCTTGCTGTGTGACATCTACATCCAGTACACAGAGAACGTATAGCAAATGTTTAAAATTACAGCAGGCAAGATGTGTTAGCGCATTCTAAAAGCACAAAGAATTTCTTCACCTATACAGATAGATGAAAGCCAAAATAATTCTTACCGACAGACATTTCAGCTGAGAGTGAATGAATGGAAATTGCTCAGCCTCAGACAAAAGCATTTAGAATATTCTTACGAGCAATACTTCGGCACTGATTTACAGTCAGCTGCTGTCTGCTGTGCAGGCGACAGAGGAACGTGCAGCCCGCCGGGCTCTGCTGTGTGCTGCAGCACTGAGGACCAGGCGCCAGCGTTTGCATCTCAGTGGATTCGTCTGGACTCAAAGAATCGTAACTAAAGAGCCCAAGTGTCTGCTTTCTAAACTGAAGCTGGGGCCCATCCAGGTCTCGTGGAAATAATTAGGATTTTTTGTCACAGGTTTCGGGCAAGCGTTCCACTTTTGGTGGAATCCTTTTGTTCCTTTGAGCTCTGAACACACATGAGCTGCTTTAAAATTTGGTTACTGAGCCCCTAAATTTTCCAACTAGGTGCCTCCTAAATGTTTAGGCACTGCTATCAGCAGAATCATTTCCCCAGAGTCCAATTTCTGATTCTGTAAGTGCTTCCTAATTACACAGATTTTTGGTGAGATACCTCAGCTGTGTGCTAGCAGTTTCAGGAAGCGGGCTGTTCCATTTGCAATTCTCTTCCTATTAGCATGTGAACATGCTCTCTGTTTAGGACTACTCGTGGAAGAGTATTTATTTTTGAAAGTTATACCACATGTTCCTAATGCTTTGTTTGCACAGCTGTAAGGAAAGATAACTTAATGGGAAGAATAGTCTCTCAAACAAGAAAGAGTTATCTTCCAAGACAACTTCCATTTCACTTCCTTTGTAGCACAGCAGCGTGGGTGTAGGTTCATATTGGACATGCTTGTATGTCAGAAGTTAAAATCAATGTTTTTCTTATTATGCAGCATAGAATAGATTTCACTTTGACAATACCTGCAGATCTGCTCTGTGTGACTGCACAAAAATGTAATTTAGTGACAGCTTGAAAAGCCATTTTGGTGTTACTAATTGTCATGAGTTTTCCGTAGGCAACCATAGGAGGAGAACAAGAATTTCACACTGAAGGCAGCTGTGTAGGTCTCTTATTGTCTCTAAACAATAGATTATTAAGTACAGTTTGTAATAAAGATAATTCAGTTTTACTTTAAAAGCATACCTTTTTCTAAAGTGAAGAACATGAGTTCAGTAGCACGTTTTCTTCAAATAAGGCCTACAGATATGAAGTAAAACTGATTTCAACGTATTCCAGTAAAATAACTGAAGTTTAAAGAATAGGTACTAATGACTGTAGGCCAAGAGTGGAATGAAGTGAAACCATTTATAATATGTGATGACAGCTCTGCCCTTGTCCATGAGGAGGAAAGGCCTTGTCCCAGAGAACAGCCCATCTGCAGCAGTCGCTTTAACCCAGGCACAGCTCTGACCATCAACATCACATCCTGGCAGTAAGGTCTCCTCCTGGCAAGGAGTATCGTGCAAAGATCAGGTCTACATTTTGGAAGAATAACCTAGGAAATAATTTTGTTTATTATTTATGCTTACCCAGTTAAGCTGTTAGATGAAGGAAACGAGATTAGCTCAGGAGGACTTGATGATTGGGAGATTTTTTGTTTAAAATTGTCTAGGTGATTAAACTATATACGTGGGCTGGCATTAAGGATCAACACCATCAAAAATAGTTTATGTTTTTAAAACTGACTTTTAAACAAGTAGATCAAAGCAGCTATTTGCCTTGATTAATTCTTCTTTAGAACTTGAGATCTCATTGTCCCTTTCTTTCTTTGATTCAAGGAAGAGGCATATTTCTGCTTTTTTCAACTCCTACAGTTTTTTAGATCTGAAAAAACTCCTATTCATTGAACTGAACATACAAAATAATATACAACATAAAGTACTTTGCACTAGGAAGAGAGATTATGGCTCTCAAAAAAGTCTAACAGTTGAACAGTTTCCTTCCAGAATAATTCCATTCATACAATGGTTTTACTTCTCATAAAGTTTCAGCAAGTATTGTATATGGCTTCAATATTTTACACTTAACTGCAAAAACAGTTTATGCAGGTTGTGATCAGTTCTGAGAGGCTTTTTTTTTTAATAACTATTAGATTAATTTATGTGGGGAGAGAGATAAAATCTGATATAAAGAGGAGGGAAGGCAGGTTTTTGTCTTGTCTAAACAACACAAATCAGACCTTGTTTTGTCCGTAGCCTAGGAGCTCATAGTCATGTCACAGAATGATACCTTCACTATCTGAGTAAATGTTAACATTTGGAAAAGCAAGATCTTTCTTCAGAGGGGAAAATCCTTGGTAGTGGTGTTAATTCTCCTCTTTCTGATCTTCCAGGGCATTTAAAACAGCATGGCATAAATTTGTCTCCCCTTTTCTTCCCTTTCTCCCCTCAAAATCTAGGGCAGAACGTTCTAGTTCTACTTCAATATCACCGTTTTATAATGTCAGGACCAAGAGACAGCTGGATGTTCTCCTTAAGAAAGCTGACAACTACATCAGATCCCCTGAAGGGTGGTGGCTTGACTTAAGTCCCCATTTGGGAGTCAGGTACTTTTCTGGTTCTTTAGACTCAACCACCTGCTTGCCTCTCGTTACTATTTCCACAATTCTGTTACAGACAGTGGCTGCCATTTCCTTGCATCGTATTGTCTTGGATACATCAGTACCCATTTTTTTTAGATAATTCTCTCCAAAACATTAGTTTTATTCAAGGCAGAAATAGTTTCTTCTTCCTAGAGAAATAAGGTGAAAGTAATTTGGCTTGATTAGAGAGAGGGACTCAGAGTAGTTTTCATTCACTTCAGAGCTCAGTTCATATCCAGTCATACTTCATCTTCATACCCTTCATACTTTCCCATAGCTTCTGAGACAGAATCTGTGAGGTGGGGTTTCCTGCTGGCTGCCTCTCAGATTCCTACCTGTGATAGGACCGCAGAAGCACTTTTCTGCTAACACAACTACAGGGTGCTGAGATGAAGCATCACCACAGCGTGCCTCAGTTCCTGAGGAGCTGCACTGCGCACATCGCTCCCTGGCTTTGCAGGTGAGGTTGCTCATGAGGCACCATATTCAGTGCCAAGGCTAAGATCTTGTATTTTGCAACATTGCACAGGTTTGTTAAAGGAAGTGATGTGACAAGTGTTATGACTTTGGTGCTGTAAAATCACTCTGGCTTCTTTTAACAGCCCTCTCCTATTAGTTTGGCTTATGTGGGTGATTTGCAAGCCTAAAAGCTGTTGTTGCCCCTTTCCCACCTTGGATTATTTTCATTAAAGAAGTAATCTATGATAGCCAATTTTTTTTTTTTTTGACAGTTTGTATCCAACATCATTGCAGTTTTCTTGTCATTGTTGTGCTTCGGGATTTTTTGTTTCTGTTTTTCTGACAGTATCTTTCTTTTCCCTCTGGATATTGCTTTTTCCCATTTTCAGGCCTCTTAATTTATAATTCCATAAAACTGTTTCATCCTCATTGTCTGCACCTTGGGTTGCTCCTATTACTTGACTATTCAGACTCTAAGGAAAGGTTTAATTCTTCTTTATTTCAAAGGGAGAGCAGCTTCCATGCCTATCAGTATGCCATAGACTCTCACCTCTGCCAGAACAATGGGTAGAAATTGCTAGTAGTAATGTTTGTGAAAGCTTTTGAAATTAAATCATTAAACAGGAAGGTCACTGAACTTCCTGAACAATTCACAGTCAAAAAAAAAAAATCAATTAACTAATTAATGAGACTTTTTACTTTGCCTCTCAAAGAATTTTAGGATCTTTATTCAATCCAGTCACAAATGTCAGCCAACTGTGGTTTACTTGACTACGTGAAAGTATTTCATAAGCATCTGCACTTGATGTGCTTTGACCCAAACATTAACAGAGGTGACAGTGCTTCTGAAGAAGGAAAAGATCAGCAGAAGTACTGTTTTAATATAAAACCTCAGAGTTGTCTTTGTTGACCATGACTATGAAAACACCATGGGGTCTGGAAAGAACCTAAAAAGCCGATCCAGGCCATCCTCCTAAGATGCATGCCAGATTCAACTTGGCTTAGATTGCTCCAGCATATTTAATTAATCTGTGATGAAGAATCTCTGATGTTGTAGACCTCACATGACCTCAGCAGCCTCCCCAGGCAGTCTGTTCTTCTGTCCTCACAGCTACAAAGTCCCAGACTTTCTTGGTGGTTCCCTCCCCCCCTCCCATGTCTTCTTCAAACTGGTTTATTATAAGAGGAAAGGTAGAAGAAATAAATGAAGTTATTTGGGAGGTAGAAAAGAAGCACTTTGTATGGATGCAGCTCTTTCTGGCAAAGCTGAGGTTCTGCAGGTACCACTTCAGTCTGAGAGACTGGAATCATCTCTTCCAGCCAAAAGCACAAGTGTCTAAATTGACATCGCTGATGCAACAGAACACCACCAGAACATATCTGACATAAGCACACACTCATGTAGTGTCAAGGTGCTGCATTCTTTGATCCACACAGACATTAACCTGCATTTAATCTGGGAGAAGTTCTGGGTTAACATCCCAGAGGAAGTGAGAGTGGCAGGTTCCTTTTGCTGGACTCCCTTTACTGTACCAGTGGCCTAGGAATATACTGGATGATGTTTCAAGTAAATGTGTTCATATGGTAAATATTGGTAAAATGATTAAGCGTGCATGATATTACTGGCCACAGACAATGAGGCAGAATTAAATTGTATTCATGTATAAATTTCTCAAAAGGATATTCCTGGCCAGGCCCAGATCCATCAGGATTTTGGAAGTCTGGAGTTATTCTTCCTACTGTGAATGCTACATTTCCTTCTTCTTTTCAGCTCTGGCTGAAGGGATTCTTAGAGAGTGCTTTTGAAGGATGTGTGGTTATACACCATATAGATGTCAGAAATAGGGCTTTTCAATGCACAATTCTTGTCACTGTAGTTCAGCGGCTGCCATAAATCTTCATATCTGGATATACCAGTGTCCGCATCTGTTTGCCTTGTAGTAACACAGGGTTTCAGAACACATGCCTGCATCTCAGAACAGCATGCTCATCTTACTCTTTCACCATGCCCATTATACATGAGAAGAAGCATCCCCTCTTCTGTGGGTTCTGAAGCACTTTGTATCTGCATATCTTCACATCAGAAAGCCAATACCAAAGGAAAATAGGGTGACGCCCTTTACACTGACATCAAGGGTACATATTTGTCTTTCTCACATTAGAAAGAGTTGAACTCATTAAGTCGTGGTAATGTGCATTTACAGCAATTTTACAGCTGAAATACGCTCATGTTTTCTGAGTTCTCATGTTGCAGCCTCAGCATGTCCACTAGTCTACATTTTCCTGTTTGCTTTTTAGAAGCTGGCAAACATTTATAAAGATGTTAATGCTTTTAAGAGCTCCCAGTCTTTGAATATTCACCTGGACCTGCCTTGAGGTTATGATTCAGAGGTTTCTGAAGCTATATTGATGGAAAAAAAAAAATCATGGGTCTCTACCTTAGGGTATACATTAGTGCCACAACAGAGATCTGGAAACTGACAGTTCAACATCTGGAACAATATCTCTACCAAACCCTAGGAAACTGTGTTTAAACCACATTTAGCCACTTAAAAACCATAAGAGTTCTGTTGACTTGTAGAGCTCAACAACCACAACAATCTCTCAATGCTCTATTTTTAAGTGTTTTGACATATCTTCAGGTGGTTTAAGTAAGCATCAATGAAAAAAAGCTTTTTAAAAATTCTAGAGAATTTGGATACACGTCAATGAAGTTTTTTAAAAAAAAATTCAGATCAATTTTGTTGGTCCTAGCATTGTATCCAATGAGCATTCAATCCTTCTAAAGATAGTGTAGATTTGATTTTTTTAGAGTATTTTTTATTTATGTTTTAGAGTGTTGGACTGTTCTTGATAAGTGGAGGTTATACTTTCCAGGTATTACTGTCATCATGGTACCATTTACATCTGTGATCTCAGTGTAGGGCTGTCTTTGCTAAAATGCTTCATTATATTAAGGCAGAAAGCAGCCTTCTCTACCAGTGCTTTCTTTTATCTTCAGCTTCAGGATGTTAGCTGAGTTCTTCTTAAGACACCCCCAAAACACTCAAACTAAAACAAAAATATTGTAGACCTTCTTGTAATTTATTTCTGAGAGCTTTTTTAGGATGAATTTGTGGGTTATTCACTGGATTATCCAGTGGTCAGCTTCCCCAGTGTGCTTGATAACGGTATCACAAAGTAGCATACTTCACAGGATCATTTCTAAATTTTGCTGTATTTTCAAGAAGACAAGGTAGTTTGCACATGTTTTTTTCTTCTAACAGTTGCTACTGGGGAAACAAGTAAGAACTCATCAGGACATCAGTACACAGTGAACCCACAGATGTGATATTAGATTATGTGAAAATCATTCCTGTTATGTAGTGATGCTGTAACATTCACTCTCTGTATCATATTCATTTCAGGATTTCAGAAAAATACTCTGGGGCTGTTAATTAAGATTGCCTAAGTACAACAATCATGAGCTGTGGTTATTTCTTCAGGTGAAGCCAGTTCTGATTCCTTTAATCATGTAAAGATACTCCTAACTCTAGCAAGACCATAGACAAAAGCTTTCTGAAGAACTAGATAACATATGTGTAACACATATGTGTAACCAATGAGTATAAAGAGTTGTAATTATGAAATAAACCAAAGAGTTTAGCTAACCAGGTTATAATAACAAAAATATAGATAGAATGTTTACCTGGGCTCACTGCAAAACTCCAGAGGAGGGATCTTCAGAAGAGACCCTTTCCCACTCATAGCCAGCTCTTAAATGACTCTAGGAGAGGTGCAGCCAGGCTCCACCCCTTCCAGAAGCACAGGTGAATTGCCTTCACTTGTGCTCCCATGGCTGACTCATTGCTTGCCTCAGGTGATCAATCAGAGGTTCAGGCTGTGATTCAGCATTTCCCATGTTAACAAAGTAGGCTTTGCATCACTGTTGCTTGGTTGGTAGGATCTCCAAGCATTAACATGTCATCCTGGTGAAATCTGTTTTGTTCTCTTGCCACCTGTTGGTTACTACTGAAGTGTGAGAGACAAACATTCTTCTGAGAAACGACGAAGTGTATGGCTCATCCAGAAACCATTAATTAAAAAAAAAAATGAAGAGGAAAAAAATAATAATACACAAAATGCTAAAGTATTTTATCTTTTTGTTTGTTTGTTTTATTTTCAGTCTTGGAATTGAACCAAGTGATTATTCCCACTTACGGAACCGTGCCAGATCAGCAAAACCTTCATGCTCCAGAATGGGTGGGTACTTCTTTACTTTAACTATGGCTACCAATAGTTTTTTTCTTGTGTAGATCTTCAACAATGGATTCCAACAGAATGGCAGCCACTGCATTTGCAGCACAGCCACTTCATTTGTCTGACTATGCTATATCTCTGCTTCCCTAAAGATACCTGAAGTCTTTTGCTCAGGTGTAAGAATGCAAGTTGACACAGTCACTGAACACAATTAAAAGTGACAAGTCACTAAATCAGTTACAAATATATATTCACTATAAACTGATAGACACACATGCACTTCCTTTCTGTATGTGGTTTTGTGTCTGCGTGTACAGGATTTTTGTGTGCTTGTACAAAGGTAAATATATGAATACACCCTACATATAAACATACATACTCTATAAATTCAGACACGCCCAGGTATTAGTTGGCCAATGTGAGTTCAGGGCTTTTCTCAGAGAAAGCTGGGAAGCAGCAGAGACTGAGGTGTCAAAAAAGGAAAAAGAACTGGAGGTCTCTATTCCCTGTATCCAGGGAATTTCCCCAACAAACCTAATGTTTTTTACAGCTATCAGGCTTTTGGCCCTAGCTGAAGATTTCCTGCATCAGATCCCATTTATCTTTAAGGTCTGGCCAGCTGACCCTAACAAGCCCTGCCACTGGGTGTGCCATGGCACATGCTTTGCCAACCTGATGCCCATGTGGCATGCTGATGAGTCCAATTTCATTTTTTACCCTAGTGCAATACTAGTACAGTTTGCAGTTGCACAGGGGTATCGATATAAGCCTGGACTCAAAAAGCTGTAAAATCATATAGCTATTATAAAGCTATTGGAGTTACTCCATAGAAACAAAAAAGTCTGCTCTGCGTTTCATTACTGTAACAGCAGAAGTCATTGTCATTGGATTTAAGTGTCCATAGGTTGATGTATCTATTCAGGCTACCTTTACAAGTGGATCAGTGTTAAAGAAGGACAAAGATTAAAAAAATAGGTTAAACATTGCCAAGAATTGCTTTCTGGACTAATTAATTTTGAGCACCTAAGTCATGGTTTTCACATATGGGAATACATTCAAGAAATTGCTGCAATGGTGGCATAAAGTAATGACATCTAGAGCTGGTTCTCAATCAGCCCTGTCCAAGATATTGACATGTAAACTATTGCCTATTTACAAGTAACTGAAACGATCTGTGCCTTTTTCTCATCATCATCAACTAAATAGTATTCAAGGAATGACAGCCTGCTACTGCTGCTACCAGCTATCCGAGTAGCTTGCAGAGGAAGACTGTCATATGGGTGTGGAGAAACAGGTCCTGCTGATGTCTCTGTATATGAGGAAATATTTTGTTTTCTTCATATATCTAAAACAGCATACAATACAAGGGTCATGGTGGTTTTTCTCCTGTATCTGATGTAGGAAACAAATACCAAATCCACTAGGAATGAAGTATCCTTCTATGAGCTAACCCTGCCTCTGAGCACTCTTACGGGGTCTTCTTCATTTGATGCTGCTCCAGGCTCTGGAAAAAAAAATATTTAATCTTTCTCTGAAGGAGAAAATGGAATCAAGACCTTCCATTTCCTGACTGAGGGCCCTGACTAGGATGTTATAAAAATCCTTTTTTTTTTTTTTATGTCTTTATATGAAATGAGCTAGCATCAGAACAATGCCATGTACCTTGTGGTTAGAAAATTCTTCATGAGCAGTCGAAGTAGAATTTATTTTTATTTCTACTAAAAATCAACTGCCCAAATCAATTTTATTTTTAGTTCCTCATGTGGACCAGCACTTGTCATTTCTGTTCAGTTTTAGCAGAATCTTTTCTACACTGCTCATTCCATGTTAGAACCTCCAGGGTAGTTTCAGTGACCAAAACAGTTGAATAAAATTCAGTTCCACCAAGCCCGCCCATGAGGTAGATGTGTGCTGCTTCATACAGGTGTAGCTAGAAAGGGAAACTAAATAGGAAACCTAGCCTTAAACTAGTGTATAGAAGGAAGTGCTCTACCGATTGTCTGAACTTGCATTATGCTTTCTAGCTGGGTGTACTTTGTGAAATTGATCCAGCAAGGTTGTACACATGGCAGAAAATTGCAGGAAAAGTATTAGAGGTCTTATGTAGAGAAACTGAATGTGGTCCCAGGTAATTGGATTTTACCCTGATTGTACTATAGAGCTTTGGTGCAAGACTTGTGAGATTGTGTACATCCAGCTTTTTGTGTATTTGCAGAGTGTCAAAGAGGAGTGCCTGTGGTTGTTTGCATTAGCACAGCGTAGTCATATACAGGCCTGAGGGTATTGCTCTCCAAAGAGAGAGCCTTTGCCAAGCACTCTAGAAAACCCAGTGCCTTACACTGGAATTCCAGATTCGGGAGCCAGGCAGCAGTTTTGACTAAGATTCCTCAGTGATCCATGCAATCACTGTTAAATTGGGATTATACTGTTGCTTTCTCTCCAGAGAGATCTTGTGAAAATTGATTTCTTAACACTTGCATGAGTAGAATAATGAGATTATAGAAGGAGAATACCACGGAAGTAGAAGGAAATCTCCATTTTAGGTTTTCAGACTACTTAGATGAAGTATAACAAAAAAGGCATTGAATAAAGAAGACAGCAAAGAGTGTAATAGAATGTGGCTTTGCAGCCAAACCATGTGTCATACACAGTATATAAGGAAGACAGAGTTTCACAGACAGCCTTCATCTAAACTCTTCCCAGCTCTCAGTTGTTTTGCTTTGCAGCCTTAGCTGCTCCAAAGATGGATAGCTTAAATTTGGATTTGATAGTAAACACAGTTCTGAGATTCTGCATCTGCAGAGGGAGTTCTTTGCCATTAACTGCTTTCCAGCTGTGTTAATGCTATTCCTCAGACGTGATTTCTGCAGTAGAAAGGCTTCAGCGAATTCTGATCAAGTGCTGGATGTTCCTGCATCCAGAAAAGGAGAGGTGCTGAAAAATGTGTTTTCAGGGGAGTACTGTCTTTGCCTTCATTAGAAGTGAGGGCACATGATATGTCTGTAGGAGGAGCTGGGGTTCTTCCCACAGCCAGCAGCTGTATGTGGGCTCAGGCAGAAAGTCCAGTGGGTGTCTCATCAGAAGTTAGCTCTGGAGGTGAGGCTTCCCAGTTTCTTTGCATGTTAAGGTACTGAGAAAAACATCTTCTGATTCAGAACTTGCTAACAATCTCATTGTTACTAAAAACAGAACTGAAACAGTCCTTTGTTGTTATTAGCAAATATGAGTCATGAGAGAGAATGCTGAATGCACAGCAGTTATTGCCCTATGGAGGCACATACCAACATCACTTTCTCCTGGTGTGCAAATGAGCTTACAACCTGCAGAAGGAAATGCTTACATTGGTCTTGGTGTCAGAGCAGAGGTTCTCTAGTGGTCACTCAGAATAGAAAGTAATTAAACATCATATTATGTAGCTGTGATAATAATTAAGACTTCACATTTCTGTAACATTTTCACCAGAGGAGCTCAAAGCACTGTACAAATAATGGTGTTTCACGACATCCGGGTCATATTACGCATTTCCTTTTTAAATATTTGATTGGAAGAGAAGTATCCTTAGGTCTGCGGAGAGAGAAGGGCAAACACCATGACATTTCCACCAAGGCCAAACCCACTACTACCATGCAGGTTGTGGTACCCTGCCAGGTGGGTTGTGTGCTGGAGGGCTCTCTGTTGGGGCTGGATTACACTGGTCATGCTCTGCTCACCTGTCCCAGCACTGGTTTACCTCCTGCTGTTCTGCAAGAACCTGTTTGGAGATTCTCTGAAAACTATGTGATATTGCAGACAAGTGGTTTAACCCTCCAGTAATGATTAGTTTGCCACTACTGACAATCATACCAAAAGCTCCTGTGGGCTAAATAAAGGACTTCTTTTATCCTTCCAATTAGTTACACCTTTCCTGCAGAAACTCTTTTTTTTAAAACAAACAAACAGTTTACAATACTGTTATAATACAATACTTGTTCAGGATGTAGTAAGTAATAAAAAATATCTGCAGTTCCCATTCCTCCTTTTTTTTCAGTATCTAAAGGGGAGCTAGAGGAAAGAAGGGGATGGACTTTTTAACAGGGTCTGTGATGACAGAACAAGGGGAAATGGCTTCAAGCTTAAAGAAAGTAGATTTAGGTTGGATATAAGGAAAAAGTCTTCTACAGGTGAGGCACTGGAACAGGTTGCTTAGTTATGTGGTTGAAGCCCAGTCCCTGGAGACTTTGAGGGCAAGGCTGGATCAGGCTCTGGGCAACCTGATCTAGCTGTGCATGTCCCTGTTCATTGCAGGGGAGTTGGACTAGATGGCCTTCAGAGGCCCCTTCCAGCTCTAAGGATTCTATGATTTTTCTTCACTCCTGTCACTGTTGCTGCTGAGGAGAGTTCAGGTCTCCTTTATCGCCTGCTGCAGCATCACACGTAGCTATGGCTACAGGATCAGGCTCAGGAATCAGGCACAGCAGCTCCCTTGGGCACAGCCATCCTGGTTACATGTGAGGAATCCTGAGAATCTCAGGGGCTTAGGGCCAGTTTCACCACTGGGGTTTGGTCACTCAGTCTGGGGCACCAAGCTGCTGGAAGCCAGGGGCAAAGAGCTCTGTGCTGGGTACACGTGTGGAAGGGCTGGCTGGGTTGGGCCTGGGCCTTCATGGCTCTTGCACATCTGTCAGCACGGTGCCTCACAGCCCTGAGTCCCACTGTGCTGCCTGGGAGCACCAAGGCACCACGGCTGTGAAACAGCACTTTTGATGTTGTATGCCATGTCTGCACTATACACATTTCTGAGCTTTTTGTTGCTGCAGACCACCACCAAACTTATCCCTTGAAGCCATTATCCACTGATCCATATCCTGATGTGACCTGAAGCACAGAGGTGCACTTCTTTCACTTTGCTGGCTTCACTGCCTCTTGGCTGGCTCCCACAGAGGTGCCCAAAGTGTTTCAGATTCCTCCTGCTAATAAAGCAGAGAGTGGCTCCCCATCTCTCTGGTGGCAATGATTGTACAGCACTCTGCAAAGTACTAAATACAATCACTACTTTACAGCTAAAGGTATTTTTTGTGTATTTATTAATGTTGTTAATCAGTATTAACTTGCTATCCGCTTGAGTATCATTATAACGTTAAGGTGCGCAGCCAGTTGTCTCCCTTAGTACTTAAAATGATTAGACTGAGGCTAAGAAAATTAGAAAGTGCTGTAAATAGACCCCATGTTTGCTTCTTCCAGAACAGAAGTATCAATGGACCTGTTCATTATTTTCAGTGATAATGTGCTGCTGATACTTAAGCAAAATTATGGATTGGAATTTCAGCCTCCATTAACTTGTGTGTGTGTGTGCACAAAGTTGTTTGCATTTGCCTGATAATAACATTTGCAATATTGTCAAATAATATTATGTATTAAAAAAAAAAAAAACAACCCACTGTCTCCAAGGAATTATTAACTTCAGTGTATACTCATCTTTTTGGTTTCCAGCCCTGTTTCTCCCCCAGCAATCACATTGAATAATATATGATTTTTCATTACAAACTATCCAGTAGGGATTATAAGACATACCACATGTCTGAGTTAATATAACTGTCAGAACTTTAACCATTGCATTCCCTTTTGTGTTTTACTTCTTACTTTTTATTGCACAACATCAAATGTTATGTTACAATTGACTTGTATGGGTCTTAATCTTATCTCTTAATTATTCAGGCTTAACGAGTCAATTCTTTATTACTTTGTTGTTATATAAAACATTTATTGATAGATCAATAGGACAATGGAAATTACGTCAAAGAAGTTAGCTTCATGGGTATGAACTCTTGTCTGTCCAGGTTCGTGCAATCCAGTGTTGATTAATCTTTCATCTATATTCAATAATATATACCTATAGTTTGATATGTGTAGAAAAGTATGTTTGTAGTAACATGCATAAACTTATGTCCACAAAAACATGTATGAAAGCAAATTCATGGGTCAGGATACTGATTACTGGGAATTCTCTGCAGCTGGTTATTGCCATTCTAGTTAAGCCAGTTATTGCTGAGTTACACACTGGCTGTAAATGCGTGACTGTGACTAGATTTAAAGGAAAAATACTCAGTGAAGTTACATAATCACAAACTAGGAAAAACTTGATCTTACATTTGCTGTTTGCTATTTTGTTCTTTTCTATCCTGTGCACAGGTCATATAGGAAGAATAACTTAAAAATGTAACAAAAGACTTGAAATCTCTTAATACTTCTATGCTTCAAAGTGCTTAAATTTTACAGCTACTCTTTCTCTTTAGACAAAAGTTACAAGGCTGCTGTTTCTAAAATTTAATCGGACCTCTTCCTCTTTTGAATATCCTTCTGGTTTAGACACTGGTAACACTTCCCCTTGTTATTCACTGTCATGAGTCTGGGCTCTGCATTTCCAGCATTGCAACACAGGGCAATTTCAGCCAGAAACAGAGCCTGCTGGGTTCCCAGCAGAGCACAGGGGCTGCAGGGGATGTGCTGGGGTCCAGCGGGCCTTGGCCCTTAGTGCCTTTTTACCTTGTGATTTTTTTTTTTTTACCTCAGTTCATACCACATTCAGACACAGTGGTGCCTGGGCTCCATGTGCGCCCAGTGCAGCACATAGGTTTTTCTCAGGCTCATCACTGTCCAGCCCCATTTGCAGCCCTGAAGCTAGTGAGAAGCATCAGCACTGCAGCCAAGTAAGTTAGCAGCTCAGTGTATAACAAGGGCATCAGGACACCATGCTTTTCCTGACTGCGTCTCTCCTGAGCACAGCATGTGGTGCTCATGCTCAGAATACAAAAAGTGGCAGATAACTCCAGATGGGAGACATACAGAAGTGTCCACCTGGGAACTACATGTCTTAAGCTCTCACTGCAGAGAGATCTAGAGTGTCTAAGCATTGGTATGCAGTGCTACTTTACATTGCCTTTACATTAGCCTATAGTCACCAGAGTCTAAGGGATAATTCTGCTGATCAAACATTAAAATCTATATTGTTCTGTTATTATGAATTATTTGTAGATACTGGGTGCTGAATTAACTGTTTTATAATTGCCCAGTTGTAATTTATTTTTAATGGGAATGATTAGAGAAGTTTTCACGGCAGACTTTCTGATAAAGGCATCTGCCCTGTTTTGGACATGGTCTGTTTCCTTTGTCAGCCCAAGCAGACAGACATTAAGAAAGTTCATAGAATCATAGAATTATTAAAGTTGGAAAAGAGCTCTAAGATCATGAAGTCCAGCCATCCACCTATCACCAACATTGCCCAATAAGTCATGTTCAAAACTACTACATCTACCCTTACCTTAAACACCTCCAGGGACCGTGACACCACCATTTCTCCATGTGGCCTGTTCCAATGCCTAACCACTCTTTCTTCTTGGTTGTATTTTAAATGAGACTCAAAATGGTAGCAGCAGGCTAAATGTTGCACCTTTGCAGGTCCTTAGTTGGAAGAAGTCTCACAAGAATCAAGCCTATTTGCTCAATGGGACTACTCCAACTCCAGTTCTCATGAATATAAAAATCTGCACCTGTGACTTGCTTTGGGCAGCAGAGATGCTCAGTGCTGTTGTGGTCCATCGATACCATCTGAAAGTTTAAACCATTTCTCCTAAACCATTACAGTGTGCATCTGTCTGTTGATTTGGTGGCTGTGTATGGATGTTTCCTGAGTGCCAGGCTAGGCTGTGAAACCAACACGTGACATATCTGTATGTAGTCACAAACCTCTTAGCAGATGTAGAATTCAAAGTGAACTGTTCTAACCAAAACCTGCTCAAACTGATGGAGCAAATAAGTTAACAGAACATCTTTGTATATACAACAAAAAGTACGGAATCTAAACTCTGCTCAGTTCATTTAAAATACATAGTTTTTGTCTAAATTATGGAGAGATGCATTTTGGTCAACTGTTTTGACTAAGCCGATAAACAGTAACAAACTAGTCTGCAGAGAGAGGTCTAGAATAAAACTCATAGGAAAATGTTATTTGTTAAAACTGTTGTGTTGTTGCTAAAATGCCATCTGCCCCTTGGAACTGGGGTGCTCCTGACAGACTATTGCCATTCTTGCTGATTTTACCAGCATCAAAAAGAAAATAATTCCAGCTGCAGGTGGGGAGTTTCTGAGATCACAACCACATTTCACTGGTTTTTATCTATTTACCAAGCATCCCAGAGTTCCCAAAACTGTATTCTGGGTGGCTGATATGCCTGGCCCCACTCATGCAGTTTGGTCTTCATTGACAGGGAGATTTCAGAGAGATTAAATCTGGGAATCTTTTCAGTGAACCCAAAGGCACGGTATGTTCTTGAAATTATTTTGGGGCATTTTGCTGGTCTGAACCTACCCAAGGCCACCCTGCATGTCCAGCCCTCTGGAAGGGCTTCTCAGCAGTTCTGCATGGAAGTCTTGCTGGCTTTTGAGCTTTTGCCATCTCTTATGCAATGCTGAGACCTCTTTCAGACATTTGATATCCACTAACGTTAGTGGCTCTACCCATATTAATATTATGTATGGATCTGGCCAAGTATCTTGGAGTTTACTACTCACTGCATAACATGACAATACTGATAACATTACAATTATATATTAACTGAGAGGAGGGGTTGTAATGTGTGATAGTGCCCACAGAGTACTCAGACTAGAAGACCATTACTACAAAAACATTCTTGAACATTCAGGTTACGTCGTCATCAATGTGTCTGTATTGTTACACACACAAAATAACACATGAAGATGTTATTAGTGGATATGACAATCTTTTCTACTTTTCTCTGGGGACTAGATAATGGCTTATGGATATATTAATCCTTTTGATTTGTGCATATATTTTAACATGATGGATGTGTGGTATTCAACAGTGTGTTCTGCTTGCTGAGATTTTGTTAATAAAAAGGGAAAAATAAATTCACATAGGATATGTCCATTTTGAGAGCACATCTGCAGCCTGACCATGTTCTTTATTCTCTGGGCAATTATTGTTTTGAATGTTAGCATGCATTAAGTGACTGGTTTTTGTTGTTGTTTTTTTTAATTGTAGAGATGTGTAAACTTCCAGCAGGTACAGGGACAGATGGGAACACGCTAATTCTGAGACTCCCATCAGGAGACAACATATCTTATAGACAGAATATTGTATCATGACAGCATGCAAACTACTTGACAGATGCGTTATTCAGATGTAGTGCTACATCCCAGTGCTCCTCCCATTGCCAAAAGCTAATATACCATTTTAAAGAAGAAAACTAGGTTAAAGTTGTGCATAAAGTTTATGTCATGAAGAGATCCGTCAAACTCATCAGGATGATTCTTTTTTTCTCCAATTTACTCAGTGCTCATTGTGATTCACTTTGGACTTCTTACTATATGTGTCTAATACACAATAATGAATAATGAATTTCTCTTTTCACTGAAATACTGTGTAGCAGGAAGTAAGTAAGGAAGGGATTAGTAAAATTCTTCAAATTACCCTAACCTATCTGCCTTACAGGCTGATTTTGATAATAAGCCTGATTCCTTGTTCTTCAGCGATGGGCAGCGAAGAATTGACTTTGTTTTGGTATATGAAGATGAAACAAAAATGACTCATAAGAGGAGTAATCATAAAAAACAAAAGGTAAGTTATTTTTTTTATAAATCTGAACATCTTTTGGGTGCTAGAGCAGTGAACATAAAGGACAGTGCCCGTAACCAGAACGCCAATTGCATTGCACTGTTGTGGGAGTACTCCTGTGAGACAAGCTTATAAACCAAGCACTGTGTCCATCAGCATGTGCTGGGGGACCTCAGAGCATGCTCCTTGGAGGGAACCCTTCAGGAGGTCTGAGCAGAAAAATACTGGAATCAGGATCCCAGTTAGAGATAGACACCAAGATCTTCAGACTAGGGCAGTTTTCTTTCGCTATATCTATGGTGCTTGAATTAGGCCTCCAGTGGGCTTTGGTATTAAAATCAGGATAAGCAAGGAAGAACCAGCTGACTGAGTGCTCCAAATGACAGTTAAATACATAGCTGCTGACATTTTGTCCAGTGAAGTACCTGAGTTGTTTATGGGGAATACCTGTCACTTTGCCATCTGAGTTTCTCCAAGTACCACTCTTTCCCATGATGCTTCAGCAGTTTGACCCTCTTTAAAGACCCTTCAAAAAATCTTACTCAAGCAGATAATTGCTTGATGCTTCCTAGCAAATGTTAACGGTGACCGTAAATATTTTTTAATGTTATTTTTTAATTATTTTCACAAGTGTGTCAGAGAACTTTATTCATTATCGCATCTGAGGCCATAAAAATGTCTTCAGATGCAACAAGAGCTTTTTAAACTGCAAACTGCCTGAGAAATATGCACCCACTGAATGGTAGTTCCCTTGGAATTTGCACTCTCCCACCCACCACTGTCTTTGATTTAGCAGTTCTCCATGTTCCTTCTGGTAGAGGCAGGCAGGGACAGAAACACCAGTGAAAGCAGCTCATATACAAACAACGATTAGAGAACAGAAGAGTAGGAGTAAAAAGCCCATAGCTAAACTTGTTGATATTCCTTACACAGTGTTGTCACTGGCACTATCAGGGCAGCTGTAAGAAATGTTGTTAGTAGAGCTCAAGAGAGTCCTGCAGTGGGTGGATGTTGAATTACACATGTTCACAAGATAAGTGGTAAAAATGAATTGAAAGAGCAACAAAATTAGCAACAAAGTCTGCCCCCTTGGAAACAACTATTTTTATCAATTAGCATTTTAAATTTGTTTGTAATTACCCAGATGTATGCAAAAACGAGTGTATTTTCCAAATAGTGAACAGTGGAAAAATATTTTTAGTGCTGCATGAATGTTAGAACAGTAGACAGATGTAAGCTGTGAAAAATTAGACCTGAAGATTATGAGCAAATGCACTAGGTTCATGCAGAAAGAGGTTGCTTTCAAAGGTCTAGGGCAAGTTCTGTGGTAGGCTGCCACAGTGGTTAGGAGCTGGAGCACTTTTCTTCTGAGAAGAGGCTGAAGGAGCTGTGCTTATTCAGCTTGGAGAAGAGAGGATTTCAGGAGGATCTAACAGCAGCACACTGGTATCTGCAGAGCTATCCAGGAAAACAGAGTCAATTCTGTACAGTGGTGATAGGAGAAATAGGAGAAGGACAAAAGACATCAGCATAGACTGAAGCAAGAGAGGTACACAGTGGTTAAAGATGAGCTATGAAGATGGTGGAACAGGCTGTGCAGTCCCCTTCCTTTGAGCTTTTCAAGACCTGACCACACGCTCCTAAGCAATGTGGTCTGAGCTTAGAATCGGCCCTGCTTAGAGCAGGAGGTTGGGCTGGTGACTTCCTGAGGTCACTTCCAGCCTGAATTTCTGCGTGATCCTTTGATCCTAAGGTACAGCCAGCACATAACCAAGGCAGCTCTCTATTTTCACCATGTCTTTCAGTACTGCAACTCTTCATTTGATTGCGTTTTTATTTACGTTTTGGTGAAACCAAAGACTATTTTCAGTTACCTAACAAGTCTGCCATTGTGAGTCTGTGAGATTGCAAGGGATGGTGAAGATTGTCAGAAGATGAACGCTGAGTTGATAGCAATTGTTGCAGCTGGGATAGACATAAACAGTGAGAACCTGAAGCCAGAGGGCTACTGAGGAAGGCATGGGCAGGAATTTTGATACTGGAAACACATATTGTGTTGAAAGCAATAGAAAGCATAGAAAATTGGGATGAAGACGTGGCAATCATAGAGGATTTCCTAGAAAAATAGATACAAGTATGATGACACCAAGCTGGAGAACTAATGAAGGAATCCAAAGCTATAATGGAACAGATAAAATGTTACACAAACTCAGGTACGTGAGGACACTTAAAGGAAAGAGGAAGTAAAGAAAGGATTTTGTTTGTTAACCCTATAAAGATGGAAATGAATCACCTAGTCATGACTAAATGCTTGTAATACAGATCGGAAATACTGACTCCCTCTCACCCTCCAGCTATTCACACATAGGTGTAATTAGTTTAGAAAAGCATTTCAATTATCCATTCTTGAAGAAAACTTAAATAGGTAGAGATTTCCTAAATTCTCAGCATGAACAGGTGCAGGTCAGCTCCAAGCATGCAACTACCTCGAAAATACAGAGGTGCTTACTTTCACTTGAACCCTGTTGCTGTGCAAGTGGAGGAAGCTGTATTCCCATGAGAGAATAAACATTCTGTCCTATGGCAGTTCTGAGGAAGTTGTGGAGATGATATTACTCAAGATATATACAGGTTTCATCCATGTAGGCATAAAAGCAATTTGATAGCTTGTGTCCGCTGACAATATCATTTGCTTGCTTGTTTTCTGGGGTGAGTGTTATTGTGCTTCCCTCCTGCTCATGTGCTTCTGGAATCTGCCCTAAAGGAGGCAAAACTGAACTACTGAAATCATGTCCTCATGGAAGCTTCTAACATAATTTACAGATTCAAAGGTTAGCAGATAAGGTTCATATGTGCAACTCAGTTTGAACTCCAAATCCTTTTAAATTATTTTACAATTACTTCTGCAAGTACAACAAAAGCAAACTATCAGGAACAGATTCCAGAAACTCTGCCTAGCAAGCAACTGAGATTCCAGCCCAAAGCATGTTTTTTTAAACCTCACAATTTTATGTACTGTATTTGTCAAGATAGGTTGCCATCAGAAGAGAAATTAAATATCAACATCTCTTCCAGAATGCTCCTAAATATCACTTTTATCTGTCAGGATCCCGAAGTAACTAATTGTGAAAGTTAAAAGGTCAATGCCAGACAGACAAACTCAAAATAAATTGGTGTGGAATGTCATTCTAGTCCATCTGCTTTCCCCTAGCAGAAATAAACTGAAAAGCTGTCAGTGACTTAAGTAGGAATGTAGACAATATGGGCAAGGCTGGATAAGTTTGTCTTCTTAGGCAAACAACGAGCAGTTCCCACATCTAGATTTGTTTGGATTAGATAGCCAGAAACAAAAAGCATGAATAACTTTCAGCAAACCAATTGCACTTCTCCCTGTTGTCTGGAAAGTGTCACACCCGTGGAGACAGAACAGTGTTTGGGGTTACACAAAGAGCAGTAGCTGGGTGCTGTTTTGTGCTGTAATTTGACACAGTGAAAGATGGCAGACTGTATACACCTGTGGTGTGCCCAGCCAGCCTACCCAGGAAGTTTGATAGCAAAGGTGAAAAAGACCTTTGAACACTGATGTTGTTATGGGAATCTTTGCTCAAAAAAAAATTCAAGAAAAACATGAGGTGTCATTGTTCTATCACTGCAGTGGAAGGAAGTGCTCCCTACAATTCACAAAACAGAAAACCCTGTTAGTGGTCTATTACCAATTTCTAGACTCTCTCTTGTTAGTCTCCTCAGCTTGGCAAGACAGTGGTCAGACACTGAAAGCACCATGGTGAGAAAGCAGCTCCCAAGAGCTAACCCTTATACGTGCCTGTAATTGCTGATAAGCATTTACACTGTGCTTTCCCTTTCTTAAAATTATGTCTGATTATATATCCTGTATTGTCTCAGACTGTTGTCTTGCCATTCAATCATGAAAATCCATGTCAGTTTTACATTGGCAGCATTACCATAGTTATGTTGTTGTTACGACTTAATCTTGCGAGTAGCTGAGCAAAATACCAAATAGCAAAATGAGGTTGGAATAGTCTCCACAATCCAGCCAAATAAGACATTATATCTTTACACTCCATTCCCCAGTCAGTGCAAAACCACTGTAGTGTCCTTTGGGTAAAAGTCTAGTTTCTCCATAGATAATCACACACATAATTCAATCATTTATATAAAATAGCAAAGCCCCTAATTAGCAGAAGTTCCCAGGGGCTTTACTTCCCGCTGCTTGCATTAATGCATTATTAGAAATCTTAATATTGTCAACATTTCTCTAAGATTTTTGAGGGCAAAATTAATTTGGGGAACTCCTCGCCATAATCAATTATTAAAGCAATCTGAATGGTAAGATAAATAATAATTGGAAAAAAAAAGCATTAGATTTATACAAATGTAAATCACTCAGCATCTGTCTTTGTTTAAGAAGATGTGAAACAGGTATCTGGCCCTATGCCTTCTTTATTAGCAAAAACGAAGCAGAACTCAGGTTGAAATGTTTTCATGATTCAGTATTATTCACCTTAAAAAGAACAATGTGAATAAGGAGGATACAAAGAGGTAGAACTAAATGAATAATTTTCAGCATGGTGGAAGAGTTAATAATAGAATGACAAATAACTCCTGTGTGGTACATATTTCAGTGATCAGGCAAAAGGACTGAGAGGACATAATTATGTAGTTAGCTCAGAAGCCAAGATGACATGAACCTTTAGCTTTGAGGAAGAATGGAGAACACTATTATCCATGAAATGTTGACAAATGCAAAGAAAGATTGCTGTGAGGAAAAGCCTCATTCACATTTAATTGAGCACTCAATTCAAGAAAAAGACTTAGATTTCATGGGAAGCATACACGGTAAGGTACAGTTACATTGACACTATTTTATATATTTACATATGTGTAATAAACTATAAATATGCATTGTATATATACAATCTTACATACTTAGGAAAAAAGCATAAAGATCATTATAATGTCAGTAATAAAGAAGTGAATTTAACTGGACATGAAGAAATACTTCTGTGAAAAGTGCAGATTGAAAGATTTGGATCTCGCTGTTCCTAATCCATACAGGAAAGAACAAAAATGCAGAAAAATCTAAAGCACAAAGAAAATATCTTTTTATAAAATATAGTATTAGTAGTATTAGCCATTATGACCATTGCTACAGGTAGATGCTGCAGTTGAGAACTAACAAGATATAAATTATTAATTTCAAGAATTGCTAGAATTTTGGAAAGAATGTTTTTTCTCCTTCAAAGATTGTCAACAGTCTTTAAGCATTAAACAATAGAATGAGATTTATACGGAGATAAAACTGACCCATTCCTGTGGAACTCCTGAAGACTTTTGCCCTTTTGCTGAAGTGTCTCAGATTTGTGCCCTGGATTAGATGGGTCTTCATCCTGGTCTTGAAGACCAGTTTCCACATACCTATAAAAGTTTCAAAGACTGTCTAATTGCTTACTTATTGACTGTGGCCCTTTGCAACAGGACTGAATTTAAGCACAGATCTTAAGGCCACTACTGTGGTTGTAGAGAACCAGGCTATAGAAGCCATTGGACCATTGTGTCTTAAAGAAAATCAAAGCTGCTGTACTGGGAGCATAGAATCCCTTAAGCACAGAGCATATAAGCAACTAAAGAAAAATTGTCCAGTGGCATGAAGATATCTATTGGTGGAGTCTCCCTCTCTGGAGATGTTCAAGACCTGCCTGGATGCCTTCCTGTGCGACCTGCTGTAGGGAACCTGCTTTGGCAGGGGGGTTGGACTCGATGATCTCTGGAGGTCCCTTCCAACCCCTACAATTCTGTGATTCTGTGATCTATGGAGCAAAAGAGTAATATATAGAAGCTACTTTGAGGACTGCACTGCATACCTAGCATTGCCCAATTCAGGAATAAAGCAATGAGTCCCAATTTGTAAATGTATCACCTTCTGCTGAAGCCCTCACAGAGGCCTCACACCTCTCACATCTGTCTGCAGCTTACCCACCCTGTTACCCACACTGGTACTTTGATATGCAGTGTGTAGGCCAAGGAGAGCTGGCCACGCTCAACTTTGTAAACAAGTAGCTCACTAAGGAACTGTCTGGTTGGTGTAGATAGTCTTCAAAGTGGAATGCTATACATGAATTTTGAGATTTTTTTCTAAATCTTATGGAGTTCTATATTTTTTATCCTGGGGGTAGAGAAGCTGTATTGGTTTTTTTGAGGGAGCGGAGTTGCGTTTGTGAATAATCAAATTCATCTCAGATTTGAAATATCAGCCAGATATATTTCAGATTGTCTGTAACTGCCAGCCAAGTGCAGCTTCTGTGAGCTGAAATTAAAAGGATCTACGTATTTCAACCTTACTGAGGGAAACTTGTCATATCCTTCTGGGGACATCGAATGCTCATAAGAAAGCACCACTGATTACGCAAGTGTTACAGCTATCAGTTTCTTCCTTTAGAGCTGCTTATCTATGGACTACAATGTAGAGGGATCCTACAGTTTGAACCACTCTGTGAGCACATATCATTACTGTGGAAGAAGAGTAAGAAGAGATATAATGAGAAGGAAAGTGGTTATTGATTTTCATGGAAAATCCTTGAGAGAAAAAATATTGTTTAGAAGGCACATTAATGGGAGAAGGGAGACTGCCCTCAGTAGGTCACTTAATGCCTAAAGGCAGAGGAGGTCACAAGTTTCAGTGGTAATTGCTGTTAACAGTCAAAATTTGGGGCAAGTTTTTACCTCTGTAATGTTCTATAGACTAAGAGAGTGAATTCTCCACAATTGCATTGGAGTGCAGTATTGCTCATCAGACAAAAAAACCGTGATCTAGATTAATAGGGAAAGCTGTACCTACGACCACAGTAGATGCCAAGTGGGTTGTGGAGATAGTGACCCAACAAGTCTTCATTTTGGGATGCAATTCTGTTATCTTGTGCATACACTTTTGGAACAGATGCTTTACAACTTCAATGCCTTTTAACAGAGGAAGAGACAAGTATATGAATCAAACCTGATAAACAACGGCTTGCAACTTGAAGCAACACGATCGGTGAGTGCTCTTTCTTTTGTGTGCATTCTGTGCCTGAGAACACAAACTGCCCCTATGTGGATAAGGAACTGAATATATGAACTGACCTTTACATTTTTCTCCTCCTCTTGGCTTCCAGGTTTTGGATGAAAAAACTATTTTTGTGAAAGTGCATGCACCTTGGGAAGTGCTATGCACATATGCTGAGGTCATGCACATCAAATTGCCTCTGCAGCCCAACGACCTGAAAACTCGGGAGTCAGCTTTCAACTGGTTTACTAGACTCTTCAGCGTGGATGAAAATATTATCAAACCTGAGCAAGAGTTTTTCACTGCTCCTTTTAAAAGGGAACATTTATCCAACTTTTATATTCAAGACAAAGACGCATTTTTCAATCCAGCAACAAGAAGCCGAATCGTAAGTCCGTGGAGTATTTATAGCCTTTAGTCTTAAAAGGCAAAAAACATTTTAATCAAAACAGTGTAATCGCCCTCAAGAAAGCATCCTGAAAAACTGGAAAATATTTGGGATGCAACAGTTCTGTGTCACTTATGAAAGAAACTGGGGAATCTCAAAGGACAACATGCAGAAATCTGTCTCATTTCTGTTCCACTAGAATTTAAGAGGGGTTGAATGGTTCCTATGCCCTGTGTGATTAAATGTCTGCATTGCTTACCCTTTCATAATCTGTATGTTGAAACACGTGCAGCCACTTACGATTACTTTCAGGTTGCAAGAGACACAAAATATTTTGTAAATTTCAGGTTCATTTTATCCTATCCCGTGTGAAATACGCGACCAAACAGAATGTAAAGAAGTTTGGCATTAACAAGTTACTGGACACTGGAATCTACAAAGCAGCATTTCCCCTTCATGACGTAAGTCCAGAACTTGCAGTAACAGTGTATTTAGAAATAAAAGTCTGCAGATCAAGAGTGTGCTTTTGATAGTAGAAGATACAAGCCTTACTCACTGGTGTTTTTATCCACATGGTAGAATATGACAGAGTCCAGCTTAAGAGGATTATCTCCAAAAGGCTGTTTGTTAAAAATGTAGCTCCATGACTGAAACATGATATATTTTATGTAGGGTATGTTAATCTTGTATTCTCTGGGAGATACAGGTCAGTAAAGTGCCTGGCTAACAGAGGAACCTGGGAACACGAGAGTGATGGTTCCCACCTAACGCACTCTATCATCATTTCTAAATAAGTTTTCACATTTTTGTACTACTTCATTTTCCAGTATAAAAATCCATACCAAATGTCAACATTTTAATCAAGATGTAGAACACAAATCTTATCTGTGAGCAAAGACAAATATATGATTGTATCTACACCCACACACCTCCTCCCCCATCAGAACCACTCTTCTGTGGCTGAGGTGTATTCTGCTGAGAAGAAAATGAGAAAATGGGAGGTCAGGAATGGTAACTACGTGAGATGTTTGTACTCTGCTGAAAATATTCATGAGGTCTCTGAGGATTTAAAGAAAATTTTTAAGTCATAATCAAGACAAATCACGTTTCTTGGAAGTAACTCAAAGCTTTACAGGATAGAATTAATATCATTCGTGAGTATCTATTTTTAAGGTTGTCTTTTAAAGATTTAAAACCTGCCTTGCAGTCTAATTCTGTCATGGCATGGGGAATTTGGGCTCAGTATGCCTAATAATTAATGACTGTCTTTTTATACAATCAAAATTATATATCAGAGCTACTCCGAAAATCAGAAGTCGCCTATTGATTTCTACAAAAGTGATTTTTCTTGTTGTATTACAGATATAGAACGGAAAATTCCATCAAATAAAACAGGTTTTACTGAAATAGGTTTTCAAATAACTTGGTAAAAAACATAAGGATTACCTCCAAGTCAACTGTCTTTTAAATATAAATACAAAACAGAGACTAAACTTCCTGGATTCATCCCTTGAACTTTCTGATCTTCATTCCAGAACAATATTGCTTTAGAATAAAGCATGTTACCATGTGAAAGCTACTTAAAATCCATATTAAAGCAGTCCTGTTCTAAAATTATAATAGATCCTTTTTTGATTTGTTTTACGAAGTGCCAATAACGGGCTGAGAATTTAAGTTCATGGGGAGGGTCTGTTGCTTTCAGTTCACATGTGTAAAGTGCTTGCTTTAGTATTCAGAGTCTTTCTGACAACCTTCCAGCATGAATCCTGATGCAATCTCAGAGCTACTTCCCAGGTGTTTCCCTGGATTGCAGTGCAAAAAGGCTATTCCAGTGTCTGGGATCATGCCGCAAGGTCTGTGGATATGAGAGTTGACCCATGCATTAATGGTTACATTAATTATCTTCATCCCACGCTTTCTTTTTTGCAGTCTAGTTTTGGGCACCTGTCAACTGATCCTGACTGCCCAAGTGAACGTTATCTTCTCTACAGAGAATGGGCTCACCCTAAAAACATTTTGAAACTGCAACCCCTGGATTTCATCAGGTTGGTGGATGTGAATGAGCAGCATGGAGCTGTGTCAGGGGAGGATCAGGCTGGGTGTAGGAGAAGATTCTTTATCAGAAGGGTGATCAGGCACTGGAACAGGCTCCCTGGAACGGCGGTCACGGCCCTAAGCTGCCAGACTTCAAGAAGCACTTGGACAGCGGTCTCAGACATGGGGTTTGGATTTTGGGTCCTGTCAGAAGCTGGGAGTTGAACTCAAGGATCCCTATTGGTCCTTTCCAACTCAGGACATTTATTCAGTGATTCTGTAGCGCGACTATGGCTGGACTAATGCTGAAGTAACTAGGAATTTATGTAAATAGGAATTTATAAAACATGTCTGGGTTTTGAGATGTCAAGACGCAGGCAGGTACATATACCTCTATCAGCTTATGCATGGGGGCACACTGATGAATCAATTCCTGACAAACATCCACTTAAAATTTTTCTTTGTTAGGTATAATCTGTCTTTTTTCATTTTCTTTCCCTTCCAGTTCTCATATGCAAGCATAAAAGAGGTGACAGAAATACATAGAAATACCTAACCATAATACTTCTGCAACCCCAGAGTTTAAACTAGAGGAATCTGACAATAAAAGCTGTCATATTTGAAACAGAAATTTGAATTTACTTGCATTTAATTAAATAAAAAAATACATTTCTCTCTGCAGGAAATACTACGGAGAGAAAATTGGAATCTATTTTGCATGGCTGGGCTTTTATACTAATATGCTGATCGTGGCTGCAGTTGTAGGAGTTGGCTGCTTTCTGTATGGATTCTTCATGAAGGATAACTGCACATGGAGGTATCTAATCGGGTCTATTTTAATATTACATGCATTTTTTATCAGTCCTCTACTGAACACAGTTTGCAAGACATAGCATTGTAGGAGGCAAAATGAAGGAGCGCGATTTATGAATTTGAAAGAAACAGTAGAAAATATAAGATAGATAAGTAATAGATGTTCCTGTGCCATTAGAGCACTAGACATGTGAGTCTGTTACCGCCGTATTTTCTTCATACATTGCACTAAGTCACCACACGTTGCGTAGAAATAAAAAGAAAAATAATCAGGAGTCAGTATAAATTTCTGTAACATCATTTTCAGAGTGTTAATCTTTAAAGGATGTATCCAAAGGCCCTGATAAAAGCCTGAACTTGCTTTCTTCCATTTTGAGAGAAGAAAACAGGAAGAGCAAGAGCACATGGGGCTTCAGCTGCCCAGGATACACTGGGAAGAGAAGCATAGCGATAACACATATTGTCTCATCAGAACATGGTGAGATTGAACCATGACACAAGGACCAAGGAAAGAACACCTGGGTGCCAAATCACTTACAAGACATCATACTGTACAGCCCCAGTCAGGGAGGGAGTTTATCCTTATAAATCATGCTGAAAGGCTCTTCCAGAACTCCACTCCAGTCGCCACTTTATACTCATTTAGTCATATTATCATTTAGTTAAATTATAATAAGCTTCTACCATATCAGACTAAAGAAGCCAGACTCTTGCCACCCCTTAGAACACCAGTCTCCAATCTGAGCCTCTTTGGAAGAACACAGGGACCAGTTAGCCATTTCGGTTCTGCTCCTTGCTCTGGCAGGCAGCATTCCTACTCCTCCCCTTGACCTTGCCATGATAGCCTTCCTGAGTGTGCAAGTGTGTATTTGTGTATTTCCTACTGATGGACCTGAGCTCTTTGAAGAGATTTTATTTTTACTGTGACTAGTTTTGAGAAATGCTGTTACACATAGAGGATGGAAAAAGTATTTTCTGTCTAGGTCATCCAGTTTAGAGATGAGGGCTAAAAAATGGCAATGGGGATGTTTTGAGGGAGGGGGGGAGATTCTCAAAAGAAGGCCACTGGTGAATTATTTCTCATATCCCTGACATAATTGCACTGTCTTTGTGCACAGAAGGACTAAAGAATTTAGTGTTGGTGAGTGACTGACTAGTTTTGTTTTTAGCCAAGAAGTATGTGATCCCAACATAGGAGGTAATATCATAATGTGCCCTCAGTGTGATAAAGTATGTACCTACTGGAACCTCACCATCACTTGTGAATCATCCAAGGTAATTGCATTTACAGCTTGTAGACATGCTATTAACCCTTAGTTGCACTTTCCCTAGTACTGCGTATAAAACAATGTTGTTCTCCACTAATGTCCTGCATAATTACTGGAGCTGTGCAAATAGTTGTGCCTTTTGATACAGCAACTGAGCTATGAGAAGTTAACAATTTAAAAATGTTCCATTCTGATCTAAAATGAAAAAAAAAAAGACTTTTTAGTTTTACATAGCCCCCAATGTCTAAAAGATTTTTTGATTGAAAATGGAACATTGTGGTTTCATTTTGGGATACTCCTTTCCTTTTTTGGTAAACAAAGCAAAACAAAACAAACATTCAATTACTAAAGACTTGATTGAGTAACTCTGAGTCAATTTTGCCTAGGAAAAGTTAAGAGCGAGTTTTGGCATTTCTAAATACTCTCCCCTGTCTCCCCAAAGAAATTAGCTGAACCTGTGTCTTGAATTTGACAAGAGCTGTCAGGAAGTTATGGGTACATGAGGAGGCCAATATTAGCCATGACAGGTGCTCTGAATAGTGTCCTGTTAAGCATGGCATGGCATGGCCACACTCCTGCACTCAGTGCACATCCAGAAGAATCTATCTTTCTTTCTCCATTAACTTTTGCCACTAGGCTAGGGTTAGACTTTTGTCATTCCTTTCCATAGATTCAGCCACTCCAAAGTTACAGGTTTTTAGCTGTTCATTAAAAGTGTTTTGCCCTACTTTAATGGATATTTTTGCTTCAGTGCACTTAACAGGCAAAAGAAAGAAGACAGGAAAAAGAATATTATGAAAAGAAAAGGCAAATACCACAGGGGTATCTCATCAGAATGCATGTTACTAACTACCTTGATTTGTTGTCATCTTACTTATGAGAAGCAGAGATGTTCATTGCTTTTTTGTGACTGTACTAAAAATAAGCACTGCTTTTCCTCTTCCAGTGCAACAGATGGAAGTTTAACAGCACACCACACTATTATCCTCTTGCTGCATATTTCATTTACACTTTTAATGCCAAGCTTTGCAGTTAATTTCCTTAGTTTACCAGAGGATGTTGTACATTGACAGAAGTTGAGAAAACTCTAGCAGTGAAGATTGTTTATTAAACTACGCAAAAGCTAGAAATCAGCCTGTCCAGTGAGCAGCTTCAGTTCTGTTTCAGTGCAGAAGAAATTACTGTTTGATTGTGTTTCAAGGCCTTTTTTCTGTTCCTTTTTTTCCAGAAACTCTGTATATTTGATAGCTTTGGAACACTGGTGTTTGCAGTGTTTATGGGAATTTGGGGTAAGTCAATTTCTATGGCTGTGGTTTGTCGTGTGATTTTGGCCAAGCATACAGCACTGGCCAAAAAAAGTGGATAAATTTACAACTGCTTCATTTTCTAGCACTCGGCAATTCACCACTAGGTAGTTCAGTAAAAGATACATAAATTCATGATAGATCTTTTTAGCAGCATAGACTCATAGAGTAGTTTGGATTGGAAAGGACCTTAAAGATCATCTAGTTCCAATCCTCTTGCCATGGGCAAGGACATGTTCCACTAGATCAGGTTGTCCAAAGCCCCATCCAACCTGGCAGATACTACAGTTGACAGATGTCTGTTCCTCCGTTTTTCCCCTTACTGCACTGTTAAGGATAGATGGGCAGGTAGGTAAAAAGAGCTTATTGTGTAAGAGAACGAAAAGTTGTAGAACTTAAATGTTGGTCTTCTGTACCTGTGTTTGTTTTAACTTGGAGAAAAGTCTGAAAGAAGTGAGTAGAGCTGCCTTTGTTCTTCCAGCAGGAGCCACATGCTTAATTCCATCCAGCAAAAGAGCTGTTTTTTTTCCCCAAAATCCTTGCAGCTGCCTGTGCCTATTAACAACCATGTGACTGTGGAAAGAAATTGAAAAATAGCCATTTATTGTATTTCCCAGTCTTTTTTTCCTCCTGTCTTCATTTAAGAAAGAGTTTTTTGTAAAAATGTAGTAGTTACAAGCAGTAGAGATATTTTTTATCAGAGAAAATATATCTGAAACCAGGATTATTTCTTGTGGGTGAAACCACTTAGCTACAATGGATTAGGCATGGTTTATTTTCACAGAAACGGTTTTATTTGTTCATATTAGCAACTCTCTTAACTGCCTTTTATTGCACTGCCTTATCCAGAAATTGTCAAAATAATTTACAATTGAGGTATAAAGGGTACTGCAGAGAAAATAACTCATTTGACACTTACAGTTCATATGTAGGCTGACAAGAATGCATAAATTGTTTTCTTTGTAAAACACACTGTATACTTATTTTCCTAATAAGACTAAAGTGCTTTAGAATAACTACTTCTTTAAAGAATTTTAAAATGAACAGTCATTTCAAAAAGAGTATTTCCTTCAAAACACTTGCTAAATTCAAAATGCCAGCAGGAAATAAAAATAAAAGAATTAGAAGTTTGATACTAATGTAATCTTCCACCATTTGAATAGCTAATTTAGTAATTTGCTTTTTAATTAAAAATTCTGCTTCCTGTTTTGAGGAAGGTTCCAAGCGTAATAATTACAAAGTTAAGCTGCATGGTTGTAATGATGGCCACAAGATCTATTAGTCTTCTTATTGTAAGTCCACTACAGAAAGAGGTGAATTGTATTACAGCAATTTGGACAAAATTGTACTGAATCCAAATGACCCAGGGTCCTGGTACAATTCCAGCTGTAATTTCTGTCTTGCCCTGGTACTTTGGTAGACCTCCTGATCCAAAATAATCAAAAGACTATTCGATTTTTACATACCTTATCATATCATCATCATCAATACACTTTTTAATGGATCTTTTATTTTTTTTAACTATTCCATTCAAAGATCTCAAAGCACCATAAAACATCCAGGAAGTTGGCCTCAAGAATTAACCCCCTGCACATTAGTGCTCTGGATGAGGGCTTTTGCCACTTCTCCCCTGGTGGCATGAGCAGGTTGGCAAAGCTCCTGAGAAAGGAGCAGCTTCCACTTCTCTTGCTGCCATCGCTGGAGACTCTCTGAGCAAGATCAGCAAACACATTCTCCAAAATGCTGGTATAAAATAAATAGGGGGATGGAAGGAGGGGGGGAAGGTAAAATATTGAAGCAGCTCCTTCCCAGTTCAGAAAGAGCAACTCGGCTGCTGGATTACTTACTAGTAAAAGTTTTATTTGTCCTGGGGCTGTGAAAGCTGCCCTGTGCTATGAGCCCTGCTTTTGCTGTTCGCATAGAGGGCAGCACAGACATGGCCCCTGCACTCCTGGCCTCCCCAGAGCAGCTGGATTTGCAGCTGGAGCTAATCAGGCTTGCCTACAGTTTCCCTTATTTGGGCTGGGGCCGCAGCAAGCAGTTAGAGGCTTGTGGAAGGCTGATCTCTCTGCTCTGCAGGCAGAGGCAGATGTGATTCCCTGGCCCACTGCTTGGAGTGGCCTTAGTGCTTGTAAGCACGAGGTAGCAGAGAAATCCCTCTGAAAGAGGCCCTTGAGCAATCAGAGAGGAGGATTTCTAGGGGTTCTGCCTGCATGCAGATGACAAGGTCATCTCGCAGCCCAGCCCATGTAGTTTATTCATTTATAAATGCTTCAGTATGAAGTTTATTGACCACACCTGAATTTGGAAATAACCTTTAATGCTTGGACTTATAACTGCATGCCGTCAGTTCTTCATCATTCAGGATGAGGTGCCAGACTAATTAAAAAAAAAAAAAAAAAAAAAAAAACTTTTGGGGGGTTAATTACTCCCAGACAATGGGAGTTACAAGAGAAGCACAGTGAAGGCACACACTCACTCCTCCTGGAGGCAGTGCTGCACAGCCACTCATTGAATCTGAGGACACATGGCCACCAACAATACAGCATCCCCTGCACTCACACCCATGTCCTGAGCTCCTGCAGCCTTCTCAGCTGAGTCTGTCATTGCCTGTGCTGTCAGACATACCTGCATCACACCTCAGGTCAAGATCGTGAGCTTGGTTGGACTGGTGTCTTTCAAACACCATGTAGGCATCTATGTGCCGGCTTCCCTTAATGTTCCCAGCCGCAGGAACGTAGTCCAGGGAAACTGCTGACTCAGCCCAGAGGGTCTCAAAGCTCCTTGCCATGCAAAAAGATCTGCAGCCGCTTCAGATTTGTGCCAGCGGAGGAGGAAAGGAAGCTGTGGTTAAGCAGTTTTGCCTGAGCTAGCATCATCAGTTCACATAGTCTGCAAACTGATCATTTGTCCACACAAAAACTGCAGATTGAACGAACACAAGCTTTTCCCTGTGGCAGTTTTTTGCTTACTGAGGTTTTCTTTGTGATAAATCCTGTACTCTCCAACATTTTGTCTTCATCTATCTATACAACTTGCTGTCTTATGTATCCCATGGTAAACTTTTTCAAAAGCAGTCCATAGTATGAAATCCAAAGTGATTATATTCCAGCCTTGGGCAGAAAACAGATAAATGTATGTGTATTCTTTAGGATGAGCTTATGACACCACTTACCCCAGGTTTCTCTTACTAAAGTACCTAAATGTCCAAAGCTGTAATTCCATAAAGAAGTATATCAGTTATTTTCTTCCTCATGGGCACTTGACACCATCATACTAGCTATTAAGGGTTTTGCTCCATGCCTGTGGAAAGTTGTATGGAAATATGAGCCATGTGGTATATATGAGCCCAGCACTTCAGCGTCCAACTGTTGCTTCTTCCGTTTGTCTTCTGGACAGTTACATTGTTTTTGGAGTTTTGGAAGAGAAGGCAGGCTGAGCTGGAGTATGAATGGGACACAGTGGAGTACTTAGAGCAAGAAGAACAAATTCGCCCAGAATATGAAGCTCAGTGCACTCATGTAGTAGTGAATGAAATCACACAGGTAAGGACTATTTTGGTAACTGGTCAGAGCTACTGCAATAGACATGTTATGGGAGCACTGTGAAAATGATGGATCTGGAATGGAGCAGAATAAATTGGCAGTGCTTCAAGGAGAGCTGATAAGCTGGCCTGAATAGTGAGTTTATAAATTCCAGATGTGTAGGAGGGAAGTTCTACTAACCATAGGCATCTCTTAGTTGCATGTTGGAGGAGCTATGAAATTCCTGTGTCATTAATGAACAGAAATAGACATTGTACCTAGCTTAGGAGAGAAACTAAGTCTGCCTTATTAAATCCCCCAATAAACAATCCTGTGCTGCTGCCAGAGGCCAAGATCACAGAGCATTTGCTATCTTTGCCTAAAAATATGTCAGGAAAAAAAGAAAAAAAAAGAAAAGGTGAAACAGAGGGAAGGATGTTGCATTATGTATAATGGCAAGGCATTTTTTCTATCCTGTTTGAAATGTATAAATAGGTATTGTTGCCAAGTGAATGTAGATGCAGTTACGATTAATAACAGCAAACTCACAGGGACAAGGATAATCCTCATTTTAATGAAATAGGATTCATATTTATGAGGATCTTAGTTTAGATTTCTACTCATTATATATTTTGAGTAGCTTCTGCTTTTGCAGATCACTTTAGCTCATCTTCAGTTTTTATTATTCTCTGTCAATATATTGCTCTAGCATTTATCGGATTATTTGCATTGCTTTCACATTGCATCCACATTATACTAGAGCTTATTAGAGGACACTTGAAATGATTCCAAATTAACTGGTTTGAAAGGCAGTGATCTTGGATACTATGATCAGCCAAGAACGATGGGTCCATTCAGAAAGACTATGCACCCTATTGTAGCTAAAGTCAATAAGAGCTGAGGACATGCAGCCTCTGTGGAAGTCATTTTTGTCTTAGAACAGGCAGTAAAAAGAGGCAACTGTAATCAGGTAAGTCTTCTGAAATCATGAATAAATGTGAGTTTCCAGGATAAAAAAGCAAGACATTTGGTGTCCTGTCACAAAGGGCTAACTGATGCGTACAAAAACGTATGAAGAAAAGATTGGATGTATCTTTGATCTGTTTCTGAATCTTTTGCAGCAAGAAGAACATGTGCCATACACTGCCTGTGGGAAGTGCGTGCGTATAACTTTATGTACAAGTGCAGTCTTCTTCTGGGTAAAGTTCTCCTTTTATTCTTTCACCTCATCAATTTACTTCTTCACTAAGTGTCTAAAGATAGATTTTCCTAACCTGATCAAAAGATATCAAGAGAAATAAGTTCAGTTAAATTTCCATCCGATGCGTAAAACAAGGCCGTGAAGTATGGATCCACATGGACAAGGTCACTGTAGCCAGCAGATAACTCATTAGCATGCAGTCAGGAGAAAATATCCATTGAACATCCCACAGCTGTAGCTTTGTGAATGTCATTCACTGTTTTTTCCCTCATTATTTAAAGATAAATGTCTTCGCTTTTGTGAAGAGAGTAGGGAAGAGAGTTGTGGGGCTTTTTTTATGTGTTGTCCTCCCTGCCAGTGTCTGCCCTACTCATTCCAGCTGTTTGGTTCAATATAATATCTCACAGCTCTGGACTTCTTTCAGGTTTTTTGTTTCACTTAGAAGAGCAAAGCTGAGCACTCTTTGATCTTCTAAAGCTGCCGCTTTAATTAAAACTTAACCTTGAAAGAAATCCAGCCACCCATGAAACTGTATCACATGGTAAGCGTGCCTAGAGAGGTTGCCTTGAAAAGCTCGGTGTTTCAGCCTGCTGTATGTTCTCCTCACACGTAGCATGAGCAGCAGCTCCAAAAGAACTCAAGAACTCATCCTAGATAATAGGAGACAAGACAACACTGAGACAGGACAGTGGCTGGCAGTCCAGAAGCACCTCTTAACAGCTGAAACACAACAAAAAGAAGACTGGCTTGCTGCTGGATTTAAGTAGGCAGGCATCAGGTTGAAGGATTCAGGTAGAAATCAAGGAGATTTGATCTAGTTTTGCCATTGTGTTACTGTACTCTCAAATTCTGTGCTAGGAGTGTGGAGGGAGAAGAATTTATGACATTTTGCCGAGATAGTAAACAAAAAATGCACAGCTCTGAGGGTCTGAGTCTGAATAATAGCTAGAGAACTAGCAAGAAAGCAGAAAGAGAAGAGATGGAAAGTAATGTGAGGTGCCTGGAGCATGAGTACAGCTCCTGCAGATCACATGACATGGCTTAAAATGTGTCTGTAATACCATCATGTGAAAGAGAAGTGACAGCCCTCTCCAGGGTCAGCATGGACCTGCTAGCATATTTGCCACCCCGCTAGTTACCCAGTGTCCTCCTGGAACCATCACAAGCCTTCAGGCGTGACATTTGATTACACATCTCATTATGTTATCTCACATGGCAACAAGGCTTGTTATTAGTCATAAAACAGACCATTTCTTTTTGTTCCTGCAGATTCACTGTGCTACATGAAAAATGCTTCTTTAATGGACTCTAGATTTATTGCCTTCTATCCCATCTGCGCATCCTCTTGTACTCATGGGATGGAATAAAAGGCACACAACCAGTTTCTTTTTGCCTATTGTAAAATGAATTTCAAACTTTCTTCCCAAATCCAGTAGTTCAACATTAATATATTTCCTACATTCTCCTGGCAGATTCTTTTGATTATTGCTTCAGTTATTGGAATCATTGTCTACAGACTCTCTGTTTTCCTGGTGTTTTCTGCCACATTGCCACGGCACATTAATGGCACACAAGCAATCCGCAAGTACCTGACTCCACAGACAGCCACCTCAGTAACAGCTTCAATCATCAGCTTTATCATCATTATGGTTCTGAACATCGTTTATGAAAAAGTAGCGATCCTCATTACCGACTTTGGTATGTCTTCACTGTGCCTCAGATTGAAACTTTGGCTACAACAACAAGCAAAAATAGCATTTGTATTTATAATCAGAACTCCAGTAAATGAATATCTATACCATGCTTTTCAGAATTTTCCCACCGAATCATATGATACCATCTAGAATTTTTCAAATACAGATTTTCTGACTATCAGAGGAATGTGATATTCAGCTCTTTGCCTGGAAACTCCTTGTGTAGCCAGCATCAAAGATGAATTGTTTACAATTTTATGCTTGTAAAATAGGCAAAGCAAAGAAAATTACTATAATAACCAAGCTTTATGAAAACAGATCAGTAATGCATAACACATTCAATTACATTAGCTTTTGTTTATGGGGAGAATAGCTATTTTCTTGTAAATAAATGAAATAGGGTCACTGTTCCAAAGCTAGATGCCATTCCCTTGTTATTAAATAGATAAACAGTCACAAATATTATTATTCTTTATATTCAGACCATCAGCTCTAAAGTAGCTATTTACTTTAGATGTGTGAAGTAGTGTTGTGTTTTAATATAGTTTCATTTAATACTGTTTCACCAGTTGAAAGCATTACATTTGCATCTTTCCTGAGTGTGCTAGATTTGGGAGATTTTTTTTCCAAGTTATTAGATTTTTGCTTGTTCTTTATTGTCAGAAGACAAATTCTTTCCTTTTTACTACCCATACAGATTTAGAATTAGCATAGCAGCTACCATATACATAGGGATTATGTACAATCTAATTTATAATGCTCTCAGTCACATTAAGGAGCACAAGTAATATGCATACTTTTCCAGCTGAGGCTCCAAAGCAGCTTTCAGGTACTTGCTGGTTGGCCTTTTCCTTACTTTTTTTTCTATAATTGCAGAGCTTCCAAGGACACAAACCGAATACGAAAACAGTTTGACCACAAAGATGTTCTTGTTCCAGTTTGTCAACTACTATTCTTCATGCTTCTACATAGCTTTCTTTAAGGGTAAATTTGTAGGTTACCCTGGAAATCCAGTTTATTGGCTAGGAAAGTATCGCAATGAAGAGGTAAGAATATATCATAGTACTTGCTTTCAAAATGCAAGAGCCATTAGTCCAGATATTCTGCTGCATTTGGGATTGTACAACATGGTGGTATATAGTTGGGGTTTGGAATGTGACTGCCTCCAAAGCTGCTTGCCTCCTCGTTAATCCATTGCACAAACGAATATGACACAAGACTAGCTGAGCTTAGAAATGTTTTTTATGTACCCAGAAAAGCTCACTTTCCCATGGTCCAACACGCAGGAAGGGGAGTAGACATAGGAACATTCTGCTCTGCTTTGCGCTGGTGCGTCCTCAACTTAAGCACTGTATGCAGTTTGCATTACCACAGTAATGTTATAGAGAGTCCAGAGGAGGACTGCGAAGATGGTGAAGGTTCTAGAAGGCAAGGGGTATGAGGAACAGCTGAGGTCCCTGGGTTTGCTCAGCCCAGAGCAGAGGAGCTGAGGGGGGCCTGATGGCGGCTGCAGCTCCTCAGAGGGGCAGCGCTGAGCTCTGCTCTGTGTGACAGCGACAGCGCCCGAGGGAACGGCATGGAGCTGTGCCAGGGGAGGGCAGCTGGGGTTGGGGACAGGGTCTGCATCAGAGGGTGGTGAGCATGGAACGGGCTGCCCAGGGCGGTGGGAATGACACTGAGCTGCTGGAGTTCAAGGAGTGTTTGGACAATGGTCTCATAGATAGGGTTTGAATTTTAGGCAGTCCTGTGTGGAGCCAGGAGTTGGACTCAAGGATCCTTCCGGGTCCCTTCCAACTAAGGATATTCAGTGGTTCTATGAACATGAGTAGATGCCTTCCTCTTCTGCTGGGTGATCCTCACCTGATGACAGTATAGTCATCAGGTGCATGATTGCAGACTGCAAGACTTCACCTGGTGTTTTGTGCTTTCAGTAGTGTCCTGTAAACCTATCATATGTGACTATATTTGACCTGGAGTTGACTTTTGCATAAATTAGTATAAATGTTTGCCTAAATAGTCTTCTGTAGCTTAAAGAAGTGCTGTTATAATAAATCAGAAATTCATTCTTTTAAATGCTTCATTCCTGCTTGAAAGTTTTCTCAACTTCAAAAATCTTTCATGTCTCTCCCAACCTGTAGTGTGATCCAGGTGGATGTCTCCTTGAACTCACAACTCAGCTTGCCATCATAGTAGGAGGTAAAGCAATATGGAATAACATTCAAGAAGTGCTTCTTCCGTAAGTTCAGACTACTAAGTAACTTGCCCTTTTGCATTTGAAAGATGCTGTTTTGCTTGATTCGTTCAGGAGTTCGGTCACTAAATTTGATTGGAGCAAATCGCATTCTAAAAGAATATGGCTAGTCTTTTGGGACTTTTGGGGACTTTTTAGATAGTTTGGTTAGTTTTGCTTTGGTAGTTTTGAGCTTCTGTCTCTGTCATTTTGACCGATATTAGTTCTAATCAGAAGTGCTTTTCTCCTCTGCAGATTAGACTTAATGTGCATCGTGTTTGATACTTAAAATTGAGGCAGCAGAAGCTCTGAAAATACTGAACTAAATACTATTGCTTGATGTTGAATTCAGTGATTTGTTGCTATACATGTAAAAATTATGAATAATTTATTAATTTAACTCATTTCGTTTTATAGTTATATGTGACCTTCAGAGTCCCTAAAAATGCCTTTTTTAGCATGGTAGATCTCTGGAAGGTCATATTTTAATGTAAACAATAAACGAAGTGCTAATAGTGAATATTCTCCAAGTAATTTAGATGAAGTTACTATCCAGGACTCTGTTCCAGCTCTCAGAACTTGTTCTTTATTTTAAACTGATTGATAACTGCTTACACTACTTGGAGTAGGAAACTCCGAGTTTGCTTATGCCCTCCTGAATGCCATAAACATCAGTCCACAACATATTCCATTTGGCTGTGGTTCTTCCAAGCCCACAAATTGTGCAGCAAAGCAGTTTCAAAGCATGTCACAAATACTGTGTAGCTAGTGTGCTCTGCTGGGTTACTGGTTCTCCAGACCCAAATGCTGCCAGTTGCAGGATGGCACTGTAGACCCATCCCTCTTTTCAGCATCTTTTAGCTGGTTAAAGTGTCCCTAGAGTGAGCATGCCTGCAGATGTCAGTTACAGCCATAAACAATTGATTCCTACCATTTGTATGTAGGTAACACATTGACCTAACCAGAATTTTGAATTCACTTTCATAGATGACAAGTAACTTTTAGGTCCTGAAATGCTGAGTATCATTTCTGGATGTGATTTTTAATTGACCTCTCATTCTTCATTTCTGCAAGTAAAAGAGAAGTGTTTTATTTTCTTTCTCTGTTGATTGATATTCTTCCACCTTCCTTTTTTGAATATAGGCCTTTGACCACTGAAAATGTCTACAACTGATTCATCAGTTTACTTAAATTTGTGTGCAACTCTTTTAGACGCAAATTACAGCTGCACCTCAATCCTTGTAGCAGCTAATCCAGGCACAAGAAAGTGATCAGGAGTAGTTGGCATGGATTCACTCAGGGGAAAGTCTTACTTGACCAGCTACTCTATGATGGAATGACTGGCTTGGTAGATGAGGGGAGAGCTATACTGTCTGTCTTGGTTTCAGTAAGGTCATTGACAGTGCTCCCCAGATGACCTCTACAAACTGTTAATGGGCTGGATGAGTAGACAGTAAGGTGGATCAGCTGTGTTCAGAGAGTAGTGTTCAGCTGAAGCACAAAGTGTAGTTAGAGGCCAGTAGTTAGCGGTGTACCTTAAGGATCAATACTAGATCCAATCCTATTTAACATCTTCATTAATGATCTGGATGAAGAGGGAGAGTGCACCCTCAGAAAATCTGCAGAAAATTGGGAGAAATGGCAGATATACCAGAGGGTTGTGCTGCCATCCAGAGAGATTTTCTCAGGCTGGAGAAATAGGCTGACAGGAACCTCGTAAAGTTCAGTGAGGGAAAACGCAAAGCCTTCCATATGGGGAGGAACAACCATAGGCACCAGGACATTTTAGGAGATCATCTTTTCAGAAAAGGACCAGGAAGTCCTGGTGGATACCAAGTAGAACATGAGCAAGGAGCGTGCCCTTGCAGCTAAGAAGGCTAATGGTATTTTTCACTGCATTAAATGAACTATTGCCAGCAGGTCAAGAGAGATGATCCTTCCACTCTAACATGTATGCTGCGTCAACAGTGCTGAGTTCCCTAGTGCAAAACTGCTGGAGAGAGCCTAGCAAAAGGCTACCAAAATTATTAAAAGACTGAAGCATCTCTCCTGTGAGAAGAGACTAAAAGATCTAGGACTATTCATTAAAGATCAGGAGAGATTTTACCAATGTCCATAATTACCTGAAGGATTGCAGAGATTTTGGAGTCACACTCTTGTCAGTGATGCCCAGTGCCAGGACAAGAGATTCCCTCTAAACACCAGGAAGCACTTCTGTGTTGTGCAGATGATAGAACATTTGGCACAGACTTTATAAAGTGGTTGTAGAGTTCCTTCTTAGAGATCTTCAGAAACTGCCTGGACATGGTCTCAGGTAACCTATTCTGATTCTGCCCAGAGATCCCTGCCAACCTTAACCATTCTGTGATTCTGTGATCAGAAGGGATTAATCTGTCTGTCCAGAGGCCTACTTTTGTCTTAATTTTCTGTTATCTTGAAATGTCATTGACCTGTACAATATAAGTGTAAAGCACTGCAATTCTGATAGATTTCCTTTTTACAATCCTGTTTGTTGTTCTAAATAACTGCATTCAGGATAAGAGAAAACTATACTCATGTTTGAAGGAAGTTTTCAGTAGTTTGGGGATAACTAAAACCCACTGTGTTATAACAGCAAGAGACTGTTTGTTTTGGGTACGTTTTGTTTGTTTACTTGCATTTACTGAACTTTGTAGGCTATTTTACCAATTGTAGTGGTCTTTTTCTCTCTGACTGACAGTTGGGTTAAGAATCTAATTGGAAGATACTGTGCAGATGCTAGATCAGAAAAGATTGTTCCACGCTGGGAACAGGACTATCATCTGCAGCCCATTGGAAAACTTGGATTGTTTTATGAGTATCTTGAGATGGGTAAGTAGCCATTTAGTTCCAATTTCTTGTCTGTGCTGGATACTGTGTGGGTGTGCTCTAAGGAAAATTTTCATACAAGTAATATTTAGTATGTTTAGAAACAGGAGGTATATTAAATTTTTAAAAATCCAGTACAAGTTTTGATGAGCCGTTATAGCTTTGTGAGCTTTTATTAAGCAGCTTACTTCAGTTAAGACCTCACTTAAGACCTCACTTCAGTTTCTAGCTAAAAAACAGAGTGAGCAGTTGTGGGTGTGCTGCTGCTTCATTATCCTATGGTCCAAGAAGCATACCCAGAAGTCACTGGGTCTGCAGTCACTTACATGTTGCTGGTTTCCTGGTCACTGACAGAATTCTGGCTTGTTTGCCACCATCTGTTCTGCAACAGAATTGCAGCATACTTGTCACAGCACCCAGGCACCCATTACATCACTGTTAGCTCAGGCTTTGCAACACAGCACTGAGACATATAGTCATTAGATTTCCAAGTCTACGTGGAGAAGAATGAGAAATAAGAGAATGTTTAAATTCCATAACAGTTCCTTGTGATGTGTTGTGAGTTTTAACATTGTCCCGTCCCCTCCACCTAGAAGGTATTTCCAGTAGTGTTATGCTTATATATTCTCACACACATAAGATTCTCTGGGAACTCTGCTACTCTTCCTTGCCCCTCATTCTCTCAATTTGAGTATACAAAATCTATGCTTATCCCCAGTAAAAGAACGCATCAAGGCATGTGACCTCTCCCTTTGCCAGTTATACAGTTTGGCTTTGTCACCCTGTTTGTGGCATCATTCCCCCTGGCTCCTCTACTGGCTCTTATCAACAACATGTTGGAAATCAGGCTGGATGCGTGGAAGCTGACAACCCAGTTCAGGCGCATGGTTCCGCAGAAGGCACAAGACATCGGTGCGTGGCAGCCCATCATGCAAGGCATAGCCATTCTGGCTGTGGTGACCAATGTAAGTAGTGTGCCAGCCACTACGAAAGGTAAAATGCCTTCACTGCAAGCGTTGCATCTAAATGTGGAATGCCGTGTGTATCAATGTTTGTCATGCCAGAGTGGCTACATGAGGCACACAGATGATCCAAATTAATTACAAGTTTCAGTCCCTTGTGACGTTAGCCCCTGTGAAGCAGGCTTTGAGTTATTTTTCAGATGGTTTAGAAATATGGCTACCATCTAAAATATTAAGTCTAAGTAAAAGAAATTGTAGTTGGACAGAGTTACTACTGCTTTCATTAAAAGTTAAGTTATACATATAAAGACTGAGATAGTAGCACAAAATAAAGAGTTATTTTTGAGAGTCTATAATTAAATGTATTAATTTTGAGAAAAAAAAAATATGTTAGAGTTCAGCTAAGGCTTAATTGATTGTTGTTTCCAACTTACAGTTCTTCTGGTCATACCTGAGTTTAGCTTTGAGCAGTTTTTTGCAGTTAAAGCAGTAATTCAGCTTCTTTCTTTATTTAAAAATACAGTACATGCTCAACATTATAGTACTTATCTCTTGAGATAAGAATGAATTCCTAAGAATATGCAAATGAATCCATTTTTCACTTGCAGTTAAAACCAATTTTGAAAATGATTTATTTAACATATTTAGAAAACTTTATCCTTTCCTCATGAATATACTCTTTAACAATGAAATTTATATGTTTCAAATTTCTGTATTGCTATGTCACCAAAATCTTGTACAGGCTGCACAGTGGGAAGAAAAATATTCCAAGTAATCCACTGGACTTTATCATTCTGGGTTGTTTGATTTATTCTTAAGCAGTAACTCATATGTATTCTGTTTCTAAGTTTCTAGTGTTGCCCTTTCTCAAAGGAGCAGTGACCACAGCTTCCCTCTGCAGTAGCAGTAGCTGTCTGTAGGGATTCATTCTGACATAATCTGAGATGGCCACTTCCTCCAGGACCTCCTCGCAGTAACAGTGCCTTGTTGCACTCATTGGGAGTTTCTGGAGAAACCTGTAAAGTCTGAAGTTCACCTCAGCCTAAGCTGTCATAGGAGTCTCTGCCCATTTTGAGGATGGTGGAATTTGGGTAAGACGAGAGAGATGGAAATGAGCACTCTAACATATATACTACTGGGGACTTATTTCAATGAACAGAGCAATTCACATTTAAACCAGGACATTAGCTTACTTTCCTGTGTCTCAGGCACCTTTTACAGTCAGTAGGTGTTCAACCACCTGTGTGGGGTCTCCACCCCAGGGATTCTACTTTTCAGAAATCATGAGACAGATACGTGTACCTCCCCTCTCCACACCCAGACAAGTTCCCCTGCATATTGCTCTCTTTTTTCCTCCACTTTTAAATGTCTTTGTTTTGCCCTGAAAGGAAGTGGATATTTTCAAGGAGTGGGAAAGATGAGCTGCCATGGCCTGACAGCCTATTGGGCTGCCACCTTCTCACTAGTTTGTTTTCATGGTTACTGAAGTTGGGAGTTCTGACCATGCAGAAATATGAGTGTAGGATGGATTTCAATGATTAGGAATATTTTACATGACAAATTCAGCTATCAGGCATTCGGCTGTAATTCCTTTCAAGAATTTTATCCCAAACTATAGAAATCTAACAGGCATGTTAAACATAGATAGGATGTAGAGAAGAGACTAAGGAAAACATAAAAGCAGATAAATAAACATGAAGAAGTATCAGAAGTAAAAAAATCTTGAGGATGGAAAATTTACAAAAAAATCTAGGAGATAAATAGATAGACAACAAACTGGAGCATATGCTCCAGTGGTTTCACACAGATCTACTGAGGCACATCAAACATAAATGCAGCTGTTCCATAGGTGTGTGAAACATCCAAGGCCTACCAGCAAATGTGATGTTAAAATTTAAAATAAAAATGATGTGACTTTGGTAACACATGTTCAAATTATTAGAAATGTCAAGTGACACCTGGGATACTGCTGGAATCTTTCGATTTTACTGTTTGTGTAAAAAAATTGTTAATGACAGCTTTCCCAGCAAATTAGGGAGATTGTGCAAACACCCAGATGTAGCATAGCTAGAGTAACATAGAGGCAAAATTACTGCTGCATTAATGTCCTCTTTTGAACTGTGCTGCTACAAAACCTGTAAAATATAAGACAAAGCTTCTGGTGTCCTAGAAGGAAGAAATAGGTAGATAGATTGATATATAATATGTATTAATTATGTATATTATATATATTATATTATAAATTGTATACTTTTTGCATAAATTAAAAAATAATATATATATTATGTTATTGGGTAACCTGACAGTCTTTCCTCATCAGTCCACCTAGGACTTGTAATACAACTAACTGTGAAATAGAAGACTGAATATATATCTTAAGATTATTATAAGCATTGTTACAAGTACCTCAATCGAAGACCTTATGGTATTCAGTGCAGAGTTAAAGTTGGTGACCTTATGGTGACTCAGATGTGCAGGCTTCTGTTAGGAGTGTGTACACGACCCTGCTTTAGCTCCTGCAGAAAAGTGACCCAACGGTAGTTTTAGGTGTCTGTCACTACCCATTCACAGCCCATCTGAGGCTACTGCAAGCTTTGCAGTGTTTCCATTCCAAATTCCTGATGTGCTCCATCCCTGAAGTGATATCTCTGAAAACTCAGAGTCCTCAATGTGCACAAGTGCATTTACAGCTTGGTTTTGCTCCCTGTCCTCCTTGCCAAGCACTCAATCCCAGTGCTTATGTGACTGCTAACAGCAGGCATGTTTCTTTTCATAACCCTGTTTGGAGATCTTGTGTGTCAGATGCAGTTAATCTTAGTATGATTGTAGTGCCTTGGCCACTGACACCAGGCAGGCTGATAGCAAGGGGCACAACAGTAGAGGCCGTGCTCAGGAGTCTCTATTGCAGGTGTTGCAAGGCGTTCAGAGATCCATATTTCTTTCTAGTGAAGTGTGGTCTCTAAAGCCATGTAATAGAGATACTGAAAACAGTTTTCTTCCATTATCTTCAAGTTTGTTTCTCGTTTCACATCCAGGATCTGGATCTAGTGTAGGCCATTAATCTTGTCTTTGTCATCCCTTTGCCATCACTATTTTTCATTAGAACATAGAAACTGTTTCTTTTCTACGTGACTCCTACAGCTGATTTGATTTGGGTAGAGTATCTTCCTCTCCTTCCCACACTGGCTTTGTAACACCTACGAGTATCTTATCAGCAACTTTTGCCAAAATATGTCCATTTTGAGACTTGCCACTCAGGCACTGGACTTGCTACAGCATGATATCAAAGCATCTGTTGTGATTTAAAGACTGATTTTAGTTAGTTACAGTATAAATGGAAAACTGTGCATGGTATAGCTTGGGAAGTAGAGAGTGTGCTATTTGTTTGTAGTTCCCCAGTACAATACTGTAAAATGCAGCCCATAATTCAAAAGGAAGAAAAGCTTTTCCTTTGAGAGGATGCCGTAGGATTAGCTTTCGTTTTTCTGTCCTTGTAGCCCTCTGGAGCACATCTGGAGATCATTCAGGGAGGGGGAGGAGTGTGAGACGGGGCTCGGATTTATGATGATGAGAGACCTGAGGCCTTGCAAAAAAATCATAAAGAGCAAACGTTAAGTTGTATAAATACTATATTCTGGCATCTTGCTGAATGATACATAGAAGCAGCACCAAACCAAATTGGTACAAAGGGAAAAGGATGTTTTTTGCCTTACTGTTCAGTTGCTTTTAGTTCTTTTATGGTCTGACTTGATGCAAACCTTATGGGCTAATAAGCAGTAAGAAATTATATTTAACTAAAACTTTCTGTGCTTATACTTCAGTTAAAAACAGTGTAATTTAAGTGTGAGGTCTTCTTCCTGAAACTGCAGGGCACAGTAATATATATTTCTTGTCAGCCAAAAACACCTACACTGCATGTAAATATAAACAACACATAATTTTCACTTCATTCCTCACTGGCACGTATTGCTTAAAAACAGTTTTTAAAAGTTCATGCCACCTACATTTTATTTAAGCCAGAATACAGTGCAAAAAAAAATCTTTTCAATGTGTTGATCCTTGAAACTTTTAAACTCTTTTAGTGATAGGATGCCTCTCTTTTCTTTCTCATCAGCCAAATTAACGTTCTCTCAATTGAACTAAATTGCAGCAACATTCTGGAGAACGAGAGAAAGATTTTGAACCACAGCCTCAAACTTAAGTCCTGTTTCTTTGTCTTATGGTGTAGCAGATCAGGAATGGGTCCAGCTGGGAACCTTCCCCACACAGGTTGTTACCATTCATGTCATCGGGTATTTTTGTCCACTGCCATAGGACTGAAGAGTTCTCCTCCAGCCATGGCATGCAAATAACCCGTAGTTCCTGGGCCCTGGGCACATGCCTGTCGTATTGAGTTGTCTGGGCAGCCTTGTGCTGGGCATGAAGCGCAGTGGAAAGTCTTCCTCACGGGGAAGCCTTTTGAATTTGCGGTAACAGAGGAGGATACTGGATTAAACATAGTAAACCTGTCCTCCGGAATAGGATGTTTTGGGAAGTTCATGCATTTAGGAAAGACTTCCTACGACAAACCCACAGATCCAATTTCCTGCTCAGTTTGTGCCTAGCAGACTGAGTAGGACAGAGTAGAACAGGGCCTCTCCTGGGAGCTTGATAAAAACAAGTGGTCACGTCATATGTAAAGCAGCACTGTGCAGCTGCTACTAAAAAAGTGATCTTGGCATCAAGAGCAGTTTCCACATGTACTGACACTGAAACTCATGAGCCAACAACTGCCAGGACAAATTTGGACTGGCTGTCACCTCAGAAAGAGTGGGATGTTTCTAGGGTCAGAGCTGGATCAGCTATTTCTTTATTTAATTCTTTGTATGCAAACTTCAGGCTTCCTGGTGAAATTTAATTTTCTGTTGCTGAAGGACTCTGCTGTGGTTTCCATAAGTTTCACCAGGCAGATTTTCTTCAAGCATCTCATGTGCACCTCTGATACCAAGTGTGTTTGCTGGAGGTTATCCTAGCATGGTGCGAGGTGAGTTTGGTTGCTGACCTCCCCACCATGTTGAGGAGGATAAAAGTGTATCGCAGCACAACTTTTTTGAGGCATCCAGCAGAGCCAGTATAATTTAAAAACTAGATGGACTGCACATTCCAGAAGGAGATTGTTTGTGCCTGTGAGTGCCTCACTCACAGAGGGAACCACTGACTGGAAAAGCACATACTTTCTGTTTTTAGCTTGTACTGTAAATTTTGAGATACTAAATATATGGCAAGGCTGTGCACAGTAAGGCTTATTTCTTAAATGCTACTCTGCTTTTTTGTCCCCTCTTTCTAAAATGCAGGCCATGATAATTGCTTTTACATCTGACATGATTCCTCGTCTGGTTTATTACTGGTCCTTTTCAGTCCCTCCTTATGGGAGCCACAGCAGTTACACCATGAAGGGGTATATAAACAATACACTCTCTGTCTTCAATATATCAGACTTCAAGAATGCAAGCAAGCCATTTTCCCCCTGGTTTGGGAACCACACGACATGCAGGCAAGTGTCAAATAACCATCCTTTCCCAGTGACAAGGGTAAATATCACTGCTTTAATATCTAAATAATCCAGATCCATTAAAAATACGCAGTAAGAAATGTTAGAACATTGTGCAAGCAGCGTAGTTTGAATGGCAGAACTGAGTGAACTATCCACTTATAAGTAATACTTACTTCATTTTGTTTTCTTCATATGCTTTAAAAGTGACTTAAGAAGGTTTATCACTGCTGCAGTTGCATTCAGCAGTCTGTTCAGGCTGTGCTAAGCCAGGACACGGCTTGCTCCATCCTCTGGCCACAGAGCCGTACTGCACATTGCTGACACTGGCTGCTGACTCTCTGCATTGCCTTCAGGTACCGTGACTTCCGCTACCCTCCTGGGCACCAGCATCAGTATGAGCATAACATATACTACTGGCACGTCATCGCAGCCAAGCTGGCTTTCATCATTGTCATGGAGGTAAGCCTGTAGGGGTTTTCAGCATAAGTGATTTAGACTCCTCTTTCCTCCCTGCAGAAAATCCTTGGAAGACATTCTGTTCAGGCACAGCTGTCAGAGCTTTTAGTACGCACTGGTGCTGGCATGGGCTCAGGAGAGGTAAATTAAGTGTAGCGCTGCTAGAAAAAGTCTCTGAAGTGATTGCATCCATTGAGGATTGCCCCAGTATTTGCAGTTTCTCTTCTCAAAAACTGTCAAGCGATTTCTAATATCAGAAAAAGAAGGGACAGTAGCACCAAACATTTTTATATGTTTTTATGTGCCCTGCTTAATGAATACATGCAATGCAGCACATGTGCACTGAGTGACCTGTGTAAAGTCAATCACTGCAAGAGGTGAGTCTGTAGATGAGACTCTGGTTAAAGAGCAATTGCTCTCTCCCATGCAGCAACAGTGTGGGGTTAGGAAAGATGGGAGCCAGTCCAAGATCAAAGGAAAGGAATACCAAATATTCTTTCATTATAAAATGTACTTAGTGCCTGATCCAGGGACTACTGAAGTCACCAGAAATGTGCAGCTTGCTAGAGCACAGTTCCATAGCAGAGGAATGTCTGCAGCCCTGGAGGCATTTGGACAAACCTGAAACAATTTAGAAAGATCTGTAACCAATATTTCCACAGTCTGGGGGGAAGGGAAGCACTGAGCACCAGGGTTCCCCAGAGCAATCAGAAAATTCATTAGTAGCATCGGGATTAGAAAATCAGAAAGTTTTGTTTATCAGACAATTATTCTATTCATCTCTGCTTTTTAGGATACTGTTCCAGCGTAGTAGATACTGGTACAAAACCACAGCCTTAAGAAATAGGGTGACATTTCAATATTTCTCAGAATAATAATAACATCCCGTTCAACCCAACTGACATTTCTTTTCATTTGCACCTTCCTCAGCATGTCATATACTTTGTGAAGTTTATTATTTCCTACATAATCCCGGATGTGTCACAAGAGACCAAGAGCAAGGTCAAACGAGAGAAGTACCTGACACAGAAAATCTTGCACGAGAACGACCTCAAAGTTGTGAAAAAAACCATAGGGAAAATCGCCGACAAAATTATTGAAGGAGTAGACAGCACTTTCCGGCCTAAAACTGAATAAGGACTTTTTTTTATATGGAGGAACAGTTTTTAACCAGCTAGTGCCTGCCCAGGCATTACCAATAGTTAACCAAACGCTTTGGATGAATTTGCCTTACTAAACATGGTTTCTTGCAGCTGTCACCTGCTCTGTTGCCTGTTTCTCTTAGGCAAAAGCAACCACTGAGACTCAGTTTACAATTACCCATTTTTTAAACCAGCTTTATTAGGACACATTTTAACATGTGAAGGTAAAAATTATCGTTTTAAAACGATGCAGATTAACTCTGAAATATACAGAGTGCTTTCCTTTTTATTTAGGTATAAGCTAGTAGGAACTTGAATAAAACTTTAATAACAAGAATTACTGGTTATAAGAACATATAAGAACACCACCACTTTCTGTGAAGGAGCTTCAATTACTTGGTGATGCAAAAAGGAGGAAAAGCCAAAACATGGAGGAAAGAGAAGGAAAATGCAACTCGCAAACATGTTGTTAAGCTGTTGCAGTTGACTGACTGAGCACTGTTCTATGCTTCGCTGATTTAGAAGTGCATACTGAAACTTAAATGGATAAAAAGATATTTCAATTAATCATGGGGTTGGATCACAAGAAGCAGCGGGACTGTAAGCTGTTTGCCAGCCTCTGTGTAAACAGGAGAATTGAAATCATTGCATACAACTGACTTCACTGCGCTTGGAGCAAGTGGAAAACTCAGTTATTTTCTCTTTTCCCACATCAGTGTACCTTCATTAGCTTACTTGGCCATTCTGTTCTGAATGAACACAGCCTTTAAGGTCTCCCAGCTGTAACAGTAATGAGTGTTAAAGTTCTTTTCGTGAACTAAATAATTGTAGAGGGCTGTCTTTTGCCTATACCAAAGGCATTCTCTTCCCTGATTTTAACACAGAAAGAATTTGCAGATGGACTGTTCTGGTGCCACACTGTATGCCAAATTAAATGTGGACAAGACCGTGAATCTATTGAAGCTGCAGATCAGAATAAACCATTTAATATGCATTTACTGTGTTACAAAACTTTAAATAATCAGGAAGATGTTACAAGTGTGGATGAACTTGCCAGAGCCATCAATCATCTTCACATTATGCTGCGGATCTGCTTGGCTGTTTTGGCCTCAGTTGCATCCTAGGAGTTCAGGAATTACAGGGTAAATGTGTATGTAGAGCTCCTACAGCAATGATGTTCCCAATTATTAATTTGCTTTCTTTTTTTAATGGCTCTTGTACACCAATCCCTATAAATTGTGAAAGCCAAAATCTTGAAAGAAAGGCAAAAATATGTCTGCAGTCTGTAAACCAGATGATTACTGCTGGGTTTGTAATTTTGTACTCTTAAATGTCATTCATATGCACAATACTTAGGCAGATATTCGCATAGCTTTTTACATATTAAGAACGTTTGCGAAACAAAGTAGCATTGGTAAGTTGTATTTTATGCCATTAAGAATCAGAAGGAGTTAAACATCTGAATTTTGTAGAAAAACTTCAAAATACCTCAAGCCCATCCTTTGTAATGGCAGCATATGAACCAGAAGAGGCGACACATGAAGGGAATTATTTCAGCAGATTGCACACAAGCTTCCACTAAGCACAGCTTTGCAAAATGATTGCATAGAAGAATATGGGAGAAAAGCTTGGTTCAAAAATCAAACAAAGGTTAAAAGATGAAAGACAGAAACCCGGAGGTTCCAGAGAAGACTTACATTTCTGACAACCAGGAACTGAAGTTTGCTTTATATACTGCTTGGGAAACCTGCTGCCAAACACTACCTGAAGATGAAAAGATGCAGGACAGAAAAACAAGATCATAACCATAAACAACTACTGACCAGAGCCATGATAAAACTGGTGCTTCTTTCCACAGGAAATTGTACTCTTTGACATTTATTTTTGTTGCCAGTCAGAAGCACAACAAGTCTTTAAATTTACGAGGAATAAAATATAAATTTGGCAGATGGATAGACAAACACTCAGAAGTTTCTAAACAAGACAGGACTTCTTGTTGAAATATATCATCCCAATACTGATATGACCTTTTTCCAGAATATCAGAATGATTAAGGTTGGAAGGGACTTCTGGGTCCATCTGCCCCAGACCCTGCCCAGCAGAGGCACCCAAAGCAGGGTGCCCAGGCCCACGTCCCAGCAGCTGCTGAAGGTCTCCAAGGAGGGGACCTCACAGACTCTGGGCAGCCTGTGCCAGTTCTCCATCACCCTCACAAATACAAAAAGATTTTTTCTTATGTTCAGATGGAATTTCTTGTGTTTCAGTTAGTGCTTGTTGCCTGGCCGTCACTGGGCGGTGTACCAAGCTTTTCTTTATAACAGAATTTTGTCCAGAAGACCATTTCATGGAATAGCTTTGATGAAGTACTCAGCTCCATGCAAGCTCAGAGCTTCTGATTTTGGCTTCAAGTTGGTATTTCCCCATATATGAACTAGTATTTTCCTATCTGCAGCAGTGTTCGGTTGGGAAGTGCCATTTCCTTCTCCCTGTAGCAGATCACGGTGCCCAAAGTGCCTTAAACACCCTCTCAGGTGCCATGTCGGAGGGCTGGTGCTAGCAAATAGGTATCGTGTGACAAAGGCAAAAAATAAAAATCACGAAATGGGCCATCTCAGTTAATTGTTTGGTCTTAAGGAAACTTTGATTGCCCTCTTTGGCAAGTAAAGAGACAGGGAAACAAAGAAATTAAATGCCTTGCCTGAGGATACGCTGTGAACAGTAGCAGAGCTTAAGACGGATTTTCAGGAGTGCCTGGTATTCTGATCCTTTTTTTCTTCCTGTGCCTCCCAATTGCCCCTTATAACAAGCGCTGCCTGAAGGAGAGATGGCCCTGAAGGTCAGTATTAAAAAATAAATAAATAAATAAATGAAAACATGCTACACCAGCAAAGTCTATTTATCTATGACTTAGTCTCCTCTTGTAGTGGACTCCTGACCACCTAAAATCATAGAATATTCTGAGTTGGAAGGGACTCATTGAGTCCATTGCCTGGCTCCACATAGGACCACCCAAAATTCAAACCCTATGTCTGAGAGTATGGTTCAAACACCTTTTGAACTCTGTCAGACTTGATGCCATGACCTGGGGAATGCTGGATGAATTTCTAGATTACCATTTTGTTCAGATCAGGAGTGTGCTTGAAACTAGTCTTCCACTTGTCCCACCACCTTCTGGGTGGTTGCTCACATACGGTCTCAGAGCTCATGAACTGGATTTTTATTGCCTTGAGCCAAACCAGGTGATAGATCTGAGGTATGCACATGATGGTATACTTGTCTCCGGCAGCCATTTTAGTCCACAGCCCTAAAACCAGAGCTGGTCTGCAGAGAGCAGTGAGTACTGGTGGGCATCAGCTTCTCAGCACCAATCAGTTATTTGCTTCCCAAGCGCCATGCTACTTGCCAGTGTAGCCATAACATCTGATCTCAGAAAACACTGCATCAGGAATTCAGTTCAATTTGCCATATGCATGGTGCTTTTGACAGCACAAAGTGCCTAAACCTCTGAAGCTGTGCCATGTAAATAAGCCTCTACCTCCAACTGCTGAAACCTCCAACAAACCTCCAACAGTGAGCTCTGCAGAGGCACAGGAACAAAGTGCATGTGGGGTGGGGGCAACTGCCGACATGCTAGTGTTTTTTTCAGGACTAGGTCACTTACATAATGTTTAAAGATCTGCTTGAAGGAAAAATTAATGTTGATTTTAAACTCTGGATCAGTCTTACTATTTTTACATTTTGTACAGGTCTGTTGAAGTCAGAATGAATTTGAGTCAGTCACCATTTCATTACCTAAAAGTAAGATATGAGCAACATAAATTGCAGGCTGTTGCCACTGTTTTACTCTGTGTATGTTGATAAAATTCAGAATGGAAGAATGTATTTTTTTGTATTTTTTCTAAGAATGTTTGCTGTTAGATTCTGAACATTGCAATTTATATTTATTGTCATTAAATAAAGACTATTTTAAAATAATAACACAGTTGTTGTTGATTATCCTTGTTTGTTTTTGTACAAACGATGCTGCTGCTGCCAAAGCCACATTTAAATTCTTAGAACACCATCACTGTCTAATTTCCATATTCTCCCTCTTTTTCAATCTTTTGTCATTAAACTGTTACTGCTGCTGTAATTTATCTCCTGTTTTTCCTGCATCCTCTAGATGGAAGTCATTCCTTTCAACCCCAAGTCGATGACAAGGACCATTATGTTCTCATACAAATAAACAGTTTAGGTCTTTATACCTTTTCACTCCTGTCATGATAAGCCCTGTGTTGTGCTTCAGAGTCATCATTTATTTCTTCATCTGTATCAAGTATGTGAGATGCTCCCACCTCCAGGCAGGCCAGATGCTGTGTTCCTTATGCAGCCCAAGCAGCAAGCAGTGGTACAGCACAGCACAGCCTCCGATGTGGCAGCTGCTTCATTTTGTCTGAAACAGAGGTGACCGGCAGAGTGCAACTAAACCAACTTCCAAATCTCACTCTCTGTGTCTTCTTGTCATCTGTCTAGATAGTCATCATGTCTCTTCTGCTTCTACTCCAGTTCTTCCTCCCTGTGATGCTGGCATCCGAGACATTCCTCTGCTCCTGTTCCACAGGGACACCCCTGCATCGATCTGGTTTTAAGTCAGAGTAAAACCAAAAGCAGCTTCATCACTACTGATAACAAAGGGTTATTTTTCTACAGGCAGAATGATATAATCACAGGCCAAATCTGTATGAGGACAGTGTGTTTTTAAATCCTTATTGACAGATACATTTAAAACTCTTCAAAGAACAAGCTCGAGAATCTTGCTGATAGCTACACAGATAGCCAAAGTAGCATATTACTTCTGATGTTGCCTGCTTAGTTTCAGTTGTTTCTGTCCCAGAATGTATGAACTGCTTTTATTTTGGATAAGTGTACATGCCAGATGAAAGTGCACTGTGCTCTGCCCCATCTGGTACACCCTGCCTGTTCACTATGCACATCACAGGAGAGTTCAGCAAAGGTATCAGCAAGGCAGGTTCACCATTTACACCAAGCCCCTCTTTTTTTTTTTTTTTTTCTGTTATATTTCCATTTTTTACTGTGCATCAATAACAGATCAAAAAAGCACTGAAAAGATACAGATGTAGTTAGTCCTCCACATGGCTTGGGGAGATATTTTTGACACAAGAAAATAATGTGTCTTAATAGGCTGGAAAAAGCAATGAATATTTTTCAGGAAAACTGACAAATTCATTTCTATTTACACCTGGAAGTGCATCAAAAGAAGAGCCTTTAAAAGTTTTTTTTGTTTTTGTTTTTTTTAGCACGTTTATTACATCCTCCGATACAGTTATCCTGTATAAGCAGTGCTAATAACTGGGATTAAATTTACATTTTATGTCAGCAACGATGCAAAGAAATTAAATCACTTATCTTGCTTTTAGAGCATATTAATCAATTCTGTACTTACCCCAAGCAGCTCTAGCACTGTAACTACGTAGGGTTACAGAAGTGCATGTGTGAACACATATCTTCTGCCCTCTTTCCAAAACACACACACATGCACACACTGACCGGTGTTCTGCCAGCTATGAAGAACATAACTCATCACCTGCCTCGTTATGAAAGACATTTATTTCCAGTAACAACAAAGAAAGTCTTCCATCCAGCAGTATGAAGGTAGGCCATTCTCTATAAACATGTAAGATACACCAAATGCTAAAGGGGACTAAAAAGCACACAACACAGATCATCAGACCACAGAGAAAATCCCACCAAGTTCATTGTTATAGCAAGCACCAAAAATGCACCTCTGGCATACGAAAAGAGAGCGGGGAGGGAAAAAGTCAAATTCTTAAGTTGTGCAAGAATAAGTAAATTACATCCAACTATGACAGCATTAACAACACAATATCAAGGATTTATATTTTTTTGATGCTCATGTAAGCCTCCCAAACCATTTCCCTGCTCCTGGGCAGACAACGCATGACAAGTGGATAAATAAGCTGTGCTCCCAGTCACACGCACCTGCCAGCTATCATCTTACCTTCCCGCTCTTGTGCGATCCCATTTGGACACGAGTAAGAAGTCTCCCCTTACAGCCGCATTGTGCTCATTCATGCAGTCATTCTCTAAACCAGTCTGGCAGCTCGGAGCGAGCAGAATTACACTTAAGCCCCTGTGACCAGGGCACTGCAGGATCCTTGCTTTTGGTCCGTTCCCTGCTGGAGTGGGAAGTGGTGACCGATCCCTCCCACCCAATGGGCAAGCCCCAGTGTCCACCTACAGCACCAAGGATCCATGGCTTATAGAGTTTGTCAGGTTGAGCTCACCAAGAAGTGAGCCAGGGGTTAAAGTTATTTGTCTCACGGCAGATCTGCTCTTCGGGTTAGCTGGAACGGGCACGCTGTGCCTTTAAGAGTGCTCTGTATGACTGCAGGGCTAGGCTTGGCACCTGGTTTTGGCCTGCTGAATATCCCTATTCAGGGAGAGCTATTGTGCTTTGACTTTTTGCTTCACCTTAATCCAAATGAGTTTTCAAGTTCAGACAAGCCCTCTGGTTGTTCATAACTTTAACTACATAGGACTTCATACAGGCAGCTACAAACTGGCAGAATCGGGCCCTTCACTATTGTCTTAAGCATGGTTTTGGAAAGAATACGGCACTGTTACTTTTGGGCTTGCCAAAGCAAACTGTGACCTGGCATCTGAAAAAAAGGAAGGAGACTGGGACGCGTGGCAACAACAGATGTCTGCCGTGCAGCTGGGACGTGGACAAAGTCAGAGGGAGGATCTGCAGGAGGTTGTGGTAGGAGGCTGAGGCTGCAGGGCAAGGGCAGCTCCTTCCCCAGACGCAGAGACCCCATTTCAGTGCTGTCAAATGCTTCAAAGCAACAACTAAGAAATTCTTTCCATATCTGCTGTTAATTAGTAACTGCTTACTTACAACTAGGAAAGACAAACACTGGTCTGCCTCTCCTGGAGCGCCATGCTTCAGGAGTAGCAACAGACTGACCTTCTGCAGCTCACGACATTTACCTATTGTATTCTCTTTAACAGGTACATATGCTAAAGCACATTGCATATTGTAACAGTGTTTTCACACCCTATTACAAATTAATAGTACAGAAGAAAAGGCCTGCATTTGTTAAAGCCTCGTGCTTCAACAAAAAAATAAGTAAATAAATTAATAAATAAAATCTGATTTCTTGCCTTGTCAGTCTGTTCCCAATTTTTTTCCCCAGTGATCTATAAGGGAAAAAAAAAATGTCACCACCCCAAGAGGAGCCTTTATTACCCTGCAGCTGAAGTAATGACATCTTACTGACAGCACAGCAGAGCAAACAATGTCTTACTGAAAGCTCCAGTGCTGGATTTGGGCTGTCCTAAGGACTTGAGACCAAGTAAAATAAACAGGTTTTGCTACCGAATGAAAGGCAATGGCTGTTCGACTTTATCAGTGGCCTTTAGCACTCCTAGACACAAAGAAGGTATGCACAGCTCACTGAGATATCATTTGCTAATTCTGTACTTCACCCAAGTAATTAGACCAGCTACAGATATTTTTGAGGACTGAACTGAGGTTTTTTCTTTTCATTATTGTGTAAGATTTTACTAAAATTACTAATGTAATTTTACTCATTTTACTAATGTATCTTTATTCTTTAGGTAGTGTCTCCCTCTAAAATATCCTATCAGCATCCTGTAGGTAAAATGAGATTTTTGCAAAATCAGTTATCTTTTTTTTTTTTTTTTTTTTTTTTTTTTGAGTCCATTGTATACATTTGATTTTGACAGGTGTGTTCTGAAGTTGATGCAACTCACCAGTCCAGGCAAAAATTACCTCTATTTTCATATATTCAATCTTATTCTGGATCAGTGAGTCAAAATGCCTCATTACAGACCCAGCCAGCACCAGCAGCAGTACCAGGGGATGGTACATGCAGGCAGAAACTGGGGCTCGTGAAGACCATTTCCACTCTTCAGTGAAAGCTGAATTCTCAGGGAAATGTTAATAAATACTTACATTGACTTTTTTTAAACAGAGAAATACCAGGACATTCCCAGTGGTTCTCTCCATTGTCCACTCCCATAGTTCCTACACAGACATTAGAGGCTCTGCACAGCACTCTCCTAAGGGATCATTCCTCATCTAATGAGCAAGAGAGAAGCTACGGATTCAGACAGATAAAACCAAAGATAAACTTCAGCACGATGTGCAACAGGATCTCCAATTTCCATATTCTTCACCCAGGAAGGAGATACAAGCATGCCTCATCTTTGAGGTGGATTGCTTTTCCTTCCTCCAGACTCAGGATTGCCTGATTTGTGCACATGATCTTATAAGCCGACTCTGATTTGTCTTGTTTCATTTAAATCAGAACCACCTACTGCATTGACTTCTAAATCTCTGAATGAAACAACCTGGCAAAAATTCCCAAACCTTTACTTTTTCTTTTTGCTTCTAGTTTTTACTTGGAATTGCAAAGAAAGAGGACCAACTATAATTATATTCTATAATTAATGCTTACAGTAGCATCACAGCAGTGGTTCTTCACCACCCACTCTGGTGGTGCCCCTCAAGTATGACATCCTGTAGACTTGTAAGAATACAGCACACTACATCTCAGTCCAACATGTGGCCCTGGTCAGCCTCAGACATAGACCTAGACACTCAGCATCCTGTACCTTGTTACCCTTTTCTGCTTTATCTTCCCCGTGATAGAAGTTTCACCTCATTTAAACAACCTATCTTTAAGTACAAACAGATTCATCTGGTCTATCTATAACGAAGAGGTATGAGTAGTTTATTTTCAATTCACAAAGTAGTGTCAAAGCTCAACAAGTACAAAAATCCCACAAATTATGTGTCAGGCTTTACACTTATTCCTGTTGGGTGGTTTTAAGTGAGATTATTACTTGAAAAGTTGTGGTACCACGTAGATAAACTTTCTTGAATGTCCAACACCAGAAACACCAGGAAAGTTGAAAGCATGTAATCTGAAAAAGCAATTTATTTGCCAAGTATCTCCAGCATTCAGTTCACAGATATCTTAAATTCAGGTTACCTCATTATTTATCTGCAAGCACACTTCTAATATGAGAATGGAAACATTACACTTGATCAGTTTGTAAAACTGTTACAATTAAATCTAATCAATTACTTTCACCAGTTCTAACTGCAGGAGCCTGAAGTATTTCACTTCTATTCTCAATGCAGACAAGTATCTTTCCAAAGAGGAAATAGGGAAGATCAGAGAATCATAGAATCCTTAGAGTTCTAAGGGACCTTTAAAGGTCATCTAGTCCAGCTCCTCTGCAATGAACGGGGACACCACAGCTAGATCGGGTTGCTCAGGTTGCTAGATCAGGTCCAGCCTGACCTTGAATGCCTCCAGGGATGGGACATCCACCACATCGCTGGACAACCTGTTCCAGAGCTTCGTTATCATTACCACAAAAAACCTTTTTTCTTCATATCCAACCTAAACCTCCCCTCTTTAAGTCTGACACCATTTCCCCTCGTCCTATCACCACAGACCCCGCCGAAGAGCCGGTCCCCTCCTTTCTCACAGCCCCTTCAGACACCGACAGTCCGCCCTCAGCTCTCCCCGCAGCCTTTTCGTCCCCGGGAGGAACGAGCAGCGGGGGCAGAGGGAGAGCCACAGGGCCGGGTTTCACCTAAATCAGCATGACAATCACATTGCTTTGCAGAACATTGTCCTTAACAGAGGTTGTCCTTAGCCTGATCCTTAATAAAGGGGATAATAGCTCGTGAGAACAACGGCCACAGGAGATATTTCTAGTCAGCTTTTGTTCTTGTACTTGGCCAGTTTTTGTGCTGCCTAAGAGTATAAATAGAGGGACTATAGAGGAGATTAGCAGACTTTCTTTCCAGCCGGACTCATGTGCCAAAGCGATGACTCTATTAGCATTGTTTCCCCTGAAAGGTTTGTTTCACTCCGGCTTTCAGAAGCCAGCACAAAGGCACCAAGCCCTTCCCGAGGCCCCATTTTCTCCTCGGAAGAGGAGCAGCGCAGATCTTAATACCAGGAGCGCACGCTTCCACCTGGGACAACCCATACGCTCTCCATTTCCCCTCGGCGCCAGGGGCAAGTCTGCTCTGAGGCTTTTACACCTCCTCATCTCAGCACCGCAGAGCCGCTTTTTGACGGTAACATTTAAGATTGAGTATCTGTAGATGAAGTTAGCGATGGCTTTGGCTTTTCATATGCTTCAAAGATAGAGCGCATAAAATGTCTCCTATGTACGGTCACCCCAATGTCACGTGTTAGAGGACAGAGAAACCAGGGAGTCAAAGGCCAGGCCTCACCTCCCTGAGCTTTAGAGCATGGACAGCAATGCATGAGAAAGTCACCTTGGGATCCCTTTCTAATTAACAAATAGGCACCATTCAGGTCTGATCCTTCTGATCCATTTTGACTGACGTTGGTATGCAGTGAATCAACCTGGGGGTAAACAAACACCTACTGTGTTGTCTGTAGGTGACCAAGCAAGGTTGCATTTCTGCTTCAGTTCTCTATCAGATGGGCAATTTACTAAGCCCCCGGCTTCTCAGTTTTCTTTCTCTCTTTCTTTCTTATTCTTCCTTCCTCCCTTCCTCCCTTCCCAGTACAAGAAAGATGGGGAGCTGTTGGAGACAGTCCAAAGGAGAGCCACAGAGATGATCAGGGGACTGGAGAGCCTCCCCTATGAAGACAGTCTGAGGGAGCTGGGCTTGTTCAGCCTGGAGAAAAGAAGGCTGTGGGGTGACCTCATTGCAGCCTTTCAGTACCTAAAGGCAGCCTACAGACAGGAGGGGAATCAACTCTTTGAAAGGATTGATAACTGCAGGACAAGGGGAAATGGTTTTAAGTTGGGGAGGGGAGATTTAGGTTGGATGTCACTGGGAAAGAGTGGTGAGGTGCTGGAACAGGCTGCCCAGAGAGGCTGTGAATGCCCCGTCCCTGGAAGTGTTCAAGGCCAGATTGGATGCGGCCCTGGGCAGCCTGGTCTGGTATTAAATGGGGAGGTTGGTGGCCCTGCATGTGGCAGGGGGGTTGGAGATTCATGATCCTTGAGGTCCCTTCCTTCCTTCCTTCCTTCCTTCCTTCCTTCCTTCCTTCCTTCCTTCCTTCCTTCCTTCCTTCCTTCCTTCCTTCCTTCCTTCCTTCCTTCCTTCCTTCCTTCCTTCCTTCCTTCCTTCCTTCCTTCCTTCCTTCCTTCCTTCCTTCCTTCCTTCCTTCCTTCCTTCCTTCCTTCCTTCCTTCCTTCCTTCCTTCCTTCCTTCCTTCCTTCCTTCCTTCCTTCCTTCCTTCCTTCCTTCCTTCCTTCCTTCCTTCCTTCCTTCCTTCCTTCCTTCCTTCCTTCCTTCCTTCCTTCCTTCCTTCCTTCCTTCCTTCCTTCCTTCCTTCCTTCCTTCCTTCCTTCCTTCCTTCCTTCCTTCCTTCCTTCCTTCCTTCCTTCCTTCCTTCCTTCCTTCCTTCCTTCCTTCCTTCCTTCCTTCCTTCCTTCCTTCCTTCCTTCCTTCCTTCCTTCCTTCCTTCCTTCCTTCCTTCCTTCCTTCCTTCCTTCCTTCCTTCCTTCCTTCCTTCCTTCCTTCCTTCCTTCCTTCCTTCCTTCCTTCCTTCCATCTTTCACAAGCACTTTTCATGGATAGAGCTCACAGTAACACAAATGTCATCGAAACACTGGAGAGACACATAAGAAAATGAGAAAGTGACCACATCCATCACAGAAGGAGCTGCCAGATATAACTGTGCTGAACACTTCATAGGATCCACCAGAATGTTTGTACATGTGTTTAAATAAATTTAAACATCTTTCTGGACCAGCTCTAGGTGCCTATCATGGCAGAGGACTAAGATCTTTCAGTACACGACCACCAGCATTCCCAGAGACCAATCTGAAAAATCAATTGTTTTGATTGCATCCATCCATGTGGTGTGCAGAGCTTTTCTGGCATGCCATAATCATCTCTGTGATCCAGTCCAATATGCACAGTGCTAAATTTCAGCAACTAGAAACAACAATTTGAATTCCAACATAATCATTCATACCAGGTGCTTAATGGAACACCAGGATGAAGGCTGAGAGCCATCTAAACAGCTAAGTGTGAATTACTGCACCATAACTCAAAGTCATTGGTAACTTTTATTAATAATTTATAGAGCTGCATATTATTAATATATGCAGAAACAGCTGTCTCTCTCTCCAGTGGAATTTGCTTTTGTGAGCGATTTAGGGGAAGCCAAGGAGATTAAGAAGCAGAAACCCAGCAGAGCTTTCCTGAACAACGAAGAGGAGAGCTGCAGAAGTAGGTCACAGAACCTTTCAGTAGGTGGATGGGTCCTTCCCTCATTAGTCTATTTTTAAATACATAGGACCCAATCCTTAGCTGGTATAAAGGAACTTGGTCCCCTTGACTCATATGCAGCTAGCCTGACATATTGACACACTTTGAAAATCTGACCCGTGCTTGTTTTAAGGGTAAAGAAATACCCTGACACGCACCAATTACAAGCCTGGGTGATATTTTGAGTGTGCAGTAACACAAAGCAGGACATGCGATACGCTGTGATAACAGTGAAATTTGAATATTCTTCAAGACAGGGGGCCAAAGTGCTGCTGTGTGAGTGCCATACTGCTGCATGATGAATGTATTACAGACATACAGCTGCCTCTACATATTTGTAAAGCCTTCTTATTCACTACCCTATGTGCTTTACTTACTGACTCGTTAGAGCTGCCCTCTAGGATTTCTTCCACTTGAGGAATGAATTTCTGATCTACTCTGGAAGATTAAAAAGCACTCATGGCTTTACAGAAATCAGTTCCTCTTATTTAAACACATAATTAATTTCCCAGCATTTTTTTTTTCTTTCCAGTCTATTTACAGGCCTACTGTCTGCAGCAGAGTTTGTTTAATGTGCTAACATTTGTACATCAATTACTTCATGAGAAGACAACCTTCAGAAATGAATTATCTATCTCTTAGATACCTTTAACATTGAGCAAAATAATAATAATAATAATAATAATAATAATAATTTCTAAGGCTGAATGGAAAATATTTCCTCTCCCCAGATTTAGGAGTCCAAGATGTTTGATACTGCACAACCAGGGAAGCACAAGACCTTGGGAAGTTTCCCACAGTCAGATTTAAAAGCCTGAGAAAAGCTGGAGGAAAACATTTTCACCTGAAACCCAGAAAAAGCAAAGTGAGATCCTGATGTCAATGTATAATTATCTAAAATGACAACATAAAATGATTTCATTAGAGGAAATTTGAAGAGTCCTTCTCAGCCAATGTCCAGTAGTTGGATGCACTCTTGCTGAGTTTGAAGGTAGAAAGGTTTGGTTTGAATCAAGACCTTCAGCATCCCAGGATGGGTAATGGACACTCACCCACTGCAAGAGGAAGAGGAGAGTCATCCTCTCTGATAATCTTTTCCCTTCACCTCCTCCTGTCTCCTCCCAGCTTGGAGCAGAAAGGCAATATTTTAGCCAGGAACATTAAAAATGTTAACTGACAAAGAGAGTTGATTTTAAGATTTTCATTTCCCTTTTAGGTGGTTTTTGGTGTTCATATCTGCCAAGAATGTGGGTTTGGTTTTTATCCTTGCTGCTCTGGAGCTTTGAGGAAAACCTGAGGTTAGCAGGATTTTTAGATCATCATAGGTGTGCTTTTGGATCAAATTCTTAAGTATGTACCAAATGTGACTTAACAAATTTTCAAGATTGTAAATTGGAGAAAAGCACAATATGTAATGATCTTGCCTTAAACACAAACAGACAACACTTGAGTACTTACTTTGGATGTTTACTTTGGATACTTATCTCACTTGCAAGGTCTGCAAAATTTTCTGATAGACATTTCATGTTTGTTAGTGGTGATTTTAGACTACAGATATGAGCAGAAGGTGCTGCATGAGGCAAAGCACTAACTCACACTGCTTTGGATTTCTTCTCAAAGCTCCTTTCCTGATTGTAAAACCAGACAGTTTTAATCACTCTAGCACAACTGTGCAGTGCCTCAGGATACCCTGGGGTGAGCTGTGCTCCCGCTGCAGGAATGGCAGCCTGCTCCTGGCACCATGGGAGCCCTGCAGCACCACATGGCCTCTGAAGGCATCTTCCAGTCATCGAGGGTTTTCTAACCCCATGCTGTGCTGCCAGCAGAGCTGTCTGTTTCGGAAGTTTTTAAATTATCCCAGGTACTGCTGACTTGAAAGTTTTCAACAGTGCAGATTCTTCTCAGAAAAAAAAAAAAAAAAAAAAAAAAAAAAAAAAAAAAAAAAAAAAAAAAAAAAAAAAGCCAGTTCGTCAAAAAGGGAACTTTGAACAGAAATCTGTTGAGAGCAAAATGAGAGAGACAAAGAAAAAAAGATTATTTTCCTTTGAGAAAGTGGAATTTCTGCTCTAGTCCAGAGAGACTGAAAGCCCCAGCCTCATAGAACATCATCCTTACCTGCAATAGCCATTACCTCCACATCTGTGCAACTCATCTGGCAGAAACAGCCTGAGTTCCCAACACACAGAATCCAAATTGGATCTGTTATTTCTACAGCTAGATAAGAAGGCGATGCTGCTACAATGGCCCCCCACAACATCAATCTCAATGCTGTGGTTTCCCCAGTCACCCCTGCATTCCTGTGTTGAAAGAACCATTGCAGCATTGCAAGATCTGTCTTTGTTCCACATTTTCTCATATATTAATATGTTGGTTGCAATTATCCTGGGGAAAACTGGCTATTTGCAAGAGCTCAATTTCAGTAGTAGCTTTTCAAGAATTTTTTGGTGGTACGGCTTAAAAATAATACCATCAATAGCATTTCTCATAAAATAGATGTCACCAGCCCACAAACACTTTCTGTGATGGCCATCTGGAAACACGAAGAGGTCACAGCCACCATGAGATATCCTTGCAGAGCTGGCAGCACGAGGGCTGAGGTTGCTCTCCCCATGAAGGTAGCTTTGAGATGGTGGGTGGATGGAGGGTCTAAACCTATCCCTTTGGGTCTAACCACACCTGCCAAGAGATGTTTTTGAGGCTTCATTTTCAAGTTTCCCACAACATCCACAGTACCACTGGGATGCAGCGTACGGTCTGTGCAGTAACGAATGAGGAGAATTTAAAGGGATTTTCTAGGCTTTGTGACTCACCCAGAACCAGGTGATGCTGTCGTCCTTCCAAAGTCAAACTTGTTCCCTCACACTTTTGTGATCTGGGTATGTCTCTCTTGGGCTAGTAAATGGTAATTTAATGGGTTGTTTCCCCCAATATCCCACTTGTGCTGGCTAAATGCAATACAGTTTACCTGTTTGATGGAGAGCATTTCCTCCTCATGTAATGTGAAGCTTATAAGTCCCATACCTCTGCTCTCTCCATAAAGGTGCAATATAGAGTTTCATTGTTCTTTCGTAAGACAGGGCAAACAGGAACAAGGCAGAAGCTGGAGAGTTTTCTTCTATATTCATTTATTTATCTGTTGCACTCCTGATTTTTTGGTTTCATGTTTGCTGCTGCTGTAATGAAGTCAAGATACACAGATGTTCGTCTCTTCATCCCTACAGCTCCATGTAAAGACAGCCTTAGTGAAGTTTAGCACTGCCTGTATGTTGAAGGGAAATCAGCTGGCAGCCAGCAGCAGAGTCCATTTCTAAATTGAAGTGTGTGCTGAAAATGGGCTGCAAAATAGTGCTGTTAGTGAGCATGTTAAAGAGGAGCAGTTATTAGCAGTCTTTCAGTTGAGTGCTAAACTGTACTGAACAGAATAAGGATAAGAGCATTTCATAACCGAGGCAGTGCAAGTTACATTATAAATTTCAATGGCATGCTACACAGTTACATTAAATTATTTTCCCTATATTTTAACTTTTTAGTTGTCCTCTCTTTCCTTAAACAGGGCATTCTCCTATGCAAAATCATTAAAAGCCTATTAGCATGAAAAGGCAAGCTTCAATGGATATTAATGGAATATGAATGCATACTGTTACACTTGTCTTCCTTCCTTTGCTTGGGCCAGGCTCATTTCCAGAGGTGGGCTGATAGTGCAGGTGTGGAGCCTGGCTGACCCTTCTTGCTCTTAGCAGTGTGGGTATCTTTGTAGCTTAACCTTTGCATCCATATGCTGAGGTGCTGATTATGAGTCTCCAGTTGTGAAAATCTCTTAAAATAGAATGATGGTGGTTCCTGTCTTCTTCCTTCAAGCTGACTTGAGACAATTTTTCACAGTCTAAAAGCAGATTACTTTTATTCTGGAAAAGAACATTATGGAAGACATCGATAGATATGTTAGAAAGGTGATTACTTTAGAATCATAGAATCCTTAAAGTTGGAAGGGACCTCTGAAGGCCACGTAGTCCAACTCCCCTGCAATGAATAGCAATATGCACAGCTAGATCAAGTTGCCCAGGACCTATCCAGCCTCACCTTGAAGGTCTCCAGGGACAGAGCATCAACCGCATCACTGGGCAACCTGTTCCAGTGCCTCACCACCTTCACTGTAAAACATTTTTTCCTTATATCCAATCTAAATCTACCCTCACTGAGCTTGAAACCATTTCCCCTTATTCTGTCACAACAGATCCTGTTAAAGAGTCTGTCCCCTTTTTTCCTATAGCTCCCCTTTAGATACTGAAAGTCTGCTCTCAGGTCACCTCGCAGCCTTCTCTTCTCCAGGGTGAACAGCCCCAGCTCTCTCAGCTTAGCCTTGTATGGGAGGTGTTCCATTCCATGAATCATTTTGTGGCCCTTCTCTGTACGTGCTTCAACAGCTCTATGTCTCTCCTGCACTGAGGACTCCATATCTGGACACATCTTTACTGTGTCTGCTATTTCACTGTTTTGTCCACGTACAATAGTCAGTTTTCATGTAAGCATCCCAAAATGCTCTCAACCTCCCATAAACTTGGATGTATGTGACTGCCTATGTTCCTCAGACGAACTCACATGAGTGGGTTTGTACCTGCAGACCTCTGAGAAGATGAGGAGCAGAAGGCCATCCCATAAAATCACTCCAGCATCTACTTTGCAGCTGGTTTCTCTCTCCAGATCTCCTCCAACAGCTGTGCAAGTAAAATGACATTAACTGGGTGAGAAACATGAGAAGAAAAAATAGAACAAAAAGATAGCAAAAAGTATGGTAAGGGGAATTTAAAATCCAGTGAGAGGAGCCGTGTTTGCAGAGCGCGTCCCATCCAGCTGCTTCCCTTTGAACTTGGGGTGTCCCAGTTTCTGCGGGGGCCTCGTATCTCTGAGGCCAGGGAAGCAGGCAGGGAATCGCTGCAGCCAAGACCCTTTGATATGAAAAGTGAAGGCTCTGTAGGAGGAGGGAAAGGTGTGCCTCACACACCTCCAGCCTGTTCTTTCTGCGGGGAGGTTGTTGATTTCTTGTTTGAAGTGATAAGCACTGAAAGCTCTGTGTCTGGGTTTCCATGCTACACATGTAAGCTAAAAATAATTTTACAGAGCTCATCAGAAGAAAGTAATACTGCATCAGCCAGGCAGTGCGGAGGCTACTCTGGTAGTTTTTCTTCCTTGATTGCTTACAAGTTTAAGTTTGCTTTGAAAACTAAATGGTACTTCAAAACACAGGAGATTTAAGAATAAAATTCCCATTAGCAGCTGTTATCAAGAATTATCGGGGCAAATCCCTTCATACAAAGACAAGAACAAACTTCTAATATTCAAAGGCTTTCAAAAGAAGAGAAAAAAAGGAAAAGCCCCACAGATAAGACTCCCCTCCCTCAAGCACACACGCTCATCTGCGGGGCTCAGTCCCCACCAGCAGGGGCTACAATATCTCACTATCATGCAGTGATAAATAAAGTGACCAAACACCAACTGACCTGCAGTAACACATAGTGCCTGTGCATTGCCAACCTTCAGTAAATGCGTGTTTAAATGTGTTTGCTCTGACTCACTTTCATTGCCCGCAAGATGCTGTTCCTCACGCTGACCACTGGGTAGGAACACATGGTGCTCGGTTCAGGTGTTGCGTACTGAGGGCTCTGCTTGTGCAGTGGCTTCCTGCTGTGGCTGAGGCACGGTACCCAATCCTGGCCTTTCCCAGGGATGCCAATTTGCTCTCTCTGCTTGTGCCGTTGTCTTCCTTCTATATCAGTGAAGCTATGATCAAATCTCCTAGCCAAATAGAAGTGGCCTGCATAATACTGAAACACTGGCAAAGGAACTGTAGCCAGTGCCCCAGCCAGTTGGTACAGCCAACCTGCTCCAGGCTGCTGATACTCCTTTGGGACTAATACATATTCAAAAAAGAGAAATGGGACTTGTTTCAGTTGGGAAAGCTGCATCTCACATTGTCTTTATCACCTGCCTGCTTAGCAAAGCCATTGTTGAAATATATGAATGATATTTTTAATTACATCAAAGAGTGGAGGGAGGGAAGGGAGGGTAGGAGGAGGAAGAAAGAAAAAGAACCTCAGCTGAGTGTCTTGTATCTAAAAGTGGAACCCAATTGTCTCTTGCTGCAGTGACAGTCAGTTGGCTCAGTTCACTATCCAAGCAGCTGACTGTTCTTGTTTTTTTGTCATGTTATGTTTCTGACCGCAGTGTGACCACATCAGCTCAGCAGAGCCCAAGGCAAATACCAGCAGTAGGAATGGCATGGTGCAAAGTGCTTCTTCATTCAGTGGAAGCAACAAACTGCTAGAACAGCCCAAGACATAATGTATTTTAGCCTGCTCATCTTTGTCTTTCAAGCTTTGAAGACTTTGGTGTTACATTAATCCCTAAATAATAAAAACAAAAATAAAATGCATGTGGTCTTCTTAGCCATAGGAATGGCTTGTGCAGAGATGTAACTAAGGGTGGGGTTCAGAAGAGCAACAGAAAGACCCCTTTAAAAACATAGTCCACTCTCTGAAATTAAATTATTTGCACAAGTTTCTCTTCTAGACAGAGCATTGCTGGTTTTGAACTCAAGGTAGGAACTATTGCTCTATTGAAAAAGAAATTACTGGGTAGAGATCAAGGTGGCAACATGGCACCAGTGCTAGCACAGACAGAGATATGGCCATGCTCCTTCCCATCTGCCCATCCTTGCCCATTAGGTACCATGAGATCCCCTGCATTAAGCAGGAGTGGCATAATTAGTGTGTCACATTAAGTCTCTGTTGCTGTAAGCTGCTGTAAATGTGCTAGCAAACCCTTAGCAGATCTTATAACCCGGTGAAAGTCTTGCTGCTAAGCACAATCTCTTCAAATGTCATTTGTTGTCTGGCCTCATTAGCATTTGGATATAATGCAGAAAAGCATCTCCCTTTCTTCTAGCTTGGAATATGTGAGCCTCCACTTTCTATGAGTACCCCTTTCATGAGTGGGAAATGTGAACAGTGACTGCCTCACCTTCCCTATAGTACTGTGCTGGTTTTCAGTCTTTGTCAGTTTTCAGTCTTCAGTCAACAATTAAAAGAGACTCACGCAGAGAGCCCAACAGTGCAGCCAGCCAGAGAGGAGAGAGGAGACAGGTAGCAGGGCCTTAATTTGATTGCATTGCCATGGACCACTAGAGGCCCTTTAGCAGATCACAAAGGGTGTGTGGATGAGTCCTCCTAGACTATTTATTATTTTGTTTCCTTTTTTTTTTTTTATGTCTCCTTTTTATTTGTCTCATTTCTAAGAGAAACATCTTCAGCCTTATCAATCTCCCTTGATATGAGAGCTTTCTTCTGCTCTAGTCACCCTTCCCTGAACCTTTCTGAGTTCTCTTGTTATTACTTTGAACAAAGATAGATGGAACAGCATTTCCCCAACCACACAATTTGCAGAAAAACAGGTCAAGGCTGGCCTGAACTCTCTGAGCTCTAGCGAGGTCAGTGGAGTCACCCCAGGAATGAATGTACTCCTCTTCAGTTTGGTTTCTAGCCAAATTCAGTTTCCTTGCTGTTGCTCAGGCTACAGAAAAAAAACATGTTATTGACAACAGCAGCACATGCAACTGAAGTCTTCTGAAACATAATAGAAGTACAGAAGTACTGTTGCTACAGAAGTAACACCTCCTATTTTATTATGTTGGCCCATGACGTCAGAGGAGGATGTTGGTGGTACAGCAGGAAAGGCTGAACCTTCCCACCAATATTCCATTCCATGCTGTTGCCGTGTGACAGATGGCAGCAGAGGGGCAGCCTGACACATTGGTGTCTGACATGGAAGTGTGTATGAAGCAAAGGTGTGTCACTGAATTCCTCCATGTGGAAAGAACTGCACCCACTGACATTTATCAACACTTGATGAATTTTGATGGAGACCAACCAGTGGATGTGCACACAGTGAGGCAGCGGATGGGGCATTTCAGCAGTGGTGACAGTGACAGTGGGGCACCTCTGCTGGTGCAGATTTTTTACAAGGGCGGTATGCAGGCACTTGTTCACTGCTGGCAAAAATGCACATCTAACGGTGGTGACTATGTCGAAGAATAGTGTTTTGCTCTATCAAACAGTGTCATTGTGCTGTAAACGTGGAGCATTTTAGGAAATTAATGCCTAAAGCCATCTGTACAGAACTATGACACCTGAACAGAGAATTGATCTGGCCATCTTAAGCTCTTGTTCAGATCGTTGCTAAAATGAAGAAGCAAGGAACCCACTAGCAGTTAATTGTGGTCATTTTTTTTTGTCACGTGGTGCTGTCAACAAGGTTTAGCTTTTTCTTATTTTCCATACAATGACATTTCTTTACTTTTATTTTTATTAAATCCTTCATTTTGATGTCTCAGTTAACACTGTAAATTAATAAGGCACTACTCAGGATGTGCTGCTTCTCTCTTCCATTTAAAATTGTCGTTTTGGCATTATGCAGAGGAACAAATAGGAGACCTTGATTTTCTATGACAATCATTATTTTGTGCCTCCTCCACTCCATATAAACTCTCTTCATACATTTACTTTTTCGTCTGCTTTCTGTATCAAGCAGCTGTATTCCCTCCATCTTTACACAGAAGTATTTCCATGTTTGTGTGGCAGGACTCTGCTTTGTCCAGCTGCTCAGTGGCAGAAAGGAACCCAATTACAATGCAACCAAAGTTCTGCTAAGTAGAACAATCAATTATCTCTTTATATGTTCTGGGGCCTTAGTGACTTTCAATCAGGGAGACAAATTTAGACCAGTATCTTGATGCCATACTTCCTACCATCCTGTAGTCCTTGCTGTGCTGGACTATGAACCTAGGGCAGCTGACAGTTCTCAGCTCCTGGGACTGTCATCCATTGGCTTAAGGATACTGTGTAGAAAGGGCGAGAAGAAAGCAGTCAGACGAAGTGACCTGAGCCAAGATACATAACAGGGGAGCACTGGAATAACTCTTCATTGGTCTGTCTCACAGCTACACTTCATGCCCTGCACCAGCAAGACCTTCTTTAGGATAGATGTTTTTAACTTGGCAGTGACTGTAATTGCTTTTTGTCTTAGGGATACACAGTGCAGTGATTTGTATTCAGAAGACAACTGTAGAGTCAACATTGATAAAGAACTAACCAGCAAAAGGCAAAACAGTGATACATGTGGTAGTGCTGAGCTCAGAGAGATTCCCCCAGTCCTGAATTTCTTCATCAAGGACCAAGCCAAAAAGCTGAGAGTGGCCCATTTTCATGGAGCAGGACCATAGTTCAGGAACCATTGCAGACAGCTTGCTCTCCAGCCCCAGCCCACTGCACCTTTACCTGCACCACCTGTACTGGAGTACCCTTACCTTCCTCACCTCGGAGCTGGGCCAGGCTTGCAGTCACCTCTCTGAGTGCTGCCCTTCTTCTCCACCATGGTAGAGTGCAGAGGGCTGTGCAGTCATGGCTGGCTCCCAGCTGGGCTGTGCTGACCTGTGCACCTCAGATCTCTGCAAGATTTGCAGTCACCTCCAGCAAAAGAGATATTCATGAATTCTCACTTTAAATCCTGTTCCATTTCAAAATGCTGTCCTCTTGAGGGCTCTTTTCTTCAGCATCTGCAAGCCTACTAAGTTTTTTTATCATATAGATAGGAGCATTTAGTAAAAAAAATTAAAAAAAAATTAAAAAAAATAGGGACATTTCCTATTTTTGAAATACATCTAATAGAAATATATCTCTCTATCAAAATACATCTAATAGAAAGAGCTTTTTGGAGAAAAAGAACTGAAAAGATTCACTGCTTTCAAGGAACAGTTGAAATCTATCTTTCATTACAGCAAGACTTAGGGGTGGCTTTGATCTCTCAATATTATCGGACCAAAGCCAGTTAATATCTAGAGTAGCAGCATTAGCTTTTGTACAGAATTCTTTAAATGACTTCCAGGGCCGTTAGAGTCAATTGTAAAACACCACTGCGTTTACCTAACTAGAATTTCCCCAGCAGATCAGTCCACAAAAAGCTTTAGATGCTGCAATAGCGAATGTTGCAGTTTTGAACTTTCAGCACTTTTATCCAGCTACATCCCACTGACTTTGGGAACCTTAGCCAGGAGCATAACCTTGCTATGCTCCTCTGAAGTCCCGGGAGATCTCTGGAGAACAAGACATGCTGACTGTCACATGGGATGAAGCCACGATCCTGGCAGCTGCTGAAATGCCCAACCCTGGATTGTGTTCCTGGGCTCCCAGTTAAACATGTGAACTCACATGCCTCTGGATGGGATCTAGGAAAGCCACCAGAGGAGTTCTCTTACCTCACAGACACGAAAAGGCTGGAGATGAAAGTCCCTTCCCAGCCCCAAGAGGCTGCAGATGCCTTCTTGCTGTCCTTCCTTTCTAGGAGCAACAAGGACGCACCTGGGGCTGTGGTAGTCTTGCTTTCACTTTCTTCCAGCCAAGGTAATTTTAACCTAGGCTTTCACATGACCAACTGCCTGTAACTGGGTGGTGCTCTTGGTTTCTCCAGATAAATTCTTAGTACTGCTTTCAGCTCTCTCTACAGCAGGAAAGTCCAGTGGCTGCAAATAAAGGACACCCTGGGCTCCTTTAGACTTGGTTGCTCCCACACACATAAATGGAAGCATGCATGAAGTCCATTTTCATGAATAGTTGAAAAAATAGGTGAATAACTGTCATTTTTGAATGACTCAAGAAACAAGTTGATCTGCTATCTACACAGTACTCACCATGAAATATTGGCATTATGTGTTTGCCAAAATAAATAAATAAGTAGGTTTTTACCTGATAGTCTGAGAAATAAAGCTCACAGTGAGAAGATCATTTACATTTAAAAAATGTAAACATGTTGTTAAGCGACAATAGTGTACCATTCATGAGTCTACTGAGGTTTTGTGAAAAACTGAGTAGACAAAATAATATGAAGATCTCTACCTAAGGGAATGGAAAATCAGGTATTTTAAGCAAGGAATCAGTTAAAGGAAAATGAATTATCAACATAAAATATTGAATTAATAAATGGACAGGATACTAAATTAAGAAAAAATAAAAATGAAAAAAGAAAACGCACACAAGAACACAGAGAACAGAAAAACTGTAGAAAAGAAGAGCCATCAAGGTCACCAACTAACAAAAGAAACTTCTGAGAGTTGTTCTCGTGCATTTACGCACTGGAAACAAGCAAGTTTCTATGTATGTAGTGTGTTTTTTGTTCCCAGGGCTATATGAAATGTTTTTGCACAATATATTCTTTATTTTATAAAGCTCTCATAGAAACTACAAACATACACATTAAATATATAAATATTATAATAAGGTAACTCATTCCTTACCTTCATAGTGAAAATGATTTAGCTTTTAGTAATGACGAGGAGAATCAGATTCAGGTCAATGAGAACATTTCTCTGATCAACCTTCTCTGTAATCAATGACTTGAAATGGTCAATCAGCCATCCATGCCTAAGTAGCATTGCCAAATGAATTCAATCCATACTAAAAAAATGTATAGAAAAAAATCATGGTCCACCTGATAAAATCTGGAATAGTGTAAATGAACACCAGGAAAACCTCACTGAGGTTTTGAGGCACTCAAACACCTCAAGATATGCTCTTTATGACCAAATTAATAGAGTTTACTGTCTTACTGGTATTAAATACCCAAGTGAAAATTGAATCATAGGAGGAAAAAAATTCATGGGCAATTAAAAATCCCATAAGATTTTTACTTGTTAATGAAGATAATTCTGCATAGTAGTGACTGAAAGATAATTGTGCTTAGCAATTGGCAGATGTCATTCCTACATGTAAAATCAGCTGTTAGTCTTAACCCATTTACTAAAAGTGAGAATGTAGCTGTATCATTAAACTCTGTTGTGCTCTGGGCTCATTGAATAAGGACTGGAGTTTGAGAAGCCAAAATGAGGAGATGAGATGGACGTGACTTAATTTCCTCTGTCAGTACTGTGGTTAAATTGTCCGTATAGAACAATGTGAGGAAAATCTCTTTTTCCTTCAGGTGAAATCCATTTTTCCTCTTGTGTGAGCACAATACCCTTCCAGTATCTGTTACAGAGATAAATACAGGTGTCCTTCTCCTGAAGCAACCAAGTAAATACCTGAAATGCCACTAACTTTTCTTTAAAAAATAAAATCAAAACCAAAACCGCAAGATGCGAGTTCATCCCAAAGCTGGTCTGCAGGCTGTCAAATACTCAAAAGTCATTGTGGGAAGAGATGTATGAAGCCGTTTGGGGCTTTCATTGCCCCCACTGAAGGCATAAATCAGGTATCGGTTGCTGGAAGTTTAGAAGAGCTATTCCTGTGGGTGGGTTACTACATCATTTTGTTGAACCTTTCTTTGAAATGTGGTACTGGCCACTGTGCAAGGAACGGTAATGGGCCTGTCTGTCTTGTGGTCTGTTAAAATATGGCAATTCTTCTGTTCCTGTGGTACTTAACGGAGAAAAAACAACAATAATTCACCACTAATTGATTAGATAACTGTTGATTTTTGTATTTATGAGCTGTCACACACAGAGCTCCAAACTTTCAAATATGGCTATTATTCCAAATTAGTTGTGATTCCCTCTATAAAACCCTCCCAGAGATTAGAGGGTTTGTTAAGATAAAATAAACGGAGAGTGTGCACTGAATTAGTAGGCTTTATGCTGTTTCAGACTTCAGACAAGCTCATAGCTGCAAATAAATATCAAAGTACAAATTGAAAACATGGAGTATTACAAATGAATGTGTAATGAAAAACGGATTTTTGAAACAAGGAGCATAATGTATGCTACACAGATGGTGAAGGGCCTTGAGGGCGAGATGTAGGAGGAGCGGCTGAGGTCCCTTTGTTGGTTCAGGCCAGAGCAGAGGAGGCTGAGGGGACGCCTGATGGTGGCTGCAGCTCCTCACAAGGGAGCAAAGGGGCAGTGCTAATCTCCTCTCTCTGGTGACAGCAGACCCTGGGCCCAAGGGATGGCATGGAGCTGCATCAGGGAAGAGTCAGGTTGAGGGTTAGGAAAAGATCCTTCACCAGAAGGTGATGGGCATGGAACAGTCTGCCCAGGGCAGAGGTCACAGCCCCAAGCTGCCAGAGTTCAAGGAGCTTGTGGACAACACTTTCAGACGTATGGTCAGTTTTTTGAGTGGTCTTGTGCAGCTGGACTCAATGACCCTTATGGGTCCCTTCCAACCTGGGATATTCGATGATTTTATGACTCTGCGCCTTTTATGCACACTTGTCACACAAAGCTGCAAAAGATCTAATGCTTAAAACCCAAATATAGTACACATTGAATTTCAAATGCCGGAGATATATGGCCTAAAGATCTTTTTTGGCCAAGTTCTGACTTTTCCGCAAGCCAAATCAATGGACAAACACTGCCTGCTACTCCCCAGCACTGTGCTCACTAGAAGCAGGTTCAGCATACAGGGTCAGTGATGCTCCCACCTCAGCTGCAGCTCTCACCCCTCTAGCAGGGGAAGCATGCGGCCACTAACTTGATTCTTCAGCAGCACTTTCTTAATTATGTTTTGCTAATTATGCTATTGACCTTCCTCCGAGGAAGTTCCTCTCTTGAGAGAGCAGAATTAACTCAATTAATTTAAAAACGAAAGGTGTTTCTTACTTCTTTTTTCCTTTTTTTTTTTCTTTAGTGGAGCAGAAAACAGTCTAAAAATGGCATAGAAAGGAAGGAAGGCTGCCTGAACTGCCTATACTCAGCCATTTCAGACTCATGGAAATTACTCTCTCTATGCTGAACTTAGGCCATTGGTTCACTTCCTCTAATCCACTGTGAACAGTATATTGTTCTACTTTTATGACATAAAGAAAGAAAAAGAAGTGATTGATATAAACAACACACGGAACAAATCACTGAACAGGCATGTCCAACCTGCAGCCTGTGGGCCGCATGCGGCCCAGCACATCTCACAGTGTGGCCGCCCTCTGCCCCAAGCACACCCATCACTCAGCAGTGACCGAACATCAGTGTGTTATTAACCCCACCTGGGCTGAAACTGGGGCACGAAGTGAGCACAGTGCAGTGCCGGCTCAAGTTATGGCAATTTAGTTTATGGATTTTGATACATTCACTAAACACAGTCCTGTGAACAGCAAAAAATATGCAGCCCTGCTTTCCCTTTTGATACAGGAATTTGAGAATTAGTTTCAAGATTGCAAAAAAAAATCTCAAGTTTTTTGGTTTATTTGTGACTCTTTCTAGTTGACATAAATACATGACCTGCAAATTTTCAAATGCCCAGAGTTACAATCATATATTCAACTGAAAAACTTTATCATGTCTCTTCACCGGCCTTTCACAAGCCCTCTTTTATCAGAGAGAAATATCCCTCACTTCACAGTCACTCCTTATTCATGTCATCACTGTTGGCAGTGATTATTAATCACATTTGTGAACAACTGTTTTCAAAGATGAATCACAGGAAGAATAAAATTTCATCAAAAATCTCTGACAAACACCTTGAGAACTCAATGAGAATGGCAACTATTGCCATCAAACCACTGCCAACCTGATGCGTTAGTTTCATAGAAACAAGATCCAACATCCCTCTAGTTTTACCGTTTTGCTGCTCTCCTTTTTATGTTTTAATAAAAAATGTTTAAAAATAAAATGTTTTGTTACTTATATATGCATTAACTATACTAGTAGATTTATGAGGGCTGCTGCAAAAGTAGTACTTCCTTTATTTTATTTGTGCTGTTTTATTATGCTGGCCCACAGTGTCAGAGGAGGATGGTGATGGTCTGACAGCAGAGGCTGAACCTTCCCACTGGTACTCCATTATATTTTGTTGCCGTGTGACAGATGGCAGCAGAGGGGCAATCTGACTGAATGGTATATTGAATATGAATATATGAAGCAAAGATGTGCCACTGAATTCTTCCACATGGAAAAAAATTGCACACATTAACGTTCATCAACACTTGTGAATGTTTCTGGAGACCAACCAGTGGATGTGAGCACAGTGAGGCAGTGAGTGGTGCATATCAGCAGTGGTGACAGCAACATTAGACCACCTCCACCGGTGCAGATTCTTACAAGCATGGCATGCAGTAGATTATTCATCGCTAATAAAAATGCACATCTAATGGTGGTGACTATGTTGAAGAATAGTGTTTTGTAGCTGAGAACTGGCTCTATCAAGTAGCGTTACTGTGCTTTTTGTATCTATTGTAGTTTGCACAGAAATGAATAGGAGGCATTACTTTCAGAACAACCTACATAATATACGCCCATGACAATTTTTCTTTCCTCTGTGCAGCCCAGGTAAGTCAAAAGTTTGTGCACGTGCATGCCCCAGGAGGTCTGTAAAGAGTACGTTTTAGTGAGGAAACAGTGAAATCATGAGGAGGTAGGTCACAAAACTGAGAGACTTGTGAAAGAAATAAAAAAAAATCCTCAAATCTTTCCCAAACACACTGGAAGCCAACAGCTTGATAGATTATTGATATGGCCCAAGGGGCTTTCAGAAAGGGAGAAGCTAAGTGGACTCTAAATACTGAAGAGCATTTCAGGGAGATTCCCATCGTATGGGCTTTCCTGGTGAGAAGAAAATGGGAGTAACTCAAATTTAGTAGAGAAAGATTTAGGACGGATCAATAAAATAAGCAGTAATTAATCAGCAGGACTGTATTGCATTTCCCCAGGGCTGTAAAAGACCCGCTAACTGCAGTGCACAACCTACCACTTAACAGGTATTCAGGGAATAAAAGGTGGCAAAGGTGATCCCAGCTTGGAGAGGAAAATTAGGAGAGGTTCAGAGATTAACAGATCCATGATGATTTGGGAACACTAACCTGGGAAATTTATGATGAAGCATATCATTAAACACAGGATAAACGTGATACAAATGGAAGAAAATACAGTGGCTTCTGCGGAGAGAAAATCTTGCTTCGTAAGTCTACTGAGCTCCTTTGAAAGAGTCAGTGTGATCACAAGTTGTGGTGGTGTTAGTGCTACTGGATGCCTGTGTTTGCAAAAAGGTTTTGACAAGATCAAGAGGGTAGATAAATAAAGATCTCATAGAGAGTCAAGAAGAAAGAGTAAGAATAAATTATATATATATATATTTTTTTTTTTCTTCTCCAAAAAGAGTGATTTCCAAGGGAGTCCCACCATCATCTACAAACAGTGTAGCAAAGCTTACTGATAATTGTCAAATAGTTTAGGACAATATAGACTAAAGCTGACTGCAGATTGTCACAGAAACAGCTTTCAATCTAACACACAGAATTAATCACACCTAACCATGGACATCTTCAACATAGTTATTAGAAATACTGAGACACCTGAAGCTCATTAGTAATTAGTGGAAACAGGCATTTCGGAGGCTTGATTCCTCTTACCTGTAAGAGACAGTTACATTAGAATTTAAGGAATCAACAACTCTAGAAATGTCTCTTTCTCTCCATTTTCACAGTGAAATGTGAATGAATGGCTGAGGCCATTCATCTACATTAAGCCTGATGGACCTGCCCTGAACGTGCAGGCAGTAAAATAGCAGACAAAATTCAATGTCAATAAATGTAAAGCAGTGAACATGGAGAGAAACAACCTTAACTGCGTATATATAATATAATAGATTTCAAATTGGCTATTACCACTCAAAAAAGAGAACTAGGAGTCACTGCTGATAATTCTATGTGGAAAGCTCTCAGTTCATTGTTACCAGTGCTCAAAAAGTTACTAGGAAAGGCTTGAAATCAAAACAGAAACTAAATGATGGCACTGTGAAGATGGTGCATCCCTTCCATGTGAACAGTTCAGGCCCCATCATTTCAAAAATCATGGTAAAAATGGTACAGGTGTAGGACAAAGGCAAGAGCGCAGCCTAAAGGTTGGAACACCTTTTTAGAGGGAAAAAGTACAAGGAGGACTCATCATTACTGGGACCGATACTCTTCAATATCTTCATCAGTGTCATAAACAGTGGATTGAGTGCACTCTCAGCAAGTTTGCAGACAACACCAAGTGGTGTGGTGTTATCTACCTGCCTGAGGGATGGGATGCCATCCAGAGAGACCTAGATAAGCTCAAGCACTGGGCCCGGGAGAACATCATGATGTTCAACAAAAGCAAGTGCAACATCTTGCACCAGGGTCATAGCAACCCTGCCTATCAATACAAGCTGGGGAATGTAAGAATGGAGCACAGCCCTGCCAAAAAGGACCTGGGGGTAGAGGTGGATGGCAAGCTGGACTGAGCCAGCAATGTGCCCTCACAGTCAACCATATACCCTGGAATGCATCAAAAGAAATGTGGCCAGCATGGCCAGATGTGATCCTGCCCTTCTACTCTGCACTGCATCCAGATGTAGAGTGTTCAGTAGAGGAGAGACACAGATCTGTTGGAGCACATCCAGAAGAGGGCCACAGAAGTGATTCAAGGGATAGAACATCTCTCCTACAAGGACAGGCTGAGAGAGCTGGTGCTGTTCAGCCTGGAGAAGAGAAGACTGACTATCTGGTCTCTGGGGAGACCAGATGGAGGCCTTTCAGTTTCTAAAGGAGAGCTGTAAGAAAGAAGGGGACAGACTCCTTAGCATGGTCTGTTGTGATAGGAAAAGGGAAAATGGTTTCAAACTAAAAGAGAGAAGATTTAGACTGTATATACGGAAATTTTTTGTGGTAAGGGTAATGAAGCACTGGAACAGGTTGCCCAGAGAGGTGTCGTATCCCTGGAGATGTTCAAGGTCAGCTTAGACCAGGCTCTGAGCAACCTGGTCTAGCTGTAGATGTCCCTGTTCATTGCAGAGGGGTTGCACTCAACGACCTTTAAAGGTCCCTTCCAACCCAATCAATTCTGTGATTCTATGATTCACATAATGTCAATAAAATCATGTGCTGTGTGAAGAAAAACTGAGTATTGTTGTAATTCTACGGACATAAACGGGAGGAGGAAAAATTCAGTCTTGGAACTGATTTGCCACTGACATATTGACAACGCCATCAGTCTGAACCCAAAGCAGAGCAGACATTGAGACATTATATTCTTCTGCAGCAAGCTCCCATGTAGGGTGGAAAGATCAAAAGCAAGATCTACGAGGGCAATCTCAAGAGGAAACCATAGATGGAAGAGTGAACAAGCAGCAAAATGAAAGGACATCATACATCACACACTGCACAGCTGGAGAGTTCAGGGGACTGCTGAGAGGGGCTGTGAGGGCGAAGAATTCAGAGGAATAGAAAGCCAGGAGACACCCTCTGCATAGTGGAAGATAAGTCAAATAAACCTGTAGCTTCTTAAATCTTTTGTAATCCTCTAGCAGCATAGTGTCTAAGTAGAAAAATTGCATATTTGCTGCACTGACTGATATGAATCAGGGACAAGATGTTCCCTTTGTTTAGATAGATTATTCAGAGTTGCCTATGTCTAGCAAAAGGCCAGAAAGTGATTTGCCAGGGCTTCCTTTAACAAGCAAAGTTTAAAAGGGTCCCAATAAGACATAGTGAAGCAGAACTATGGCAAAGGATAGGACGTGCTGAAACCCAAGTGGATCTAGCAGATTGACTAGGGACCACAGCAAGGGACCTCAGTGGAGCCCTACAAAACCAATCCATATATCTTTATATTTGATATATAACACACTTTATATAAATACATAATATTTTTTTAAAGTCTGCATACAGGTCTAAGCTGCTGTTTGAAGATTGATTCTTAAAAACTGCCAAAACTGCAAATCCACTAATGTGCCACAGAAATTGAGAATTAGCAGTTTCTGCCTTGGAGAACTTCCAAACACAGAGATAATGCTATGAAAAATGGCAGAAGAGAAATGAAAAAGAACTAGAAATCTTTCATGTCCTTCACAGTGGATATGCCACAGCGGATATGCCACAGCTCCACGCAGGAAGGAGTGTGGATGTGTCTTCCCTTGTGTCCCCCCAGTCCTGCAGTACCACTGCTGGCACTGAAACCTTCAACACATTTTCAGGAAGCTGCCCAGCCCCTCCACGGGGACATGCAGCACAAAGCCACTGCACCCTTTTAGTTGGGCTCTCCCTTCTTCAAAAGCTCATGCTGGATGATGTCAACCTTTGTGGTTAACATCTTATTTAATAAAATATTGGGGTCTTTTCCTTGTGCTTTAGGAAATAAGACCTTCAAGCACTTTGATGAAGTACTTTAGTTTCCTTAAATTCTTTCCAAGGTCTTAACTGAAATCTGAATCCTAAACTTAACGTTTCCTGTTCAATTATGCTCACATCTCCTGCAAGTCCTATAAAGTATGTGCACCAAGTTGGCCGATGAAGGAGCTTTTTTGATTTCTCCAGAGGTAGAGGTCCACCATCAGCTGTGCATGAAAAATGTATGAGTGTGATTTGGAGAGGAAAATGCCCTCACGAACAGCACTGGGGTAAAGCATGGGGCAAAGCATCAATATCTGTAATAGCTTCTTGCCAACCAAAACTAAACAAAGTGGAAATGAAAAGGTTTGCATATCTCAAACAAGAAGTATATGCAACTTGGATAATGTAAACTGCAGTTAAATAGTGTATGTAAGAAATGTACATTATTTACATCTCATTGATGATTAATAAAATTAGTATCAGAGATGAGGATGTACTACAAGCTGAGGAATAGAGATTTGGTTTATCCCTGAAACAAAAATTTTGAAAGAAGAAACCATTAAATTTTTAAATAATAAATATCTGTAGGGTATCTGTAGGGTTCTAAAGCAGTATTTAATTGAAGACCTAATTTTCTAAAACATAGGAAAAAAAGACACCATAAAGACTTTTATTTCAAGAATACACGTGGTGTATTCTATTAGTGTTCATTATAATGCAGAATTGTACCAAGGAGTAACAGTACGTCTTGCTGATGACATCTAGGAATTGTACCTGTACTGATAAATTCTGAAATGAGGTAGCATCATCTGAAATACAGAAACCTCATTTTAAAAATTTCTTTATCTGCTATGTTTGTAATTTACTCTTTAACAAAATACATTGTTTTAAATCAAATTCTGCTTCTTTTTTTCTTTCTTTCTTTTTTTTTTTTTTCCATATGAGTTCCATGGAATAGATACAGAAAAAATACTCCTGGGGTCTCTTCCAATCCAAGCCATTCTATGATTCTTGCCCTGGGAACTTTGGAACTTTACTGTACCATGAAAAAAAAAATAACCCATCAACCAACTTCAGGCATGCTGGAAAATTGCTTGGGCCAGAAATTCAGTTTGCCCGGTGAAGACAATCTGCTGCATAACTGTTATAAGCAGGTTTAACATTTCTGTCACTCAGGCAGGTCTAAATGGACTCTTGGTTAGAAGAGTTGTGATCTTTGGCTATCTTTATACTTTGTTTAAATTTGAGATAAACACGAGTTCAGTATACATAGCTGAAACTCTTTAAAAGTGTAGGCTGCTCACTAATGCCAACTTAAATCAGCTGAGGATCAAGTCAGAAATATTGTCCAGAGCACTCACCCAAGCCATGCACAGATTGACTGTCTGCATTTTTTCAGCATGCTCTGTAAGAGATTGTGTTGAAGAAAGTTGTAGGTGAATGCTGTTATTATCTCCTCTATGTTATCTGCACCAGCAAAACATGCTTTATGTTTTTCGCCTTTTAATTTTACACGATCCTGGCTATTAGCAAAGAAGTCCGGGCAGATAAAAGGTCTAGCACTGCAGTACGGTACTACATAACACTACAGCAAGCGTTCTGGATACTTAAAGCAAGGAGAGTGAACAATCTTCAGAATAGTAACACTGTGGCTGGATGAAGGGCCCATCAGCTTTAGCAAATATCTCCAGGCTGCTCCTTTTACTGGGTGTGAACATAGAAAAAGAACGGTCTGTTCATGTGGTGTGTGCTAGTGGCAGAGCTGATGGAGAACTAAAGGCTTGGGAGAGAAAACACCAACACTGATTTGCTTTACTAAATTCCTAAGAAAAAAAGATTAGACAAAGCATGACTTTTTTTTTAAATAAAAAAAAAAAAACAACTGAGAATTCAGAGGCTGCCATCTGAGGCAGCTCCCCATCAGTTCCATCCATCCACAAAATACTCATACATGGATTTCTGCTGAAGTTCAAAACTGCAAAGATAGGTAATTAGTCATCAAATACAACAGACATGAGGAAGCCCTCCTAGATCTTCCAAAGCCTAGACTAAAACCAACTTTCACCAAGTAAATAATGGATAAACCCAGGCTGGATGTGGCTCTGGGCAGCCTGGTCTAGAGATTGGCCACCCTATCTGTGGCAGGGGGGTTGAAACTAGATGATCTGTGAGGTCCTTTCCAACCCAGGCCATTCTATGATTCTATGCTTTCCCTCTTAATCTTGATCACCATTACTGGCCACTATATAGAAAACAAAAGACATTGTCCCATCCCAGCTATACGTAGAATCGTGTCTTTGTTTGGAGGTTGAGAAGCAGGAGTTTGTTTCATAAGGACAACTCATGGCTCTGAACTGAATGACCAGGAGAGCCATTCCCAAAGTGGGGATGACCACCACAGAGCAGTTGCCTTAATGTGGGATGCAGGGAGCCCTCTGAAAACATAAAATATAAAACTCAAAAGATGACAGTGAAGGCTGATCCTGACATCTTTCTACTGCTCCTATTTTCAAATGCGGCATTAGAATCCCTCTGTTTGCAGCTGATGAAATATAGCTGTTGTAAATTGCTAGCTAACCACATTTAGCAAATGGAGATAATCAAATAAAAATGAAGTTCTACTTACCAAAGAAACAGTTTCCAAAACACAGACTTTGGCTGGGAGCTGTGTTTTGCTTTGGAGTCTGCCAGGAGATCTGTGGACTATTTTGTAAACAGTTCTCAGGCTGGTGTTTGTGGGAGAAACACATGGGAAGGGGATAAGAGACAGATGAACATATGAAATGCATCTCAAGAAAAGTTCATCGGGAAAGAAAAGCTTGAGAGCTGCTTTGATGGATATCTATGAAAACTGCATAAGGTGGAAAGAGGGTGATAGGGAATTACTATGTGCGTTTCCATTGCTTCCATTTTTTCCATTGTTGCATAGGAGCTAGGGCACAGCTTAGACTCTGTGCTTAAAGCCAACAAAAGGAAGTATTTTTCCCACATTCTGCATAATTTATTTGCATAATTTATCATTACCGAAGTTATAAATGAACTCATTAGGAAATTAGATGGGTGTGTACAACATGAGATTACCAAGACATTACCAGGATGGTTTAGGTGCAATCTGCCGGTCCTGGCAATCCAAATCCAAAATTGCTGAAGTGGTGTCCCTTGGCACCAGAGGATGTTCCTTCTAAAAGTGGTCTTCCATTGCTACACAGCTTTCTTTCCTGTACTCAGACCACAGTGTTTCTTCCAGTCCAAGTTATCCTATGGGCCAATGATATTGTGATAATAGTGAGACTACTTTCTTTCACTCAGATGTCACGATTTTTTTCTATCCCGGTCATTTTAGATTGATTTAGTTTTTTTAAGAAATACCTTTTGTTGCATATTTTTGTCTGAACAATGATTACCTTACCTGTCCTAGCTTTTGAGCTGTTAAATGTGAAGCCATACTGTGCAGCACTACCCATAACATGTTTACCTGCTCTCTCCAGATGCAGCAGAGCTCCCTGTTGTTGAAGCCTGTTGCCAAGGCAGTTCACTGCCCAGAGACACGGCAATTTGGGCTGCAGGATCAGTGCTGAGCATCACAAACCCTCTGCACTCAGACACTCCATGCCCCCTGCACGGCTTCTCCATGTTCAGGCACTGTGAACCAAAACACCCTTCCAGGAGGGTTTGGGACAGCAGGGAAGGATGCTTCTCTGGATGAGATCCATCCCTACTTGGGCTGGAGAGCTGCACCCACCTTTAAGAGTGTGGAGAGGAACACATCCATGAGCTCAGTGCTTCAACTTCACAGAATCACAGAATCACAGAATCACCCGGGTTGGAAGGGACCTCAAGGATCATGTAGTTCCAACCCCCCTGCCTAGCAGGGCCACCAAACATACACATTTAGATCAGGTTGCCCAGGACCCCGTCCAACCTGGCCTTGAACACGTCCAGGGACGGGGCATCCACAACCTCCCTGGGCAGCCCGTTCCAGGGCCTAACCACTCTCCTCGTAAAGAACTTCCCCCTAACATCCAACCTAAATCTTCCCTCCTTCAACTTGGATCCATTTCCCCTAGTCCTGCTATTGTCAGCCCTTATGAAGAGTTTACTCCCCTCCTGGGTGTAGGTTCCCTTCAGGTATTGATAGGCTGCAATGAGGTCGCCCCGCAGCCTTCTCTTCTCCAGGCTGAACAAGCCCAACTCCCTCAGCCTGTCCTCATAGGGGAGGTGCTCTAGCCCCCTGATCATCTTAGTCGCCCTCCTCTGGACCCTTTCCAAAATCTCCATGTCTTTCTTGTACTGAGGGCTCCACACCTGGACACAGTACTCCAGATGGGGCCTCACAAGAGCCGAGTAGAGAGGGACAATCACTTCCCTGTCCCTGCTGACCACCCCTCTCCTGATGGAGCCCAGGATCCCATTTGCCTTTCGAGCTGCCAGAGCGCACTGCTGGCTCATGTTGAGTCTCTCGTCCATCAGGACCCCCAGGTCCTTCTCTGCCGAGCTGCTCTCAAGGACCACTCCTCCCAGCTTGTACGGGTGCCTGGGGTTCTTCCGGCCCAAATGCAAAACCTTGCACTTTGCCGTGTTGAACCTCATTAGGTTCACCCGAGCCCAGCTTTCCAGCCTGTCGAGGTCCCTCTGAATGGCATCCCTTCCTTCCACCGTATCAACCGCACCACTCAGCTTGGTGTCGTCAGCAAACTTGCTGAGGGTGCACTCAATTCCCTCATCGATGTCATTGATAAAGATGTTAAAGAGCACCGGTCCCAAGACAGACCCTTGGGGGACACCACTTGTTACCGGCCTCCACCTGGACATAGAGCCATTGACCATCACCCTCTGTCTGCGGCCTTTCAACCAATTGCTTATCCATCGGGTCGTCCACCCATCAAATCCACTTCCCTCCAATTTGGAGATGAGGATGTGGTGGGGGACCATGTCAAAGGCCTTGCTCAGGTCCAGGAAAATGACATCGGTCGCCTTCCCTTCGTCCACCAATGCCGTCACTCCATCATAGAAGGCCACAAGATTAGTTAGGCATGACCTTCCTTTGGTGAAGCCGTGCTGGCTGTCTCGGATCACATGCTCATTCTTTATGTGATCGAGCATGTTGTCCAGGAGGATCTGTTCCATGATTTTCCCAGGCACGGAGGTGAGACTCACCGGCCTGTAGTTCCCCGGGTCCTCCCTGCTCCCCTTCTTGTATATGGGAGTGACGTGACCCTTCCTCCAGTCGTCCGGGACCTCACCTGACAGCCACGACTTCTCAAATATGATGGAGAGCGGCTCGGCAACCACCTCAGCCAGCTCCTTCAGGACCCTGGGATGCACGCCATCCGGCCCCATAGACTTATATTCATTCAGTCTAAGGAGGCACTGTCGGACTTGCTCTGCCCTTACAGTGGGGAGGGATTTACCTCCTTGGTCCCCACATAGAGGTTTGGGGATGCAGGGCTCAGGGACGTGAAAAAGACTAGAATCCTGGCCACCAGTGAAGACCGAGGTGAAGAATTCATTCAGCACCTCAGCTTTTTCTTCATCTGTTGAAGCCAGTTCTCCTTTTAAATTTACCAAAGTAGGTACACCCGTTTTGGCCTGTCTCTTCTGGCCAATGTACCTGTAGAAGGTTTTCTTATTGTTTTTCACATCCCTTGCCAAGTTCAGTTCTGCCTGCGCCTTGGCTTCCCTGATCCCACGTCTGCAAGTCCGGACAGCATCCCTGTACTCTTCCCAGGTGACACAGCCTTGTTTCCAGAGCTTGTACACCCCTTTCTTCGCCCTCAGTTCTCTCAGCAGGTCCTTGCTGAGCCATGCCGGTTTCCTACCTCGCCTGCCCACTTTCTTATTCAGAGGAATGGAGACCTCTTGTGCTTCCAGGAGGGCATCCTTGAAGAGCAGCCAGCTCTCCTCAACATCTTTGTCTTTGAGGGCGGCGCGCCAGGGGATCTTGGCCAGCAATCCATTGAGTAGCTTGAAGTCTGCTCTTCTAAAGTTCAGCGTCCTGATCCTGCTCTTTGCCAGGCCCACATCGCTTGAGATCACAAACTCAACCAAGGCGTGGTCGCTGGAGCCCAGGCAGCCTCCAACTTTGACACCTTTGATGATCTCCTCAGCGTTTGTGAGCAGCAGGTCCAGCAACGCTTCACCTCTGGTCGGTCTGTCCAATACCTGAACCAGAAAGCTATCGTCAATGGATTCCAAGAGCTTTCTGGAGCTCTTGCAGCTCGCCGTGTGGTTTTCCCAGCAGATGTCCGGATGGTTGAAGTCCCCCACCAGGACAAGAGCCCGTGAGCCAGACATCTCACGCATCTGGAGCAAGAAAGCCTCGTCAACAGCCTCCCCCTGATCAGGTGGCCTGTAGTATACCCCTAACACCAGCTGACCTGTATTAGTCCCATCTCTAATCCTAACCCACAGGCTCTCAACCTGTTCCTGACTGTTTCTCGTAGGGAGCTCCTCACAGTTTATCCAATCTCTGACATAGAGAGCAACTCCCCCACCCCTCCTACCTCGCCTATCTCTCCTAAAGAGTCTATAGCCATCGATCGCAGTATCCCAATTGTGGGAGTCATCCCACCATGTTTCTGTGATAGCAACAAGGTCATAACTTTCCGAGTGCATCACAGTTTCCAGTTCCTCCTGCTTGTTACTCAGGCTGCGTGCATTGGTATAAAGGCACTTCAGCCGGGCTATCCGTCTCACCACCTTTATAAGGGATCTAGGATCCCCTAGAACAGCAGCATCCCCAGCATCCCCCTGCCCTACTCCTTCCCTGTGCACTCTGCCGTCATTGCTCATGGAGTTTGGTACAAGCCCTCGAATGACCCGTTCACCCCCAGTAGCCCCTATTTTGTCCCCTTCCCCCTTCGTTCCTAGTTTAAAGACCTGTCAATGAGTCCCGCTAATTCTTCAGCTAATATCCTCTTACCCCTCAGGGACAGGCTGCATGCATCAGCAGCCATCATGCCAGGTGCAGTGTAAATTGCCCCATGGTCAAAAAAGCCGAAATTCTTGTGTCTGCACCAGCTTTTTAGCCATCTATTTAAGAGTTGGGTGTTTTGGATCCTCCCTGTACCTTTCCCTGACACCACGGGCATAGAAGAAAAGACCACCTGCACCCCAGCACCTTCAAGCATTCGCCCCATTCCCCTGAAGTCTTTCTTGATAGACCTCAGGCTTTCCTTATCAACTTCCTCGCCGCCAGCCTGAATTATTAAAAGTGGGTAATAATCTGAAGGCCGAATCAACTCGGGAATTTTCTTTGAAATGTCTCTGACCCGAGCCCCAGGAAGGCAGCACACCTCTCTGCGGGTAGGGTCAGGCCGGCATATAGGGCCTTCTGTTCCTTGCAGAAGGGAGTCACCTATGACAATCACCCTTCTGTCCTTACGGGTAGAAGCAGTCTTGAGGCTTGTGGGCGACCGCTTCGCCTGAGGCAACCTCACGGGTGAACCTGTCTCCGCCCTCTCACTCGTCCCCCCCTCAAATTCCAGGGCCTCAAACCTGTTACGCAGAGGCACCTGGGGAGTCGGGGATGGACGGGTTGGGGGATGCCCCCTCCGCCGAGCAGGTACCCGTTTCCACTCCTCCTCCCTTCTCAAATTGCTGTTAGGGGGAAGAGAGGACAGGGGGCTCGCTGAAACGCTGTCAGCTGGCTGGTTCCCCTTTACCAGGTGTTTGTAAGGTGGCAGGGGCTGACGTGCTCCGTGAGGAGCCTCGTCTGTGTGCCGAGAACCTGAGGTTGAGAGGGACTGACACCACCAGTCAATCTCCCTCTCACACTCTTTTATAGTCCTCAGCCTCTCCACTTCCTCCTTCAAGCTAATCACAAGGCTGAGCAAGTCATTCAATTGCTCACACCTTATACAAGTGCTGCCTCCTTCATGTGGCATTGCAAATGCCAGGCTGTGGCACTCCTCACAGCCAGTGACCTGCACACTAGCATCTCGTGATGGTATCTCTGTCTGAGTAGCCACACACCTCATACTGTTATTCTCCCCTCTATGCACGCACCAGACCTCAGTCTGGCTCTGGACCGTCTTCTTGGCTGCTGTCTTTCTGCTGCGTGTGCTCGGGACCTCTGCACGGGTCTTCACAGTTTTTGTGCTTGAAGCCTTCTGCCGGGGTGCACCCATGGCAACCAGCAGGCTCACTAACTCAACAAGAAGGTCCTAAAGGGGTGCAAGTGATCGGCCCTGCCCTGCTGCCCCCTACCCTCACACTGTTGCCAGGTTCGCTAAGTGCCCTGGCACTTACCACCAATAGCTGTAACAAGATTCCTTGCAGGAGAGTGCAGACAAGGGTAGCTTGCAAAAGCACCACGTTAAGACAGCCTGGGAGACAGCTATACTACCTCCTCTGCTGTGCCTCAGGTGGGCAGCGACGTGTCGCTGCCCTCCCTAGGGCTTTTTGTAGCAGCGATCAAGGGCTGCTTCCGGTTTGCGCCCGTTTAAATCTCCCGCCGATGCGTTGGCAACGCCCACTCTGCGTCAGCTGCTCTCGCGAGAGCAGCCCGACTGAGAGCGGCGTCCGCACGATTGCCGCGGGAATCCTCGATGAGGAAAGCGATTAAAATCCCCTTGTACCTCGCTAAAAGTCGCGGCGGTTCTGCCAGAGACAGCTTCGAGCCGCGGACCTCGGCGATCAAGGGCTGCTTCCGGTTTGCGCCCGTTTAAATCTCCCGCCGATGCGTTGGCAACGCCCACTCTGCGTCAGCTGCTCTCGCGAGAGCAGCCCGACTGAGAGCGGCGTCCGCACGATTGCCGCGGGAATCCTCGATGAGGAAAGCGATTAAAATCCCCTTGTACCTCGCTAAAAGTCGCGGCGGTTCTGCCAGAGACAGCTTCGAGCCGCGGACCTCGGCGATCAAGGGCTGCTTCCGGTTTGCGCCCGTTTAAATCTCCCGCCGATGCGTTGGCAACGCCCACTCTGCGTCAGCTGCTCTCGCGAGAGCAGCCCGACTGAGAGCGGCGTCCGCACGATTGCCGCGGGAATCCTCGATGAGGAAAGCGATTAAAATCCCCTTGTACCTCGCTAAAAGTCGCGGCGGTTCTGCCAGAGACAGCTTCGAGCCGCGGACCTCGGCGATCAAGCTTCCCTACACAAGTCTGTCTCAAGTAAAGAAACATGTAAGCCTTAGGTTATTCATGAAGTTAATTACTTCTCTCATATTTGCTCAGGCAATTTTATCTTTTTGAATTATATGGAAATAAGAGTAATTAGCTTTTTGACTATTGTTCCTTTCATTTGTTTCAGCTGCTAATTTCCCATTCTTCTTTATAGGGCAGCTAACAGTGGATATTTTGCTCAGGCTGCTTTTAAGAACTGAATTCAAAGAATTCAAAGAATACAAAATCATATTGTCACTTAACATTTCTCCATATCTCAGAAGGCTCTCCCCTCCACAGCTCTGTGACCCCACAGCTCTGCCCTTCTCATGGTGCCAGGTGAGGCAGTATTCTGAACACCAGAAAACTGAGCACTAGGGAGCACAGCCAGGCAGCACAGGGAGTGTAACAGAAAGCTGTCTTCAATGTGAAGGATAGTGGAAAAATCATTAACAAATGTCATGCCAACAAATATATTTAACTGCAAACTTCGGTTGTGTGCTATTCTTCTTGAGCCAGAAGGATGGGAAGGAAGATCATTGCAAGATGTTTAAATAAATTAACGCTGTCTTGAAATTAAAAGATCACTGCTGTGGAATCTGGTGCCATTGTCTTGGAACCCATGGGGATCTTGTACATAGGGAAAAGCTACTGTACATTTTTCCACAGTAAATCTGAATTTATTATGACAAGCGTATAAAGAATACTGTCACCCTGTTCTATTAGAAATGTCTGTAATTTCAGAAGGGCGGGACTGAGGATGATGATTGCTGTCTATACCTTAAAGCACCCTCCTGACACCGAACATATTTCTGGTTGTGGACAGTCTAAGCAGCAATGTGGCTTTTTGAAATGAAATCCAGATCCATAGAATGATTACTTTGGTCTTACTGATGCATTCCCTGTACCTTTTCCCCACTTGTCTCCTAAAGCCCTGTGCTGCAACCAGTTGGTGCTTCCCTGTTTGTCTCCTGAGGCTTCCTGTTTGCCCAGTGGTTTGCCATGGCCTCTTGCTGTACCTGGTGGGAATCCCTGGCCTTCTCTCATCTTAGTACTAAGCAAGATCTATGCTGCTTGCCTTGCAAGGAGAAGTCTACAAACTATAGAAGCATTTTTGCCAGAAAGCACAACATAGTCTTAATTTTATTATAAGGTTTGGACTACCCTTATGTCAGGAGATAGTAACTTTCTTAGGGAGAACTTCTAGTTCCACTGAAGCCCTTAAGCATTACTTGTACCAGCAACTTTCTGGGAAACTCCATAAGGATATTTTTTTCTGTGTCACAGGGCACACCTACCGTGTACTGCTAAGTTGAGACCAGAGTTGTGACTTGTGCTATATGAGATTTCTGAATATATGAAACCCATCATTTTTGTATTTTCTCCTTTGTTTTTAATGCAAAAGAATGGTACTACAGTATCTTGGACACCAATCCAATTATAGGCAATATTTAATTATCTCAGCACCACTTAACTTTTTAAAATGATAGAGGACGTAGACTGATGGCTTATTTTTTGCACCTGGTATGAAAGTGCTCGTATCCTCTCATTTCAAGTAGTTTTTCATAATAAGAAGAAAACAGCTTTATACGTGTTTTAGGCAACAGCACCCAAGGGGTGCAATTACAACTTACTGTATTCAAGCAGAGAAGGTGTTGTACTCTGAGAAAAACAACGATTTTAGAAATAAACATTGCTTTAATTTTAATTTTATTTTTTCCACAGGGTACATACTCACTAAATAACGTAAGGCACTTTTCTGCATAGGTCACATCCATCCATTCATCCATCCATCCATAGAGTCATAAAATCATTAAGGTTGGAAAAGATCTCTAAGATCATCTAGTCCCACTCTCAAACCATCACACCATGCCCATTCACAGAATCATTAAGGTTCGAGGAGATCTCCAAGATTCCCAAGTCCAACCCCAACCCATCTCCACCATGCCCTCTAACCATGTCCCCATGAGCCACAACCCCACAATTCTGGAACATCTGCAGGGATGGAAACACCACCACTTCCCTGGGCAGCTTGTTCTAATGTCAACAGCCTTCTCTGTCAATCTATCTATCTATCAACCTATCTATCCACCTATCTATTTATTTTGGAGATATGACCAGTGAAAATTAGACATGCCAAACCAAGGAGGATTTAAAATATTAAGTGTTTAGGCATGCTTGCCTGTAGTAGATAACTTCTACCCAAACCAGCCAAGACTCAGTGCTGTACAGGGCAGAGAGGCACTGTACAGCAGGCTCTTAGCCTGTAGCTGCAGCCCTACCTGAGCTCTGGGACCACTGAGCCTTCAGCCCACATTAACACTGATTAAATCACCAGGGTATGAAAATAAATAACACAGATGAGATGGCAAAGGAAAACTGGCTGAGGCATTAGTGCTGCTTGACAATACTTCTGTACACCAGAAACTGCTGTAAACTTCTGATCACCACTTTCTGATCACCTCTCATCTTCAATAAAGCCATGCTGTGAATAATAATGATAATAATAATAATAATAATAATTGTCTGGAGAAGAGGAGGCTCAGGGGAGACCTTATTGCTTTCTACAACTACCTGAAGGGAGGTTGTAGTGAGCTGGGTGTCGGCCTCTTCTCTGATGTAACTAGTGATAGGACTAGAGGGAATGGCTTCAAGCTGAACCAGGGGAGATTCAGGCTGGACACTAGGAAGTGCTTACTGTTTTTCTGAAAGAGTGGTCAGGCACTGGAATGGGCTGCCTAGAACGATGGTGGAGTCACTGACCCTGGGGGTGTTGAAGGAACGTTTGGATTTCGTGTTGAGGGATATGATTTAGTGAGAACTATTGGTGATAGGTGGGTGGTTGGACTGGATGATCTTGAAGGTCTTTTCCAACCTTGGTATTTCTGTGATTCTGATTCTATTACACAGACCCTTGCAGAGCAAGATCCAGGGCATCAGGGGTCTGCAGGGCTTCTGTTTCCTCCTACAGATAGCATGCAATCATGAGACATCCCATCCACCTTCCAATGGGATGAACAAAAGCTTTAAATCAGTCAATGTGAGCCATGAGTAACTTGATTAGAATTAATGTCTTCAGCCCGTGCAGGTTAGATAAGGCTGAGCCCAAACAACTCAGTAATCAGGTCTCAGGATGGTGTTGCATGATGAATCATAGCCTTACTGATTTTAGATGGGACACTGACTTTACAATGACATGTTGTTGATACATTAATAGATATCTTATTTTGCTGATACTTTTCTTCGTGTTAAGAGTTGAAGAAAATGCTCAGGAGGGATGACCAACCATGTTATTATTTCATAAAGGTGATGAGGGCCATAGGGTATGCTATGTGAGGAAGTGCACCGGGACCTCAGTATGGATCCACAGCTCCACACAGCTGTGAAGTGTTGTGAAGGCACAGAAATACACACATAGAAAGCAATATTAAAAGGTATCCAGTGAGTTAGATTGAACAGAACAAACTCAATTTCTATGGACTGCCAAGGAGAGAGCTCATGGGAGAAAAGACACAGAATATAAATACCTTCAAAGGATAATTCACACGACCAGAAAATGACGCAACAAAAAGTAGTGCTTTCAAACTAGGAACACAAAGTGCAGTGGAGTAATTGTTCCACAAACACAGTATGATGGCATTGAGGAAAGAGCCAGGAAGGAAAAAAAGAGGTGAGAAGGGACCACAGGCATAATTAATGTAGGTCTTGGAATACTAAGGGATTAGCAATAGGCACAGCAATATTCTTCCTCTCTGCACAAAAGAGGTCTGGGGTCGGCTGCAGCTGCCCACCACGGCCCTCATCTCCTCATCTCCAGCAGTCCTCTCTGTGCATGAGTTGCTGTTTGGGAGGAATCAAAGAGGTAAGATGAGGGCTGGCAGGAACTGTACAGACCCTGTGCACAGCTCCCACGCAAGCCTATATCTATTGAGCTGCTGAAGGGAAAGGCAGAGTCCTCAGTCTGACCAGGCATTTGATTTGCCCCAGGAAGACATCAGTCTAAGTCTTCTCTAAGTTGCCACGATGGCTGGAGGACCTCCAGAGCAATAAAGCAGCAGGAGCTGTGAGGAAGACCTAGGCTGTGGATGCATGGCATGCCATATGTCTCATGGACAGCTTGCTGTCTCTCTCCTAACACCACAGATGTATCTCATGGCCCCAGGCAGCAAAGGCCTCCTACCGCTCTCAGAGCCCTGAGGCTGGGCAGGCACCCGGGGTGCTTCACATACTGAGGTTTTGCTACAGGTTTCTCTTCCATCTGTTCACAGCATTGGTTGCCCTTCCAGGAGGCTGCGATTGAGATTTTCCCTTTAACTTTGGTGCTCATCCTTTGTGAGCGCTAAAGGCTTTAAAATGTGCTACATAATAGTATTTAGTTAACTGCATTAAAACGAGTTGCCTGCTGTTATTAACATCTCATTACACTTTTAGATTCGTTCTAGCTCCTTTCCCTGCATAGGGAATTCCAGATAGGTAAAAATTAATCTGATTTGTAAAGAAAGAAGGAAGCACTGGGAAGAAATAAAGACAGAGAATTCAGTGCCTTCTGAGACAAAGCGTCCAAGTGGGTGGACAACAGTCAGAAATGGCCACACGCCCACAAGTGCAGAGATACCCTTTCTTCCACTGAAGTAATGTCTTAACTAAAGATAATTCATCTCAAAAAACACTTCTCAACTTAAAATATTTGCTTATGCTTATTGGAAAAGGGCCCTGGTCAAACAGTGACACAGCTGAAGCCTATCAGAAGTGGAACCCAGATTTGAGACTGCGCCTCTGAAACAGACATTAAAATTGGTCTTCTAGTTCAGGATTTTTTTAAAGTCATTCATTCCAAAACATACACGAGTTTAAAATATTGCCATGATTTAAAATATACACTTGTGTTTTGACTGAGTAAAGAAAATTATAGAAGATGGCAAATTACCATGCTCCAGCTCTTTTTCCAGAAAAGCTGTGCCTGATTAGTGCATAGTCTAATCAGGTAAACAGAGGGCACCAACTCTATAAATAATATTGGGTTTTATGTCCATAAAAATTAGCAGGATGAGATCTTTACTATCTCAGTTGTTTCCAGATTAATTGGAATACATAATGAAAGTAATTACACTCTGGTATTTTGTTGCATGTCTCAGTGTATCTTGGAAGGAGTCCAGTAAGCTGTCTGTCTATAACCGAGTTATGCAATGGTGATTTGTCATTGAAATTGCTCCTTACGAGCAATAAACAGGGAGCATTTGTACAAATAGTAAACGTCTCTTGATTTTTACAAAACTGATTTGCATTTCTGTGCCACCCATAGATATATCTAGGAATAAATTACTGACATTATTTGTGATTTAACCCTCCCAGAAAGCCCCTTTTGAAGATAGAAAGTGAACATTGCCCAGAAATTCAATGTCTATATATACTACAGACGTGCACGTACAAACCATGCTGTATTCATGGAAATATATTTGTGTTGTAGGAAAATTCTCTTCTCTGCTAGGGAAACTAGTCATCCAGTCATCTATTTTTTTTTTCTTTCTTTTTTTTTTCTTTTTCCCCAAGATATAGCGGCGTTGATAAAGGAGAATTGTGAGAAAGGCTGGTTTAAAATTACTGAGTGAAAGCAGGGCATGACCTGGTGCACAGAACAATGCTTCACAGCATTTTGGGTTTTTACGCACTCCCTTTCACTCTGTTCATTTAAAAAAATGGTGCTGGATAACAGATGAAATTGGAGATAACATTTGGAGAATAAAAAGGCTCTTCAAGTTTGAAGTCATTATGTCCAGTGGCTGTGAGTCTTGCAGCAGTGTCATGGAATTAGCTCCTTCCCATTGGGGCCCACCTTGGGTCCCACTACGCTTCTCCCCACCTCACAATTGTTTTCACTCTGTTTGCTCTGCAGAGTTTTGGTCTGCTCCACCAGTGTGTTCCAGTGCTCCTGGACCCATATCAGCAGGCTCCCCAAGTGTGAGAGTGATAAAACAGCAGACTCAGCTATGGCAGGTAAAAGAATCACAGAATCATCGAGGTTGGAAAAGACCTCCAAGATTACCTGGTCCAACCATCTACCCACCACCAATATTTTCCCACTAAACCATGACCCTTAGTGCACCATCTAAATGTTTCTTGAACACCTCCAGGAACAGTGACTCCGTGGGCAGGTTCCCATTCCAGCATCTGACCACCCTTTCAGAGAAGAAATTTTTCCTAATATCCAACGTGAATCTTCCCTGGTGCAACTTGAGGCCATTTCCTCTCTTTCTATCGCTACTCATGTGGGAGAAGATGCCAATCCCTACCTCACCACAGTCTCTTTTCAGACAGTTGTAGAGAGCACTAAGGTCTCCCTTGAGCCTCCTAGTCTCCAGAATAAACAATTCCAGATCCCTCACCCAGACCTTTTAGCAGCTTCATTGCTCTTCTCTGAATGTGTTTCAGAGCTACAAGTGAAGAGGCTCAAAACTGAGCACAGTACTCAAGGTTCAGCCTTAACAGAGCTGAATACACAGAGATGACTGCTTCGCTGCTCCTAAAGGCAGCACTATTTCTGATACAAGCCAGGATGCCATTGGCCTTCTTGGCTACCTGGACATACTGCTGGCTCATGTTTAGCTGAGCATTGACCAATGCCTCCAGGTCCATTTCTTCCACACAGTCTTCCAGCCGCTCTGCCCCAAGCCTGTTACATTGCCTGGGGATGTTGTGACCGAAGTGGAAGACTCAGCACTTGATCTTGTTGAACTTCATCCCACTGGCCTTACCCCAGCAATCTAGCCTGTCCAGATCCCTCTGTTGTAGGGCCTTCCTACCGCCTGGCAGACTGACACTTCCTGCCAACTGTAATTGTTATCTTGAATTTTTCTATGAGCAGTGCTCAGGTGACAGGACTAAAAGTCAAGAATGCACAAGAAGAGCTTGTTAAAATAGTTTCTGCAGGTAACATCAATGACCCTTTATCTGTTGCTTACAGATGAAAGAAAAAACAACACAAGTTTTTAAACTATGCTTTGTATTTAAAGCTAATATATTACACAAAAGAAATACTAACTCTTGTCAGTGAGCTGACAGATTGCTTCTGGTCATCATGGGCCTGATTTCCAAAAGTATTTAGTGCCTAATAAAACAGTTCATTCGCATGGAATTTTAGAGATGTTGCAGTAGGCCAGCTGCCATGTCTCCACTAAAATTGGTAGGAGTAGGATGCGAGGCACGTCTGAAAAGCACTTGTCTGCAGTAATATGTTCAGAACTATCTCTATAAAGACATTCAGGTATTCATTAACTTTCAGATTCAGCTGATGCTTTTTCTTGTCTATTTGGGATTCTACTTGTAAACAAGAAGAGAGAAATAAGAACCTTACTATGATCAAATTTTTGAGTTCCAACTTGATGAAACGTGCCTCAGGGTGTTGGCCCTTCTAGTTATGTCTTGTCCTGTCAATTTGGTATTATCACAACAATCTGGCTTCTTTTTTTATTTCACCACGACACCCACAGTCAAGGCATGAATGTGCTCAGAGTGCAAATCTGCTTTCTGCAATTCACTCGTGTAATCTTACCAGTTGTGAGAAAGTTCATTGGGTCATGCCTAGAAAGTGAAATGAAAAACAACCTACTTGTGTTGCTCTCCCCTGTCCGCTCCCAAAGACACAGCAACTATTCTGATGATACCTCAGAACACAGTAACCTCTTTCAAGCTGTATTTTCCAAATTTTATTGCCAGGTTTCCTAGCAGTAGGCTGTAATTGGAATCTGACTGTGAAATAAACAGGTACAAAATGATTGACAATTCCCAAAGATGTAAAAATACACACATTTTAACCCCATGCTGTTAAAATAATCCTGCACTGATTCTACCAATTATTGTCTTCACCTGAAGCTGAAGAACCACCTCCAATCATTGGGATCTTTGGTTATTTAAAGCAAATTCTACCATAATAATAAGCTTGCAAGATAAGTTAGAGTGTCATTTCACTTGATGTTTCTTTGAGCAAACTCAAAGAAACAGCATTGTACCACACCAACACAATATTCCCTCCATTCTCTTTCTACAAATTATTTGACCGAAGAAATACATACCGTTTTTTTTTCAAATGAGGACAGGACCAGTGTTAATGATCTTATAGTCTGTGTGGTTCACACCTAAATTAACATCATTAAAATGAAACAAATCTGTAAACACATTGATTCTACAACTGAAAATTATCAACTGCAAATAACATATGATGACCCCATCGTATGTTCAGTAAGAAAAATCACATCTGATTCAAAACTGCTCTTTCCAGAGATATGAGCAAACTGAAAGATTTCACTATGCTTATTGTGGAAATTGCACAGAAAATGCATTTCTACTTTTAATCTTCTCATTATATACTTCCACATGTTTTCAGCACTGCTGTCTTCATACCAGCACCGTAGACTACCTGGTGACTTGCCAGGGATGCTGACTCTTGGAAAGTTAGGGGCACAGGTGATTCACAGCTCAAAACTTGAGAAAAGCAATTATGAATCAAGTGGTCAAGGCTCTATGTTGTTAATGCTGCCAAACTCTTCCCAACACAAACCCTTCATTTCAGTCATAACTCTTCCAAAATATAACTGTCGAGACTGGAATTTTTCATGTCTGGTTTCCAAAAGGGTGTCAGCATGGATTGTCCAGTTTTTTCCAATAATAAAGTCAGCAGAAAATATATTATTTGCCAGTCATACTATTTACTACAAATTTACTATGGTTCTGTCAATAATTTCTGGCAGTACAACAACTTGAGGCAAGGAAGTAAAATTTCGTACTGAATAGCCTTTGTGTGATGGATAAACCTTTTGTTGTGCATCTATGTGTGTGGAGGGGTATAATGTTCAAATGTATCACACAGAATCACAGAATCACAGAATCACAGAATCACAGAATCGTAGGGGTTGGAAGGGACCTCCAGAGATCATCGAGTCCAACCCCCCTGCCAAAGCAGGTTCCCTACAGCAGGTCGCACAGGTAGGCATCCAGGCAGGTCTTGAACATCACCAGAGAAGGAGACTCCACCACCTCCCTGGGCAGCCTGTTCCAGTGCTCCGTCACCTCACTGTAAAGAAGTTCTTGCGCATGTTTGTGTGGAACTTCCTATGCTGCAGTTTCCAGCCGTTTCCCCTTGTCCTGTCTCCACTCACAGAATCACAGAATCACAGAATCACCCGGGTTGGAAGGGACCTCAAGGATCATGTAGTTCCAACCCCCCTGCCTAGCAGGGCCACCATCATACACATTTAGATCAGGCTGCCCAGGACCCCGTCCAACCTGGCCTTGAACACGTCCAAGGACGGGGCATCCACAACCTCCCTGGGCAGCCCGTTCCAGGGCGTAACCACTCTCCTTGTAAAGAACTTCCCCCTAACGTCCAACCTAAATCTTCCCTCCTTCAACTTGGATCCAATTCCCCTAGTCCTGCTATTGTCAGCCCTTTTGAAGAGTTTACTCCCCTCCTGGGTGTAGGTTCCCTTCAGGTATTGATAGGCTGCAATGAGGTCGCCCCGCAGCCTTCTCTTCTCCAGGCTGAACAAGCCCAACTCCCTCAGCCTGTCCTCATAGGGGAGGTGCTCCAGCCCCCTGATCATCTTAGTCGCCCTCCTCTGGACCCTTTCCAAAATCTCCATGTCTTTCTTGTACTGAGGGCTCCACACCTGGACACAGTACTCCAGATGGGGCCTCACAAGAGCCGAGTAGAGAGGGACAATCACCTCCCTGTCCCTGCTGACCACCCCTCTCCTGATGGAGCCCAGGATCCCATTTGCCTTTCGAGCTGCCAGAGCGCACTGCTGGCTCATGTTAAGTCCCTCGTCCATCAGGACCCCCAGGTCCTTCTCTGCCGAGCTGCTCTCAAGGACCACTCCTCCCAGCCTGTACGGGTGCCTGGGGTTCTTCCGGCCCAAATGCAAAACCTTGCACTTTGCCGTGTTGAACCTCATTAGGTTCACCCGAGCCCAGCTTTCCAGCCTGTCGAGGTCCCTCTGAATGGCATTCCTTCCTTCCACCGTATCAACCGCACCACTCAGCTTGGTGTCATCAGCAAACTTGCTGAGGGTGCACTCAATTCTCTCATCGATGTCATTAATAAAGATGTTAAAGAGCACCGGTCCCAAGACAGACCCTTGGGGGACACCACTTGTTACCGGCCTCCACCTGGACATAGAGCCATTGACCATCACCCTCTGTCTGCGGCCTTTCAACCAATTGCTTATCCATCGGGTCGTCCACCCATCAAATCCACTTCCCTCCAATTTGGAGATGAGGATGTGGTGGGGGACCATGTCAAAGGCCTTGCTCAAGTCCAGGAAAATGACATCGGTCGCCTTCCCTTCGTCCACCAATGCCGTCACTCCATCATAGAAGGCCACAAGATTAGTTAGGCATGACCTTATAGTCATTATAGTCATTAGTTAGGCATGACCTTGTAGCCAAGTTGTTAATAATTGAGAAAAACTCTGATTGCATATACTTAGTAGCAGTTGATCAACAGCATTTTTCATGTTCATGCTAAGCCAACATTCTTCCTGACCCCAGAATAAAGGAGGCTAAAACAAGGTTTTCCCTGCAATTGCTAGTCCCAGGTGCTCTGACTCCAGAGCTGGACACGAAACCAAGGCTGAGGCTGTGTGGATCTGACCCCTGGATGCAACAGAGAAGCAGGGAGGAAGGCATTAACCTCCTTTTACTGGGGACACCCACAGGGCAGCATCCTTTTGATGAGCATTTCTCATTGCCCCACGGCAGGGACATGAGACAGATCTGACACAGCTGGACGGTTTCTTTCTTCTTCACATAAAACAGAGGTGCTCTATTAGGCCAGAAAGAGTGCAAGCAGGCTGACTGAGGCAGCAGAATGGAAGAGGTCAAGCTCCAGAGGGCCAGCAACCCTGTGATTCCTCCCCAGGCTCCTCTGAGCAGCTCTGGTTCTCCCAGGATGTCCTTGAAGAGTTTCAACAAGCATCCCATTGTGAAGCTGGGCTGATACCAAAGCCCTGAAAACTTGCAAGGAAATGGAAAGCAATTTCCACCCTAACTCTAGGTGGAATACATGCACCACTCAAGAGAACAAACTGCAGTAAAGTAAAAATTGATTTCATAGTTAAGACAGCTGAACGCTGCCCTGGAGGCCTGAAATCTGCCACTGACTGATAGAGCTGCTGTGTGAGGCAAGGTATTTAAAACTTCATTTGCTTCACTTTTGCTCTCTTCATTTGAATCAAGACCCTACCTTCGTCATGCAGGAGCACTGAGTCCTTACACATTATATCAGTGAGGACTGTGCCATGAACAAAAGACTGCACCAGAATCTGATGATAGTGTTGTTTTTTTTTCCTACTCAGTGTTCAAAATCTGTAGTTAGTCATTATTTATATTCCTCTGCTTCAGTTTATTATCTGAAAAAATTGGACTAATAATACTCTTCATTGCAGCAAAGTAGTATGACAGAAGTTCATTACTGCTTGTGAAACAGCTGGATACTCTAATGACGACCATAAAAGAAATGGTCATAAGGAAACAAATAATTCTGAATTAAACCAACTTTGCACAATGTGAAATTAATAAGGCATTGGACACTCAATGAACACAATGATAAAATCAAATACTGGGCCCATTAATGTGCCATTTATATGAACTATGTTTCCATGCCAGGTGTCTGACTTTAAAGAATTTCAAGAGAATAGATCTATCAGCAAATACAAAAACAAAGTATATGTTCTCTTAATTAAAGACTGATTGCAATGCACAAATCCAAAGAAAGCAAAAATTGCACAAATTCTATCCAGAAAATACTAGAATTGTGTTTTACTGATTGACTTTCAAAGCTTTGCATCCTTTTAATATTTATTCTAGTAGATAACGTTAACACATGCAAATAATAATAATAATAATATTTTTAAAATGCATGATGGCTAAACTGACAAGTAGATACTTATGGCTTTAGATGCTAAAATGCTTTCCTAGGAGCATAATTCAGATTGCCTAATTTTGCAGTATGTAGATGTAATACAAGCAACACTGAGATTTGACGTAGTATCTAAAATATATTCTTGAAACCCAGAAGAGACAAGAACAAGATCAGCCTCAAAAGTCCTACAGAAACAAGAGCTTTAATGTAAATAAATGCAAACAAAACTTGGGATGACAGCAGCGACACATTTTCCATTTTTTCCTGACTTCTTGCAGAGGTTGATGTGATTTAGCACTGAAATGAAATCCAATGACAAACAGTAGAAATCCCTCTTTGATGCATCTTCACAAAGCAGCCTCCTTTCATAGCATCTTTTGCATGCACATAGGCAACTGAAAAAGTCAGGCTAACCTTTCACTTTATGCAGTCACTTTGTTTTCCCTAGCCTGGTGAATTAGAAGGCAGGGATACCAAGAGGGAGAACCAAGTGAACATGGGCAGCCCCTTTGGTCCCTCTGTGTGAGCCGTGGAGGGGTAGCCCAAGGTGCAGGTCCCATCTGAGTGACCAGCCTGCCCCACTGAATGCTTCCTAGCTCCTCTCCTCTGCCTCTCACCTGGCAAACCAACACTCTTGAAGCTCAAACCATGAACGGCTGGGTTACAGACATAAACCTGGAAGGATTTCATCCTCCTTGCCACCACAGCCTTCAACAGAAAGGAGGTTTCTGGCAGTTTCCCTTCCATCCTGTGTCCTTCGTAACCAGGAAGGTCCTGGGCATGACACAGTCCTGCTTGCCTGTGCTTCAAGAACATTAATGTGAAACGGATTTGGAGCCCACAAATTAATCTTGTGACTTACAATAAGAAGATTTCATACTGTCTTGCCAGACATTTTTAAAATGTCCTTGTCATATGTTAGCATAAAATTAAAAATATGCTTTGTGCTCTGTAGACAATATTTATGCACTGTTCTGGGCTCTGGACAGTGACTTATGTGCATCACACACCCTGCTGCCACGTGCTCCTAGGCTGCACATGCAAGATAACCTGGTTATCACTAACGCCGTGGTATAGCTTGGACTTGCCAGTAAAGTTAAAAGCCATTTTAATCATGAGGAAAATTCAGATACTGTACTTCTGACTGTAACACAGCAAATGAGTACTAGCCATAATACTGCATTTTTCACTTACATTTTCTTCCCGGAATATCTGAAGAGCCTTTTGTATATTAAATCACCTATCATGGTTGATCTTAATGGATCAGTCATATATTTCTCTTCCTCTTTCAAATTACACTTACTGAAGAAATAGAAACGTACGGAACAAGGAACAAAACTATGTTCTCAATACAAAAAGAAATGTGCCCTCAATTTTGAAGTTGCATTGAACTGAAAATTTTGATTTATTAATCCAATGAAATACTTCTGGTTATTTTCAGATTAATCATGGGCAAGGAGCTCCCAATGAGACTATATTTATAAAGATTATTTAAACCTTATTTACTTAGCAAGTCACTGAGTAGACTGCATTGGTGCACTTCCTGAGGTCCCCAGAATGTGGGATCATCTTTGAAGTAGCGGTGGCCCAGTCCTGCAAAGTACTCATCAACTCCATCTTTCGTTGCAATAGAAATGTTTTGCATCCCTTAGGAATAAACACATGAAAGAACCTGCTCTAAATTAGCTGAGAAAAAGCTTCATGCAAAATTTTGCATTTGTTTCTAATGAGGAAAGTTATTTCCAACAGAATAGTGCAGCAATGACAACAGAACATTTGACCTACTGCTTTCAGAATTTCTTTCCATTTCTGAGAAATCTCCCATACAGAGACAGACCGGCTTGTACACTGCCCAGTTTTGCTTTGTTTCCTAAGTTTCTTACGCATTTCTTAATAGCATTTCCAGAAGTGTTCTGAGCACTTACAGAATCACTGTAAAGTACTTCATTCCAAGTATGCTACCCATGAACAACAAATGTAACCTTACGTTGGTAATGTAACCTCGGCATTCACTGAAAGATTTATCCGTGAGGCAGAGAATTGTTAATCGTAATCCTGAAGTCATCTGCTAACAAAGAGATCTGTGCAACCTACTCCAGGGAACCTGCTCTGTCAGAGGCTTGGGCTAGATGGTTCCCATGGGTCCCTTCCAACTCCCTTAAATCTGTGATTCTGTTATAATGAAGACCTTAGTAGAATGCTGATCACTTTATAAAGGAAAAAAAGCATTGCACTACACACCAATATTGCAAAGGCATTCCTGTTTTCTCATTCTTCTGGTTTCCTTTCCACATTCCAGCTGAAAGGTGGTTTTTTTAGGAGTTTGTTCAAGCACCTCATCAGCAGGACTTACCTGAGCTTCAGACCCAGAGTGTGAGGGCCATCACTTCCTCTGCCCTATACCAAGGAAAATTCCAACAGCTGAGTTTGCTGAAATTGTGCTAATTGACACAGAATCCCTTTCAGCTTCTGGGTCTAACTACTGGCTGGATCAACCATGCTGAGTGAGCAGCACCTGAAGCAACTGTTGGTACTGATGCTACAGTGAAATTTTGCATTGGAGCAGCTAAGCCAAATAACTTTGTCAAAATGTTTTCCAGGTTCAGTGGAATTGGATTTTGTTAAAGGTGACAAAGGAGAGAAGAAGGATGTATTTATCCCTTCTACAAACAAGACTTTTGAAATTCTTTTGATTGTTGGCATTGTTCAAAGCACATTTTTCAAATGAAAATTGATTTCTGTGCTTTGTAGATTTGTTTTTTTTAATCTAAATCTCCCTGAAGTTTGGCATATTGGACAGTTTGCATTTCAGCCGTCATATTCTGAACCACTAATAGCAGGCTTTGGTACAGAACTTACACATTCCATACAGTGCCTTAGCTCATTTTGTGCTCTAACTAAACTAAGAGAGACATTGAAATTGTCTACTTCAAGAAAGTTATTAAGAAAAAAAATCCTGAGGTTGTTTAGTAACAACATTGAAAGCATATATCTTGTTCCTTCTGCTTCTTTCTTAATATTTGCCTTAAGATTCATATCAAATAAAAAATAGCAGCAAAGTACAAAACAAACAAAACAAAAATTACAACATCACTGATCCTTTGTTTGCTTGTCATTGATTCTTGTTTATTTCAACTCAGTAATCAGAGAATGTTATTGAATATGAGAGGATAAATTAAATGCTAAATCTGACTCGATTGTATCAGACCCACTGCCTACTGTGCTGCCCTGCTGGTTCACACAAGGTGAAGAACACAACCTAGTTGTGGAGGAAAAAAACATCAGTTGACTCCTGCTGCACCCATTTGCACAGCCTGCACATCTATCATCTGCCAGGAGCAAAAGGTGGGTTGAGCTGCAACATTTCACAAGAAGAGTATGAAAAAATACACTACAGTCTAACCACAGTAACCACTGCAATTATCCAGCTCTGCATCAGCACTGGGGAAGTGGTCAACAAGTTCCTTCGTCTCATGAAGAGAGCAGTGAGCTTGCTGGCCGGTTGGAAGAACAGAGCCAGCTGTGCCAGCTGTATCTGTATGACTCCAAATGTCCCACAGCACCAGACCTATCTCAAGCACAGATGCTTGCTGCCCTCTGCTTCCAGGTAGCGAAGGCACAAATAAGAATGAGCTTGTTACTGGACTAAGAGCTCAACTGCCATCCCCTGAATGGAATATTGGAATATTGGAATATATGGAATAGGCCATTTCCCTTTGCAGTGACATCCTAGTTAGATAGTTTCAGAACAGTTTTGTTTGCTGAAGTAAACATGTGTTTAGTGTAAACATGTTTTATGTGTAGTACACACCCTTACTCAATCAGAAAACAGCTAATATCTTCACAGTGCTTATTATATCAGAGCAAAACATAACGTGTGTCTGCTTGTTCTTGTCAGCCAATTTGAGAAAGCGGATCCCTTTGGCTGATGACATCACCTGGTTTCCAATGCTTTGCTGTGGACAGCTCATGATCAGGTCCTAAACTTACCTGGAGTTGTGCACGTGGTTCTTTCTTTCTTGTGCATGTGTAGGCAGTGCAAGTATATTCCACACTGAGGTAGGGCATTTACTGCTCCCAACAGCCAGTACACGAGAAAACTGCAGAGTAAGCTATAATAGTATCAGTGCCTGATATCTATTCACACTCTGCATGCCTGTGGTTACATGCATTGACTTGCAGCGTGAATCACATAATGATGGGTTGCATCTGTGATACCATATCATAAGCATGGCACAACAGGAATGGGAAGGGTAAAAATATAGACGCATGTCCAGATGAGTTATATGGAAGCAATGATAATACGTGTGTCCACCAGAGCAGAGGAGTGGGTTACAGGAGGAGCTTTCATACAGCCCTAAGACTGACAACAAGGTTTTCCTTATAATGATAGAATCATCTTTTCCAACACGAGCAGTGAACTCAAAGCCAGGGCATCACTCAGCATAGACACACTAAAAGTCCTGAGTAAAGATAAGGGTCCCTACCAGCACTGGAGCAGTATGACCACATTTCTCCCAGCCCTTGCTTTTGGTCCTCATTGGTGTTCTCCTCAATCACCTCACAATGCCACAGTTCACGTTAATGAACTGTTTATCACTTAACAGGACAGAGCTACCAGGGGAGAAATGATACCTACCTTTGTTATATGTGGGGCTGTCTTCTGCTCAGCAGCCAAGTTTCCTGAGCTGGCCAGGATGTGGGGAGTTGCAGGTTTATCTTCGATGCATCAGGCAAGCAGAGCCACAAGGGCACAGCCACTGTGACAAAGGTCCTGTGTGGAGGTGCAGCACTGCACAGCAGGAGTATTTTACTGTGAAAATAGCAACATCTTCACACAGGAAAATGATTTTATGTCTGTAGAGGTACTTAATGGCCAAGATGTACCAGAAGAGAGAGCCTGGAAGGGTCTGCAGGAGCAATTGAAACTTGAGACCATGGAGAGTGAAGGGAAAATAACGCAGCTTTCTCTACACCACACAGGTCTGGGGCACGCTCAGCTTTGCTTCTTGTGAGAGAAGTGGAGGTAGGAAAAAAAGATAGATAGGAAAAGCAGGTAATCCAAGAAGTTCAGGAGTTAAATGGTTTTAAAATTCATTCTCCCACTGAGATGACAGCTTACATGTGGTACAGCTGTGCACTCACCTTGCCTCTGCTTTCAAACTCGTGGGTCCTGCCTCTACGTTGCACAGCACATAAACCAGGAGCTACACTCTGCAAGGTGATTTAACTGTTGGTTAAGTAGATTCTGTATGTAAGGTGCAGTGTTCCTAGTTGGGAAGGAAACAAAAACAAGCCATCCAAGCATGTATGTTGTTTACGAGACAGGTCTCGTATATTCTTTTGTGCTGTTATCTCCATATATTTGCCTTTTATGCTGTCTGCTGACAGCATTTGATGCATTCTTCCTCCTGTGCTTATTTTTAGTTGCCATAGGAACTTTCTTATTTCCTGTCAGCTGATGTCGGTGTTTAATACTATTAATTGTATGAAAGGGTGTTGAGTCTGGTAGTCTTAGGAAGGCAGAACACACGTTCCAGTTTACTCAATCTCTTTTTTCATTTATTTCTATCAATATTTAATTCAAAAAGCCAGATACTGTAATAACAGCTGTTAGCACATCAGTGGAATTCCGAGTAGATCCTCCCCAGCCATTCTTTCTTGTTTGGTCTTAGTCTCCCTCCCACTACCAGAAACACACTCATTTGAAACAGTATCTTCTGTCAGCTTAGTTGGTTGTTTCATTCTTCCTCAGTCCCCACACATCCCATCCTTTTCTGTCCATTTTTTTTTTCCCCAGAAGAAAAATTAAAATCTGCTTTTAAAATGAATGGGAATGAACAGAAAAATTGCCAGCATTTAAAGAAATACTATCATCTGATAAAATACTGGGACCTGAGGAGGGTTTCTTCCTGGCAAAGTCTAATTTTTCTCCTCTTAAATATAACTGGTGATTTTGCAAAATATATTTTTTTTCTACTAAACATGTTTTGTGACCAGAAAGCAACAAGGAGTGACCAGGATTGACTGAGAACTACAATAGCTTAATCCAGCACTTCCTTTATCCATGTCAACTTCAAAATCTCTGGACTTTCCCATGAGCTGATCATACATTTGGGGAAATTGATTGTATTATTGATCAATACATACATTTGAATTTGAACTAGCATTGTATGGAATGCAATGTACATTCAATCCATTCCTTCTCTGGAAAAAAAAAAAAAAAGAGAGAGAGAAAAATAGTAGCATTTCAAACCCTTCTGTTCCTTTTTCCATTTCACATCAATATTTTTCAAAAGATGGAGGAAAACAGATAGCTCAGAATAAAGAAACCAACATACAAACTATCACTTATGATTTGAGAATCAGTGTGACTTAAATCACGCAACCCCAGGTTTTATCTAGAGTATCTTAAAGACAGCTTTGACAACTTCAGGGCCTTTGGATTAGTCCCACTGAATGAAATAATGGGAGCATTAACGAGCATGCTGGAGTGCAGTGAGGATAATATTCCGCTTGGGAATGCTCCCAAAGCATATGGTGTGTGCTGCTGCTGAGACAAGCACTGCTAAGTGTTTTAGAGGCTGTAACTCAGCAGGGCCCCAAAACTGAAGCAAACAGTTTTCAACCTGAACCATGAGGCCCCTCCACAGATGGCGACTCCTGCAGAAATCTTTGGTGCCCCGATTTTCCTCCATGAGGAGGATGCATCCCAGGCCAATGTGCTCTGACATGATTGACACCAATCCTGGTTAGGCCCTCCTAGTTTAAGGTAGGATATTTGTGCAATGGCACAATATGCTTTTATTACTATAGTGAATGTAAAATACATTGAACATCCAGCTTCTCATCCAAATAAGAGGAACTGACGGTTTCAGGAACTGGATGTTTATTCTTTTGAACGGTTTGGGTTTTAAGAAGTAGATTTTTAAAAGTAATTTGTTTGGAAATGAAAATATTCATGCATATTAGGGGTTGTATTTACAAGAGTTACTCATAGAGAAGATAACTATGCAGATTATTTCACTGTTGCATTGTTTGGGATCATGAAAAACTTTGAATACTGTTTTAAATATATATAGAAATAAAAATATAAAATAAATACACTGTCAGTCCAATCTATATGGAAATACTGGAGTTACATCTGTAAGTCAGCCAAGATAAGCTGAAAACAACTTCCAGTTCAGTGTCAGTAATATGCAGTGGCATTTGCTGTATCACATTAAGTTTTGAGGAAACTACAAAGATAATGAACACAGTGTCCAACTTTCCTGGCAAAACCATGGCAGAAGCTCAGATTGGCAAATCTGAAGTGCGTGTTTTGTTTCCATCCCCTTTTCATACATCTGATGGGAGAGAGCAGGGTGGCTGCAGGTCCAGGGTGGCCATGCCCGTGGGAGTGGAGCTGGGTGGCTCTGCACGGTGTGCTATGGGGTGGGATCTGGGGCTGGGGCTGTGCCCCACCAGGTCACCACAGGACAGCAGAAGGAAGACAGGCTCACTGTGTGAAAGCAGCAGGAAAGAAGCAAGCAGGAGCCCAAGGCCAAAACACCACGAGAGGTCAAAGGCAGCAAAGACCAACACCACTTCTCTGAACAAAATTGGACTGTTCCTCTTCCTCTTCTTTGGGTCACTGCAGTGGCGATGGGAAAGCAGCAATCTGCTGCCTGCCTTGCACTGAGTCTGAGCATGCTTGCTTTATCCACTGAACAAATGCTGGCACAGCAGTGACTTTGTAAGATTCAACAAAGGATGAGACAAGTTATGAGAACCACCCCACTAAGACTGAGATTCTAATAACATCATGCGGACATCTCAGGACACTGTTGTACTTAGCAGAGCATGAGAATCAACATCATCCTCTCTAAGTTAAACAAATGAGGGAAGGTTATTTAGTGTCCATCTGGTTTTGTTCAAGAGATAGCAAATAACTGTTCTTCAGATAACCATATAGGGGTTTTGATTGCATCTAGCTGCCAGAAAACAGGATTTTTCCTAGCCTACTACTGTCACTTTCCATGTCATCTGAGACCTAAGTGAGGCATTCCCACTTTTTATACCTCTTTCATTAAGACAGTATGATTGCTTTGTTTATGCAACACATATTAGTACAGCTCAGGGAATAAAAAATTAATAGGTACTATCCAGCAGAGGGAGCACAATAACATAAAAACCCTTCAGCTGTAAGGTGGAGAACTTTTCCTATTAAAATCCACAATATTTAGCAATCCGATTTTACTGATTCAACATACAGAGTAGAAAGACAGAATTTAAATTGAAAAATAAAAAATAAAAAGAGAGAGAGAATAGGAGGGAAGGATATCAAACAGAAGCAATAAAATAATTGCTTTCCTGGAATTTTCATTGATAATAACAGAGATATAATTTTCAGATGGAAGAACTAAGGTTTAATAAGAAAAAGATCACAGAAGTCTTCAGAAGACTAGTAACGTTTCTTTTAAAATGCTGATTTTAATTTATAGAGAAGTGGCTGCTCCGGCTGAAAGATTCCAGTGCTGCTTTCAGTTTTACTGTGCACTTCCTCTCATTTTTAATGAAGTCATCTATCAGAAATAACTGATGTACTCATTCATTTGGTTTATGTGTAATTTTTAGAGTCCAATACAACAGAAATCTTACTAGATATGTTCCCTGTTCTGTAACTGTTACACTTTCTAATCCAACCATGCTGAAATAACTGTGAATTAAAAAAAGGAAACTAGAACTGAGCACCTATTTTATAAAAAAAGGTCATATTGTGGAGAAAGAAGTATAGCATTTTAATAGGACTCACATGCATACAGTAATTAAAGGTACAACATAATAGTGCAAAAGTGTTGCCATCTTAAATGCAAACATTTCTCAGGGTGCATTTCATTAATATATTTATACCAGAAGATTTTTTAATTAGGACATCTAAATTCTAAGCTCTGCCACTGACTGTTATTTGACCTTTGGCAATTCACAGTCTTTCTAAGAGAGTTTCTGTTATCTTTGTAATGAAAATCATATTGATTTCACAGCTGGGTAGAGTGTAACAGCAGCTTTGCCTGCTGGTAGAAAGTACCGTTGAAATAAAAACATAATTTTAAAAGGAAAGAGAGAAGAAAGAACTGGATGTTCTGATCGAAATGCTAACTACAGACAACATGAGGTAGACTATATTTGCTTTATCTTTTACATGTTTTCTAAACAAAACGCCACACATGATGAAGACTAATTAGAATTGTGCTGTTAAACAAACTGCTTTTTTTTTTTTTTCCCTACACAAACTGGCAGTAACATTAACAGCGAAACAAAATATCTTTACTGTTGAATATTGCAGATGCCAACATCCAGCAGGCTCTTAACTTTGTTGTATAATGTCCTAAAGAAATAAGGCTTATGCAAACACATCAACTCACTATTACCCCGCTTTCCCTGGTGATTTTTCAACCTGTTGGACAATTTCAACCAAATTTAGAACAGCGGAGATGATAGCACAGGGGTAACACGGAGCTAGTGAAGACTTTTGACCATCAGATTCAGATGAGAGTGGATGAAATTTAATGGACATTCGCTACCTTTGCTAGCCTCACATCAGGCTGATCATTCCCAAAATTACTCCAAAGGTAGACTGAAGGCAAGACATTGCTAGAAGTTAATCATCCCTGTTAAAGACACAGCATCTTTGCCTTGACAGGACAAGTTATCCCACATGAAGTAAAGGCGTCATCTTGGGAAAGGTGATTATTTCTTTTAGCATAACAAATGATTTCTTAAGCATACCAAAATTCAAACTGTTTAGCTTTTATATTTGTGTACTTCACAGCTCTTCTAAAATATTTTAGTCTATTAGTCAAACATCTATTAATTTATATTTGCATAGTTCTACATTAGGCATGTCAGAAGGTCACAACGAACTTGCAAATGTGCTATAACATCCTTATAGAATTATGATGACTTCACTAAAATTATTAGAGTTGCATGCATTCAAGAATGTGCTATTGGAAGTTTTGTATTGTTTATCACTAAAGCATTCTCCCGATCCTTTTTAGATATGCAAATCCAAGAAAATAATGTTTACAAGGTTTTATTGCCATTTCTTCAATTAACAAATGCAAATACCTTTCGCTGGGCCAAGGCAATCCCTCATTATCTCATGACAATGAACAAAACGTCCAGCACAGGCAGTTCCCAACAGCCCCGATCGCTTTCATGTACATGCTGCTGGTGCCAGCACCTGCTGTGTGGTTAACAGGTATGAATAGCGACCAGGAGAATGAATTAACCCCAGGCACACACCACTGCACATGTGGGGAATTATCTGTGATTCAGCTTTTCACTCAATTCTGGAGGCAGCTGGACAGCCAGTGCCTAACACCTGCCCTCACAGATGAATTCTTTCCCAGACATGCAGATAACTGGATGTATGAGAAGATATTTCATGTGAAATACCTGTGAGAAGAACCCTGTGTGAGAAGGATCTTAAGTATGGCATGAGCTAGCTGCAGGGATCTGGGGTTCAGAAGTTCCACTGTCCATCAGCAATCTATTTTGGACTAATGCAAAGTCCCTCCAACCTATAGGAGCCACGTGGAAAAGAAACCCCAAGTGAAAGAAGCTTTGAAATCCAGTGACTTTACGTTATTATCAAGACCCAAGTACTCAAGAGGTCAGAGGGCCTTGTGGCAAGAGGCCTAACAGACTGGAATCCAAACCACCTGTCCCATGTTTTTGTTTGTTTGTTGCTTTTTTTTTTTTCTTCTGTAAAGATTGTATTTCAGGTGGACAGCAGAGAATTTAACAGCCTTCTGACTGCCCTGCACATTAAGCATGGCTAGAGTTGGCACTGCAGTGCCCCATCTTTGTGAACATAACGACCAAAGCTTTTCATTAAGGTGCTCCACAGCACACAGGCTTCGGGGTTTGCATGAGCACAGGGTAACAGCTGAGGTTCAGCTGAGCCAAAACACAGCGAACCCCAATCCAGAGCTTTGGGCAAAGCCTATGCTGGCCTTTGAAATCTGTCATTCCAATATGCACGTCTTCGGGAACTGCAGCTTTGCAAACACATCAGTGCTAATGCACATTAGATATACATGTTTAGTTTTAGATTTTAGTCATTTTAAACATTCACTCTAAGTTATTAGCCTCAGACTCAAGACTTGATTAAAATTTAAAGTCTTCAACTGTGGAGAATTAAGTCATTTAATCCAATTTTCTTTAAACTTGCTTCTTACTTTTGTCAGTCTCGTTAAGGTTCATGCAAATACGCCCCATGTGCAGACAGACCAAGATACCATGTAGTACATCACAGAATCCCAGAATCCCAGAATGGCCAGGGTTGGAAGGGACCTCAAGGATCATGAATCTCCAACCCCCCTGCCACATGCAGGGCCACCAACCTCCCCATTTAATACTACACCAGGCTGCCCAGGGCCCCATCCATCCTGGCCTTGAACACCTCCAGGGACGGGGCATCCACAGCCTCTCTGGGCAGCCTGTTCCAGCACCTCACCACTCTCACAGTAGAGAACTTAACATCCCACTATACTGAAGCAGCACTTTCAAAACACAGCTCTATGCTGCCATTTAGTAATCTAGGAGAATCTGGGGATGTCCCTCAGCCTCCGCATGTGCTGCTGGGTTCTTCCCAAATGCCTGCACTGTGCCAGGCGTGTGTGCAGGGCAGGGAATTCGCAGCCCCCCATGCACACGCTGTGTTGACACAACGGCTCTGCCTGTTCTGCCTCCGTGAGCAGGGTGGGTGAGGCATTCCTGCCAAGCCTCTGTCACGAGGAGAGATGGCGCAACTTCCTCTGAGATTTACAGCTGTCCTCATGCAGCCAGCACTGCAGCTCTGCTAGGGGCCTCTGCCAACACAGCCACACTGGCACCACACAGCCCAGGCCCAGGTTCACGGCACCTGGCCTCAATCCCAAAATCCCAGGTCCTCCGTCTTGCCCTTCCCAAGGCTTGGCAGTAGCTCCATCAGGTGTCGTGAGGCTTTCCTCCCCTGCCCTGGCAGTAGCAGTGTGTTGTGGGCAGGGCATTCTTTCCCAGAAACGATAGATATGGTATGTCCCAGCAGCACGAAGGAGCAGCGTACCAGAAACCAAACATCAGGCTGCATTTCTGAAGTTCAGCTGGCTCTGTTTCAACAGGTATAGAAACAGTCATCTGAAAATCTTTATTATTTAGGAATGCATTTTATGCTGGTGTCAAGGTGTGTACTCAACTTTTCAAAAGTTTTGATAACCTGCTAGGCTATGCTATCAGTACTAAATTCCAGAGAAACATACATTTCTTTGGTTGTAAATGTTCTTCTTACCTTTTCTTGAACGCTTTTTTTTTTTTTTTTTTTTCTCCTGATTGCAAAAATTCACATGAATCTGCTCTGTAAAATACAATTGTGAAAGAAAAATTACAATAAAATTCTTAGAAACAGATGAAGAGAAAGATTTTTTTACCCACAGACCATTAAGGATGCAACAAACTGAAATTCACTTATCTAGGTTAATGGCCATCATGAACCATCCGTTGCTATGAAACTGTTTAAAATCCATTGTGTCTATTCAATGTAAGGAAATGTACCTATAAAACCACTTTGAATATGTGCCTGATCGCCATTAGAGAACATGAATGCCCAGAATAGAGGGGCTAGTTTTAAAAAATGCTACAAAAATCTGTCAGGATTCTTGCTTCTTAATTAACTACTTAATTTTGTGCTTCTCAATTAAAAAGTTGATTGTTTATTAAACTTGCCATTTTCAAGTGTTCTGCATACAAATGCGTGTTGTTAAGAGTTAAATCCACAGTGAATTTAACTATATCAACAAGTTGCTAAATGGTGCATATTCTCAGTACGCAGGGCCACAGTTCACCCTTTTTTATGGACATCTAGGAACTCTTCTCTTGTTAAACTCTCAGTATTTAAACATGTTCCAAGAAATCTGCAGGTCACAGATTGAAAAATATCAGTGGCAAGGTGCTGTTGAGCTTGCCTTAAGCAATTGGTTTCACACAGTAGAAGCTGCATGATTTTGAGAAGTCAGAGCATCTTACTGATAAATTTAATGAACACAGCTCCCTATTACAGGAGCCACACTCCTTCTAAAAGCTGACCAGCCTTATTTATGGTTAACTTCAGACAACTATACTGTGCTGAAGTTTATGGGACATGCATGTCTGCAGAAGCATAGGTTTCCAAGTCCAACAGGTTGCAGCCCTCAGCTGGTAAAGTGATGTGCACTGTGTTTGGAAAAAGGGATTGCCTGGAACCTGGATAAACCATCAACTCTGACCTCTACATTGCAAAACCAACTAAGATGGAGGCTCAGATTTCCAGAGTCAAGTCAGAGAAAAACAAAGCCCTTTTTTTGCAACACTAAAATGCCAGGCCCTATACCACTTTGAAGACTATCATGTATACAGCCAATCTTGTCTGGTCTGTTGTAGCACACCCACTGTATAGTCCAGATTTGGTGCCTTTGGACTTCCATCTGTCAAGCCAATAGAAGATGGAGCGAATGGGCAATATTTTTCTAGCAATGACGTCATTATAGCAGCTCAGAAACAGTGGGTCACCTCCACCAGTGCAGATTTTGACAAGCATAGCATGCAGGCTCTTGTATGCTGCCGGTGAAAACGCATAGCTAATTGTCATGACTGTATTGAGAAAGTGTTTCGTAGATTTGCTCAACCAAATAGTCTTATTGTGCTCTTTGTATCCATTGTGGTTTCCAAGGAAATAAATACAAGGCATTACTTTTGGAGCAACCTATGTACTTAGAACAATTGAGTCAAAATTCTGTGATATCCTGCAGTAAAAGTGCAGTAAAATATGCCCCAGTCATATTACAGAAATGTAAGCAAATTGCGATCAAGTTATAATGCAAGATGCAAAAAATTAAGGTTGCAGCATTAAACAAATGGATTCAAAGCTCTGTGTCAGGAGTATCTGTTGGAGAACAGTTTTTTACAAGTCTGGTGCCAACCTCTGCAGCCCAAACATTTGATTCTGGATGATTCAGACACAAAGGCTGTAATAGGAATATCTCTGAAATGTCTAGATTTTATCTCTTTCATTTTTTTTTTTTAATGGATTTCACATGGTACATACAATTTTTTTGAGAACTAAAATGCTATTTTTAATACTTCCAGTTAAGTGAAATATTTGAAACAGAAGAAATGATAATATAAAATCTAAAACTATATTTAGTATTCTGAATACAATTAGGGCAATTTTATTCAATTGATTTCTGAAGTTCCCACATGAGTGATCTACAGTGATATCATTCAGTACAACAGTAACAGGTGCTGAAAAAGTAATTTTAAACAAATGAATTTTATCACATATGTTTTTCCTCTATTATGGCCAACTTTCCAAGTGCTTCTGCACAATTATCTAAATGAAGGTATATCAAAAAGTACTTTATTCCAAGATGTATTTCCATTTTTCATTACAAGATCACAGAACTAATAGCATTGTTTACTCTCTTTTCCACAGAAGGATTTTATCAGTGCTTGAAGATGATAAGAGCATAAGAAGAATACAGGAAGCCTATATTTTAAACTACAGTTTTACTACTAGAATATACAGTAGAGCTAAGGAGAATCTTGTAAGCCACCTAATCCATCCTTTTTCCTGCAGGAAGCAGTTATTCAAGTATTCTGATCTTACAGATCTCCAATGGAGACAGAAACTCCAAAAGCTTGCCAAGCAATCTATTCCCTATCCTTGCCATTAAAGTTTTTAGAAATTTCTAAAATAAATCTTTCTGGCTGTAATTTAAGCCTATTACCTCTTGTTCTATCAAACACAGGCAAAAGAAATAGATTGTTCTCTTCCTCCTTGTAGCAACCTCTTGTGTTATAATGTCTTCGCTATCTCTTCTCTGTGTCAAACTAAACCAGCACAATTTTTTTTTCTTCATTCTTTTAGGTGATAGTTTCTACACTTGTCACTGTCCTCTGGACTGTCTCCAGCTGATTCACTTCCTTCTTACTGCATGGTTTTCTAATTCACTACAAAATTAAGATTTGCTTATCCCACATTCTATCTGATTACTTAAATAATGAAGCTGATTATCTCCCAGGAGAAGGATATCAAAGCTGTCATTCTAGCAGATACTAATTGTCCTGGTGGAAACAAAAGTTGTGAGTTAGATTAATTAAAACACAGTTCAGTGAATATCAATCTAAAGAAACTTGATTTCCTTTGGAATTGTGTCTTAAGACTTACTGATTTAACATCATGGGAAGCACACATTCTGAATCAGGTTTCCTTTGGTCACAGTATTTATATGGATTTTTTGGTGTCCAATAAGAGAGAAAACCAACGCCTTTCCCTTGGTGGGGTTTACATGCCTAAGAGCATCTACACAAACACATTAAAATAAGAGCAGGGAAGCTTCCTGTGTAAGAGCCTCCGGATGACAGCTGGAGTAGACAGCTAAGGAGGACAAGGAGGAGACAGAGGTTGGGCCAAGTCAGGTTGGTGTGGTTTTAACAGCAGGTTCAGTGTTGTGCTGTGATTTTATGGCTAGTTCTGCTGCAACTGAGAAAACAGCTCCCAGCATAAGCCCACCACGTCAGCTACTCTGCACAGTCTCTAGAAACTTAGCATCTGTGAGAGCTTTACTTGCGGTGCATGGTTGAAACTGGTCACATGCTATTTTGGGGGAGTGGCAGAGTAGGACACATACAGGTGCATGAACAGCATGATTTCACAACCCTTTACTTCTTTAAGAGAACAGACTAAACAGTTTCCTCCCTGCTTGTGAGCTGTGTAAACAACACCTCTTTATATACTACTATATTGATTTTAGATCTCCTGCTTAATTAAAGCATATTAAGGTCTAAGTGAAATATGCAGGTGAAAACATGTGTGCGCTCTTTCTTTTTTCCTGTATTCCTTTATTTAACTGCTCTACTCTTTTCCCAGGAGAAAACATGCTTTTGAGAGCTGGATCCTGACATTCAACACATTGTCATTTATTTAGTTCTTACAGGGATTCAATAACAAAATTCCATCATACTCAGGTGGAGTCACTCAAGGACCACTTAGCATATTCATGACACAAGGCTGCTCTGTTCCTTAATTCCTAGAGGAGTACTGCTTGTGTCACTAGTGACGATACCAGTTTCACTGCAAAGAGTTATGATATGACTCTAAGATTTCAGTCATGAATAAATAAGAGGTTACTGGTATTTCCATTTGCCTAAAATTGAAAAACTTCTCTAGCAGACAACATTTTATACAATCACAATGAGTAGATGCATTCCTCTGGTATTCAGGTTAAGCTGAATACTGAAGATTTCAGGAACAATACCAGAAAAGTTCAGCAGCACCTGAGCCTTGAGAATCTGCCTCAATTTATTGAGGAAATGTCTTGTTTGCTTATAGTTACTCTGACAGCTTTGATATGAAGGGTGTTGACGTGGTCTTCTTCAAGCATCTGTCTTCACTATTATGTATCACCACTTCAAAGAACTCTGCTTTTTTTAAGTGATCGTACAGAAACTTCATTCCTACCAACAACTCACAGAGTGCCTAACACGGTTTCCCCTTCCTTCTCTCACTGTTGAATTAGATACTAAAAGTACAGTACATACTTCCATCCCTGAAGGATAGAGGAAAGGAGACAAAATATCATGAAGAGATTCTTCATGGAGCAAGTGGTGTCTGATCTGACAAGTTGTCCACTAACTGAAGACCTGAAACAAGGCTTCTAGGGCAGGAGATTGGAGCAGGTGTAAGGACATGAGTAAAGGAGAAAAGAGGAAATCAGCATGATTTGGCTAGAGAAGATCAGAGATAAAGTCTGGGATGACACTGGTGGAAATCACACAGAATCACACAGAATCACCCGGGTTGGAAGGGACCTCAAGGATCATGTAGTTCCAACCCCCCTGCCTAGCAGGGCCACCAAACATACACATTTAGATCAGGTTGCCCAGGACCCCATCCAACCTGGCCTTGAACACGTCCAAGGACGGGGCATCCACAACCTCCCTGGGCAGCCCGTTCCAGGGCCTAACCACTCTCCTTGTAAAGAACTTCCCCCTAACATCCAACCTAAATCTTCCCTCCTTCAACTTGGATCCATTTCCCCTAGTCCTGCTATTGTCAGCCCTTTTGAAGGGTTTACTCCCCACTTCCTGCAGAAGCTGGCAGCCCGAGGCTTGGATGGGTACACTCTTGGCTGGGTGAAGAGCTGGCTGGAGGGCCGGGCACAGAGAGTGGTGGTGAATGGAGTCAAATCCAGCTGGCGACCGGTCGTGAGTGGTGTTCCCCAGGGGTCGGTGCTGGGGCCTGTCCTCTTCAATATCTTTACTGATGACCTCGATGAGGGCATCGAGTGCACCCTCAGTAAATTCGCAGATGACATCAAATTGGCTGGAAGTGTTGATCTGCCTGGGGGTAGCGAGGCCCTACAGAGGGATCTGGACAGGCTGGAGAGCTGGGCTGAAGCCAATAGGATGAGTTTCAACAAGGCCAAATGCCGGGTCCTGCACTTCGGCCACAACAACCCCAGGCGACGCTACAGGCTTGGGGCGGTGTGGCTGGAGGACTGCGTAGAGGAAATGGACCTGGGGGTATTGATTGATGCTCGGCTGAACATGAGCCGAAAGTGTGCCCAGGTGGCCAAGAAGGCCAATGGCATCCTGGCTTGCATCAAAAACAGTGTTGCAAGCAGGAGCAGAGAGGTGATTGTTCCCCTATATTCAGCACTAGTGAGGCCGCACCTCGAGTACTGTGTCCAGTTTTGGGCCCCTCACTGCAAGAAAGATATTGAGGCCCTGGAACGTGTTCAAAGGAGGGCAACAAAGCTGGTGAGGGGTCTGGAGCACAGGCCATATGAGGAGAGGCTGAAGGAGCTGGGAATGTTCAGCCTGGAGAAGAGGAGGCTCAGGGGAGACCTCATTGCTCTCTATAACTTCCTGAAGGGAGGTTGTAGTGAGCTGGGGGTCGGCCTCTTCTCTTGTGTCATTAGTGATAGGACCAGAGGGAATGGCTTCAAGCTACGGCAGGGGAGATTCAGGCTGGACATGAGGAAGTATTACTTTTCAGAAAGGGTGGTCAGGCACTGGAATGGACTGCCCAGGGAGGTGGTGGAGTCACCGAGCCTGGGGGTGTTCAAGGAAAGGCTGGATGTTGTGTTGAGGGACATGGTTTAGTGGGAGCTATTGGGAATAGGTGAACGGTTGGACTGGATGATCTCTTAGGTCTTTTCCAACCTTGGTGATTCTATGATTCTATGATTCCTGGGTGGTAGGTTCCCTTCAGGTATTGATAGGCTGCAATGAGGTCGCCCCGCAGCCTTCTCTTCTCCAGGCTGAACAAGCCCAACTCCCTCAGCCTGTCCTCATAGGGGAGGTGCTCCAGCCCCCTGATCATCTTAGTCGCCCTCCTCTGGACCCTTTCCAAAATCTCCATGTCTTTCTTGTACTGAGGGCTCCACACCTGGACACAGTACTCCAGATGGGGCCTCACAAGAGCCGAGTAGAGAGGGACAATCACCTCCCTGTCCCTGCTGACCACCCCTCTCCTGATGGAGCCCAGGATACCATTTGCCTTTCGAGCTGCCAGAGCGCACTGCTGGCTCATGTTAAGTCCCTCGTCCATCAGGACCCCCAGGTCCTTCTCTGCCGAGCTGCTCTCAAGGACCACTCCTCCCAGCCTGTACGGGTGCCTGGGGTTCTTCCGGCCCAAATGCAAAACCTTGTACTTTGCCGTGTTGAACCTCATTAGGTTCACCCGAGCCCAGCTTTCCAGCCTGTCGAGGTCCCTCTGAAATGGAAGAGGACCGGAGCCTTCAGCTTCTAGGACAAGGATGTACTATGGAAAGAGAGAATGAGAAAAAGAAAGAGAGAGAGAAAAAGAAAAGAGAAACAGAGAGGAAGAGAGAGATTAGAGTCCATATGAATATCCTGGAAAAAAAAAAAAAAGGATTGGCTAATTGAGGAGGATGTGACTCAGAGTCACAGACAGCTATTAGAATAGACTGGAAAAAGTTGGGAAAGATGGGACAGGTTAACGTACAGTTGGTGGAAAAGTGTATATAAATGGTGTCTCAGCCCCAAGAAGTCTTGTGCTGACATGTATTGTCAGCAAATACATGTCTCACCAAAACTGAAGCTCATCAGGTGAAGATAATATCCTGCTGTTATTATTTATCCCATTAGGTCCAGCTAGCAGGATTGTGGTGCAGCCTTAGACAGCACAGCAAGGAAAAGCTAGTTTGCTGTGAGAATTTCTCTCCTTTCAATAGCTCTTTTTCAGATGTGCAGTCAAAGATTCTGGAGTTAGAGGATCTTTTCCAGTAATAACTGTGATAATTTCTGTTTGACATCTTGATTTGATAATGAATGCACTATTGGTAGTCACAATTAAAATTGATTACAGCTCTCCTGCTTGAATTTTACTTCAGTTTTTATACACTGGCACTTGCAATGCCATTTTTTCCTCTATAATAGTTTTCCCCATAATATTATTCACTTGGTGTAAGCAAGCTGCTGTCTTCATAAAATTAATTCCTTAAGGATATAGACAGGCAGTCAGCAAAGAAGATGCATCTTCTCTTCTAAGACATTTTTTTCTAGATTTCATATTTATTTCTGGAAATGGAACTAATTCCTAATGTAGACAAAATTGTGGACAAAGAATCTCTGCAGTTTTGCTTAAATCATAGGAACAAATTGTTTTACTGAAATAATCTTTAATATACTGAGCATATATAGTACAGCTCAAGAAAACATGGGACAAATCATCAATATTTGTGTTTTACTGAATGACACAGCATAAACAATATGGACTGTTTACTTATTACAGAACCAAACTTAAGGGCACTCTACAACATTTTTCAAATTGTAGTTGGCTAATGGCCAGGGAAGAGACTCATTGCAGGTGCAAAACCAGATTATAGAATTCACACAGTGGAAAAAAAAATCCTTGCAAGTGTAAAAACTGTTTTAGGCTGTTATTCTGGGCACAATGCTGAGATACCACACATTTTTGTTATTTGGCATCAGCTCCTGGACATTCAAAGGCACTGCATAAGCTCACCAGTTGAGAGAACTATTGGCACTAGATTCTTTGCGTCTCTGTGAACCTAAAATTTTGCCACAAGGCAAGGAATCCGAGCCTTATGATTTTGACACAGCTTTGAAATCTTATAGCTCACCCTTTAAGCATGAATGAGATTCCCACAACAGGACGTTCCCTCCCTGCCTCATCTGCGGGGGCGAATCATTCCTCAAGAACAACCACTCAGCCAGTGCTTTGGCAAAGGGAGCTGGAGCGTTTGGCATTAGCCAGGATACGCTCCCCCGCACACCCCAGTGGCACAGCAATTAGGAAACTCCCCTGGAATGCAGCCATTCCCCACCAGCTCTCTCAAGGAGCTTCCTGATCAGAGGTTTCTGTGAAATTCACTCCCACTTCTCTTCCCACACCTCTAAGGAAACCTCAGCGGCTCACGCAGGGCCACATCTTAATTCAGGCAGAGGGCACCCAGGATTATGCAGAGGGAGGTCGATCAAGGGAAGAAACAATTGGGGTTTTGAGGATTTCGGTCTTGGAGTAAGTGGGGGAAGCAGCATTCCTCTCATGACATGATACCTGAGACACCTTAAGAAGGAAATATAAGTTCTCATCCAGATGTCACGCTCCAGAGTTGATTAACAAAAAACTACAGAATACAATTCCCTAAATTTCATGCTGTTGCTAATTTCTTCCTCTACTTACGCAAAGTAAACAATAGTCAGTAAAGGGTATCAGCTCATACTGCCTCTGCATATTCATGGCACTCTGTCAATCTGAAAATAAAGCCTTTAAGGATTACCCCATCTGTGATGAAAAGTGGTACTGGTGGTTGCTTATAAAGATCTACAAACTACCAGCCAATGCTCTGGGGCATCTATTCTTTCATCAGTTACCCCCAGCTGCCAGCAGCCCATTAGGGAAGATGTGGAATTGGGCATTAAAAACTAACCCAATTGAGATGAAGGACAAGCACATAAAAAAGGCACAGTGTTTGGAAGAAATGACAGAGTATAAGCTACAGGTCTTAGAAGATCAGGATTGCTTCACCCTTTCCTATTAATGTTGATCCATCAGACTTAAATTTCCTCTCTCTATCTAAAGCACATTCACAGCATCAACCCAACTGTTAGACATTTCTCTTTCTTCTTGAGAAGCATGGAGGTAGGAGGTCCAGAACAGTAAGATGTCTCTTCTTTCATTTACCAGCAAACAAGTTCACATCCTAGACAGAATTCAGCACGTATTATACAATTACGTTGAATCCAAATTTCTATCTGATACATGGCACACTTCTTAGAACATTTAGAAGCACTGCATTCTGGAAAGCTTCAAAAAGTACCCAAACCCTATGGAACTACAATAATGTAGCCGGATCCTAGTTACAGATACTCATATCAGACATGGAATGATTCAATGATTCAGACCTAAGTAACTGGAAGTATATCCAGTCTAATTGTTTGTTTGCTTCTTTTGTTTTAGAAACAGACATTCAATACAATTTAAAAGTTCTGGAGCTATTTAGAAAGTAAGCCTTCTAAAGTGTAAATATGTTTTTTATTAAAGTCAGTTTTTCAGAAATAATAACACCAAAGGAATGTGTTGCATTTAAATGAGGAAAGCACCAGAAGCTCATGTATGGAGTATGAAGAGTTCCTGTGTAGGAAAAGTTTATGCAGGCAGCTGAAAATGCTAAGGCAGTAATTTACAGCTATCTCCATGAGGCCCAGACTGCACTGGTCACAATTGCAACTGCAATGCAAACTGCAACACCAACCTTATTGCTTCAATTCACTCTGAAACAAATGAGCAAAAACATCTAGGGAATGTAATGGTAGAATCCATCTCATCCAGCTTGACATATCTAGATCAATGGAGTCCAGAGAGTGATTCATCTGACTAAAAGTAGAGCCCTGCTTTAAAATTAGTTGACTCATTTTCTGGACAGTATAGATCCTCATTGACTATGACTCCAGGCCTATCAGCTGCCTTTACTCACTCCAAAACAGGAGAGAAATTCAATGGGTTTGACTGAAGGCTAGGGATATTCCAGGACATGATCAAGTAAACTAGTAGCAAATACAGACTGTCTTCCAGTTCCCATTGTAGAGGAACTATTAATGAACCTACAGAGACATCACTAGGGCAGAAATTATAGGCAGAGAGTGTGCTCAAAACAGGCATTAAGTAAAAAGAGAAGGAAAGTTGGAAAGAAAAGATTAGGGTTTTTAAAATCTACAGTAAGCATAGTGCTATTTTTTTTTTTTTCTTTTACAATTATGTTTTTACACTTGGCCTTTATGAATATTCACCACGAACCAACAATGTATTTTTATGCAGTCAAAGTCTTGGCACATGAGGAAGATCATCTGTTCAAACTTTTTCAGATTGTATCACAGGCTTTAAATTATAGCTTAAAAAACATGCAGATGTTGAATTTTCAAAGATATTTAAACAAAAATTATTTTTCTTAACTATGAGAAAAGAAACTCATTAGTTACATCTTCTTTTGTACAAGCATATTCTTGCAATCAGCATATGAGTGACACTTTCACTAGATGCATTGAAACTGTTATGGTTTTTTTAGATCATAGACACTCTTCCAAAGCAAAACTGAGCAGCCACAGATTTTTTCTTACCAAGCAGAATATAATTTAATCCAAGTGTTGAAAGCTGATAAATATTTTCTTCTTTGCCCACTTGGAAAATCCCATTTTCCCCTTCCCAATATTTCTAATCAAATGTAAGCTAGTGTGTGGATTTGTTAAAACATACTACTGAGGAAAGGAAGAGAGTTTATACTCTGTTGTCACAAAAACAGAACCTATTTTTAATCAAACTAATGATGCAATGCTAAATTTAAGACAAAATCCAAGTAGTGCTTTCTAGATATCAAAGGTTAAAAATATGCTGGACATTTTTCTTTATGGTAAGGGCTGTAATTATCCGTTCCCTTATATTTATCCTGTTATCTATAGCTGCGGAAACTGCTGCCATATTAGAAATCTGCATCTATTTTGCTAAACTGCCCATGATTACACTAGGATAAAGAAAAGTCATATAGACCATTCAAACATGTATCATCTACATTAAATTTTTAGTGGGAAATGAAAGAAATCAATACTGTTTCTTATAAAATTCATTTGGTCACAATCATAAGGAGATAGCTGGCATTTTTTTTTCCAACCACTGTTTAGGATGTGCACACTTTTTAACAGCAAGTTAATAACAAGCTGACTGCTATATGCCAGCTTTTCACTTTATGCAATTTTTGTAATTTACAGCTCCATATACCTCGGCAGAACAATTTCTGTGCAGCAATATCACATTCTCAGATAGTTTTGCTAATACTGGAGTTGAGTGTTAGGAACACAGGAATTAACACCAGTTAATTGATCTAATTCTAAATAGGTGTCACCTGCAGTCTTGCACACCAGCCATCAACAGACAATCATGTGTTAACTATTACATAGATAAGAAATCCACAAAAGAAAACAGCAATTTGCAGACAACAGGGCTACTCCAAACCATCTGCCACTTTCTACTATCTTCAATCTCATCTGAAGGCAATAGAAAGAACTTCCCTCAAACTAATCCCAATTAACCATCCTCTTAGGTTGTTTTGTCTTCAGTTGAGAAACATGAACTCTTTGAATGTGGAGCCATGTTTTTCAAGTTCCATTATTATGAGCCAGATTCAAAAATAGATTCAGGCTGGTTTTATGGTTCTACATTGAAACACACAGTTTTCAAAATCGAATTTCAGCTTTCACCTTTTGGCACTGAAATGTGGAGGTGCCTCACTTTTGACAATCTCTCTGGTGGCACAGAGATTCTAGCAGATCTGCAATAGCAAACAGTTGCCATCTGACTTGTCCCTCTGATGGACAGATTTGAAGAGATCTCGAGAGGTCATCCAATCCAATTTCTCATTCAAAGCGCCTCCAGCTAAAACAAGTTGCACAGCTAGGTTTTGCATAATTCTAAGGATGTAGGCTCCGCACCTACTGAAAACCTGTACCACCATGTCACTGTCTTCATGGTGAAAATATATTTCCTGCAGAATTTCCGGTGTTGCAGCTTGTCTCCATTGACTCTTTTCCTAATATCGTACATCTCCTAGAAAAGTCTGGATCTCTTCTCTATAACCCCCCTAACACCTCTCCTCATATACTTGTGCTCCAGCCTGTGTGACCTTGGCGACGTTGTGCAGCATTCACGCAAGGATGTCAACATCTTCTCTGTGCTGGGTAGACAAAACCATTTATCCTGAAGTTTCACAAGTACCAAATATAAGGGAGTCATTACTTCTGCCAACCTGCTGTTATCCATCTTGCTAGCACTGCGCACGGTATGCTTCACCTTGATTACTCCAACTGTTGACTTGTGTTCATTGTGTCCACAAGGTCCTTTTCTGCTCAAGTCAGTTAATCTCCAGCTTGCGCAGCTGCAAGGGGTTATTCCACGCCCAACATGAGAATTTTGCCTTTGCTAAGCTTGGTGAGGCTTCTGGAAACCCATTCCTCTAGCTTGTCTTCATCCCTACAAACAACAGCCATACCCTCCAGCACATCAAATGCTCCACTACAAGATGGTATCATCCATACGTTTGCTGACAGTGTACTCTCTTCCATAATCCAGATCATTAACAGTGAAGGCATCAAACAGTATTAGCCTAGAATCAGTTCCTGAGGGGGACTGCCACTAGTAACCAACTGTCAGCTGGAATTTTTACTGCTGATCACAACCACTTAGCCTGGCAGTTCAGAGAATTTTCCATCCAACTTATCATTCCCTTCTCCTGTCCATATCTTATCATTTTAGCTATTAGAATACTATCAAAGTCCACAGGAAAAGCTTTGCTACAGTCAAGATAAACAATATTCATAATCTTCCCTTGATTACCTTACCTTGGAAATCAATCAGGTTGATCAGGAACAGTCCGCCTTTTTGCAAATCCATGCTGCCTGTATCTAATCATGTTCTTGGCCTTCACAAGCTCAGAAATGGTTTTCAGGAGGAAACCTTCCAGGAGATTGAGGTTAAACTGCTTAGACTACAGTTTCTTGGATTTTCTCACTCAACTGTCTTGAAGATGAGCATGACGTTGGCCTTTTCTATCAGGGACCACCTCAGTCACTGTAACTGCCAAAGACAATGGTTAGCAGACTCACAGCAGCATGGGCTGGCTTCTTTAGCACCCTTGGATGCATCCCATTTGTTCACATGACTTGTTTAGGTCCAGTTGATTTAATTGCTCACCCCTTCTCTGCTGCGGTTATGGCTTCAATCCCACAGATTCTACTATTAGCCTCAGAATTATGGTTAATTCTTACTAGTGAAACAAAATGAAACAGTAGGCAGAAAAGGCATTGAACATCCTATCCATCTCAATACCTTTTGCTTCTGAGTCCCTTGGCAGAGTATTTGGCCCAAGTTTTCCTTAGGCTTACTTTTTGCTACCACTTAAGCCCTTTCTGTTGCCTTTCACATCCTCTGCTATTGCAACACCAGCTGAGTTTTGGCTTTCCTAATTCCCACCTTGCAGACTTGGGAAATATCTGTATATTCTATACAAGTAGTCTTCGTTCTGCTTCTTCCTTCTATATAGTCCTCCTTTGTGTTTGAAGTCATTCAAATGTCACGTTCGTTCATATCAGCCTTGTACCACATTTCTTAAACTTTCTATGATTTGGAATGATCACTTCTGTGTTCTGAGGAGACTGCTCTTAAAGATCAATTAGTTGTCCCACGACTTCTTGACTCCCTACCAAGCAGATCTCTGAAAAAGCTGAAATTTGCTCCCGAGAATTCCAGGCTTCCAATTATACCGTTTGCTGTGCTCATTTCTGTGAGAATTTTAAACTATACAACACAGCCAAAGCTTCCCTCAGTCTTCACATCCCCAGTTTGTTTACAAGTAAAATGTCCAGCAGAGCACTTCCCCTAGATGGCTCACCAATCATTCCTGCCAATGAACTGTCATTGGATTTTTTTGCACTTAACCCATGCTTCAAGGAGAAATGTGATATAGAGCCATAAAGGCTGGAAAAGACCTTCAACATCATCAGGTGCAACTGTCAACCCATCACCACTGTGCCCACTAAACCACATCTCTCAGTGCCACATAAGTGTCTTTGGTTATCCTTTGTTTGCAACAAGATTCTGGGTGAGACAGATCTTATGTTCAGGTTCAAAATCTATGACTGAGAGAAAGGCAGAAACTTGTAGCACCTGCCACATCAGGCCCTGCTATTATCTTCATCACCTTTGATAAAGTTAGGAACAGAAAGGGAGACTAAGGAGAACTTCTCAGGTTGTTGGTGCTAGCTATGGACATGAGCAGAACAGTCCTATGTTGAATCTTACCCACTCATCAGTGTTCAAGGAACATGCAGTACTCCAAGGCTGAACAGTACCAGATTGAGAAAGGCAGCATGTTTGAAATCTCTCCATGCAGGAAATTATCAGGTGAAACAGTGCTGGAGGTGACATCCTTCTGCCCTGTTTCACTTTCCAATGATTTTCTTCATAATCTCATGTGCTCAAGAAGTCTTGTTATACTGAGGGTTAAAGGAACTCCTTCACAGTATGACTTTTTCGAAGAAAGGATTCAAATGGGTTCAGTGACTAAGGCTTTTGCCAGTGCACAGCTCCTGCTTATTTACTGTGGCCACAGACTTCTGAATTCAACGATGTCTTCACTAGCTTCTGAAAAGCTTCTCATCTCTTTTTGTTCTAAAATAATGATGGGTTGAGCGTTTATCAGGAATGTATCACTTTCTAAGGCAGTTAAGGCTCTGTGTTTGCACAGGAGAGAAGAGCCAGTCTTTCTAAGTCATGCTGAGTGAAAAGACATCTTTAGAGAAGACTTGCAGAGGCACACGCACATCTTATGTCTAATAAAAAGAAAGCAACTTCTTGTCACTGCAGCAAGACTCTCCATCTCATCAATGCCTTTGAGAGTAATCAGTCTGGGACACTGCCAGCATCGCAGACTATAAGAATGGGAAAAAATTATCTGATCCAGAGAAGCAGGGCATGCAAATATCCTAAAAGGTTAATACAGATGTGTTTTATCACTTAAAATAAAACCTGGCTTCTCTCTGGTGAAGGCCGTAACCTCTATAAGCAGGAAAACAACTCTTCCTCCTGAGGAATCATATTTTAAATGAAAGAACATAAACACTAATCAGGACAGCACTCAAGGTTATAAATCTCAAGTAAAATAGTTACCTGCTGCCAGCAGTACCAAGTGCCCTAGCTTTAAAAACCTCCAAGATCCTCTTTTGTGCAGGATGCTTTCACTAGGTTAAGCTGCACCTCTCACTTGAGTACTGCAGTTCCTATTCCAGGGCAATTATTCTGTCCTTCTAACGAGGTAGGTTTGACATTTAATTTGAAACTGCAGATTATGCTGCTGACTGACTGACTACTAGAAAGCTTTTTCAAGTATTACAGCCAAGCTCCAGGAATATTTGGGGCAGGATACTATGCTTAAAGTTCTTCACCTGCAAGTTAGATACTATGCAGTTCTGATGTTCACTTTTTCATCAAGACTCAGGTTTTCCTTTTTCTTCTTTAAGACTAGAAATCTCATTTCTTTGGAAGCTGGGTTGCTCTTCAAGTGCAGAAGGGAACCTTTGTTCTCTTCATCAATAAATATCATACTGTGAATGTTAAAGGATACCAAATCTGGGCTCTGCAGAAGCGGGAATACAGTCTGTATGGGTCATCCCTACTCACATCAGGCTGATGAGAAGCGCCATATAACAGTTCCGAGTTTTCTCTTAACATTTGTTAGCCAATTTATGTCCAGTTGCAATAACTTACTTAAAACTTCATTTTATGGCTAACCTTGACTGTAAGTTAAAACCAACAAATAAATAGAAACTTACTGCGGTAGCATTCAGATTCCCCCATTAATATGTTGTATTTTAATCAGAATTCTATGTCCAGCAGATAACAAACTGTCTCCAGGAGAATCTGTTTGTATTTTTATGGCGCTTTTCTTCAATTTATCTCTCTGCAGAAATTCATACACGAATGATCTCATAACGTTAATAGAGGTTTCATAGCTATAAAGCTAATACACATTTTCATATTATAGGAAGGTTCATAAGATAGGAAAATATGTGTGAAAATAGAGTTTGGTATTGGTTAAACAATCATGTTGAATATATCAGTGTCTTTACATTTAATAATTAGCTGTTTCTGATGGTTTTTTTCCTAGCATATAGAGACTAAGAACATATTTGGAAAAAAGGTAAGTAAACTAAAGGAATTCACAGCATTTTAATGAAATAAAAATCTTGTGTGTGAAGCATCAATGATATTTAAGAGAAAAAAACCAAAACCATGATGTTGCCTTCCCAGTTCAGTCACAACAATTCTGAAGCACCTGACACCTTTGATTTCACATGGAGTGTTGGACTGGGAGCTGTTTCAAGAGAAAATTGAAGTTATGTGAAAGAGAAATCCTTTTATAAGACTAAGTTATTTATACAGTGTTTTTCCAATGCGTGAGAAGTACAACAGCTGGGCTGGAAGAGTATGGACCTTGTAGCTAAAATCTGAATTAACTGTTTTTAAAAACAGAGAAGAGCAAGTTAGTCCGTCTCTTTAATTCCCAACTTTCCATATGCTCTGCTCTAGCTCATATAAATAATTGTGATTTCTTATTGTGACAAAAAGGTTACAGAAGAAGAATATGAATGTAGATAACTTGGAGAACTCTGAACCTATCCCAAGGCCTAATCTGCATGACATCTCTTCTAACTAAATATGCTGAGGCATTTGACTCATCATTTTGGAGCTTCCCAAGGCTTCCAAGCTGTTCAAGGCTATACCTGTGCTGGAACTGTAACACATTATGAGCAGTTGTGCTGTTCCTCTGAAGCCAGGGCCCCTGCTGCTGAAGTAAAAGAGTGGAGGTGGTGAGGCTGATGTTGCCGCATCATCCTGGGCTCCAGCCCAAGCCTCTTCCATCATCAGAATAGTGATACCTGCACCGTGAGGTGTTAAAGGAGCTTCCTCTCTACCTGTTTTCTAAAACACAGTCCACGTTTGGTATGACTGACAGGAAAAAGGGAACTTTCCTAATTGAAAACAAATAGTTAAAGTCAATACTTTCTTTTCATTAACATAACTGTACTGTATATACCATTAAATTCTAATTTGGGAATCATTTAATTCTTCCTTCTGTATTTATGGAGAGTTCGTGAATCCAGAATGATGTGCTGCAGCTCCAGTACCAAAAAGCGTTGCAGGAAGGAGGAATAGAAAGCAGAAGCTGGAAAGAAGGATAAAACAATCAAGGCTTAGCAGAAATTAAAATCTGCATGAAGATGTGTGGGAAGCACAGCCAGCAATATCCCATATTTGCACTCCCTTAGGCAAGGAATTTATTTCATAAGTGTGTATATATATATATATATATATATATATATATATACACAATATAAACATATATATGTATAAAGAACTTAAACATAAATGTTGTACTGTTCAAAAGGTTCTATCCATTCTTCCACAATTCTTCCATTCATGAAGAATTGTGATACTTACTTCCAATTCCCAGTCCTTAAAATAAGCAACAAATATAGTTCTTTATGGATATTCAGGCTCCACTTCCTCCCAGTGTCAAGGACAACAGACTCCAAATTTTAGGTCTTGGGATGCAGTACAATGTTCTGCAGCATAAAGGCCCCAAAGCAGACAACATAAGGAAAATATAAGGTGTCGATAAGCAAAAATGCTTTTTTTCTAACTAATTTCTGTATTATCTGCTTCCATTCCACCAAGGACATGCTGCATGCATAATGAAAGTAGTCTTCTATTACTGCTTCCTTGTAAATACCACAAAATGACAGTTGTACCCCACCTGCTCTGAGAAAAGAAATAGAAGCACAGTTGACTATTCAGCCAGGTGCACTCCTTTTAAAATATCTGTGGCAATGCAGCCACAAACTAGAGGACATATTTATCAGAAGACCCACCAACTCCCTTCATCATCCTTGTAAGCAGGAACAGGGAAGTAGTATCAGTACCCAACTGCCTTGATTTCAGGCTCCGTGCGCTTCTTAACTGGCATGAACAAGAGGAACAGTTCTTGGTCTTGATATCCTACCTGAAGGATGAAGACACTGGAGACTCTGAAGACTCAACATGGGAAGAAAGAGCCTTGCCTTCCCCCAGCTGATTACTTCCCCCTTCTCTTGAACAGAATCTTCTTAGGTACACCTTTAAAAGGTAACTTTTACATCCTGTACATTTTCAGCTGAATTAATCATCATCTGGGTTACATTATGGCTGCAAGAATGCCAGTGGCAGGAAGAAGGAAGAAGATGAGGGTGAATTATTTTCTCCTTTTCTGAAGCACCAGTAATTTAACCAGTAATTCAACAAATTGTTGAAAAATTCACTATTACCTAACATTTAGCAGTGGTGCCACAACTTCACATATGAAGAAGTGAGGTTGAGTATTTAGAGTGTAACTATAAAAAGCTATTATTGCTGTTCAGAAATCATGTTATCAGACTGCTACCAATCCACGAGCAGCTAACTTGGCAAGTCAACTACCATTTTATATTAGTGATGCCATCAAGCAAATTATTTACCCTCATCAAGGATTTGCCTAAGATTGTAGCTGTTCCTAAAACTAAGGCACACCACAAGAACCATGTTGGTTAAGAAAATATATGAATACTGTATTCAAACACATTCATGACGAAGAAGTGAGCCCATGAAAATTTACACCTAACTTATACTATATTTCAGACTTTCAGGAAATTTAAGAAGCTTTTACCTCAATACTTGTCCAATAAAATAGCTTGTAGTTGTCTATTACATTTTTTTTCCCCAGCCCAAAGGTTTACAGGACTCTGAGGTGCATGGAATATTTTGCCCCCGATTAGTTTTATGGACTGGGGTATGAATAATCTTAATATATAATTTGGCAGGCAGTTCAACAGTAACTTCCCGTAGTAGCCAGTCTGTGGTAATGACATGTCATTTCTGTACATTGTGTAAATTGCTGGCTCTGACTTTATACTTCAATAAAATTTGTTTGCATAGTTCATACTTCTCCTCTCATTGCTATTAGGCAGGCAGAAATTCAAACAACAAAACATCAACTGTTTGTATCTGTAAGTTAAATAACCAACACAGAGAATATTTTCGAAATTCATATGAGAACAAGCAAACCACTGCGAAATTATACAGAAATTGTGGTGTACTTTAAGAAGTGACTGATGTGCAAAGGAAGAACACAAGTATCAGATGCTTGACATTCTCCCATCTCCTCTCCACACCCTCTTATTTCTTGTGTAGGTGATGCATCACTGAGCAGGAGGAAAGTGCTTCCGACAGCTAAATCCTGGGATAAAAAACAACTATAAAGGTATGTATATCCAAACTGTGTGTAACATATTCAGACAAAAGACTGCATTTTTGTAATAACAATCTACTCCTTTCTTCCATTTCCAACAAAAAAAAAAAAAAAAAAGCAGAGAAGTCCTTTTTTAGAGCTCAGAATACATGTGAAGTATTTCAAGATAGCAAACCCATAGCAAAAACCGACAACAATGCTGCAGATCTCAACTTGTGAGTTTCTTCGCAAGTTTCATTACTATCTTTGAGAAGTGAATTGGCAGCAGCTTTGTTCAATTAACTCTGACATAAACAAAGTTGATGAACTTTTACCGGTACTTAACTATTTATCAGTACTTAAGCTTTTTATCATATACTTTTATCATCCATAAGACATCACACACAATACCAAGCCTCCAGTTCTGAGAGATGAACCAACATTTTCTAAGCACTACCACTCCAGTTCCAACAGACTGACTTGTAGACACAAATCTCTTTAAGAAATTTGAGTTCAGGTCCTGGAGAAAGCTACAGGAGCTGCAACTTAGAAAGCTCCTGTTCTCTTACTGATAGGTGAAGGGCAGCAGCAGAAAGAACAGCGCACTCCATGAGGCTGGCACAGGGCTGCATTTGATAGTTAACACTGTAAATGTGCCACCCCAGATAGCTGGCGTGCAGTACTCTTCTGCTGCCACACCCAGGCACATGCACCTGCCTACTTACTACTTCCCTTCCAACTGCCCAACTTCCAATAGCTTCATTTGCATTTATAAAGCAATGAGGTTTGAGTTTATGACATTTATTCCTACCTCACACTTAAGATAAGCACACTTTACCAACAAATTAACTCAAAATTAGTTTTGCAGTTGGCGGGTTTGCTTTTCTTCCTTTTTAAGAGGTCAACAAGCAGTGGGCAGTACTCTGATGATGAAGGGCACTGCACAGAGGGGCAACTCTCATTAGCCAAGGACAACCCTTTTTCAATACAGAAATGGAGACATTCGAATCTGGAGAGCTTCGATCTTCAAGGCAACTGTTTGGAAGGCTGGTGACTGCACAGCATATAGTGTAATATATATAACAATGTAAAGTTTTGTCATCTACCAAGGCAGGGAAAGACTAGACTATTGGACTACCTAAAAGACCATTTAAAATCCTGTCCACTTATCCCTCAGAAATCTGCATCTCCTCTCTTTCTGTGGAAACAATATTGAAGAATACAGAAGCTGCTTCAATGATTTGCTTGAAAATTGCCAGTTTCTCCCCAGCTAGCAATGAGCCACTTGCAGGGATGCAGAGGTCAGCTTTGCTGGCTTCTATACCCAGGAACTGCAACTTGCCACTGAAATGAGTAAAAACAAACAGAATTCAAACAAAAACCAAGTTTTCCTTTCTTTATCTTCTCTGGAACTACAACAGCACCAAAAAGCAGACTTTTGGTGACCCTTCAATATAACAAACATTCAGGATTATACATGTATACCTTGGGGAATATTAATAAAACTTTTTAAAATAGAATAATGTTACTAACTTTAAGCCACAAAAACCCCTAGTGACTGTGCTTATGAAGACTATATAAAAGGAAGTAGAGACTCCTCCTACAACCATTTGTTTTTCCTCTCTTTTTCTCAACTGAGAGGCATATGGCCATAGGATACCCTTCTGTGTTCTAATTATATTGCTATAAGAAATGCCCCAGACATTTTGTTAGGATGGGACAGAGACAGGAGAAGGACTGCTTATAATAAAAACAAACTGCTCTATAAAGCTCTTCTATCATTGACACACCAAACTGGAATCAGTAGTACCACAGTGAGGACAAAATGCTCTTATCATTATTGTCTGTAGCCATTCACCCAGGCAATGCTTTTTTTTTTTTTTCCCTAAATAAAATTAAGCAATAAAACAAACAAACAGATATCAGATAATACTTGCTAGTCTAAGCTTTTATTAGCAATGAAACCAACAGAGCTCTTTGAACAGAGAATCGCACACCAGGGTAGCCCTTAGAGAATTTTCCCAAGACATCCAGTTAGGTGATCAAACTGCTTCAGACAGTCTGGACTGAGACACTAACCACAGTTACAGGTAGCACGGGATGGCAAGCACAGCTCAGCCTAACAAAGAGATACAGCTCACATACTATCAAATGGCCAGTTAATATGTCCAACGCTACAGAAATGCCATAAGGCCATTTGATGAAGTCACCACCAAAACTCTCATTGTGAGGAACATTTTTACTCCGTTGGGATGTATAGGACTTGCTACCCTCCTTTCATACACCGAGTCTTACTTAACCGTGTTATTCTGAGTAATTAGCACTATCCTGGAATGATCTGAGGATGTTACAGGATAGCCAACTTCCTGTACTCAAGCCCAGTGGACAGACAGGTTGCAATCATACTGTACATCGCATATAAAGTCTATAAATGCATACGGTGCCAAATGGCTACTAAGACACATTTGCAGCATTCTATTTCAAGTGGACTTCAGGTTCCAAGACATCTTTTAAGGAACAATGGAAGATACACTTTTTTTTTTCCCCCCCAAAGATCTACTTTGAATCAAGGATCAGTTTTCTGGGAAGTTTTCTGATTGAATATCATGATAAAGCAATTAGCTTTTGAATCTCAAGCTGCACGTGCACAGGAAAAAAAGAAAAAATTAAAAACAAAGAAAGAAAAAAAAAAAAAAAGAAAAAGAAAAAAGAAGCAACCAGAAGTGAGGTTTTCTGACAACCGTGTGGCGTCAGCAGCGCTGCAGATTGGTTGCTCCCACGTGAGGCAGCAGAGGGGACTGCAATAAGGGTCGGGGCCGCACTGCACTCGGTGCTCCCTCTTCTGGCACCCGGGCCGGGAGGATGGCCGTGGCACATGGCACAGAGTGCAGGAAGCTGGCCGCCGGGGGGAGGGGAGATAGAGGCAAGGTTGGGAAGCCAAAGCAAATTACTCCTGATGGGTACACCCAAATTCTGTTTCTCTCTTTATCGGAGATTTACACAGATCTGTGAGTTTCTTACACCAAACAGGTGGCCTGTCATTAAATCCTTCTTATTTTCTGAGTTCCAATTTTAAGCCTCTGTAAAACACTGAAACTTAGTAGGTACCACAGACAGCATCTACAATACTTACATGGTTTTCTTTACTGCAGTTTCTAAGCGCCACAATCCCCCATTAGAAAAGTCCTAATAATGCAGACAGGACCACAGCATGTATGGACAAGCTGACACAGTCCAGCTGAATTAAACACTGTTCTGAAGCCATGGTGAGCGCTTCCTTTGCTGAACTGTCTTCACTCTTGAGTAACCTGTAAATTACAACCATTAAAACTCTGCTTTGATTAAGTGAAGAACACCCCAAATCAGCAGCCATTCTTGCAGAGAATCCCTCTGTGCCTTAACTTTGTCAACACTGATGACAATGTTACTACCTCTCAATGTTGTTAATGCATTCGTATACATGAAGCACTCAGATATTTTTCCAATGATTACACTGGAAAAAGCCTGTAAGGAAAAGCAAAAATTCTCTACTCAGATAAACATTTAAATATAATGTAGATACAGATGCATTGCTTCCCTCCCTTTTCCTTAAATTCAGTGAGCAGTATGCATCTCAAACTGAAGGATCCTGCATTAAAAAGTGTGATCATATAATTAAAGACATGTACGATATCACACATGGAGAACTCCTACGTAATGAGCAATGAATTTTTCACCCTTTATTTTTATGTTTACATGTTAATTTGTGTGTAATTACACAGCACCTTAATGTTCTGTTGCAGACAGAAACTATCAGACTATTATTTATAGTCAGGAACTCTTCGGCATATGAAAAATAAAAGAGTAAATCAAGCGTCTCTATATTTTCTTCTAGAAATAAAGAAATGGATCCTGAGATGAACTTGCCTCCAGGCAGCTACCCAAAATTTTAAAATTTATCGTAAAAACATCTTTTAGGGCTTAGTTAGCACATTTTGGCAAAAGGACAGAAACAATATTTAAACTGAGGAAACTTGCACTATCAAATATCTGCTGCCATTTTTGTATAGCACTGCAAACATGACACATACACCTGGATTAAGGACATGGCTCCATTTTTCTAAGTGCTAAGCAGAACTAATTCCAAGGGAATGCAATGGGGGTTCTGTAATAGCTTGGAAACCTCTTGAAGAAAAACTATCACCCACATTACTTAATTTCCCAAACACACAGTGAAGAATGAGCCCAAACTTACTAAAATGTAGGTAGGCCAAACACTATTCTAAGGGTTCACTTACAGTCAGACTTCACTTCCATTGTCTTATAAATCTATCTGGACTTGTAGCACTGAAAAATAAATCTATCTTCACTTTGTAAATTAACATAAGGGCAACTTGATGATGGATGAAATGTCAAAGGAAGAAGTTTCATTCTCAGAAACTATACCATACCAAAACCTTACCCAACACTGCTGTTTGCACTGGAGAACACAACACAAGCAGTCCCAAGTGCAGCACATGACTTAGAACATTCGTTTGCATTCTAGAAACTGAAATAAAATACTGCAAACTATAAAGCCTTAATATTACCAATTGTGTGAACACGTGCAAAACTATTTATTTCTAAATCAGCTGAAGATGAAAACAAAGTCTGCATCAACTGTACCCAAGGAGATGGACCTGAAGTGGAGGCCACTGAGAGATACTTATCAATGCTGAGAGGCTGCCAGAGTGGGGCTTACCCTAAAACTATCAGTTTTTTTTTCACTCTCTTGCTTGCACACACATTTTCCTTCATCTCCTTTTTCCTTCTTCAGCGGGACTGAAAAAAATTCTTCAAGCTTCTGTACTGTTCTCTGACACAGGCAAGAGAGTTTCAAGAGAAGGGTGAGATCTCTCCCTACAGTGAAGTTCCCCAACACAGCACACAATCTAGATAAGGACAAGACAATGTAAGACATTTTAACACTGCTACTTCACCTTATACCCAGAGACTACATTTTTGCCTGTTGTTAAGGGGCTAGAAAGTTTAGGAGACTGTGTTCACTCTTCTCTCAAGAGTATCTCGGCTCAGAGGCAGACTCTCCCAGCTCTGCACATTAGTCACTCTTAAATATAGGATCCTGGTACCTTTGGAAACCACAAAAAACAAGAACTGGTGGTACAGAATCATATAATCACTTTACTACTTAGAATTACAGAATCATTGAAGTAGGAAAAGACCTCTAAGCTCACCTAATCCAACCATCAACCCCTCGCTACCACGCCCACTAAACCAAGTCCTAAGTGCCATGGAAGCATCTTCAGTTATCCTCTGCAACAAAATTCTGGGTGAGATAGATCTTAGGCTCAGGTTTGAAACCCAGAAGAGTAGCAGCCCAGCCTCACAAACCTTCCTGTAATATCTAGAGAAGATGAGCATCGTAAATTCCCCTAAGAGCTCTGAATGCTATCACGTTACTGCAAGCAACAGGAACTGATACTTGGCTATATTTGACAGGCCTTTTATATGTAAATACTGTCAAAAACTGCTTCTCCCAATTTTTTTTTTCAGTTTTGTTAGACATTACTATAGTTAAACAGTTTAAAATCAATGTTTTAAGTGCAATTTTAAAGTTATGTGTGACTAATGCAGTAAGTTTGAGATATTTTTTTTCTTTCAGTTAAGCTGAACAGAGGAATACTTCTTTTTATTGGGCAACCCAGCAGCACCCAATGCAATGCTGCTCACCTATCTATAGTTCGTAAGGCCAAATCCCTAATAAGTAATGCACCATGAGGCAGACTGACAACTACAGCTAAACAACAAATTTTCTCCTTCAGAAGTGCATCGGTTGGTATTCATGTTTTTTCACTGCTATTGAGTATTTGATCAATGTGGGCAATTTCAAAAGCATTGTTTAATTGGTCTTTCTTTTGCTTACTACTGAGGTTTTCAGAAGTTTTGCAGCCTGTATTAAAATGAAATGCAGAAATTGTCACACGTAATGTCTGTCCACACATTTACATTACTTCCCTTTTCATTTATGTCTCTATAAAAGTTAAATAAGGCACCTGCTTACAGAAATTTATACGTATTTTTAGCTACCGTTGACTGCCTTTTGAATTGGTAAAAATGCAATGATGAGGCAGTGCTACGTGATGAGTGTAATACTGAGAACTCTCATGAGTACCATTTTACCACGTGAACTTCTAAAAAACATTAAGTTACTAGGCCTGGTTTTCTGCATTGATGAGACCTCCCTCACCAGTGTTGTGCCACCATCGTTCTTGCTCCACAAAAACCTTTAAAGTTTGAGCCAAATATAACAACAATTTCTGCATTTCTGAGTGCAGCTCCTTTTAAACATTCAAAAGAACTCTCTCCGTTTTGCATCTCAATCAAACTTTCACACATGCCACCAGAAACATGAATCACACTAGTGCTATTTCAGGGAACAAGTACAGCCAGTGGCAGAGGAAGCATGCCATCCACTAGATCGTGCAACCATACAGGTAATCACAAGGTAATGCTGCAAATAGGTCATTTACTAAGTGCAAACCTATTCTTTTTCTTTTTAAAAAACATGAATGTCCTGATGGCAAACCGGTGCGTGACTTCTGTGCTTATAAGAACCTCCAAAAATGTTCCACTACTCAGGCCTTAGTTTGTATTACACATATGATGTCATACACAATGCAGCACGTAATTTGGCCTGATAAATGTAAGAAAAGGCTAAGAATTCATTAATGTAATCTTACTGTTGAAACATGGCTAATCCCAAGTGTTCAGAACACAAAAGTCAGGACCTACAAAAGAATTATGATTTCAAAAGCACTGCAGTTTTGAAATCAAGTGGGAGCATGTTCACATATTTATTTTTTACTTCTCCTTCAGCTGCTTTCAGGGTTTTCCTGCTTCATGTTTCATACTACATTGCTCAACTGAAAAACTTTCAACTATGAAGTGCTTTTAACTTGGGGCCCAGATGATCCTAAAATGTATTGATTTCAATAGTTGGACCTCTGCAAAGAACAGCAAATACTGGAAAATTACAATAATTATAGATAATATTTAAGAAAATGTTTAAGTGATTTACTTGATTAAGATTGTGTTAATGGAGCCCATTTTTTCAACTATTCTACTTCCTGAGAAATAATAACTGAAAAATAAGATGAGGAAGGCATACAACACATTCAGGAGGGAAGTATCTATTAAATAAACAAATTACAAAGTTTATTCTTTCCAATGCAAAAGCATTATTTATTTATTTATGCAAGATTATCCAAAACAAGCCTGCAAGGAAGGGCAGTTAACTTCTCTAACTGTAGTGGAAATTTTGTACAAGCGTGCAGAAGTAGACCATAACATTGCACATTTGCTTTTCCTCTGCTCTACTGTTTAGCATTTAATTTCATGTATTAAATTCTTTAATCAGTGATTTAATAAGCTACCACAGAAGACTAGCCACTTACTACAAAGCAGCAGCATCTTTAAAAACTAGCTAGCACAAGCATATGAAATAAAGAGTTTTAAAATATTGTTTGGTAAGAAGGGGTAGGACTAATCCCTTGCTGAGCCTCTTGTTAACCTCTTCCTAAAAGGTGCATTTGTCACAGCAAGCTGTGCAAACAGTGAAGCCTTTTGACTAACGTATGCAGTTAACTTCAACACTTTAATACATCTTATTAAAAACAGTTGAGATGAACGTCACTAAAATGTACCACAAGACTTCTAACCTCTTCTCCTCTACCACATGTTCACTGTGTAATTCTTGTATTTATTTCCAGACTGCACCTACATTAATGCACCACTGCTGCCTGCAGTCTTCAGAGTGATTTTAGTCTCTCCTCTAGCCCACTTAATAGGCCGCATTTTCTAAAAACACACACATGTATACACTGGCATATACACACAAATTAACTATGCTAGCTTCAGTTTCTAAAAATTTACTGTTTAACCACTTAACATTAATAGCACACACCTAGTGATACTAGTTACTCTAATCAAACCGTAATGTTGCCACAGTTCATGAGCAGCACAAGCTAAAATGAAAATGGAAATGAGCAAGAGTAATTCACCCACTGGAAAGCCAATGCAGTCAGTGGCACGCTGACAAGAGCAATTGTAGCCTGCACTCTGGATAGGAACAGTTGGTCAGACAGGTGATAAGCACTGAATTTAATACTAAAGATTCAGGGGAAAAGCTTGAAACTGCAACACAGGACACTGCTATCAGGATAGAAAATTTAATGCAGTGATACTTGGAAAACAACAACAAAACCCCAAAAAACAACAAACGACGACAAACCCAATCACCACTATTGAACAGTGACAGTTCAATTACTGGACCTACACTGTCTGCAAGAACGCTGCTTCCATGCACACCACTTACACGCTAAAATTCACTGTACAAATTAACTTTTATGAACAGTTAATGATAGCACAGGTTTTATTTTACAATTTAAAGTAATTCAAATTGCATTGACAGCTACTATACAGATAAACAAAAGAATATTAAAAACAAATAGCAACAGAAGCTCCGCTGCTTTTTCCCTTTCAACCATCTGATATTTAATAGACAACAAGCTATATTTCCTAATTCTTAACCAGAAATGTATTTTGGTACATTAATAATTATCACATTAACGATGAAATACATCAGCTCCTTTATTCAGGTATCATTAAATGCATGCATATTAAGGCACGTAAGTCAGGAAAAAAACCCTTAATTCATAAGCCCTTTCTCTACCTCCAAAGAGAAGGGAGCTCCTGACAGAATAAAAATAGCAAGACAGGCGATGCAACGCAGCCTCGTCACATGGATCTCCATCATTTCAGCGACATGCTGAAGAACCGAGCCACAGAAACCCAGCCGCGTTAATGTAAAACAGCAATTATTACCGAACCGGCATCACAAGAGCCCCATACAGACATTCTGTACCTGGGTGCTGGATAGTGTTACTTGAAGCATCAGCCTAATAGCCGGTTTATTCATAAGGCACGCACTAAAATGAAACAAACAGTAATTAAGTGCTGGCGGTGACCTAGTTAGCTCGGCGCGGCGCTGGATCGCCCTGTCACTCATTGCAGGCTCGCCGCGATCCGCTCCCTCCGCCCGGGCCCCGCGCGGGGAGCAGCGCCTCACGCCCCGGAGCCCCGCACTCCCGCCGCCCGCTCCCGCCGCCCTCGGTAGCAGCGCCCTGGCCGCCGCCGCCGCCAGAGCCGCCGCCTCGCCTCGCCTCCCCTCCCCCGCGCCGCCGCTCCGCGCTGGGACGAGGCCGCCTCTGACGCGCTTGCTGCTCGCGTCCCCCTTCACCTCCCTCTCCTCCCTCCCCCAACGCGCACGCTGTATAGAAAATCTCCTCTCGGCGGCGGGAGGGCGGTGAAATCCTTCGCTCTCCTCCCTCCGCTCTCCGTAACGCGAGCGAGCCGCCGCCTTCTGTTCCTCAGCCTCGGCCAAGTCGGCGTTTTGTTGACAGGCTCTGCCGGGCACAAAATGGGGCTGCCGCTTCCATGGGCGCCGCCATTTTGTGAGGAGCCGCCGCGCTGGCTACGACCGCAGCTTCAGTACCGGCGGCGGCGGCGATCCGAGCGCGGCGCGGCGGCGGCGGCCGGGGTCTGCTTAATGGTTGAATAGAGTGACCCCCTCCAGGGAATCCCCAGCTGACGGTTACGTAAGGGACCGTGCGCAATTGCCGCGCTCCGCATGGCAGCCCACATAGCCCTGCTACGCAACGCGCCCGTCCGCCCGCCGCCGAGCGGGGCGAGGAGCGCCACTCACCTCCGCCGCCGCCCCTCGCCGAGGGGACCCCGTGGCTGCAGGAAGGCACGGCCAGCAACCGCCCCTCCTGAAGGCAGGGTGCGCTGCGTGCGTCTGACAGAGCGGTTTGGACCTTCGGTCGCTTGTTTGTCTTCAGTCTCTCTGGCTTTAGGAGTCTCGCTGCTGAAATAGCAGAAACTCAGAGTGCCACAGACAGGGGTGCAGAGCAGGAGCTGCTGCAGGTCTAATTTGGGGGTGTCTCCTAACACACAGCAAGTAGAGGCTGCATTTCTTACACTGGCATTCAGGCAGCACCTCTCCATCCACACAGAGGCCCATTTTCAATATTCATTAATTTGAAACGGATATTTCTTTCCTAGATCCCTGACACCCCAACAAGTGTGACCCAAGGGCAGACCTTCAGCAAGCGCCTGGCTGCATGTCTCTATGCCTACATTCAAGCTGAAACAGCACTCGAGGAAAAAAAACCTTCCTAAAAAAAAATTATATATATATGTGTGTGTGTTTTATTTTCTGAAGTTAGTATATGGAATAGAAGGGAATTACAGTTTGCCCTAAGCGTGCCCTTGGGGCCACAATGTGCCCCACAGCCCCTGACTGACTAACAAGGAGTTCTGCTTGAGGACGAGGCAAGGCCCCACCTGGCCCTGGGTCTCAGTGCGGGCTGTGAGGTAGGAGTGCTCCTCCAGAGCCCCACCTGCAGCTCAGGTACCGGCAGGGAGGCACGGAGGCCCACCTGGGGCCCCTCGGCTTCGCCGTCGGATGTTTGGGGCTGAAGGCCCCGCAGGCCCCTCTCGCCCCAGCTGCCCGGCCTGGCCACAGGTACCATCCTGCGCTCCTAGGCGCTGGATGCACGTGACGAGGGAAATATTTACAAATACCGCACCACCATATGCGGAGAAGAAGGTGGGATGCCGCTTATGGCTAACGCTTGTCTGGGGTGAGGGCCGCGTCCTTCCTTCTTCAGTAACATTTTGCTTCTGCGTTCTTTTCAACATATGGACACAGCAACGTGTCTCGGATGGAACGGAGCAGCCCTAAAGCTGTCCGATTACAGGGCACGGTATCTCGAGAAGAAAAAATAGGCGTTTGTGGGGCCCGGCGGAGTCCCGGCCCTGCCGCAGTCCTCCGGGGCGGCCCCGGCTCCGCGCCTCCCTCGGGGCACTGCGGGCCCCCCGGCCCGGAGCGGGGCTCCCGCCGCCCCCGCCGCACGGCGCTCCCCACCCCCACGCCATCCGGGGAGATTTCCTGTCCTTGGGAACACCTCGGGCCGGGGGACTCCAAACTTTTCCGAAAGTCAAAATCCGGCAGTGCCCCCTTCCGTCGCCGTCGCCTCTCCCCTCGAACTCGGGGCGCTCGGCTCGGCCCCGTTACCCGGCCCAGAGCTCCGAGCCCACCTCTCCCGCCCTCCCCCCGGAGCGGGGAGCGGCCGCTCGAGCGAGCCCGGCGCGGCGGGCGCGTTTCCCGGCCCTCGCCCTGGAACAACCGGTAGTAGCCGTTTTTTTTTTTTTTTTTTTTTCCTCCCCTCTCGTCCCTCTCCCTCTTCTCTTTCCGCCCGGCTTTGTGTGAAGTTTGCGGCACATTGCAGATGAGCCCTTAGCGGCGAGAGGAGCCTATTGTTCCCCGCCAGGAACTGCTTGCTGGGGCTGCGCTGGCTTTTGCCTTCGGAGCTGCCTCGTGCAGTACCGGGAGCGGCCTCCGGGCTCCGCTGTGTTGCGCTCTCGTCCAGGCAGAAGCACGGCGGCCTCAGATCTTTTTGTCTGAGAGAGAAGAGAAGTGAATCCCGTTGCCGCCGCCACCGCCGCCGCCGCCGTAGCCGTGCAGTGTGTGTGTGCGAGAGGAGGGAGCGAGCGAGGGAGAGGGCGACCGCGCGGAGCCGCGTCTGTAACACACACACACTGTCAGTACCTCACTCCGGCTCCCCCCACCCCGCCACAACAGTAACCCAATTCATTGTGTGATCCAGCAGCACCATGTTGAGTCTCATGTGCAGGCTGGATCGGCTGGGTTCGCGGTGCTGAGAGCGGCAGCGGGAGGAGGAATCGCGGAGCGTGCCCCTCTCGCTCCCGTCTCTGTGCCCGCGCGCTGTGTGGAGGCAGGACTCGCGGTTACCGCACTCGCGGGGCTCCCTTATTCCTTTTAAACTTTTTTTCAAGCAAGCCCCTCTCCATGGCCGATCCCCGGCCGAGCACGGGCACCTGGGTCTCTTAAAGGCGAGGAGGAGCCGGGGATTGTTGTTGTTGTCGTCGGCCGTTTTTTTTTTTTTTTTTTCAAATTGGATTTAATTTTTTTTTTTTTTTTTTACGAGGACCTTTTTTTTTTTTTTTTTTAATACAAAAATGGCAAATTCGACGGGTAAAAACCACGCAGACCAGCGGAGAAAGGGACTCGCTTTCCTGGACGAGCTGCGGCAGTTTCACCACAGCAGAGGGTGAGGAAAATGGGGAGATGGCACGGGAGGGGGGGAGGCTTTAACCGAGCAGATCCAACTTCCAGCCCCTTCCCTGAAGGACACGGCGGCCCCGGCGAGGGGAGAAGAGGGGGCAGAGCTGACAAGTGGCGGTGTTTTGTGTGGATCTCCTTTGGCAGGTCTCCTTTTAAGAAGATCCCTGTGGTGGGTGGGAAGGAGCTGGATCTTCACGCTCTCTACACCAGAGTCACCACTTTAGGCGGATTTGGGAAGGTGAGTGGAAGTTTTAATTTGGGTTTCCCTCCCGCTAACCTCTTCCCAAAAGTCTCCTCTGACCCCCGGGGGCGGCGGGGGGAGCCGGGGTGCCGGGAACCGGCCTATTTCCAGAGGGTTAGGGAAGGTGGGGGGTGGAAGGAGGAAGCAGGCAGGCAGGTTGGTGGCTCGGCCTTGTCGGCGGAGCGATGCGGGGGGATCGGGGTACGGCGTCCCCCCGCCCCGGCCTCGCCCCGGCCCCGTTCCCTGCCCACCCCCCACTTCCCCCCCCCGGCCCCGGGGGAAGGCGAGGGGGGAGCGGGGCCGTGAGGGGCAGTTTGTTTCGCTTGTGATTGCGGCTCTGCCCGCCTCTCTCTCAGGCAGACGGAGAGAGGAGAGAGTCTGAGCGCAGTTTTAGTGCAACTCAAAATTAGCGGGCATGTTTAACATCGATAATCGGCACGGAGCATGGGCTAGGAACCGAGCCTCGCGGCCGGGGGGGGCCGGGCGCTGCCCTGCGAGCTCTTCCCGGGGAAAAATAACAAAAGGGGCACCCGAGACGGTGTGTAATCAAATAGCCATCTTTAGGCTTCGAGGCTGGGGACAGAGATGTAGGCCTCAAAAGAAAGGCCTCTCCGTGGCTGTGGCTCCGGCCCGGGGGGACCCGCCGGGGGGACCCCGCGGCCCAGGGGGCGCCCCTCCCGCACCGCCCCGCATTGTGGGCAACTCGTGCGGGTTTTAACGGACCGCGGCAGGATTTAAAAGGGGGCGACAGAGGGAGCGGCGATTGGTTATTGTCCAGGCAGGAGAAACAACAACAAACAAACCCCAGAACGGCCGAACCCTCCTGCTCGACCCCGCGACGTGAAAAATAAAAATCGGGGCTGTGGAGGGGGAGGAGGTGGGGGAGGGGGGGGAGAAATGCTGGGGAGAAGCGGGGGGATTCCCGGGGGGAAACGCTAGGAAAGGCTGTCAGCAGGAAATGCGGCCCCAACCCCACACGCGTTCCTGTTTATTTATTTCAGTATATTTATCCGTTCGCTCCGTGGCAGCCCCCTGTTTCGGTGGGCTCTGTGGAGCGGTGCTGGGGGCACGGTGTGCATCGGGCCTGTGTTGTTCTGACAGGTCTCTGAGAAGAATCAGTGGGGTGAGATCGTGGAGGAGTTCAACTTTCCCAGAAGTTGTTCTAATGCTGCCTTCGCTTTAAAACAGTATTACTTGCGGTGAGTGCTACCAAGCTGTTGCTGTGGTATTTGTGAGTGTGGGGTTGTGTTTGGTTTTTGTTGCATGCAATAACAAAAATACCCCCGCTCTTTAAAAATGCTGTAACGTAGACCTGAAAATATGTCCAATTCCTTGTTTGTCTGGTGCAGTGGTCGGTTAAAGGTAATTATGTTTTGCAGCTATTTTATTTGCGTTTTACATCTGCAAATCTTAAACTTTGAAGAGATCCTCAGTATATAAACGGGGTACGTGGGAGACATTTCTGCTGATCGTTTCTGAACGGTGGTACTAAAGGACAGTTACTGAGGGATCCTGTTATTGCAGTTACAGAAACTTACTGTAATTTTTGAAGCGCTGAAATGTGTTCCTGTATGTAAAGTTGTTTATAGCTCAGTGGGGCCAGGCAGTGAGTGAAAATACATCAGCAGGAAGACAGACTGCTTGGGATAAATTGTATTGTTATCAATTACTAGCAGCGTTCATTAGGCTTTATTTTAGAGTACAAAAGATAAATATTAATTTTTTTTTTCTCTTACTGGAAAAATAATAGATTGCTGCAGCTTTTAAAAATAAGGTTACCTTCCTTGAAATCATACAGATGATTTTTTATGAGGCAGATTATTTTTTAATGTAGCGTGGAGTTAATGTTGAATATTTTAAATTACTGTGTGTGGTGCTGTTCAGTTACTGGATTTTTTTTTTTTTTTTTTTTTTTTTAAGAATTAATTTTGATTAACTTGGTAGTTATTTTTTATGTGAAGGATTTTGAAACTATTGCATGTATAGTGTCTCTAGGTGCTTTGTAGAAACATCTATTTAATTTAGAATCAAGTTTTATGCACACTAGTTAAGGAATGTAGTTTTATGTTTCTGCACTGTATAGATGGTATATTTAATTGCAGTTAAAGATAAGATAGATGAGTGATATGTAGGAAAGATGTATGGGCTTTTGGATTTCTGTTTTGGTGATCTGAGTACACACAAGCTTTATCTGTCTTCAGTTTGGCCTTCTGAATTAGGAAACGCAGTAATTGTACAGGTGCACTTTCTATTGGTTGTCCTAGATTGACTTCCAGCTTGAAGCTGTAGAGTTCAGAGCACAGTAGAGCAGTTATTGAGTTACAGTGATGCCTGGAAAACCTTAGTCAGATAGCTGTAGTTACTGAATTTTTCTTTTTTGTTGGTGTTGACATATGATTGCTTTAAGATCCAGACCGAGGAAATAAATGGCTATGGTTAATAGCTTTAGCAAAGTTTAGGATTGCTGCTAGGCCTAGGAATGAAGTGGGAAGCTCACTTTAGGCTGTCCTGTTTATTTTCTTTCTCTAATACATAATATTATGGTAGTGTTGCTGAAGAGTTACTGAATCATTGAGAATAGTTACTGCTTTTTGAATTCTTCTGTTGGACCATGTAGTAATCTATTACCTGACAATGTTTTGCATATAGTTTGCAAAATGATAAGGGTTTTTTTTTTTTTGTTTTGTTTTTTTTTTTTTTAATATATTGCTTTTAATTTCATATGATAGAAGCTCAAAAGCCTAACTTTTTGCACTGAAATGTCATGGTTGTATGTCATTTGTGCTTTCATATGTATTTTGGAAGCATTTATATGCTGTGAGAGTTAACATAATTAATGTTAATTTAGCATTGTAATGACCATTAATTTTTAACAAGATGCTACTTTATAATTTAGAATCCATCATCCAAAAACACTATTTTTATTGTTAACATTTTGTCATTGGCATTATTTTATATACGGCTGCTGAAAACGCATATAATTGATGATATATAATAATATAAATTGTTGTATTTTTTTTTTTTTTAATTTCTTTTAATTTAATTGGAGTTTTGAAGAAGTTGATAAGAAGAGTCTTTCAGAAGGTCTGGTTCATCACAATCTCTGTCATTTGCATAGGCCAATCTGAAATAAGCTGTCAAGGTGGTTGTTTGGGGGGTGGTTTGTTTTTGTTTTGCTTTTCGAATTACTGCTTTAGTCACTGTTGCTCTGGCATAATCTGAGTTTGATGTGTTTTCCAGCTGAGTTCACCGCCCTATATGTGTAGTATACAGGCTGTATATACACGTATATCTCTGTTGGGTTAATGCTTGTTTAGCTTTAGTACTGAAGGTTTTAGGGGGATTTGGTTATAGGGAAATAGAAGTGCCGTAATGCTAAATTTATAGAAAGAGTTTTGTGTATCTGTGTCAAAGACCACAACCTGAGCTTTCTCTCAGGGCTGTATTTTTATGAACCGCTGAGAAATTAACCTTGGGTTTAAAAAATAAAACATGAAAATGCTCCTCTTGAGTCTGAAATATGAGTGTAGTCCTGATCTCACTATTGTAATGACTTTGCAAACAAATTCAAACAAATTGAAGCAAGGTTAACTTCAGTGTACGTTTTTGTCCAATTGAGTGTTATGTCCTATGAAGCGATGCAGTGATCTGCATGGCAGGTGGGATCCTGCTGGATTCAGAGGCATTCGGTGGTGTGCACCTACAGGAATACATTTATGGATTTGGATCCGTGATGGTTTGGGATGAAAGTTGCTTCTTTCTATGAAACATCTGGCATACCGCGTTGGCTGAGATAAAATCTCAGGCTGCACGGACCCCTTGCTTGGTTTACTGTTATCTCTAGTAATGCAGTCATTTCGACTCTAAATTGCTGTGTAAATAATTTAGAAAGTTGAATTATTTTGTGTGGCATTAGTAGTCCTGTTGGCTTCATCATACTGAGTGTTTTGCAGAACAATCATCAGATAACCTTCCTGTAAGCTGTTGTCAGGTGTGTCTTTTTTCTTGCAGCTACTTCTTTTTGACTCTTGTGGAATTGTGCTTTGGGAATGTATGTTAGACTTCATTCACGATGTAAACTGTTTAAATTTCTGACACAATTCTGATAAATGATAATTGAAAATATGATAGGCCATCCTGTCATCCCCTTTTTTTTCCTTGCGCTGCCCTCTCTTTTCTCGCACTAGAAAAAGTTATTTGTGACAGTGAAAGTCTGAACCATTCAAACTTTGTGCCTGCATTGCTTTGAGCTGTCTGACAGGTGAAATAATTCATGCACTGTGGTTCTTAGTGAGCAAAGCCACACTGCTGATAACCACTGATACTTGTTAATGTAGTTCTGTAAGTCTCTGTAAGCGTCACAGAGTGTAAGTCCCTTGGATGTAGTGCAAATTAGACGCTTCATCTCAAGTGAGGTGAATTAGGAAAGCATTTTCTAAATGCACCTCTAAAGATTATTTTATACTGTAAATGAAAATAATATGGAGTAATAAATGCAAGTATTGGTAGTGTGGGCATGCATTTACATTTTTGTTAGTTGGTAAACATGCAGTAGGTGAAAACAAAGTTAACATGAAATACAGGCTGTTTTTTGTGTTAGTAATTGATGAGATGACATTCCTACAAAGAATTGGACCGACGTGACCTTGTATGTTAGTATAAGGTTCTGCTGGTTTTCACGTGAGAGTGATACATTTATTTCTGTTGTGGGTCTGCATGAGGCCTTTGAGAGTGAGAGGCCTTGTGCAAATGAAGTACAAAATGAGTTCAAAATGAGTTTTTACTTTTAAAAAGTATTTGTCTGCATTAAGAGATATTATGTGAAAGGACAAAGTGTGGGTGAGATAAGTTTGAGTCTCGGTTCTGTGAAGCTTATGGTGAAGGCAGCAGAACTTAGTTAATGCTGGTAAAAAGGTGAGTAATAAGTTTGCTGTTGTAAATATTGGGAAGGTAAGGGATAATTGAGTAGAGAGAAAATAGGTCGATTTGTAAATGGAAAAGGGCATAAAGTTAGTATGAAGGCAAGCCATTATGGTGACCTTCTTGAAAATGCATGTATGGTAGGATAAAAAAGTATGAGCAGTTAAAAATCAGGATCGTATGAAATAGCTGTTGACTACAGAGGGGCACTTAAAAGTTAGAGACTTTTTTAATGAGAATACTGATTTCCAACTTAATAAATGAACAAATAAGAAAGAGGGAACAGTGGGGGGGAAAAACATGAGCTGAAGAACTAGATAAACTTGGGGGATTCTAGTTACTGGTTTTAATAAAATAATGGCAGAAACGTTAGGGAAACAACAATAAAAGCCTGGAATTTTCTAAGCAAAATTACTTTGAAGAAGTGTTTTTGTTACTTTTCTTGCTCTGATACTGCAGCAGCATCTGCACAGAGATCAGTGGTGATGGGTAGGTACAGGACTGGCTCGCTTGCCACATCTGATTGCAAGTTGAAGGCCTCAGAGGATGAAGGGAAAGTTGTAGCTGTAGAATTATTTTGCATATTTAACTGAAATATAAATACCTCTCTGAATCACTCATTAACAAATTATTTATCTATATCTATAGACATCTGAGTGAAAAATTGGTTGAAGGACCATAAACAAAAATCAAACAAAGTATGGAGGATGTATTTGGTGAGTCACAGCAGTTTTAGGTGATAGGAGTGCTTGCATATGCACACAGCAATACAAGATTGGCCATTTTAGGCATATTTAGTGTTGTGTTAAACTTAATAATAATAAACTTAATGAGAAAGTGACTAGTACACTAGTGACATTAGCAGATGATAAGGGAAGGGTTAAACAAAAGAGCAGAAAAACCAGTTATCTAAAGAAATCAGACATGTTGGAAAATATAAATGAGATTATTTTGGAAAACGCGCTCTAACGTGTGAGGGACAGTAATCCAAAACAGGTATTCACTGTGAGGGAATAACCTGGAAAGCAGTACTGCTGAGAAAGGGATAGGAGCAATACCATGGGCCTGATAATCCTGTCAGTTGTGTGCACCCAGCTCCCTTTCATATGAAAAGGATTTGTGCATGCTTCTGACAGGGAGAGCAGGCCTCAGTGTACAGTATGGTGTATAGACTTTGTGAAACAGGATGGAGTGAGTTTAGGTTACATCCACAGAGGCACTGGAAATGAGAGGGAGTGATTTTTGCATGAGACTGTGCGACTGTATTTTAAGTACTGTTTTACATCCAGGCACCTTTGCAACAGGTGTGGCAACTTGACAGAAACTTAGAGAAGAACAGGAAAATACACAGAAGACAGAAAGGACTAATTGATTTTAAAATAAGTGAGAAATAAGTATATCTTATGTGGCTAAATGAATATTTTGGGTGAAACGGGGACGTGGTATCTTAGAAGCATTTTGAAGGGCCCACATACTTAAAAGGGAGATAATTTTTAATAAGATAGGAAGTTATGTTAATGTGTTAGCTGAGATGAAACTGAGGGAGAAAATTCAGTGCAGACAGCAGCACAAAAACCATAACACATGCTGTTCAGAAGTTGGATGAGTATGACAAGTTTAGCTGGGGGGCAACCCACCGCATGGGCTATCCAAACCCAGGCTGGTCAGGGTGATACATACTGTGTGATAGGGGTGAGCCAGGACTGGCAGAAAAAAGGATCAGATGACCTTGCAGGTTCTGTCCATTCTTGAATAACATCATAATGAAGGCTTTCATCTTAAAAGCTACAAACATTTATTATAACACTACAGACTTCACCTGAAAAATGTACTGCGCTTAATTTGGTCACAAATCCTGTAGTTTTTGGCAGGACAGAGAACGAATACATGGGTGACATTTTTGTGATTTCTGTCTGGAATTATTTTTCCCTCTCAAGGTAAGAATTGCAAGGCATGTTTCGGTGAGACATCTGAGGCCTTGCTTTTCAGTCTTAAGCCAGTATTTTACGTAGTTGGAGAGAAATTTTGGTTTAGTTGTACTGTAATAATGCAGTTGACATTTACAGTCAAGAGTAGGTACTGTTTGTGCCCTGAAGTTTTATTCTGACAAATTAAGTATGTTGGTCATTAAAATATCAAAATGTCTCTCTATAGGAGTTAATTTATTTGGATGGTTATTGTCTAGTCACAGTTGCTGTGCATCTGCTCGGAAGATGGTAGAGCCTGTATAAAAACATAACCTGCAAGCAGCAGGTGAAAGGAGGAGTAGTTACCTTAAAATGTATCTTCCTTAGAGTTGTGTTGTGTTACTAGGCACTATGCAGATGAGTTTGACCTCTATCGAAGTTCCTGGGCTTTTCCTGCAGAGGGTAAACTCCATTGCTGAAAAATGCAGTGAAAAATTAGTGAGGTGAATGTTAACATACTTTCTGATTATTTCCTTACAAGCTTTTTAGTAGAAATGATTACCTCAGTGCTCCTAAGGTGAAATATTCCGGTTTATTGGGAGAGGGGGGGGAAGTGTTGTTCTCCAGTTGTAAAGCAGAATTCTGATTGCTTAACTGGAAAGCTTATCCAGCCAGATGTCAGAACTAATAATCTACAAAAAGCAAATTTCTGGGAGCGCTGTAGTAACTCTTGGTGACTTCAGGGCCTACCTGAATCTTCTAATGGCTGGTGCAAAGTTTATATGTTAATACCATTTTCCAATCATCAGCTGAAACAATATAAAAATTAATTTATGTTTTTGAATTATTAATAGCTATGAGAACATCTTAGGTTTGAATAAATGGTAAGTAAATTACAGCAAGACTGAGAATGCACAAGGATGGAAGGATATTGCTTCTCTCCTGCTAGAGTGGAATAAGCCTGGGCTGAGAAAAAGGGCTTCAGACTTTCTTCTGTTGCTAATAGGCTTTAATTACCTTTTTTATTTGCAGTGAAACCTCAGTAGATAAGGCTTTCATACTCTTTCCTATCCTAGCCCCTTCTCTCCTTTCCTCAGTAGTGGTTTAGAGATACAATTTATTCTGGTTTACAGGTGTGAGGTACTAGAAGTGCATAGAAGTTCAGAGCGTTCCTTTGAAAAGTGCATATCAAATGGGAATGAAATCCAAATATAGTGTAACTTCTTGTTTCTTTAGTAACACAAGATTCCAGTTAGGATAGCCAACTTTTTTTCTTTTGTGCCTTATTTCAACTGTCCATAAGGGAGGATATACTGGTAATTACCATCTTTTAGAGTTCCTTTTTAATCAGTGGCTGAGGAAGCACTGTCTAAAAAATACAACAGACTGGAGTTGTGTTCTGTGAACTGGGAAAGTGAAAACTAAGTATGCAACAGATTATGAGAGTGGATTGTTTGTGGTTTGTTTTAAAATGCTTGTTCAGAGTCCCAAAGTGGTGTCTCTCAGCTTCTGTGGGGCTACTTGAAATAACTGCAGTATCAGTCAGCATTGTTACAAGACACACAGCTCATACAGGGAGTTAAATATAGGCCAGAGATCGCATAACAAAATCTTGTTTCTGGTTATCAATCTGATAGGTATTTATTCAGTGGCCTTAGTTAAATCATTTGCCATCTTTTTATTCATATTTATAAAGCTAGTATAGTGATTGTTTACCTGTCTCACAGAGAAGTGTGAGACTGTAAGCTCTTTAATGCAGGGATTGTGTCTCTTCATGCTTCTATGTCATATCTTAAATATATGAAAATGAATATAAATTAGGAATATATGAGGAAAATAAAACTCTTCGTAAGCTTGTTTGCCCTCTGCAGTATTGAAAAGCAGAAAATATAGCATAGATGAGAGAAAGAACAATCTTTATTCCTTAGGGAATAGATAAACTTGGGATACCTAAGCAGAGAAATATTGGAACAGTTGAAAGAAAGAAGCTTATCTTAAGAAAGGATAATAAAACAGCAAGATGGTACCCAGAATAGCGAGCTTAGGCTTTGCCTGAGGTACTAGATTAGTGAGCTGGGTATCAGATCTAAAATACAGTCTCCTTGGAGCAATGAGTTCAAGTCTGAGCAGACCTGAATTAGGTTTTCAGCAACATGCTGGTGACACCGAATTCTCTGCTTTTAGTTTTCATATCTTTAAAATAATGTGCATGCATTTATTTTAACTCTAGATAAATGGTAGCAAGCCAGCTGTGCTATGAAGAGGGATTGCATATCGTTACAGCAGAGTTCTGCTGAATGATGCAGTAGAGCATGTTTCTCTGCAACAGTGAACTGTGCTCATATTATTTTCCTTTTTTATTGGTGTGGGAGGAGCAACTGCTCAGATTAGGAGTCTTGTAGAGTAACTTACAGGGTTAGTTGTCAATTCATAGCTTCATCTTCTGCGTAGAAGTCCTGTGTGGTAGCGCAGTTATGATGCAGAGAGACCTTTCAGATCACAATGTTTGCAACAGTTTTTGTATGTTTGTTTGCTGAAGTTTTGGCGGGTGAAACTTACGGCTACAGTTACTTCTCTGTTGTTACGTACTGTGACATTTGTTGGTTGGCCTCTGCCTCCCAGTCGAAAGGTTGTGGTGCTTCCATGATAATCCACGTGGAGAGATTCTCAGCTCTGTAAATCACTGAGCCACGTGACTGCCTTTGAGTAGCTCTGTTCTTTTGGGGAGTACTCTGTAGTACTGCTGTAAGTTGTGTATTATCAGGACATTATGCATTGGGGTAACTGTTCTTCTGGGCTGCAACCCAAGGACTTAGGTTAAATAACAGTAGTTTAAGTAAATTTAGCATGTTCTTAGTATGTTAACAAAGATTATTATGTAAATAGATGTAGTAGTACTGTGTGACATTATTATTACTACTTTAACATTTGAATTGAAAGAAAACCTATGAAAATAAACATAAGAATTCTACTTCCCTTACGCAGTTACTTGACTCAGGACTATCTGGGTTCTGGTGACTCTGATTAAATGCTCTAGAACCCAGTCAGGTGAACAGTTCCATGCTACAGAGTTTATATATGTCCTCTGTGATTTTGGGGAAGATAGCAGAGCTGTTTTTTGAATGCTTTTTGCCTCCTGATACCATCTATGAAAACCTGGGAAAATTTACATTTGAAATGAACAGTCTGTGTTCATATCATACCACAGTTGCACAGTAAATACCTGAAAAGATCAGGATTGACCTCATTTAAGTATGAATATGCAACCTTATCTTTGTCTCCAGAGTATATTCTTTATAATAGAGCCTTATGCCCTCTGTGGTAATAAATTCCATGGCAGTATTAATCTGTTGTATCACTGAGGTTTTTTTTTCTTAATATACGTTTACATAATTCTGACTCATTGCTCAATGTGGTAATTGATTATTCTCAATGGCAGTTATTTCTGAGGAGTTCTTGGGTGTGCTTCCTGGACATCCTTTCCCCACTATCTTGGCTTCCACGGTGTTACCCCACATGGGCCAATTCAGAAATTCCTTTGCTTGTGGTTTGAGGGGGAATTACCTGTGATTGGCACTGAAGCTCACACGTCTTTTTTTCTCCTTCTCTTCTAATCATAGTCTTCTCAGTCTTTGACTAAAAGGTGGAATTCATTTTCTGTTCCTTGACCCCTTAATATCTGTAGCCACAGACAGCATGTGGAATATTTACTGTAATCAAATGAATTCCTAATTGTACAGAAAACTGAAGAAGAGAAAAGGGGTATGCAGGTAAAAGGGCAAGAGGACAAAGCGCCAAAAGTCAGGTGCCTAGCAACCATAAAATACTGAATTTTACAACAAAATGGTAACAGATTCCATTGGATCTGAAAAAAAAAATAAAAAGTCTGCAGCTGTGGACATGCGGAATTCACAGGATCCAGACCAATATCTAAAAGGTATTTCACACATCTGAAAAATGTGCTTTCAGGTACTCTGCAGACCCAGTCAGGCATTGCAGCATTGCCGTGTGTTTTGCTTGTTCTTCCAAGGTCATTTTGGTAACTGTAGCGTGTAGAAACACAATTTTTATTTTAGGGAAAATTTTGTTTTGGAGCACAGTTATGTGCAAAAGCTGATCACTATAGTAAATTATGGTGTTTAATATTCAGAGTCTTAACTGCCACACAGATTGAGATACCTTTAGTAAGCATTTTTCTTTACATGCTTCAAAATGCATTTTCCAACAAACTTAGCTAAACTTGTGCTGTTGTATACCACGTGCTTCTTTGAGTATAACATGAAGCTATTTATTGGAAAGTACGTTAATCAGTGCATATAGAAACATAGTGGAAAGTATTAAAACATCAAAATACAATACTCAATGACAGTGACTTCATTACACTCTGTAGTGTTTCATTAGTATGTCTCATAATTAATGTGCTATTATTACTGAAGTATAATTTCCTTTCTAGAAAGATGTTTTTTGTCGTAGAAGAATACAAGATTTGTTTTCTGTTTAGACTTTTACATCACTGGTGTACAAATCCTACTTTTCTGAAGTAGCTTAGTGAGCAGTTTAAATGTATTTTAAACAGAGTTAGTCTGATGAAGACAGTGCTTCTGAAGTAAGATCAAAGAGAAAGGTGGTTCTAAAATGGTTTAGTGTTCTCTGTATGCCTATACACACAAACTCCTCGCTTCCCAAAATGTACTTTCTTCTGTATGGATATGTCTCTCTGTTGCAGTTTGAGGTGATAATTGTCCATAAAGTTATGGGTCCAGTGTAAAGCCAAAATATTCTGTTAGTTTTATGGTGACTTGCTGCTTATATTGATCTGCTTATGAGCTCTGATTATGGACTTTCGCCCGTGTGCCATAGAAGAATCTCATTCTTGTTTGGAGCTGGGCTGATAGCAATGGCATTCTCAGTTCTGCACGTGTACTTTGAAGGTCGGATTCATAAGATCTGGGCTTTATATACTAACATAAACTGTGCTGGCCTTAGAAGGAAAGGCCCTCAGATACTGCAGTAGGTGTAAACACGGTGTTTGTTTCTTTGCTTGTCCTCAGGAGGCTTTTGTGCAGAAACGAAAGTTGCACGCAAGGTGTGTGTGTGTGTTTTAATTTTATTTATATATATTCTATTTTATTTATATATGTAAATATGTATATTAGGTGTTTAAGAATATGACAGGATTTGTTTTTTACATGGTTAAATAAATTTAAGCATTCGGGAGTTCTGGTGATCTTGGTAAGTCTGGAAAACAAAGAGCTGTTGACACTTACTGAAGATCCAGCTGGTGGAAAGATCTACGGAAGATCTACATCTACATTAAGCTTTAAAATTCAACTTAGCAGTCATTTTATATGTTAAATATGGAAATGTATATCTAAACTTTAACTTATTAGTGCAAAGATGCTTGTAATCATTGTTTCTTGTATGAATGTACCAAAGAATTTACTCACTTTAATTTCACTGTTGTAGTGTGATCTGTTGTATTACCAACTTTTACAGCATTTGTAACACTGGAATAACTATGATTAGAACCTTCTTTATGTTGTGAAAGTAATGATGGAAAGTTGTAGTGAAATAGACACAAATGTGATTGTTTGCATACCAAATAGTGTACAGCAGCAGCATAAACTTACAGATTGTTGATCTGATTGCCTTACAAGATAGAACCTTATAGGGCAGATTGCACAGAGCTCCACTGTAGGAGGCCACCAGGTTGAAGTGACTCTCAGTGCTGTGTTTTTATTTTTTTATTTTTGCCAAAGCTTATTTGGCTCAGATCATTTGCTGAGGTTTGCAGATTTGAAGAATGAATTTATTTCTTGACTTGGCATGTGCCCATTGGGAAAATCTACATCTCCATGCCAAGCAATCCAGATGTGCAGCATGGAGGCACTGAGATGCATCTGTGCTGCTGGGTTGCTGGCCAGTCTGGTGCTCGTACCCTGAGCTGAGAGGCATACCCTGAGCGCCGGGTCCACTTGGGCCCACCACATGAAAGCCAAAGAAGAGGGAAGATTAAGTGTGTGGAGCTATTTTAGTGAGGGAGAAGAGCTGTTGAACATAGGTAGTTGATTTGCAAAGGGAGTGTGAATGTAGAGAACTGGGTGAGAAAGCCAGTGTGTCTGTGTACTGGTGGTGATTGGCAAGGTTTATGGGATAGATACATTTCAGAAAGAAAAAGGGAGGTTATGTAATCAAGTACTGAAAAGTTACAGTCTTTAATGGTCAGCTCCCTCATAGAATCATGGAATCACAAGGTTGGAAAGGACCTGCAAGATCATCCAGTCCAACCGTCCTCCCATTACCACTGTTACCACAAGCACCAAACCACATCTCAGCTCCTCTCCCAGACGCCTCTTGAACACCGCCAGGGACGGCGACTCCCCCACCTCCCTGGGCAGCCATTCCAGTGCCTGACCACCCTCTGAGAGAAAAAGTTCTTCCTTACGACTAACCTAAACCTCCTCTGGTGCAGCTTGTGGCTATTGTTTAAGTTGGTCACTGGATATTACGACTTTTGCCCAGAGCTGGGTTGCTGCTGAGTGAAGGATGTCATAGTGAAGTGCTGAGTAATCTCTGGACTCAAACTGCACCACCTGCTTTCTGCAGTGAGGTTTTGATGTACGGTATAAAACTTCCAGTGGCTCTTCTGCATCTTCATTTGTACTGGCAGTGCTGCATTAATATTACAAATTTCTGTTCTGCTGGTTTATATTTTTTGTTAACACCAAATTTACCATTCTCGTTTTAATGTAAGAATTCTATCATCATAATTACTGTTACTTCTATCCTTGTATTAAAACATGATAAGGGCATAAAATGAAAATAAAAGGATTTTATCTCTTCCTTAAAGAGCTTTCAGGGAGTTGGTTTCTTCGTGGTAAAAAAACCTGTTTATAGGCATTGCTATGCTTAAGAAAGCTAGAAAAATACAGTTGTGGAACTGTGAGGGTTTTTTCAAATGTTGATGTTGTAACTTTCTGAAGACAGAGACATTTCTGAGTAATTTGTTCATTAATTATATGAAATGCAGGAGTGCTGTTAAGTATGTGGCATATGAAACACCAGTTGTTAGCTTCAGTTTGAGATAGTTGTATTAGGACTACTTCTGTCCCACCTCTGATACTACGAATTTGTTCAGAATTGATTTCCAACTGACAATTTAATGGAGTAAGCTTTCACAAATTCTGAGAAAAGTTTTTATACCCATGTGAAAATGAAGATTTGGAGACAAAGTTTTAGTTTTGGGATGGAATTAATTACAAAGTGCTGTTTCTTTTTGATAGTTCATGACCATATGTATTATATATGACCATATATGCTTGCCCTGGGCCTTAGGCTTGTGTACTTTGGGAAGAGAACTACTAAACTCAGTTTAGAGCATAAAAAGTGGCTACTGTTTAAAACTACTCCAAGTAGTGGAATGTAAATAGTTCAGTGCAGTTAGTGTGCAGAGAGCGGGTGAACCACTCAAAGGTGTGGGCAAACTGTATTTTTCATGCAACTGCAATTTCTGCTGTAGTATACAAATACCGTCATACAGCTGCATAGTTTTTTGTTTATGATTGGAATGATTGTTTATAATATATACTTTTTCTTTCTGAAAGAAAACAGAAATTTGTGTTTCGCGGTTGTGCTTATTGCCACTTCTCTTTTGAGCTCTCGGTAATGTTGATGTCTCCAGAGAAAAAAGAAAAAAACCGTTTAAAGGGGGATACATATCTGCCTGCTCTACCTCAGTGCATGGAGGAGAGTGGAAAAGGAGCATAGCTCCTCATTGTTTCTTGCAAATATACATCAGAAATTATTGCTGTTATCTTACTTAGCAGCTTGTGGCATCCTTTTTCAAGCAGACAATATTGCTGTCCCTTGAGTGACTGCTGTGCTGCTGACATTGCCCCCCAGTAGTGATACAAGCTCTGCTTTCAGGTTTTTGGTGGTGCTCAGGGGTTGTGGTGGTTGTTTTGTTGCTGTCGTTTGATTGTTCTGTTGTTGTTTGTTTGTTTGTTTGTTTTTAATTATGGAGATCTGTTTTTATGGACACCTGCATCAGGGTTCCACTGAGTGCAACATTAGCTGCAGAGAGGCATGCCAACAGACTGCAGTCCTGAATTGCCTACTTCTGTTGTTTGTTTATTCTTTTGTTTATTTTTATCAAGTTTTGTAAGTTATTGCATTACGGTTGACTTTCCGAAGAGTTTTTCAGTTTGCTTTCCTTTAGGTTTGTAAAGGTTGTCATATGTACCAAGGGAAGTCCCGTTACAGGCAAAACAGGAAGAACAACTCCTAGAATATGGAGAACAACTCCTAGAATGTAGAAAAGACTCTGCATATTTAGCAATTATTTATTTTTTATCTCCTTTTCCCTTTTTCAGTAGGTTTGCTACATTAGATCATGTCTTGTCACTTGGGTAATTCTCAAGGCTTAGCGGTTGTCTTGTGTTCCTGGAAGTTATTTACAGATGGAGATAAATAGGTTTTTTTGGCTAGTCCATAAAATGGAGCATTAATGAGTGATCAAATTAGTAAAAACTTTAGGTCTCACTCTAGTGTGAACGTGGGTGCTACATGAGGAAGAGAGAGAAAGATCAGAGGATCTTGGTGAGTTTTAAAATGAAGATATGTGATGATTACAGAGGTTGTTATTTTTGCAGTATTTTCGAGAAAGCTGAGTAGGGACATTTTGCTGGCAGTGGTCTTAGAACAGGTGAGCTTTCCTAGTCACAGATTGTCATGTAGAGTTTGTGTGTGTGTAGATTTTGTATGCAGAAAGCATATATGAGAGCGTAGTGTGCATTGATGATGATACAGGAGGCAGTGATAGAGAGATTAATACAGTATGGAAAGTTAAATGACAGAGTTTATCAAGGAATAATACCATAGGTTAAAAGTGTTGAGACAGGTAGATTTGTGGAGCAGAATGTGTGCAGAACAGACTGAGTTATGCTTGAAAACATTTTCCTTGACCGTCAGAAATTCCTGTGTAATCAAGACACTTAATCAAATGAAATTATGGCAGTACTGTGAGGATGTTTGGTGAAAAGAGTACAAATAGCATTGAGTTAATAATAATAACACAAGAGATGTATGGCTGATTATGAGCCATAAAACATCGGCAGCTGAGGTTGAAAATAAAATAGAGTATAAGAAAGTGAGTATAAAATGCTGCATAGTTAAGAATCTCTGTGACATGCCATCATGAGGGAACAAGAGAATCCTTAGTGTAGATTTGGACTTCTTGGCAGAAGGTGAATGGTGAGGCATTTGAAAACAAATATTATTCAGTGGGATTCTGCTAAGGCTTAAATCCTTGATAAGTTTGTATCTCTTACACTGGGAAGTGAAATGCCTGAAGAAATCTTAGTAGTCGTGTAGTAAGTTATTTGAGGTATTATTTATGTAGTTTTATGTTTATTTTTGTATGACTTAGTTGTTTTTGTACCATTTAAAGGACTTCTGAAAAAGTAAAGAAGTGTTAAAGAATGTACCAGCTGTAGTTTCCATTTGTTCTTTTTACTTTAAGTATAAAATACTGCTGTTACAGACCTCATTTAAATTTTTAGTGCTAATCATTTCAGAGATCACAACTGTGGTGCCTGGCAGTAATCCAACTCCTGATGCACAAGGCAAGAACATTTGCCCTTAGAGGAAGAAAACCTCATGGAAGTATTCTTCTGCAAAGTCACGTCAGCGAGCATCAGTACTTGCTTAGTGGACGTAACTGCCACTGTTACTTTACTTTCTTTCCCTTTGTAGCTCCATCTTTGTGCATCTTGCTCTGCAGCCGTGCCCCCATAGGTGTTTATTGAGGAGGCAAAGACAATAGATTCTGGATGTAAATAAACAGAATGTGTGAGATAAGGTCGTCTGTAGGACTCATGTTCCTCTCTCAACCTTTTTCTGCAAAGAGATATCCGTACTTTTTTATCAATAATACTTAGGTTAGACATCTTTTGGAGAAGTGATTGATCTCCTACCACTTCTCCATGTACTACACTGTTGCTTCAGAATTCTGAAATCAGTTCTCAGTTGTCTGCTGCCTTGTGGGATATTGTCAGCAGGACCCTTCTTTCCTTAATAACCAAGGCTGAAATGCAGTTTATGTGCAGTCTCACTGTTTTTCGTTTCAATTGTGTACGATTTGAGCAGCAATTGGGAGATTATGGATGCAGAAACGGTCCTGAGTCTGAATGGAGAAAGTTATCTATCATAAAGTTTGAGGACTGCTACCACAAATGCCTCTCACTTTTATGGTTAAATAAATACATGTATCTTTATCTTAGAAAAAAATCCATATTCCTGTTCAGTAATGCAGTACAGTATGTGAAATTAGACTTGCCCTATGGCTGGTAAGAATTTTTGTAAGGACAACTTGACAAAAGATGTTTGGTTGAAACGATGCTTATTTTCTTGTACTGTAGTTCTCACCCTGAAGATCTCAGGCTTGTTTTCAGTTTACAAAATGTTATTTACCACAACTGTTAGTTGACTTGAAAATGGATTGTTAGTGTTTTGCAGTTGTGCAGCAAGTGTAAATATTTCATACCTGAACAGTTTGATTTAATTAGAGGAAGGTTTCTTATTTTTATTTTAAGAAAGTTTTTTTACTACAGAGGAAGGATGGCAGTGGAAGACTGCTTTAGCAGTGTGAGCCTTAATTGTGGGTGAGCTGCTTTGGCGTTCCAGGTGTCTGCGTCTGCAAGCCTCTCAGCTTGGAATTGGAAGTTGTTTGTATTTACTGTCTCATGCTAAAATACTTCGGAAGTTTAGATTGTAAGTAGAACTTCCTTTCTTCATGACAGTAGTGGTATTTTAGTGCAGGTAAACTAAAACCTGAATGCCAATGTCAGGATTAATCAGAGGTACAGTTATTACCTCCTATTAGCTGGGCTGTTTCACACAAGCCTTTCTCAAGTTTGTCTGTCGTGATCTCTTCTGGAGTTTTATGTAGGGCTGCCCCATTTTTTTCTTAAACCTGTTTGTAAGCTTTCTCCAGTGGTACTTGTTCCTTCATCGTTTATTTTGCTGCTGCAGTAAGCACTATGCTTGTACATACAAAAATAACCAAGCAAGTCTACTTTTCTTTTACCAGACTGCAAATGACTGATTTACTACTGCGTGAAGAACAATCAGTTCTAGGCTTTGCCTTACATGATGATCTCAGAAACGAGCAAGATCCCTCTAGTTAGAGTGGCTACCTGTTCATGTTATGAATTGCTCACGAACATAAGAATCGAGCAGCCTACCAGCAGAAATGAAGATAGCACCATAGTGCACATAGCACCATAGTACCACGTAGTACAGTACCACAGGTTTTTCATCATGTACCGTAAAGACAGTAGGGTGTCAAATTTATACCTAATATAAAGTTGATGATGACTGCGTATCACTTCTTTAGAAGAGCAGGAAGGAATTTTTTTGAAATTAATATTGATAGCAATTAAACTTCCATGTAATGATGTTCTGTGTGTCAGTTGAAGGCGGGCAGGATGCGCGTTTGCCTCTGATGCAGATGAATGTTCTCTGAGTGCCACAGTGAGTGAAGTCAGGAATCCCTGCTTTTGGAAGAAGTTTGCTGTGTGTTAGAGAATCAGAAGTTTTATGTAAGGACCGTGGTCAAGTGAATCTTCATAATACTCTCTTGATTAATCCAAAATGAGCTTATGGTGCTGTTGTACATTGGAGATCTACCGTACACACCACACAGAGCAGATAGCACAGATTTAATTCTGCTAAAAAAATAGTACTGAATATACATCTGCTATAAAACATACAATATACAATAAGGTTTTACAACATGTAATTTTTAGATCAAATAGTATTTGCAGAAAGTAAAAATATTTTAAAGATATACATTGAGTTGCAATAATAAAAATATTTCTGAAGCAAATCATATATTTAAATGCAATATTGCTTGCAGTTATGGCTGCCTAATAGAATTTTACGGTAATACAGTTTTGGTAAGAGTGGTTCTTACTGTGAACAGTTTTGTAAAATAGGTTAGAAAGAAAGGTATTCATGTTGTCTCTTGAAGAAAACTCTTAATGCCTGGAACAATTTCAAACAATTCATTTACATGGTTAAAATAATCTGTTTTAACCAAAAATAATTTCTCTTTGTCCCAGAAATCTTAGAAGCATTTAGTTTAGGGACAATCTGTACAGTACTTAAAAGGATGAGGATTCTTGTTCTTGGCTTTTAATTATTGATGTTTACGACAGCTTCTGTTCACTTATTTAATTTTGTAGAAAAGCTATTCGCCATTCTTTATCTCTTCCATTATGGCAAGTTCAGACTTTTTCTGCTTTTCAGAACTACTTTTGGCTGTGGCAGACTACTGCAACTCAGCATGGTCGAGGCCTGTAGTTAGAGAAGTGTCACTCATTTGTTCCATCATTACATTCTGGTTTGTCTGCATTTTAGGTAGTTAAAATTGCCTTCTTTATTTGCATTGTTCAGGTTAATTTGACAGCGTATCACAATGGCAACTGCATGTGAAGGGCACTGATGCTGCTGTTGAAAGAGCAAGGAGTATGTTGTACCTAAACTGTTATGGGGACTCCAGTGGTCGTGATGGCGAGGAAAGAGCAGTCTGGTTTTCCTGAGGATCTTCCTGTTCTGATATCTATGCAGTTGTGCCAGTTGCCTCTTTTCCTTTTAAACACAGAGCACTCAGCAAATATAGCAGAAGTTTTCACATCCCTTTACAAAGGGGAGGAGAAACTTGGCTTCCATCTTCCTTAACTTGTCTTGTAATACTGATGGCTCATCACACTTGTCTGGGATGATTACTTTATGCCTTTTAAGCTCTGGTGCTGTTGGGATGCTGAAGAAATTGGTGATGGATTTCTTTGTAATTTTATCCTTTCTATTCAGGAAATGAGATTGAATGGAGTTTGTATTAAACAAACAAGAAACGTTACAGATTTGAAGCTATGCCAGGCTTATTTACCTGATTTGACACTTACATGTTCCCTTACAATGACCCGAGACTTTTCCACAGTTCATAGATGGGTTCTGAATTGATGGCTGTACACATACAGAATTGATGGGGTAGAAACAGGAGATTGTTCAATTTATTTCTTAGGAACTTTTACAAACAGCTGTGAACAGTTGGTTTTGCAGCATAGTTTTAAGTAGCTTTGATAGGAATATTTGATAGTTACATTTTCACACAACACAGAAATGTAAAACAAGTGTGGAAGGTGAAAAATGGAGGAAGTTTATCTAGCTGCTTATGTGCTGTTTAGTGGTATGTTTTCTGAGAACCATATTTATATGCACTGATAAAAGGTGAAGTTTTGTATAAAGACAAGACAAAAAATAAAAATTCCCTTTTCTTTACTCTCTCATTTAAAAACATTACAGTAACACACTGACACCTGAGCTTTTCACAGAAGCACCTCTTACTGATAGTACGGAGTGAAAGAACATACGATGCTTTCTGGAGAAGTCTGAAAAAAAATTGGGGAGAATGTATTCTGTGGATTTCTTAAGTGTGCTTTATAATAAGGAGTGTTTGCAGGAAAATAACATACTTGTTAGGATTAGCCTGCTGCTTTTTTCTTACCTAATGCTGCAATCTCTGATGATGGTATCACAAATGGCTCCTATGCAGAGTATTACGATCCGGTGATTTGGGATTATGATTTCATATGAAAACAGGAAAGATGGAATATGCAATATATTTTCACAAAATGTTGGTTTTGTTACTTGATAACTTGTGGCTTAAAAGCAGTGGTGAGTTGGAACCAGCTATCGTGATGGAATAAATTAGTCTCAAAAAATATAATATTGGTTATTACTTTTTCAAAATATATTTTGTTATTAAAAATATTAATAGACTGTTAAAATGAAGTGTGACAGCATGTAGTTTGTCAGTAAAGTAGCTTCTTATTTTTGGTACTTCCAGGTTATAAGGGGTTCCATGCTCTGGGAAATGTTACATGGTATATGTTGATTAATATTTTTTTTCCTACTTACAGTACTTAACTAAGGCAATAGGAATTACCTGATTTAAGGCTTTGTGATAAAATTTGCATGCAAAAGGTTAATGATGCAATAAGTTACGAAGGTAAACTGTGATTTATTTATTTATATTTATTTATTTATTTATTTTGTGGTTATACTCTGTATATTCTGCCATGATGAGTCCACATCTGGAGCACCATGTCCAGTTCTCGGTTCCTCAGCTCAAAAAGAGCGGGGAACTTCTAGAGAGAGTCCAGTGGAGGGCCACAAAGATAACTGGGACCTGTAGCATCTCCCTTATGAGGAAAGGCTGAGAGATCTGGGGCTGTTCAGCCTGGGGAAGAGAAAACTGAAAAGGGATCTTAACAGTACTTACAAATGTCTGAAGGACAGGAATCCAATGGACTAGTCCAGATTCTTTTCAGCAGAGACCAGAGGCAGAATAAGGGGCAGTAAACACAAACTGGAACATAGGAATTCCATATGAACTTGAGGAAAAAGCTCATTGCGTTCACTGTAACCCAAAGATGGAACCCAAAGAGTTTGTGGAGCCTCCGTCTCTGGAGATATTCAGAACCCTCCTGGGTGCTTTCGTATATAACCTGCTGTAGGGAACCTGCTTTGGCAGGGGATTGGACTAGATCATCTCCAGAGGTCTCTTCCAACCCTTTTGACTTCTCTGGTTCTGGGAAGTCAGGTAATACTGAGAATTTAAGCAAGAGGACAGAAATGCAGCTCATTGCTTTTGGCTGAAGATGCAGAAACCTGTTCCTGTATATTCTGGGAGGAATTGGTTCTATCACGTTTGCCTATCATGGAACAGAATTGAGTTTCTGTCCGATTGTATTGGTATTAGTGTCAGATGATAGATAGGATGACAAATGCTGCTTGTATGTCATTTCTATGCTTCTCAGGTAGTGAGGCCACACCTGTACGACAGAGCATCCTTTAAACTTGAAACACCTGTAGAACTAGTTGTTCAATTACCTTCAGTTTCCAGCACTGAAAGAAGTGTGGTTTTTCAATGACTTCCATTTCTCATTAGGCTGTGATGTGGTTTTACATACTGCAGGTGAGGGGAAAATAAGGAAGTTCTGCAGTTGTTATTTTTTTAGTGATGCTTTGACCGTGTGAGATAGAGTTAAATGATTAAATGAAAGATAAATATTGTAGATCCCCTTTGAATGTGGACGTTATTAAAAAGAAAAGCTAAGCTGTGGAAGATTGAAACTTCAGTGAAAGTTACAGCATTGCTGTAACATCTGATCTTTTCATTATGGTATATGTAAGTCTTAATGAAATCTATGGCTAGTTGAAGTTATATCTAAGAAGTCTTTTATTTTCTAACGGCTTGTTCATTCTGATTCATGAAATGTCTGTCTGAATTGAAGTATTTAAAATGCAAAAACAGTTACTGAAGTGCCAAAATTGCAAAAAGTGGAACGTTGTATTATCAGGAAATAAGTGAATACATAATTGCTATCATAACCGTTTACCATACCGGTAACCATTTACCAGTGATCATTTTAAGTGTTAAAAAAAAGTGCATCTGAAAAGTGAACTTTTTTTCCTGAAACTCGAAAAATGTTCTTACCTCCCTAGCTTTGTATTTATAAACTTCAGTGGTTTTCTTTCTTGAAAATAGAAGTCAGTTGCAAAACGAAACATCAGAGCGTATGGCCAGTAGAGCATACAGGCTGTGATCAAAGGGCTTTGGGCTTTGTGCTCCACGTGTCTTGATAGACAAGGAGTATACTAGTTCAAGTTGTGGTCAGGGAAACTGTTCAGGTCCTGGAAGCTAAGTGGCATTTTTAGTTCTGGAGGTTCTGTGTATGTTTGGAGCAATGGTGTTACGTTTGTATCCATTATTAAGGTTTAGTTTACGTTGCTTAATTTGCTATTTTCTTAGTGCTGTAATGATAATTTCATCTTTATGTCTGTATTGAACCTTTCAGTATCAACTAAATTAACAGTTGCTGTAGTGCACAGATAACTCAAACTACTGTATTTTTCAAACATCTGCCTTTGTATGTATAATATGACATGTATATTGAGATATCTGTCTGTCTTCTAACATGTAGAATTATAATGGCAAATGTTGGCAGTTTGGAGCATTGCTGCAGGTTTCTGCTTCAGCATTTTAACAGTGCTGGTTTAAATGCTTCTTGGTAGCTCCTTTCATGTGTGTTGTGGTGCCCTTAGAGTGTTTCGTGCTTTGTGTTATGGTTGGTGAAGCTTCTGGGGTTTGAGCTGGGCTATGTGGGAGTATCAGACATCAGAGTAGTGTCCAGTAACAAGAAATTCTGCGTTTGTCATATATTTATGCATTTACAGGTCTTTCCTGGGAGTTTTAGCTTGCAGTGGATAAATTGCTTTAGAAGGGTATTATCAACACAAATTCCTCAAAGTAAATAGTGCTCAGTTCTGTGAAGAAACAAATGACAGAATCTTGCCTTGTGACGTCGCACATTCTCTACAACTACTGACATATTTGAAGAACTTGATTACCTTTAGTAATGTCTCTCTTTTTAATCAGATATGGCTTTTACAAGATATTTCACCCTGCATATGAACCGTGTATCCGAATTTTAATCTCAAAGCATGTTGCATTTGACAGGGAACAGCCTGCCAACTGATCTAGATGAGGCATTGATTTAGAAGTAAGTCACAATCTCTTTAATTCACCTTTCTTTGTGAAACATCTTTAAAAAACAAAACAAACAAACAAAAAAAACCCAAAAAGATTGTGAAGTATTACAGATTAATTCATTATTAATTATGGTGGTTCAGTAATAGACTGTGCACAATGAAGGAGTGCTCACTATTCTAATCTTTAAACGTTTGCAACAACCATTGTTTATTTCTCTTTCTAATCCCCACTGCAACTCCCATGTCCTTTGGGCTCAAGAGACAAGCTGTTACCTGTAGCAGAGTGCTCCAGGGCTCTACTACCTGTGTTTTGTCATGGCTTTCAGAGTTTATTAGAATATTTATAGGAGAAGACAACTAAGTTGCTTCATTAAAAAAAATAATAAAATATATATATTATGGAGAGGACTGGTTATGTTGCAGTTATTTGTAGGAAATACAAAACTAAGGCAGTTCCAGGGACCTGGCTATTATTGACAACATTGGTGAAAATATCTGGAGACAAATTATGATCACAGCTTCCATTATTTGACCAGAAATTTATTTCAAGAGAACTAGAAGAAGAGGAGAAAAAACAAAGCACTGGGAATGGGCACAAATTATTATTGTGTTTTTCTAATTCATGGTAGAATATAAAGTATCTGTGGTACCATTCGGTCATTTTGAGTGAGCAGTGAAGAATGTTACACTACCTTTGTTTTTTTTTTTTTTTTTTTTTTTTTTTTTTGGACATAGACTTGAAGGACTTGCTTTTTGTTATTATATTCATGATTCCGTGATTTTTTTCTTTTGTGTGAACTGGAGTGAAAGCCAATTAAAATAATTTCTACATTGCATCTGAGTTGGACCCAGCTTTATGAAAAAATAAAGATTTGGAATCTGATACATTGGCAAAATTCTACCTTTGGCTCTAAGTGTATAACTTAGTTAGGGTGTTTTTATATTTTCGTATAACTAGCTCTCTGGTAAAGTCATTTGTCTTACTGAGCAGATACTTTGATATTCCATGGTTTATCTGATGGTTGGTATGTGGTATATTTTTGAAAATGGAAATTATAGTACAAACTGCTTGTTGGTTGTAAAGGTGAAGACTCTTTTCCTACTGTATTTGCACATCACATCCTCCACCCCTCCTTTTTGCTTTTCCTTTAAGCAGGCAGCAGCTGCAAGTGATTGGAGAGAGCCAGATGGCTCCTGTCAAGTCTAGGAAGGAGGCAGGTAGTAGAAGTCCAGGATTTTCCTTTTCATCCTGAGGTAGCAGAAGAGGTGACTGAGAGACACCTCTTTGAGTTGTTTGTACATGTGTATCTGCACTGCTCCTCGCTCATTGTCCTTTTGTATAGAATTTGCTGATTGTGATTGTGAAAATATAGTACTTTTCCTCCTAAATGTACATAATGGTCGAGATGTACCTTCCAGTAATGAACATTTTTATCACGTATTTGTGTAGTTATTTTGAATGAAATGTTGGTTCCCATTATACAGAAGATCATAAAGAATACATTTATTCCAAAGGTCTTGAATTAAATAATCAAAGACTGAAGGTGAGACTTGAACCAAACTATTACGCATTCAATCATTCTGTAGGTCATTACAGAGCTATCTGTGTAACCCTTATATTTAAGCTCAGTTCCAAATACAGTGATGTTTGAGATGGGCTTTCTAATGCACACAGTTGTTTTAATGTGCTGAAAGCCTTGCTTTTCAAGTTATGTGTTAATGGTAAGCATAGCTTTCAGACAAATGACAAATGAATATTCATGTTGTCAATAATTCCTGAAATGTCAATAATTCTTAGTACTAAAATATTAAAAATATTGTAATCTAGATTTCTCAACTGCTTAATATTTGCTTATCTCTCTGGCTGCACTCTGTACTTCTGACAAGAAAATAGTGTGCAGATTCCGTGGTGGATTTTTTAATAATTGCTTTTTTTTTTTTTTTTTTTTTTTTTTTTTTTTTTAAACTAAAGCCTTAACTATGCTTTATCAACTCTTTTTTTTTTTTTCTTTTTTTTTTTTGTTGTTGTTATTGTTGTATTTGCTTCCAGAAAGACCCTAACTGAGAACTCAACATTTGTATTTGAAGTGCCCAGAGAGCAAAAAAAGATTATGAATATTGCTTAAAAATATTGTAGTGATGGGTTTCCCTGATCTGCCCTTCTCCATTCTCTCCAGAAGAACCACAAACAAGCAAACCTTCTGGAATGAGGAGAATCAGGAGTAATTTCAGTCCCAAAGCAGGAAGTGATTATTGTTTTAGTAAGTCATAAACTGGAAGAATGGCTGATAATGAAAGTATAATTTTTAGTTATAACTGGGCACTCCTGCAAGTGAGTGCTCATCTCCTTTTTCTTACGAACTTCAGTTTATTGTATTTCCTTCATGGTAATTCCATTGATTCCTAGAGCATAACTGAGCAGTTAATGCTATTGTGCACTTCTTAGCACCAGCCTACTTAATGGCTGTTCGTGCACCTGTTGGTGTACAAACAAAAGAACAGCACATCGTGGGGTTCTGCTAACTGCCATCCTTAGCTTTCAATCAAAATACAACAGAAAGGAGAACGAAGATCCCAATCAGGAAGCATTCTATTTACCAATGAACAGGTCGCTTACAATTCATATGAAATACTTTAGTTGACCAGATGGTTACAGAGTTTTATCCGCTACAATTTGTGTTCAGTATGTTCACGTGAGGGCATGAAATAGCTATGGACATACCATGTTCCTTTTGAGACCCAGCATGGAATACCCTTCTAACAGAGAGCCAGAAAGGGGGGAGCTCAAAATCTGTTGCTTTTGTGAACACCTGTGCATTGATTTTTGTTTTGCTTTTAATTTGTCTATATCTGAAAGTGATGTAAGCAGCATCTGGCTATTCTTATTTAGTATGCCAATGCTGCCAAAAAATCAACAGTTTCCTACTGTACTGCATTTCAGAACTAATGAAGGCATAATTATATCCCTGAGCAGGAAGAAGAAATTATGCTTTGTTGGGGACTAGACTAGAATAGAAAGTGTAAAAGCAAAAGTGTTTTGAACCAAGTCAGAAAAGCTGTGGCTTCTTTCAAAATCTGTTTGCTATTATTTATTTATTTGTTGCCAGTTGACTGAGAAAACATGGTAGTAATACTTGTGCTTCTATCTTATCCATTCATATTCTTAAAGATATACAAGTGCTTTTTTGCTTTTTTCCCTTTTAATTTTTCACATCTATTTGCCATTTTTGGTTAGTAGATTCTTGTGAACATTAATAAAAATACGCTGATAATTAAAAGCAAGTCAAGTTCTTCACTGACCTTGTTGATTTGTTTTATGTATATTCTTGAAAAGTCAGAAGTTTCTTGTGATGCCATTTAATGTCCTGAAAGGTAGTGTAATCGTTCTTCTAGGGGGTGCAGTTTTATTTTAGGTCTTTTTTTTATTTAATATTTTTAGTGTTGGACTTGACTGTACAAAGACCTGAGCAACTTCCCTTTGAGCAGGCAGTGGATGAAGTCACCTTCACTGGTTCCTCCAAATCCTATTACTCTGTTGTTATTGCAAGATTACACCTCAATTTACATTCAAAATATTTACCAGTTTCGTGCCGTGTTTCTGGTAGTCAGCAATCCTGTGTACACCAGTAGTGCATTTTAGACTGCTTGCTCTTGTGTATTCTTTCTTTTTACAGTACTGTAAATTGATCAGGAGGAGATCATGGAGGTAATTGCTGATAAATGTTTTATTCTCACAATGTAACAGCTGCCACAGTGCAGATGACGAGAGTTCAGCTGCTTCTAAAGATACCTCTGTGTGGAGAAGAGGAGGCTCAGAGGAGACCTCATTGCACTCTACAACTTCCTGAAGGGAGGTTGTGATGAGGAGAGGTTTGGCCTCTTCTCCCAGATAACAAACAGGACCCGGGGAAATGGCCGCAAGTTGTACCAGAGGAGGTTTAGGTTGGATATTAGGAGAAACTTTTTCTCTCAGAGGGTGATCAGGCACTGGAATGGCTGCCCAGGGAGGTGGGGGAGTCGCCGTCCCTGGCAGTGTTCAAGAGGCGTCTGGGAGAGGAGCTGTGAGATGTGGTTTAGTGCTTGTGGTAGCAGTGGTAATGGGAGGACGGCTGGACTAGATGATCTTGTAGGTCCTTTCCAACCTTGTGATTCTATGATTCTGACTTGACAAGTATAATTGTCTTCATGAGGTGACACATTTCCATACCACCCCTTACATTATCACTGGTTTTTGGTTAATGAAGTTGGTTTGCTGATGGAACTGGAGGATCTTAAATTAAAAAATAATTAAAAATGAAGTAGCATTTTTCAGTGAATTTAGCCTTCGGAGAGGTGCAGGATGGTAGAATGGATTGTTTAGGGTCAGTGTTTCCTTAAATCGGTACAAACAGGTAGTGCAGCTCTATCTTCAGAATGGAAATAGCCACTGTTGAAGGACATCATATTGCATCTGTGTGTCATTTGACATTTTTATTAGCATAAGTTGAATGAGATGTGAAGAGGATGAAATGGCTTCAGCAGAGAGTAACTGTGTGACTGTTGAGTTTTTCTCTGTCGCTGTTGTGAATCCCCTTGGACCATAATTTTAATCCCTAAGACCAGTGTAGTTTTGCATTTTTTTTTCTTTCCCAAAATACATCTTCACTGTGTGGTAACTTACAGAAGAATCACAGAGTTTGCTCAACTTCAGTATAATATATGATAGTGATTTAGTGTAGGTTATGACCATGATTTAAATTAAATACAAGGTTGCTTTAGTTTTTCTTCTGTTTTGTTTTTGTTTTTTTTTTTTTTTTCTTCCCCAAATGAAATTGTAGAATTGGATAATAAGCAGGGATATTTTATTACAACTTTAAGTTTTGAGCTTTAAGTTTCGAAGTTGGACTTTTTTTTCTCATTACACTGTAATTTAGACCAAATGGCGGAGAACACCAGAGGAATACCTGTTAGTGACCATTCTACAGCTGAGTCCCTTGAAATAATATTTTTTTTGTATTTCACACAAGCTTTTGCTGCATTTAGAGTAGAAGTGCTTAAAATGACTGTAAGTGAGCTAATATGAATATGCTATGCACACAGGTGGAAAATAAACACGCGCCTTGTTTCTAAGACACCTAAATTTATCTGGTTAGAGACCCAGGAAGCAGCTCTATAATCGAATCAAAGATTATGCTGAATCTTGGTGATGGTAATTCGTGATGCAATATATCCTAAAATCACAAGCAGAGTGTCCTGAAAAATACTAGGTTTGCTACGAACATTTGTGGTTATCTGCAGCTACTGTGGATTTCAGGGGCAGGGGAGTATGGAGTGTTGGAGTGAACTCTTAAGTAAAAAGACAAAAAAAATAATGGAGATATATGGAAAAAAAATACCAGATTTCAAAAACAGATTTTAGGGGACCTGAATATTTGTAGCTGTATATGTGATGTCAGAACGTGCTCTCAAATGTGTGGTGGTACACTGGAAGAAACTTAGCTAACTCAGAAGTATGTCAGCTGATTAGTAGCTGCTGGGAGACAGCCTTCTTCAGATAGAGCTGAAAGTTGGGTGGTCTAAATTCATAATCTGGATTGGATAGTATTAGCTCAGTTTGGGAAAATCAAATGATTTTGCATTCACCAAAACCATTTTATTTTTTTTTTTGCAAATGCATGTAGGTTACAAGCATTAGATGCTGTTCTGATGCATTGGGACTACAAACTCATAGTCAGAATGGTCTTCTAGTTTGTAAATGCTGTGTGTGCTTGTGGTGCTGTACAAGTTACTGTTATAACTTTAAATCTAAGCTGGCATTGAGTCACTGTGTGTATAGGAAGGTGTAAATGGAGCAATGTGAGGTGACCAGCTACAAACTAATGATTTCCATGGTAGTCCTAAGTAAGTCTGCTAAAATCTGTAGAGCAGAGGGAGCTTAGGAGAGTGGCCAGGTGGTCACCAGCATTCCTGGAGCTGGGGCTGGGCTGCGCCTGAAGGAATCCAAGTCGGGGATTTCAGGGCACCCTGTACGGAGGGAAAACACAGGGTGAGACTTGTTTGCTGGAAAGTATGTTGGTTTATAAGCACTGAAATACTACCCCCTGCTGTTTCTGAGGCAGCAGTGGAATGCCTAGTGCTTAGCATTATTTACACATGGACTGTTTTAATGGCTTGCTTTCTTTTTTAAGCATATCATAAAATGTAAAGACGTGAAGTGTAGCATGTCTCAGAAATAGTTGGTCTTGTCTGTGACCCAGTAGCAGAGATGCTGTTTAGGTTTGCAGTGAGATTAAGGTTTCTGCCTCTGTTCTGAGTGGTGAACACAGCACATCCTCTACAGAATATAGTGCTTCTGGAATTATGTGGTGAAAACATCTGAGATGTAAGCAAATTGATTAATTAGTTTGAATTTAAAGGAATGAGAAACGTAGCCTTCTCTTTCAATATCTTAGTGCTCAGAATTAACTAAATAGTAGATTAGATCAATTACTCAAGCTTCAGATGCAGCCAAAACATACTAATATCTTTTATAAAGCTAGATTTTTCAAAGGTACTAGTGTTTGCCCTGAGTTGCTGTCCACTGTGTGCAACAGTCACAAGTGTGTAGCAAGGATTGGATAAACAGCAAAGTTGTGTCAGCTGGGGTGAGCCGTGGCACCAGAAGTGATGTCACTGATTTCTTCTGCAGGTTGCTCGTGTGTAGTTCTGGTGGTTGTGGTAAGTCAGCCAGACCCATGTCATGTGTTACGTCATGTTTTCTATTCATCCAGAGTTGGGGTAGTTGTAGGCTGTCTCAGCAGCTGAAATAACACATCTGCTGCGATTCTTCTTGAACACTGATACTTGTAGGGTGGTTGTCCAGTAAATGCAGGTACAAGGATTTAAGAAATGGCAGTACTTCCTTCTTAAGGATTGCTTTCATTCTACAGAAGAAAATTATCTTTCCAAAGGTCAGATTGGGATACAGGTGCTAAAAAATGTGATTCAAAATGTTAATCTATTTAACAGAGCTCAGTAAAGCAGAGCTGAAGTTGTTCTGATATTTAATCTGTCAGTTTGTGTGTCTTCAAGATTTCTTTTGATGGTTGATGTAGTTACAGCATTCTTGAGCAAAATATTTAATTTTACTCATTTATTTCTAACCTTAGTTAAGCAGAGTTTAGTTTCTTTGGATATGCTAGATGGGATTATATGAAAATATATTGCTTTTGGAATGCTTTCTGAACAATTAATGAAACTTAACAGAAACACTTGCAGTGTTATTTTTCCTCTTTTGTAAATAGAGAAATATGTCTCATATCTCATTGTCTGTCTGTCTGTCTATACATATCATAAACAAGCAGTTTAAGGTTAAGGTACTACTGGAAGTAAAAGGAACGTAAAATGATTTCCTAAAAGAGTTGAAGGACTCCATGTATGGACTGAGATTGGTATTCTTGTGACCTCTTCTTCATCTGGCTGACTTTGTTAACATGGCTATAAGGTGGTCACTGCAAGAGTTCAGTAGCAGGAATCAGAAAGACTTGAGCAAATTTTGGACACTTAACAGAAAAAAAACCAAAACCAAACAAACCCGTAACAACAAAACCACCAACCTCTTCTGATAAAACGATTTGTGCAGGTTTTCATGCCATTGAAGGAAATGTGCTTCAGGGAACAGTGGAGAAGCGTGTTAGGAGCAAATGATACTTAAATGTTGTTAAAAGTTTCCTAATATAAACAGTGAGTTATCACTACTCTGCAGAAAATGGATAGAATCTCCATGGATGACATTTTTGTAACAGATCAGACCAACGTCTGCCAAGAAGTGTCCCTTCAGGTTGGTACCTGCAAGCAGTGTTGGCACAGGGATAAGGCAACCCTTCTAAATTTCTTTCCAGCTCTGTTTTCTAGGTTTCCTTATTTCAGGCTCATATACCAGCTTTTAGAAAACTATGGCAGTCATTGATAAAATTATGTTCATTTATTGGGAGCAAGAGCTACTTTTAAGAGAACGTTAAAACCCTTTTTTCTTTTCTCTGAAATTTTCCTATTTCAATGAAAATCTCTAACAGATGCTTCAGTCGCTATAGTGCATACGTTGATTTTTATTTTTTAGTTTTACATTTGGTAGTAACTTGTTAGAATGTTTCAAAATCGTATCAACTTCTTCATCTTACTGTGTTCTACAATAGTATGGTGCATGGGCGCTATGTCCTTGGCATTTTGAGAACTGAAGGTAGTTATTTAATGTACTGAACCCAGATCAGTGGAGAGAGAACTACCAGCCTGCTCTAGTAACAGTAGTAACTGTTAATAAGATTAATGAACTTGCAGTATAAAATTTTGAGTGGAAGACCGGCTGCATGGTAGGCATTGAGGTTACAGGAAAGAGTTCTTGCTGCCTCTTATCAGTCTTCCAATTGTGGTGAATAATGTGTCTATTTGTACTGGAAATTTACTAAAATGTCACAGAATTGTAGGGTTTGGAAGGGGCCTCTAGAGATCTCTGAGTCTGACCCCCTGCTAAAGCAGGTTCCCTACAGCAGGTCATGCAGGTAGGTGTCCAGGCTGCTCTTGAGTATCTTCAGTGGAGGAGACAGCACAGCCTCTCTGGCAGCCTGTGCCAATGCTCTGTCACTCTGACAGGATAGAGGTTCTTCCTGGTGTTAGTATGGAATTTCCTGTGTTGCAGTTTCTGCCCATTGCTCTACTGCTGGATTCCACTGAAGTCCACCCCCGTCAACTTGACACCTGCAATTTAAATAGTTATAAACACTAACAAGATCCACTCTCAGCCTCCTCTTTCCAGACTGGAGGCTCAGGTCTCTCAGCCTTTAGTAGACCTTTCAATTTTTACAGCATCCCCTCAAGGTTCTGAGAATAAATATGATTTGTATCTGCATTAGCATACTATGTTACTAAATTGGTATTAAACTAAAATTAGGATTAAACTAATTCTGTTTTTACTGCTGTTAATGCAATTCTTGCATGGTGCTGAATTTCCTGTGCCTCCTTTGACACCTCACCAGCAATTTTTGAGTGATTGCACAAGTAAGAGCAATGCTACCTGAATTGAAGGGGAGGGTTTGCTCTTACTGTTGCAAGTAATGATCATTGGTAAGTCTGACGGGTGCAAAGATAAGCAAGGCTAAGATGAGATTTTCACAATTAATAGGCAGAAAGTTGGAAGTGCAAATTTGCTTTTAATTTAGCAGGAATACTATTTGGGAAATGGAATTATATATATATTTAAAGTCAATCTTCAAATCAAATTTATAGATGCTTATAATTAAATTCTGCAGTAAATATATATAAAAAAAAAATAGTAACAAGACAAATGACGACTGCTCTTTTGAGTACACTGTTTTGCATATAAAGATATGGCTGTTGAAACTGGAACAGTATATTGCATGTGATGACCTCAGTCAACTTTTCCCATTACTGCCTGCTGGCAGTACAGAATTATAGTGTTGTATATTATCTCAAATTATTGATATCTTAGGAAAGATCCATTATTTGAATTGAGGGCAAGCTGAAGTTAAATACATTCTAGCCTCTTTCTCCATGAATGTTGTTTACTTCTGCCGTTCAGTTTAGCGGTAGCTCATGTATGTGTTCACACCAGATTCAGAGTTGGTCATCCAGCTTGTCCATTCCCTCGGCCCTAAATACATTGCTTTAGTTGATGTATGACAGTAAAATATTAGTCAAAGCTGATAAGGTAGTTCTTTGCTTGTTTTCATATGGAATGCGTAGAAACATACATCTAGTTGTTAGTTCCTAGACATTTTTAGTAGAATTTTACTAGTCTGCTTTTATGAAGAATGTTTATCATGCAGTTTCACTGTGTGTCTGCCTTCAAGTGGTTTAGAACCTGTTGACCAAGTTCAGCCAAGATTGATGGAGAGAAGTGAGCCTCAAATTCCAATAACCACTATGATAATTAGCAGGTGCATAAAGGAAGCAGACCTCAGAAATGTTGGCAATGTAGGAGGGTTAGGGACAACTTGAACACTGTGTGTTCTGGGTATAATGGGGTTTTGACCCATCGGCCCCTGCATGCCAGCATGAATGTTGTTCTCAATCAGTTGCATTGTGTGTCGTTCCTTGCTGTCAGTTGGAGGGGTAGGAATGTGGGAGCTGGGAGAAGTCTGCAGGTCTGTGGTGGGCATGGGAGGAAGAAAGTGGTGACTGCCAAGTGTGAAATAAAGAGTTGAGGGCAATTTCGAATGTGCTGCAGTATTGTGATAAGGAGCTCACATTTTCGCATGGGCCAAAGGGATAAGTAAATATATTAATGCAATATGAGGAATATAAAACCCAAATCCTTGATTCATTATTTCCGTTGCTCACAGAGTGATTTTAAAAGCATTATGTTTCCTGTTGCTTCTTCCCTTGGTATAGTGTTTGTTTGGTTTTTTTGCTTGGGTGGTGGTGGTGTTTACTAACCTGCTATGGTTCAAGAATGGAAGTGGAATTACAGAAAATTATCTGTACTGCTCTTAGTGTCACAGGATGTAGATATGAAAATTTTTATTGTAGTATAAAATTACCTTAATATATTTGGCTTTATATTTTGAAATGCAATGAGTAATTGGCCCATAAAACCTAAGAAGTGTAAGAGCTGGAGCACTGTATGCTCGAAAAGCTTTTTGTTTTGCATAGCAAATGTTTTTGTCCTACGAAACTTAAAGAAAAACTTACAAGCTTGATTGCTTTACCAACTAGACGTTACAGCAAGTTAACAGATCTTCCAGCAGGGTGCAGTGTTTTCTAAGGATTTCTAACACCTTCAGCTTAACAAGGTTTACATGCATTTTGTGTGTAAATGTTACTTTGCACTGCAGCTGTTAAGCAGACAATCAATTTTGTTTTTCAGTGTGCGCTTTTAATTGTACTGCCTGTGTGCTGTGATTGTGTTTAACACCTGAGACAAAATTAGATAGGATCAATTTAATGGTAGTGTGGAGCCATCGGGTTCCAGCTGAGGGAAAAATGAAGGTCTGTCCCACTATTTTTAGTTCTCCAGAATGAAATATTCCTTGTCCCCTCCCCCTCCTTCTCACTCATTAAATAAGATCACTGTTGCTTTGCATCAGTAAGTAGATTCAGATAGCAGTGTGCTTTTTCCATTCAAATTAATGGATGTTAACATCAAAGCTTAATTGTATTTAAATGCTTCACACTTCTCAACAACTAGCCAAAATGCGGCCACCCAGCTGAAATGGCTGATAGTTCAGTAACTGCCGTCTGACTGGGTAGAGTTGCAAGTCATAGGATGAAATTGGAGCCATTTGCTACATCTGCAATAAAAATACTGTAAGCTGATGTTATGTTTGTCTTGACTAGATAGATACTAAATAAACGTATAACTTGCACTGTCATTAATTTTGTTTCCTAGGAGACATAAATAGCAACAGTGTGTAATTTTAAATGTAATAGAGAAATGCTTGTAATTTGGCTTGCTTACAGTGATTGTGAGCAACAAGTGCTGCAGCCAAAGGCCGTTGGTTCAGTGAGCTGGGTATTTCTTATTTGTTGTGTAGGTATTTCTATTTTGACCTAGGAAGAGGATGACATAAATCCTTTGTGCCATTAGCAGACTGACTGGCTCCTAGGCCAGCTCAGTTTTGTCTACAGGCAGTCTAGGCCATCACTGAGAGTATATCTGTGTTCTGTAGCGCCAGCTCTGGTATTTCAAATATGCCATTCTTTTGGCTTTGCATATTACTATTAAGAACTCCTAACGTTGACTGCATGGAAGTGTTTTCAGGACATGAAGTTGCATTCTGTGAAATGATTCTTGCACTCAGCACATATCTTATGTAGAGCCTTTGGTGGTACTTTAAAACAAGGTAACAAACCATTTGTCACTGACAGGGTTTTAGTGTTGGGGTGTCAGGAGTGAGGAGAAGTCAGAAGAATTTCACAGATATGTCATATGTCATGTCTAATTCAAAGATTTGTATTCAATATTTGGAAATAAAATAATTCTTATCTAGGAAAGAGTTAACATTAAAAAAAAAATAAAAAATTTCAAGTAATCCAGAAGGTTACCAGTAATGAAAGAATGAGCTCTTACATCTTTCTGTCCAGAGCTGTGAACCCCCCTTGCTTTTTTTTCTTTGTCCTTTCCTGTGTTTTTTCTCCCCTCTCTTTTCTAATTGCCTCTGGCTTTTTTTTTTTTTTTTTTAATATATTTTCTTCCAAAATTTAATGAAAAATATTAATCTGGGAAAGAAATAAAAAACAGGATATATCGCCTGTGTTTCAGTGAGTAGGGCTAGCTTGGAGAGTATTTTGTCTCTGATCCATTGTGAGGTAGTGAAAGTTGTGTAACAGTAGTGGGGTTGCACAGCACAGCTAGGATTGAGAGTGAAAGACTGGATAGTAACTAACCCAAATGTGAGCTGCTTTGGCAGGGCAGCATGACTTGATCAAACTTCTGGCTCTGGAGTCAAATCCTCCTTTGTGCAGCTTTTCAGTGCTCTTAGGGCCTGAAATTCTGCTAATTCAACCACTGTGCTGTGAAGAAAATTATGTGCTATATTGATGTGCAGTTTTGTTTTTATATGCACATCTACGCACTTCTGAAATTATATGTTTTCTGGTTTTTATTTGTCTTTCTGTATTGAAATGGTTTGGCACAGGGTCAGTCAAACACCAGAGGGAGCAGTAATGCTTTGCCAGGGTAAAGTATCAACATAGCAACTACAGCTGAATTTGGTTATTTTGCTCTGGACCTACGTTCTCCAGGTTTAGTAGATTAAAAAAAAAAAAAAAGATGAATACAAAAACACTATCATCTTGCTGTCTGCATTTCTGTATACAGGCTTTTCGTTATGCTTCAACTCAGAAGACTCAAAGAAGACAGAAGTTTTGCTACATTTCTGGCTATCAGGCAGTACCAAGGGAAAACCGTGTTGGAGATAAACCAGTGATTTTTAAGGCTAGTTAGTAGCTTGAAGTATAGCCTAATATTAGCTGGTGCTAATTGGTGTGATCATTATACATTCCTACACTGTGTTAGGATTTTTGTTTTGTTTTGAACTAATGAAGTCAAGCAATGTAATCTTAAAATAGCAAGATGTTAGAAAGCTAAATCTGATCAAAGGTTTCTGCATCATTAAAGGAATGCCAAAGGTCTAGATCCTTAACTTGAATAAAAATAAAATATTTTTAGAGAAGTTTAAATATGAAATGTAACTACATCAATTCAAGTAATCACAGAAGTAATCACAGAATCACGGAATGGCCAGGGTTGGAAGGGACCTCAAGGATCATGAATATTCAACCCTTCTGCCAGATGCAGGGCCACCAACCTCCCCATTCAATACCAGACCAGGCTGCCCAGGACCCCGTCCAACCTGGCCTTGAACACCTCCAGGGACGGGGCATCCACAGCCCCTCTGGGCAGCCTGTTCCAGCACCTCACCACTCTCTCTGTAAAGAATTTCCCCGTCACCCAACCTAAATTTTCCCTCCCTCGACTTAAAACCATTTCCCCTTGTCCTGCAGTTATCTACCCTTTCAAAGAGTTGATTCCCCTCCTGTTTGTAGGCTCCCTTTAGGTACTGAAAGGCTGCAATGAGGTCACCCCACAGCCTTCTTTTCTCCAGGCTGAACAAGCCCAGCTCCCTCAGCCTGTCTTCATAGGGGAGATGCTCCAGTCCCCTGATCATCTTTGTGGCTCTCCTCTGGACCCTCTCCTACAGCTCCCTGTCTTTCTTGTACTGGGGGCTCCAGATCTGGACACAGTACTCCAGATGGGGCCTCACAAGAGCAGAGCAGAGGGGGACAATCACCTCCCTGTCCCTGCTGCCACCCTTCTTCTGATGGAGCCCAGGATACCATTTGCCTTCCGAGCTGCAAGGGCACTCTGCTGGCTCATGTTAAGTTTTTCATCTATCAAGACCCCCAGGTCCCTCTCCACAGGGCTGCTCTCAAGGACCGCTCCTTCCAGTCTGTACGGATGCCTGGGATTCCTCCAGCCCCACTGCAAAACCTTGCACTATGCCGTATTGAGCCTCATCAAGTTCAGCCAGGCAATAATTTGATTCTGCCATCTTCCAGTTGTGTGTTTGATTATATTGTGATAAAATCAATGTAAATTGACCCTCTAGAGACCCTGTGAAGTTTAATGGGAATAAGTATATGGTTGTAAATTATTATTTTTTAATAGCATCCATTCACTGGAGCTATCGATGTAAATAATAATAATAACAAAAATAAAATCAAAATAGTTGAGAAAACACCAGTAATATCAAAAACCAGTGTAAAGATGTGTCAGACTGTTAGTAAGCTGTGCTGACAAAGTTATGTGATATCTCTAGGCTGGATCCTGATCATGCTTTAATAAACTGGTTGGCTCATCTTCCTTCTCCTTCCTCTCTTACCACTGCCATAGCCCAGGATGAATTGCTCTGTAGGCTGTTGATGAAACCCTAGGTATAGGTTTTGCATACAGTCTAACTGGGAAAAATTGAAGCTCTTGTCCTGCCTATGCCTCTGCCTGAATTTGCGGTCTGTGCTGAATTAGCAGTGTTTGCCTCTGCATCTGTGTGCTTTAATTGCTGGGCGGGCAGCCTGGCTGAGTGCAGGTGGTAGTTGTGTGGCAGGAGAACAGACATCCCTCCGGGGCTGTGACACCTCCCATTTGGAAAGGGAGGTTCAAGGAAGTACATCTGCAAGGAGCTACAGCTGTGTGTGTTATTTCCTGACTTGACAAGGCAAAATTGTAGAAGGAATTGTAGGTGAAAGAGTTAGAGATGGTGACTTGGCTGCAGCCTCATTGCAGATGGGATTTCTTGAATGCTTTTTGTGCTTGCTGAAATCATTTAAAATGATACCTGACTTTGTGGACAACTTATTAACATATGTGGTGCAATGTGTACACCCTGCATAAAACCCGGTCCATGGTGTTTGCATACAGTTCACGTGAACAGTGGTGGGACCTTTTCTGAGCAGACTCAGGAGGCTATGGTTCTGGCAGACATGCAGTCATAGATGGAAATCAAATGGCTGAGGCTGTTGCTGTTACAAAGCTGTCACCCAATGCTTGTCCCACTTTGCAGCTGATGATGTCAGATATTCTCATGAATCAGCACACGGGCCACCTATTTTCAGGTAAAATCATCTCTGATTCCAGTTTGCAGTAAAGACATTGGACTGAGAGCAACAGTGATTCATGAGCTGATTCAGGACTGGAGCAGCTGCCTTCCTTCAGGAGCAGCCACATTTATCAAAAGGGAGGGGCAGGAGGCTGGGTGGTGACAGCTTCTATTGTCTGATCTCTATCTGCTGGTGCATGTCTGCTAGAACTTTATGCTGGTTTGCTCAACCTAATGCTAAAACTCACGTCAGTAGCTGACAAGTGTACTTGCATTTGTTACAGTACAGAGTGTCTGATCTCAACTAGCACAATTTGATACCTTCTGAACAGCGCAGTTTGAAACTCTAATTGAGAAAGGGCCAGCCAGCCCAGTTGGATTGGCGAGTCTTAAAGTAGTCATTTCTAAGTTGGGAAATTGGCAGGCATGGCAGAGATGAATTCCTGGGGAAACAGACATGGGTAGTATTAAGAAATCCGATATTTTGGAGGAAAGTGGAGGATCCTGAGATTACACATTCAATTTAACTTTCATCATGTTATCATCATGCTTAGGGTCACATTCTGTGGCACGTTTCTAATTTAGAACTTATTTTTTTTTACCAAATGTAAGTTATTTTTCATTTTGTCATCCAAAAAGCTCATTAGATGGCTGTAGTCCGCTGTCACTAGATTAACCACAGGAGTTTTTGTGATCCTAGCCCAGTGTGAAGTCAAACAAATATGAAATTCTCTTGTAGTAGCATTTAACTGTATGTTACAGCAGCATACCGTATTTTGTATCTTTCTACATGGACAACGTTTCTTCTTCACAAAATGAGGACCACGCCATTGATGTGTTTGTAATATAGCAAGTTAAAACTGCCTTTGTAATGTTCACTTTTTTTCTCTGTAAATGGATATCAGTATTTCATAGTATTACATCATTCTGATGCGTACGTGGCTAAAAATAAGACAATAATATTTTCAGTTTCTTTATGTACCCTTTTGGACTACTGATGTTCTCATGACACAGACAGCACCAGTGCAGGAATGATGTAACCACTGTTCTGATAAGAGTTGTTTGTTGCACTGTGAAATGACTTAAGTTGGCTCTAATCACTTCCTAATTTCAGTAACCAGTTGTCAGTCTGGATTTAAACAATATATTTTCATCATGTTTACACTTTAAACTTCTTGATTTCTTTACTGAAAAAAAAAAAAAAGAAACAAATCAAGGATAATGCAAACTTGAACTCATAGGTAGACTGAAGAAAGATTTCCAGAAATCCTTTGGTCCACCTTCCTTTTCTGAGGCAAGAAGGGAGTAGAGAGAGAATATCATGTGAGATGTCCAGTTGCTCGCATGTAAATATTAAAAAACAAAACTTGGGAAGGTCTCACCTAGTTGATGTTCCCTGTGTAGCCCACATGTCCTTACAGTGCTGTGTGGCAGAAGGCTGTGCTGGGGGACTGCAGGGCAGGGAGGAATGCTGGGGAGGCTCGGCAGAAACTTACAGGGATACACTTGCAAGTACAAAGGTACTTGTGAAACTTTACCTTCCATATGACTGTAATTGATAGGCTAGAAGGGTAGGAGATATACTTGGAATCACTACAAACTAATTTTTGTCATCAGCCTGATTTGTCACTACCCAGACCTGAAGAGTTTCAGAGGTTCATTTTATCTGACATGTTTTGTCATTTAGATTTATTTTCAGTCTGCTTCTCCAATTGAGCAATCCCGAGCTCTTTTAGTACTTCTGTATATCACAGAGTACTTTATTTTACTGTCCCCTTCTTACTGACATCACATAAAAGCTAAGTAACTCGCACAAAGCCAGCTAGCCTGTGGCAAAAACAGTCCTAATGTTTGCCAGGTCTTGGCCCACTGCTTTTAGTATGACAGTTGTTGTAGTCTTTATTTTTCTCTTTCATCAGTGTTTTAGTGGAATTGAACTAGTTCGTAACTACTAAAAAGTAATCGCTACTGATGCTGGAGAAAGAAGAGAGAAGTGTGGTGCTCACCTCCACCTGATAACTTCATTACATCATTATTACAGTATTTTTTTGAGTGCTTGGGAGGGAAATTACCTTCTTTATTCCCAATCTACTGTTAGAATTTATAATAATCCCTCTCATTTAATTGCACTCCTTCATATCCTACTCATTCGTAGCATGCCAGATCAGCTGTGTGTACCAGAGCAAGCTGTGCTCCATGTGCCAGTCTGTGCTGGCTTCCTTTGCTGCTGCGCGTGCAGCCCGTAACAATCCTGCTTAGGTCTCCCCCACCCTTTGCTCTTAGACATACACTTTATTCTTACTCTGAATGTGGTCTTTGTCATTTTTGATCCATTTCCTTGATATTCTTACCCCTTTGTTACAAGCCTAGGGTGTTACAGAGGAAGAGAGTGCGGAGCTCTCCCTGTCTTTAATCTCTTTTCATATTCTTCTTGTATCTTCTTATAGCATGACAAAATACTTACGCATGAGATTGTTTTGATAAACTGTAACTTGATACATGCAGTTCAGAAAGTACGTTATTTTCTTTTCAAAACCAATCTCTTCCTTATAATGGCCCCAGCATGTTGATTTTAAGCCCTCCGTGTGTTGTACAAACATACTGCCTGGAAATGTGGCTGCCTGGCTTTCTTGCATGTGTTCACTGCAATCCATCTGGTACGATCCAGCTCCCAGGAGTTTAACACTTTTAAAAATATTTAAGAACTCTTTCTGTGTCCTTTCCCAAAGGAAAGCTACCTGGAATAAATGTTCAGGCCATTTGGGATATGAGTTAGAACCTTTGGTCCATTTAAACCAAATGAACAAAACCCTCAGTTGCATTTTTCTTTGGCAATTAAGACAGAGGACGACTTGCTCAAGTGGCGCTGGGACTGCATTACTGGCTCCAGCCCGTATTTGTATTGGCCAAGGTTAATTCAACACAGCTTATGTCAGATGTGGATTTCAGTCTAGTCGAGAAAAATGGCTTCTAAACCGACTGTCTCTTAAAGTTTAACTACAATTGTTTGCTGTGGTAGCTTGAAAGAATTGCAAGGCAGCCTTTGCTCTTTGGGCTCAGGCAAGCTTCGTCTGGCTCCATCAGCAGCTTGGTGTGGCCTGGCTGATCATTACTGCTCCTGGTCCTGCTTGCTCGCCTGAAGAATCTTGTAAATACCTTGCTGGTTATAGTCAGTCAGCAGACAGTTTGTTTTAGCTGTTAGCGTTAGATAGCTTTTTGAAACAATGCTTACCGGTTTAAAACGATTTACAACTGCTCTCTGCCATTTGCTGCCTGCTTCTGTTGGCGTTCAGAATTGTTGTCAGGGTTGGTTCAAATAGCTGAAGAGAGCAGTCGAGCTAACCCAGCTGATGCTGCCTGCAGCTGCATTGGGTGTCCTGAGCAGAGATGGGCACGCTGACATCCAGGTGGTGGCTTCTGCAGTGGCTTCGGGGGTTCTGTGCTGGTGGCCTGACACAGCATGGTGGTTCCTTGTGCAGTGATACGGTGCATGAGCACAGGTACTTTAGCACCACGTACTGCAGCGACTCCCCCAGCCCTGCTCTTCCTTTGTCTTCTTTTTAGTCAAGTTTTGAAAAGTTCTAGGTAATTGGTGAGTTATGGTTGTCAGAGCCTTATTTCCAAAGTAATTTGATGATACAGAGAGTTGCTAAGTAACATCTTACAGTAACACTGTAGTCTGTTCGATGGGTTGGGTGATGGATTTGCATAGAGATCAGTGGGAAGCACGTGCCTTGGTGTTTATGTGCTTGTGAAATTGAAGTTGGCACATACCTACTTGCTTGTGTCCTTACGTAGCTTTGAAGCTCTGACTGTAAGCCTAAGGCTTGATGCATCTTGTGTTTTATATTATTTTCATTTTTTCAGTGTTACAAAGGAGCAACTGACTTTCCTCTTAAGCTCCCAGTCTGCACGTTTTAAATAAAGAAAATAAGCATTTATTTTGTATTTATTATTAAATACAGACAGTTTGCACAGTACAGTTACTTATACTTTTCTTGTCAGTAGAAATGTTTTAGTACAGTTACTGCCATAGGAACCCATCAAAACATGACAACTAACACCACCATAGTGGGGTGTAACATATGAGCATTGTAACGTGATCCTTGGGAAGGAGGCTGGCCGTAGGTTTAAGTGCTTTTCCAGCTCTTAAGTAATGGTAGTGATTAACGTAGTTTAATGAAAAAGGCGTGCTAGCACTGCTGAGATGAGCTGCAACTTCCATGAATCCTCTTGGCGCTGTTGTATTGCTATTCAGATGTTGTGTGGAGTTGTCCTTATTTGGGGGACTGCATCTCTTTGATTCTGTTTTCGTTAGCAGTGCTTTATTGTGTTGTTATTCATACTTAAAAAAATAATATTATGAAGTGTTTCGCTGGGGAATATTTTTTCAGCTTGAAGTACATTTATGTTTCCAGAATGGGTCATTTTAGAACTTAGTCATGTCAGTGCTGCACTCATTCTTTTTCCACTTCTGCCTCAGAAAAGTGATTGCGTGCTTGGGAACAGGCAGGGAGTACTGATGTATTGAATTAATTGTAGTACTGCTTTACTATGAAACATTATAAGTAAAGTTGAGAAGTTTGTTATCCAACAGCTGCTGTGGTGTTTAACGTCAGGTTACTTGTTGGGGGAACAAGCAGAAGATGTCAAAGAAAAGGAAACCCACTCTTAGTAGGCAGTGAATGTGTTCGGTTCTTAATTCCGCTAGGAAATCGTCACAAAATGTTGAGACCCTTGAATTCCTGTGTTGTGCCTTTTCTGACTGTGTAAGATACCAGGGCGGGAGGGACCTGTATCTGCCATACCTCAGCGTGTTAGATATTGTGATATTTGATATACAAATGACGTGCTTTTTCTGAAATGGGCCATATAAATATGACATCAAATTAAGTTAGTTATCTTGAAGCAATTTTTGTTGAAATGAAAACCTAAAATGACTGCATTGATTAATTGCAATTACTGCATATTTACACTTCTAAGCATTCTGTTCTTGTACTCACAGGCATCATTATTAACCCCTAGAACAGATGGGAAACAAAAATGAGCTCATTCAGAATTTCATTTTCATTAAAGCAGCTAAAAATGTAAATCAAAGTTTGTGTTCCCAAGTCCTCAAAAAAGCAGCACTGGAAAGTTTTTTTGCTCCTAGCTTTTCTGATATTTTTTGGGGGGGGGGATGGGGGGGATGAAGGCGAGCAAGACCTGGGCTGGTTTCATGTAGATGTTCGTATCCTTGTGAACATGACAGGAATAGGAATAGCTGCAGTAGCACACTGCAGGTGCTGGAAATATCCACTGCTCCAGGCTGTACCTACAGAAAGTGGGAAAAAGAAATGAAAAATAGCATTGACAAAGAGGAATTGATTGTTACTTCGTAGAAGAATATGTGGGAAGGGAGAACTCAATATTGGAGAGATTCTTAGAAAAGGCAAAAAGGAAACAGGAAAAGCACCCCTGTACCCCCGGTTTCTTTTGTTGCCGGGTAGGTTTTAAGTTTCTCGTATATAGCAGACAAAAATGTGAACGGCTGAATTTTTGGAAGGTGTTTCAGTTTTCTTGAGCTTCAGCTTAAGTTCTAGAAGTAGTACTGTCATCAGAGTATAATGTCTGATCACTTGCAGGTTGTTTTTAAAGCAGTGTTGTATGCGCTTCCTTCTTTCTGAGGATTGGATGTTATTGCTGGGTTGACACGTGTTACACTACTGAAGGATTTAATTGTTTTCCTCAGCGATTGAAAGGCGCAATGTTACAGATGTGCAGAATATTCTGCAGATACGTTCCTCATTTCTTGTTTTAAATTGTCTTCGAGAAAGTTTGCTTGTTTGTACAGCTGATTTTTATCTCTGAGAAGAAAGTTGCACTAGCCTGAAGGGTCGATAAGCATGTCTTGAGCTTTAGGTCATTATGAGTGAATAATAGAGCGCCGTTCCTTGCTGATAAGGGGAGATGCACAGCATTGCTCAGATACATGCGGAGGTCAGCACAGTCAAGAAAGCAGGAGTGCTTTTAATCTGCACACTGCATGATTAGTTCTGTGTATGGAACTTCCTGGTAAAAAAATAATTACTTGCAGGGCTTCCCTCTGCCTACCAGCATGCCATGAAACTTCATTTTAGTTTCAGCAGGGTGTGTATTATCTATTAGACGTTCTTGTGTTACAAAGACAATGCAGTGACAAAAAAGAACAAAGGTAGAAATCTGTGATGAGGAAGTAGGGACATGTCCTGTGTGTGCCAGTGCTTCAGACCGTGTCATCTTAAGTGTACCTGTGCTTGCAAGAGGATGGAGGATAAACCCAAGGGAGAGCTATTCATTCTGGGATCCCAGAAACGAGAGTGGAGTCAGAGGCATGGTTTCCTGGCAGCTAGCTGTGGATCCTTCCAGAGAGCATTTTTGAGCCAATTTCTCATACCAAAGATTTGACGGTCTGAAGGCCAGCACTACTGACCTTTTAGGTTAGATATTGGGAGAAAGTTTTTCACACAGAGGGTGGTGACGCACTGGAACAGGTTGTGCAGGGAGGCTGTGGATGCGCCATCCCTGGAGGCATTCAGGGCCAGGCTGGATGTGGCTCTGGGCAGCCTGGTCTGGAGGTAGGCGACCTGCACATAGCAGGGGGGTTGAAACTGGATGATCATTGTGGTCCTTTTCAGTCCAGGCCATTCTATGATTCTGTGATACTGAATGCTGCTAAGAAGTCCATGGCATTGAGAAAGGCCATTTACCTTCGAGCCGTCCACATCAGGAAACTGTCACATCTGCTGAAGCAGTCTGGGTCAAGGAAGGACTATGTTTAAGCTGGTAGCTTTAGTTACTATTTAGTTGCTGTTTCATTATAATTGAATGTTCAGGAATAGGTATATATTTTTACATGCTAGAAAAAATTTTTTCACCTCTGATATATCTGAACTATGTACACAATGTGTTCTGATTTCATTATTGGAGCATGTGGCAGTGTGTGTAGCATTTAGTGCTATTTATCAGCTGTGTGCAGTGTAGTGAAAAGACTTGGGAGGGCGAGAGGTAACATTTAGATTACTAAATTAAAAAATGCATACTTATTTATTACTTAATTGAGATGTGTACTTAGGTGAATTTGTGGTTTCCAACTGAAATTTTATTTTCAGTCTCAGTTTACCTTCTCTCAGCCTCTTAAAAAGGTATGCAGTACATTAATTGCAGAGCTTTTCCCACACATTATTTTCATTCAGAATAATAGGAATATGCTAAGCTGTACTGGATTTACTTGGTTTGAAAAGCCTGGTCAATCCACAGTGGAGGATCAGGTCTTATCTCCTCTAAACCCCAGACCACCAGCAGGGACTCAGTACCATTTATAATACTTAACATTTGAATGCTGTTAATAATGTATTCTATTTTTTATCCTTCCTGTAAAAGATAACAATTTCTCTTCTAGTGCTCTTAACACATTCTCGTTCTCCATCTCCATCCGTTTACAGTTTGAGTATTTTTACCACATGCTTCAAATTACTCAATGAGAATGCTGTTGCAGTAGACAAAAGTAGGATTTCTGTTTGTTTGTTTTTAAATAAAAATATTCAAAATTTCCTTTTGCCTTAAAGAAATTTGCCTGATAATCTTTAATGCCTCAGACAGATGCTTCCCAACAGGGTGTCTGTCTCTGGGCTTTATCTGTTTACATCACGTCCTTTTGTTCTTTCTCTTTAATGCTTGTATATATTCTAATTTCTTTGCAGTTAGACAAGCCAAAGCATAAATGCTTATAAATTCTTTAAGTTCATTATGTCACTGACAACTTTAAAATCTACTAAGGAGTAACACTTCATCTGTCTTTCAGCTTCCCCACTTTGTATTGTCAGAGGCTGCCCCTGTAGCATTCTGTGTTTACCTCCTATAAGCACTACTTAATAGTGAATTAATTAAGCAGGAAGCTAGTTAACACAAAATGGTTCATGTCCATACCTAGCCTACAAACCAGAGTAACTATATCCAAATTTACTTCTGGGAATGGTTGCCTTTAAGTGTTAGAGAGAAAGCTAGTTGGCCTGGAGAAATTGTTTCGGGCCCTTCTCTAACAATTTCACAGTACAGGCAGCTCATTTCCATGCATGGGAACTCTCACAGCATTTTTATTTTAGTGTAGATGTGTAGCTTTTACGCGTTTAGGCAGCTAAATCAATATGTTACCTCTTTATCATCATTTCTCAATTTGTACGTGGCTGTGTTCTCAGAATATGCTGGGATGCTTAACGAGCCCTGTAGCAGGATGTTTGTTGGTGCTTCTTGATCAAAAGATCTGAAAATTAGTCACTGTTGTTTTAGTTTCTGGATGTGTTTGTGTTTCAAACATGCAGATATTTTCAAGTTGAATGTTTTTCTGCAGGCCAGATTGCTTTCTTTCTTACAAACTAATTTCTGCTAACATTGTGAGGTAAAGAAGGGACCCACTCCCCAGACAGCTTTTTCTTCTTCACATAGAACTTAAAGTATTTGTGTTCCTATTGTGCAGAATCCCATCAGGATTTTCTTAATCAGATTTTTTTTTTATTCTGCTCTTATTTTTTTTAATGAATATTTGATGCAGCTGTGGTATAATGTTCAAGAATTAATTAATTTTCATATTTTTGTTTGATTAACAGCATAAATAGAAACATGAGCTAGTACATTTGCTTTGATTACGTGGTCTGCATGTGAGAAATTGTGAATGGATTTAATGGCAGGAAAAATACGATTGATAAGATAAAGGCAGAGGAGTGCAACACTGAATATGTGTAGATTCTAACAATGAAGAAATTGGTGTAGTAATGTATTTTATATAGACTTGTAGATTCACTAAATTTAGAAATAGCCTGTGCACAACAGAAATCAGTGAACTCTTTTTTTTTTTTTGTTCTGTGTCACACGATTTACTCAGTATCTGCTGAACGTGCAGGAAGAAGTAGTGTGGAAACCTTTACTTTGGTGGATGGAGCAATTGCTGGGAATCCAGAACCTTTTCCTACATGGCTGTTTTTGCGAGATTCATATATCCCATTTACTATTCCCTCGTATAGTCTCCTCCCAGTTAGCTGGCTTCCTACTGCACACCTGTCTGCACTTCTTTCAAAGTGGTGCCTGTATGAAGCAAAGAGTGAAGAGAGGGAATGCAGAGAAAGGACTGGGGAGAAAGGATCACTTTCCAGTGCTTATGATGCTCCTTTGGCCATGTAGAGTTTGGACTTTGGAGTCTTGTTCTAGAAACTGCTTAGGTGTTTTGTGTTCAGAGAAGAACCAACATTTATGTTGGCACCATTATATTGAAATATACAAGCATGAAGCAAGTACAATACAGAAGCATTTCTGTCTTCACTGCAGTTTCAAAAATGTGCAATATTCCTAAATATTGGAAACATATGCAAATAAATAAAGGTCACTTATTACCATCTGTAATACTAAAGGTATCAATGCTATTTATAATAGATTGAGAGAAGCTCAGACAGCTGGAAATCCTTGGTAGGGTAAACTCTTTCCAGGGCATTATTTCCGTGCAGTATTATCCATAGGCTAGCAGGCAGAAAGTTAGACACCTATTCCTGACACAGGGGAAAAAGGAGAATGAAGAAATGAGATTGAGAATGTTTCTTAGTTTTGTTGTGCAAATACCATCTATCATTTTCATATTAGATATTGAAACTCTGAACTAAAGGCAACAGGGAAATCGTATCCGTAATTGTGGATAGTCTTCATCCTGAATTTTGGGAACAAGTTGAGACTGACTTACCATAGAAATCTTCCCTTCATAAGAACAACTCTTCAGACGAGGCGCTGACAGAATGTAATAAGTTGTACTGTTGTAATATGCATCATTTCTTTCTCCTCCTTTTGCACTGAGGGGGTGAAAAAAGCAAAAATATTTTCTTCTAATTTGAATTTCATAGTAGTTAAATAATAGACACGAGTAGCAATTGGCAAATGAATTTATGGCTGTTTATACTGCATACAATTCTCTTTATTTAGTTAATTAAATACTTCTATGTTATCTACATAGCTTTATGCAGTCAATACATCTTCCAGTCAGTGTTATTTTCAATAACTTCAAGATTCAGAAGGTTGCCTGCATTTGTACACCATCTGCATTAAGAACGTAAACATGTATTTGCATTAAAATGTGTTATGGACATGGTTGTTCAGGTCTGGAAATAATTATGAAACTTCATTGTTTCCTAAGTGGCCATGGTCAAAACCCACTGCATGTTAAATGTATTTTGTCTTTAACTTTTGTCAGCAGCTCAAAATACGTATTAGATTTTTAGCTTCAAATGACTGATTGCAGTTATTGCACTGTGTAGGAATGGTCATTGCTGCTGTAATTTTTTTTTTACTTCATGATATGTATTCTTTATATATATATATTTAAAAAGGGTATTTCTTCTTTGAACACATGTACTAGATAAATATACAGGTTGTAGTCAAAACACTGCCCCATCCTAGGATGTGACTACGAAAGAAGGCATGTATACAGCCAGCTTCTGTATTTGTGTTTTCTTTGACACATGACTTAGCAACCTAAATAGTGTTCACTGAACGCAAGTTTTTACATTCCATGCTGGCTTATAAGGCATGCTGTGTATAACTAATGCTGTACAGTAAGCTATATTGAGTTGAATCTGTTATTATTGTATTACAGTATATCTTCAGCATGGCAGTAATCTCTTATATTGCTGCCACAGCTGCACTGAATACAGGAATACTGCAGACGGTTGCAGAGACTTCCTCAGCATGGTGGCATTGAAGATTTCAGGCCATTCTGTGTACAACTGCCAGTCAGTCCATGGCTATCTGAAAAGAGATGAGGGGTGTGGGGTGACACTGTGTTGTTATGACCTGCTTTGTGCACGTCTCGATGCTTTAGTTATCATTTCTCGTGGTGATTCCTACTGCGTGGCACAATTCATAATAGTGCATCTTTTACATTTAGATTCAGGCACTGTCAGTAAATCTTAGTGCTGTAGATCGATTGTTTTTCAAAATAAGGGGAACTTGGGTTTTTCTAGAATTTGTGAGTGTTATGGATATAGCAAAAATCTTGAGGATCCTGATATTTTGCTTAAAGACTAAACCCAGACTACTGTCACACTTGACAGGCTTGATGAGCTGTCAGCCTAGGAGGCAACAGAATGACTATAAAATTAGTAAGACGAGTAGGCCTTTGTTGGAAAGTTAATTCCCAGAAGTAGACTGGAGAATTAATACTATTAACAGTGGCACAGCTCAGATATTCCTGGATGCGGAGCCTGTCAGCTCTAGCAAAACAACTGCTGAAGCAGTAAGAGGTGTTGCTGGGTTAGAATACTTTTTGCCAAGTGGTGAGAATGCAGTAGAAGAGTTACTCCTGGAAGGTAACTGTGGACTGTAGCACTGGTTCACAAGGAGACTCAGATTAATTTAATTTAAATATATATAGAAACGAAAGCAAACCTGGGAGTGAAGGATTTCAAAAAAGTGAGTGTTGGAGACATTTTGGTGCTAGTTACAGTGGAGTAGACCAAAATGTAGTTGCTTAATTGTGAAGACTTTGTCCACTAGGTCACTGTCATTACTGTGCAGACACTTTCCCATGCAGTCCTCCTGCCAGCTTGCACGGCAGGCATGGCAGGATTTAAGAAGAGTTAAACGAATGTAGAAGTGGCAAGAGATCTGATTTTTGCCTTCAGCTGCTACCTTGGCTAACAGAACCTCATGGTGAATGAAGCTTTTGCCTTTTATTTCTGTACTTCGTTAGCAGCACAGACTTCCTCTTAACTTTGAGGCAGTCAAAATAAGTCATCTTCTCCTGCTGTCAGTTCTGTAGTGTTTGGAATCTATTGGAAGTCCTGGTAATGCAATTTCTGCAGAGGCAGGTTTTCTGTTTTGTTTTATTCCCTTCCTACCCCATCTGCCCTCGTCTCTGGAGTTTGCACTCCTGCATACACTCATCTAGCTGGCATAGATTGTTTATCATCTTCCTCCTTATCATCTTTCTACATCTCTGAAAAAGTGGTCAGGCACTGGGATGGGCTGCCCAGGGAGGTGATGGAGTCACTGACCCTGGAGGTGTTCAAGGAACGTTTGGACATTGTGTTGAGGGACATGGTTTAGTGAGAACTGTTGGTGATTGGTGGATGGTTGGAATGGATGATCTTGTAGGTCTTTTCCAACCTTGGTGCTTCTGTGATTCTGTGATTCCTCCTAAGTTAGAGCATTATTAGCGTTAAAGCATAAAATAGTATCTTAATTTGCTGTTCCCATAGATATTAAGAACGTATTTTTGATGACTTGCAATATCACCAAAATTGACATTTGTTTGTTTTTTGTTTTAAACTTTAAAGCATTACATGTTGCCTTTTTCCTGTTATTGTAATTTCTAATAAGAGGAAACTTTCTAGATTGCTCATGGATTCTACCGTTCTTTTTGTAACAGCAGATAATCCATCTTTCCTTAGCAGATGCAGAAGTTCATCAAGGCATGTATATGGTTTTCTTCTGTCTGCAAAGGCTTCTTGATAGGACACAAATTTCTTAACCAGATTTCAAGTGAAGCACAAATTGGACCATCTGTCACGTAATCTTACATAACCTGTGTTACAAAACATTGTTAGCACATTTAAATGCCAGTGCATGCAATCTTTGTTTACGTGTGGATCTGTTGGAAAGTCTGAGACTCCCTTTCATGGGAACGGGGCTTTCCCAGTTTGCTCTCAGTTGGCCCAGCACATGCAGGAGGGGTGCTGGGCAGAGGCTGGAGCTCCCAGCACGATGTGATACGTGCCGTCACATGGGGCTGCATGGGAACAGAGTGGGGAACAGCGTGCTGCTGCCAGCTGGGAGAGCAGCAGGCCAGATGTTTGAAAAGCACGAATGCTGGAGTTTGCTACTCAGCTGGCCAGCTGGCCAAATACAGTGTGAAGGTCTTGATTTGTCAGCAAGTCTTACTAGGTACTCACAACAAACTAGGCATCAACTGAATACTTACTGAGAACTGCTGTGTAAGGAATGGTTTGCTGGGTGCTGTTTTATGTGTCAGATACTCCGTTTCTCAGTTTGTACAACATAAAATTGGAAAATACACAAACAGTATTTTGAAGGATTCAGTTGCTAGCTTGTAACTTGGGTTGGAATTCCTGCTACTGTTGCAGCCAAGGGAGAAAGTTCTGAAAAGATTGATGATGTCAGTGACAGAAGTTCCATAGATACGGAATCAAGTGTGAGGCAACTTGGTGATATGTGCTAAAAGTTTGAGCAGAACCTTGAAGCGTAGTGTTAAGCATTTCTAGGAACTAGTTTGCTTAACTCTCATGATGAGTTTTATAAAGGAACTTCCATGGAATGAGTGAGTATGTTAGACATGATGCAGCAGACTCATTAGGTTCTAAGCAGACATTTCTATCGGGAGTGTGGCACCAAGCTTCACCACGTGTACTGAATATTGCAACCTATAACTAGCACCACAAATTAATTAGGAAAGACTTGGAAGAGATCTCTGGTGGAGAATGGCACCTGCTTCTCCTTTGGCTGAATGTGGAGCTAATGAATTGATTGTTGGACTGTAACAGTTGATGCCATCTTTGCTGTTGTCATGCATGGCAAATTGATTGTGCCCCAATACAGGGAGTGAAATTTTAACTTTCCTTTTTTCAAGTGAAGTCTCTCAGAATAGAGGCATGATCCAAGCTGACAGGAGGTAGTGGGTTATAAATTGAAATTGTGTTTCAGTTTCTTGAATATTTTAGGTCATGCGTTCGCTGGGCTAATGTCAATGTAAGATGCCATGCAGTAGCAGGATGGAGCCTTTTGGTGTGTGTACACAAGCCAGATTTCATCATTATTCCATTATCAGCAATGCTTCATTGTAGTACTTAGTTTTCATCTCAGATACCAATGAAAATTTTATACCCTATATAAATTGCTTGTTTTATTAGTCATTTCCTTCTGGCCCTTCATCTATTTCGTCGCTTTAGTTCATTTTTGTACATATTAGCTGCATTTTTCAGAGCATAATCATTCATTGGCATTGAAATTAAGAGAGGATGAGAAGATTGAGACCTGTGTTGTTAATATGTATACCTGAGACTTTGCCAAATTAAGGAAGCCTTCTGACTCTAAAATCTGAGATTAAAGTGTGCATTTCTGGTCTGTAGATAAAGATGTAGGTTGTTTTGAAACATGGCATTAGCCTTTTGTAAATACCTGATCATAATTTGTGGGCTTTTGCACAGCTGTTTTTCAGTAATAGAAAAGCTCATTTTATTGTACTTAAATGTTTTACATTTTAAAAGCAAGACCTGTCTTTATGGTAAGTATTCTGCTGTTTGTACAGAAGCTGTGTGCCAGATTGGTAAGATTAGTATTTAAGACTAGTAAAGCTCATTTAATAAGCTAATTTACAAAGCTTCTTCTCTACGCTAAAATTCCAGGTCATTCTTTCTGCAGTAAACAAAAGGAGGGTTTGAAGGATTGAGGTCTGTGCAGTTGTCTGTAAACAGTCAGTACTAATGTAGCATTAAGGAATCACACAAAGTCAGGCTATTATGGTTTGGTTATTATAGCTGAAATTTAGTAATACAATGTTGTTAAGCTCCATGGATTCATAAATAGTAAAATGTCCTCCCTCTAAACTAGCATGATCTTAACATGGATGAGTATGTGATAGGTGTAAGGTAAGTTTTTTTCACTTGTGGTAGGGGAAAAAAACATTTTAGCCTTTGTGGGTTTCTTTTTCCTCAGTACGCTTAGATGAGTTTGGGGTGTGTTAGGAAAATGTTCTTTGAAGATGTGGAACTTCGGTGAACTGAATGAGAGCTAGAGGAGCTGAGAGTTTTTGAGGGTGAAGTCGGCGCATGTTTAGGCTTAGGGAAAAAGTACATCATCTCTTTAGGTTGATTTGAATCCCGTTTTCCTGTGAAATAAGACGTGATAACGTTGTCAGAATTGTTAACACGCACAGACATACAAAGATAATTTTAGTTTGCAAAGGTCTTTTAATTTATACACACCCATAAGACTTTTCTAAATCCCCCCAAATTGTTAGTCCAGTCGAGTTGGAAACAGTGTAGTTGTTTGCTTCCAGAGGAAGGAAGAGGACAAGATCTTTAAAATTTCAGAATGCCTGTGTTTGACAGAACTGCATTTACACATTTTAATAAAGGAGGTATTAACAGAGGAGAATATCAAGGATATTCATAGTGCTCAGCTCTGCTGGGACATGGGTTTAATGAAAAGCATAAGGTTCAGTATTTGTACTTTAAAGCATGGGACAAAGTGGATTATTCTGGAATACAGGCTTTTTTTTTTTTTTTAAGCTTAAATAGCTATTCATTCTTGACAGAATGGACAAGTCCAAACAAAGGTGATTGTGAACACACTGTATTTTGAGAACTGTGTTTTCTCTGTAGGGATTTTTATTTGCTTTTATTAAGTATTCTTAGGAAACCTTTTTTTCAGCAATGAAAGTGCTTTATGCTAAGCTCAACCTTTGGCTTGGTCCAACAGGTATGAGGAAATTAGATCTAGCCACAGCACTCCTAGAGTCCTGTTAGACAAGCTAAGGCAGTCTAGCTTCTGCCATTGGTGAAATGGCACGTGCATGTGCTCAGCCTGCATTTCCCCTGCTTCAGTACTAATGTTCGTCTGACCCTTGTTCACTTTGATAAACTAGCAGAAAACCAACCTAGAATTCTCTTGATTTGCTAAATGTTCTCACTTAAGGAATGGCGATGGGGTGGTCAGGAGAGAAAGTCATGCAGACCATGGAGCTATCTCTTTAGGTCTTGATATATATATAAATAATCAATATTTATGTATATGAAATAATCAAGACCTAAAGAGGTAGCTCAATATTTGTGTATAGTTTCACATTAAATGGGTTAGAATTATTCATGGATTTGATTAATCTGGTCCAGGACTTTGTGCAAGCCTGTGTGTTTCTTTGTTATGTCTTTTCCTTGATTTCAGTAGCTTTTGATGATCTCAGTGGAGTACAAGACAAAGCATTCACTTGTGTATGTGTAAATACAAGAGAAATTGTCTTTCAGTGTTGGTTACTTCAGTTAAAATACAAACTCCTTCAGTCAGAGCACGGTGGCAGTAATGATGACGGACCCAGTGATTTACTGAACAGTTTGGAGTTTTCTCCAGCTAGACCTTTGTGGTGACCGGTATTTAAAACTGTTAACTCTTCTCAAGGTCCATTTTGGGCCACAGTAAATTGAAAATACTGTGATACTGAGAATTTTTAGCTTTATACTTAGTTCAGGATCCTGCAGAACTGTGCTCTTTTTCCTGAATTTAGAAGCCACTGGTAAGTCTATCTTAAGATACCAACCACTAATGCATAAGGAAGGAATTTGGCCTGGCAGAATACATAAGCCACAGGCATATTTTGGTTTTTGTTCACAGTTACTAAAATATTTCTGGCTTCAGGATGATCAGAAGAGGGAAGAGATGCTGTCCACTACATAGATTGATATGAGCTTTAAATAGATGATTCTGTCACTGAGGGAGTAAGGTACATTTCAGATGATTTAAAGTTGTGGTTACTGAGCTTTCAGAATTGGAGATGAGCATTTGATTCCAGGAAACATTTTTGTGTCTGTTTTAGGATTGCTACATGTTGAATGTTGAGAAACCAGTGCAGATACGCTCTAGAGCACATGATGTCATGGGACTCATAAGATTACGTTATGCACCATTTCTGACTGTACACTTGAAAGCTTGGCTATGCCACTTCATGTGTTACGTTTCACAGTGTGTCTTTATTCACTATTTTTAAACTGAAGCAAAGAAGGCATTGCAGTCTCAGTGTCCTCAGTTACAAGGGCACCCACTTCAGCAGCAGACCTGCATTTTCTTTTCTCAAAATTCTTTTGCTATTGACACATTTTAAAGAGCCTTTATTGTTGTCCTTGACTTCCTTCACCAGATTTAATTTCCGGTGGGCCTTAGTTTTCCTTGTGGCATCCCTGCATGTCCTGACGACATTTCTGTACTCAAGTACCCAGACTCCATTTCCACATTCTGTAGATTTTTTTTTTTCCTTCTGTTTGAGTTTTTCCATGAGCTCCTTCCTCATCCATGTGGGTCTCCTGGCACCTTTGCCCGATTTCTTACTCTCCAGGACGTATCGGTCTTGGAAGTAGTGATGTTTGAATGTCAAACAGCTCTCTTAGGCCCACTTACCTGCCAGCACTCTCATCCATGGGACACATCCAAGTAGGTCTCTGAAGAAGTCACAGTTCTCCTGAGGTCCAGTTTCTTCTGTGTATGATCCTCAACTCCACCATCTCATGTTTGCTGCATCCAAGAGTGCTCCCAGTCTTCATTCTCATTCCTAACCAGTACTTTGTAAGAACAGGTTCCCACAGCGTGCCACTCCTCGTTGGCTCCTGCACCTCCTGCGTCAGAAAGTTATCATCAACACACTGTAGGGACCTTCTGGACTACATGTGCCTGGCAGCATTGCTTCTTCAGAAAATACCAGGGTGATTGAAGTCTCCCATGAGAACCGGTGCCTGTCATCATGAGGCTATTTTCAGCTGTGTGTGGGAAGCCTCATCAGCTTCCTCCTCCTGATCAGGCAGCTGGTAGTAAACGCCCACAGTGTGCTACCCCTGTTTGCCTGGCCCTAATCTCACCCATAAGCTTTCCACTTGTTCATCATTCTTCTCTAGGCAGAGCCTGATACATTCCAACTGCTCTCTCACATAAAGAGCAACTTCAGTGCCACGACTTGCTGATCTATCCTAAAAAGTACATAGCCATCCATAACAGCATTCCAGTCTTGCGAGTTGTCCCAGCCATGTCTCTGTGATGGCAGTGAGATCATAGCCCTGTGACCGCACACTAATTCTTTTTGTTTATTCCTCATGCTGTGTGCATTGGTATACAGGCACTCAGAGAAAAAACAGGAGCAGAGGATGCAGGTTTCTCTGTGGGGATGCAGAAAGGGCCCCCCACAGCTATACACATCCTTAAAGTTGCTGGCCTTCTGGCTCGTGTCATGGGAGGCAGCCAAGGAATGGTTGCACTGTTCTGGTTGGCGTGGCTTATTTGCTGTTTCAGTTGCAATGGCATTGAGCATTGCCATTTTGGACCCCACCCTCCAGGTGCTTCAGTTTAAAGTAATTTATGCATATGTAAGTACTACTAGCGTTAACTGCTTTTATTAACAATTTTCATCAAATGATTAGGAAGTTCTCATAGTAATGTAATTACTTAGTTTTTAGGCTCTCCAAATGACCATTTTATTATAACAGAAATAAAATATATGTGTAGATGAACTATTTTTTTTCAGTTTGTTTGGAGTAGATGAGTGATACTCATCTGCTTATGATTGCCTTTTGCCATAGAGATCCTATGAATTGCATTTGATCTTAATCTTTGGATTTCAGATTTAAGAGAAAGGAAAGAAGTGGGATGAGAGGGGAAAGAAGTGGAAAAGAAATAGGGTTTAGATTTAAAAACCTTTGGGTAGAGAAATGTTGACCTGTAAGTTTTAAAATGTTGTAAACAGCTTAGTTTTGTAAGGGTGTGTTTTTTTTTGAGATTTTAAATGTGATATAAGTAGCATAAATGATCATTTCTAGCTTAAAGGAAAAAGCAACTGTAACTAAATGCAGTTTCTTTTTTGTTGAATCCCTAAAAAAATAGTTGTGCAGTGAAGCTGTGGACTTTTTAACAGAGGGCAATGTAGCAGTGGTTCACCTGAGGATAACATACATATACTTTGAATGTCGTAGGCACCAGTGAGACTCCAATCATGCTTGCGTGGGGTACAGTGATATATATATATATAGTATAACTATATATATACATATGTATATATAAAACTTAATAACTCAGAAATTTTCTTCTTCCTTCTGGAATTTGCTAACATGTTAAGAGCATGATTATGAAACTGATGCTTCGTTTCATGAAATAATAATGTGCACAAAATACTCCCTGAAAGTCATCAATAATACTGTTTTCTTCAAATAAATGCTTAAAATCATTCTGATTCACCATAAATTAGTGGCTTCAGTGTCTACTGACGATAATTATATCAAAAGCTTTTTTTTCTCCTATTTTTGTTAAATATTTTTAGTATATACAAACGGGAAGATAAATGTTTTGAATGATCTCCTGATTAAGTAGCATTTTGAGTACAATTTAATTGGCTTGATGTTGTTTTTCAACACATTGAAAGCTTCCAAATGTAGGCAACTTTGGAATAATTTCATTAGAGATGTCATAGCTACATGTCTGTAAAATGAAGGCCACTGTGGTCATACTGTCTTTATATTTTGGAACGTTGTATGTTCGGAAAGTTACAGTTTATAATGCTGGAATAACTAAGTTGAGATAATTAATTTACTGAGCCGATTAGCTATTTGATTTTTGATGTATACGTAGCTTCTGTGCTTGCAGACCTCTCTGGGATAATCTGTCACTGTGTAGAGTATATCAGCATTTTTCTGAAAGGATTTTAAGGGATTTCTGATAGTCATTAGTTGCAGCTGTGGCTCACTTTCTGACCTTGAATCACTGCCTGCAGTGAATCTTAACTCTTCATCTTGTGTAATAGAATTTGGTACGTTGTTTTTCTTTAGGTCAGAAGAAAGGAAGGAGCTGTTTTTCTGGGCTTACCCTCAGTAAGGGTATTAGTAAACTGTACAGAATAATTATGTAGGGTAGCAAAGTAAAAACTGACTTTGCAAAAATGGGCTTAGTCACAAGAAAACTCAGTGGGTTGTACTGGGTCTGTTCAGCCTTGAGAAAAGAAGACTCAGAGGTGATCTTATTAATCTTCATAAATATCTTAATTAAGTGTGGGATCCGAAAAGAGATGGTCAGCCTCTTATCAGTGGTCGGTTGGGACAGGACAAGGGTGAACGGCCATAAAATGGAGCATTGGAAGTTCTGCACCAATATGTGAAAGAACTTCTTCACAGTGAGGGTGATGGAGCTCCGGAACAGGCTGCCCAGGTTATGGATTCTTCTCTGGAGATACTGAAGACCCGCCTGGATGCCCACCTTGCAGCCTGCTACAGGGAGCCTGCTTTGCAGGGGGGTTGGACTCAATAATCTCTAGAGGTGCCTCCTAACCCCTACAGTTCTGTGATTCTGTTGTTTGAATTGTTATGAATTGTTGCTGAGGTTTATGAAGATTTTTGATACCTAAAGCCAAAATTTCACATACCTGCATTTTCTGTATCATCTATTGTCAGTCTGAGTATGACTTTGTTCTGTACCATTTGACTACCATTTGCAGTATATCTCCATGTTTGTTTCCTTTGGCAGTTCAGTTCTTGAGAGATAAGAATGATTAGTTACACATATTCAAAATCTTTTTATTTTATTTTTGTTTTATTTTATTCCAGTTATCTAGAAAAGTATGAAAAAGTCCATCATTTTGGGGAGGAGGATGAAGAGGTACAACCAGGCAATCCAAAGCCACAACTTCCCATTGGTGCAATCCCAACTTCCTATAACTACCAGCAACACAGTGTGTCAGGTAAATTTTTGAGATTTGTTCTGTAACTTCTTTTTCCATGTATTTTAGAACAAGCTACAGTAATAGTGTATAAATATATTTATAACAATACTAAAATCATCAAATCGTAGCTTCTTTATTTAATGCATCAAAAAACTTTCCACTCTGAATCTCAATAGAATGAGAATCTGTAAACCATTACACTTATTTCCAAATGTTTCTTCTTTGAATTAGCAGGACTAAAGTTATTTGTCTTGAAACAGAACGTACCTTGAAAAGTCACATATGTTGTTTGCATTAATTCAGTCATTTCTCTGAAAAGCCAAATATCTGGGTTTGAGCGTAGGATTATTTAAGCTTTAAAATCTGAGGAATAAAGCTCACGCATAAGAAACCTGAATCAACTTGGTTGTAAATTATAGACTGAAGTGTCACTGTCGGAAAACAAACAGAAAAAAACGATAAATCTCATGGGCTGTGTGTGAAGGGTGGGTAATTTGGTGCATAGAAAGCAACTTCATATTATATTACAATTCTATTCTGCTTTAATTAAAGTTTACATTTTCAAAGCTTTTCGTTGGAAGATCACACTGCAATATTGCATTCTGGAGTTTCTGAAGGCATTAATATCTAACTAGAATGGTACACAATTAGGTAACATCTTCGAAATTCAAAGGAAATGGGGCAAATCAGTTGAATGCTGTAAAAGCAATACTTTAGAAATACAATATTTTTAAAAAATATCACTCATAAAGAAATATTGGGCAAAATACCATTTGAATATTAATCAGTTTAGTTATGAAAACTAAATGTTTTAATTTTTTTTCTTATTTAGATTACCTTCGTCAAAGCTATGGGCTGTCTATGGACTTTAACTCACCAAATGATTATAATAAATTGGTGCTTTCACTGTTATCTGGACTCCCAAATGAAGTGGATTTTGCAATTAATGTATGTACTCTTCTTTCAAATGAAAGCAAGCATGTCATGCAGCTTGAAAAGGACCCTAAAATCATCACGTTACTGCTTGCTAATGCTGGGGTATTTGATGACAGTAAGTATGTGACATTTTTGCAACAGAAAAGTCAATACCTGTTTACTGCTTTTTTTCACAATCCTTAGTAATCAAATTGTTTGTGCTTTGTTACCCTGTAATATACCTGTTATTTTGTAATGTACCTGTTCTTTCTTTTAATATATCTAGGTTTTTTTTTGTTTGTTTGTTTGGTATTTTTTTAACCTCTCTCAATTACTGTTTATATCAGACTTGGAGCATTACAAATACTCTTTTAAGTTACATAATTTGAAGCAGTGTTATTTAACAATATAAAGAAAACTGAGAATTAGCTTTTTATTGTTGCAGCTCACATTTGCAGCATTGGATTTGTAGTTCATTTGTAGTTATCATTACTTGTAGTGCATTACTGCTTTCTTCTGAAGACATAGGACAGTGCTGATTTTTCATAATTCTTTCCTACTGACAATCACAAATTAAAAACTAAAAAAGAGTGCTCTGAAAACTGACCCACCAAGGTCTTATCTTGGCTCATCATATTCAAGTGTAGTGAATTCAGAAAACAAATCTCAAAGAATAAGAAATAGTTAATGTATTAACATTTCAGTTTTTAAAGATAGTCTGTTCCCTCAATATACAAAAACTACGTAAAAAAAATTCTTCAGTTCAAAATGTTGTGTGGCTTCCATGACAAGTTGTTCCTTGTTAATTGCTCATCTGTCTTTCTGCCAGGGAAGGGGGTAGAAAGGAGAAAAGAAGATGGGGGAAAAAAAAAGGTTATCCTAAACCATCCTAAAATCATGAAAGCATATCTGCTATCTCATAGTGATGGGGAGGAAGTATTTACTGTTTTTATGTAACTTAAAAATTTTTTTTTTTACCATAGTAAATAGATGAAATGAACGTTTTTAGCTAAATATGTTTGTCTGCTACTACAGATGATCATATGTATCTGTTGAGTGTAAATATGCTTTGCACATGTAAGCACAAACATGGTTTGTCAGAGACTCAGTTTTAAAATTCTGTGGAAGAATCCATGTTAGACACTGTATTCTGATTTTTGGTTTGATTTTTTTAAAAATCTTTTAATATCTTGAAGAATTTTGCATAATGATCTGTAGCTTTTTTTTCCCCTCAGTACTGCGTTAGTGTTTTTTGACTTCTCCCTTATGTTTCTGACTTGTGCCTCTGCCTTTCAGTTCAGCTCAGATCAGTTAGATACTGGTCTGTCAGTATCTTCGTCTAGCCCGATTACAGGAACTTTCTAAGAAAAATGAAACTTAGTCCTCTACATGAATAGTTCCAAGGATGCTTGCTTTCTAGATTTGAGTTTGCCGTCAATCATTGTGGAGCCATTGATGGATTTAGAAATCGATAATCAAATTTTGTATTATTATTTCACAATTTCTTAGACTTTGCAAAGGTAGGCAGTGTTTTCTCAGGCTCTTACATTGGAATCTGAGCACAGGCTTGTCCATAGCTGGCCTGTGCTTCTACTGCTTACGTTGAAAAATATTTGAGTGACAGTAGTCATGAGGAGTGGCAAGAATAGAATGAGGCTTACTCTTTTCTTTCCCTGGGGAGAAAGCTTCATTTTTATTTTACCTGATGCCTCTAGAGATGACATCTTCTGAGTGTCCCAGCAGTCCCAAACTGTTTAAGACAAACTGGAGAAACGAAGGGTGATGTTTACGTACTTCTAAGCATGAAGCTTTTATGTTATAAGTATTAAATGTAAATTGTCAAGTTATGTGATTAAACAAAATCTGTAATAGCAAACTATGAAAATACTGTCACAGTAATTTCAGGTGTAAATGATAGCTGGTTAATTTTATTTGAAATGAATGTGGGTTTTAGACTTGGCTTGTCTATAATTAAGGTGTTAAGAATGATAATATTTATAATGCAGTGTTTCTAGGTAACAAGAAAAATATGTTTTCAGCTCCTTCTCTGACCCTTCAGTAGTTTGTTGACAGTTGTATTGCATGTAGTAGGACAGTCCCAGAGGCTTGAGGTGTTTATGTAGTATCTGTGCTATGAAATGCTGCATAAAGCCCTCGTTTGAGTTCTGTAGAAGCTGAAATAAGTCTTGGAAATGAGATCTGTTAAGTTTTGCTCTAAGCATTGAAACATTACAAACCAAAATGTAAAATAAATGAATAAATAAAAAGTGTGGCATTACTTGCCATTAGTTTATTACAGAATATTGCAAGACAAAGCTTAGTTTTATAGAGACTGAATGTTAACTGCTATTTGCAAGTGGTAATGGTTAGAAAATCTGTGGTACTGACTCCATTAAACATCCAAGAGCACTGATTAGGCTTCCTGGTTAAATAGTGGCTTTCAGCTGAGTGCTGTCAAACTATCAGTGCTACTGTTCTGCTTTTCAGAAAACAGTTGTGGGAATTTGCTTGAGTGCTGAAATAGTGTTTACAGCTCATGCTGGGCACATGGAAAATAGTTGTTCGTGTGAGGTTGAAAACTGAACACTTGCCTTCTTTAAGAGAGCTAAGGAGAATTTTCCCATGATTTTTATTTATTTATTTTGAAATTCATAAACCAGTCACTTCTTCTGGTTATTCTCTGTTTAAACTATAAAACTGCAGTAGAAGTTAATTAAATCACTGGAGAAATTTCAGGTTTATCTGATTTAGTACAGGATTCTTTGAAGGAAAATGAGATGCTAGAATAGCCTGTAGTGTTGTTGAATCTTTATTTGGTTTGTGGATTAGCAAAAAAAGTTAAAATGTTCAAATCTTTTTTTTTTTATTTTAATACTGAATTCTGCTTTTTATGCTTAAAGCTTTAGGATCGTTTTCTGCTGTGTTTGGAGAAGAATGGAAGGAGAAAACTGATAGAGATTTTGTTAAGGTAATTTTAAGAATATTAAATTATTTAAACTGCATATGGTGGGTCTCAAATCCCTTTTAAAAAAAGAAAAAAATAAGGTGTACCAGGATGTGTATCTTGAATTACTCAACTTAATTCCTTTCATTTAAATATAATAAAACATTAAGTCACAGTTGTCATAAAATGTTGGGATAAGCACGAAGAAAAGTAGAAGGTAGGTGCAGGTAAATGGATAAAGAAGTTCCATGTTTCAATTCCTAAGATCTAATATGTGAAGAGAAAACCTATCCAACATATTTAGCAGGAAAAAAAAAAGAAAAAGGTAATATTTAAAAACTGCCGTGATCAGTAAAAAGAACCAACAACAGAAACAAACACACAACAACATTCTGAATTGTGAAAACAGGAACCGTAACACAAAGAAGATAAGGCAAATTTAATTCAGTTAGGAACGTGTGCTTGTTTCAGTTACTGTTTTTGCACATGACATTTTTATCTTTCCGCTAGAGGGCATGATGTGCTGCATTAGTAATGAAATGAGGTTAAAAATATAAAAGAAGTTGCTCTGTGTAAATGCTTGCTCCTTATTCTAGATGAACATTTTGAGGTGAGTGAGAGCCTGCAGTGTACCGTAGTTGAAAGAGATTTGACATTTCAGCGTAGTTACTGCGATGCACAGCAACTTCCTTAGACAGAATTTCAGGTGAAAATTTGTGTGACTAAAGTAGAAGAAAGCCAGGTTAAAGTGTGTTTTGCTAGTTTATGGCTTTTATCACATGAAAATATGAAAAAGTGAGCTGCTGAGTTATTTACGGGTTGGGAGACAGTTTTCTGCTCAATTTCTTAATCTTTTCATGTATTTAAATGTCTTGCCAATGTCTTTATGTAAAGAAATATTTGTTAGGAGCTCTTTCCATTTGTCTTCTGTTTCATTTTTATGTAACTCAATTCTGGGAAAAGCTGGACTACCATAGGGTTAGTTAAACAATAAATATTGTTGAAATGTCAATGAATAGATCCCCCAAGAATTATTTCCTAAATCAAGTTAACAAAAGAAAAAAGGTAAGCTTTAGTTTTTGTTAGTGTATAACTTGAAAACATGGTTTAAGTGTGCTGAAATGTGGAAAATAATGCTTCTTATTTTCTTACTTATATTAAGATATTTGTTTCCTTTTCCACTGAGAACGATGTCTGAAATACCTTAAGTTGTGGTTTTGTTTGTTTGTTTTTTAAGCACTTAGCACTTCTGTTTTGACTTCACCCTAAGCTGTCACAGACTGTTGCTGATCCAGAGCAGCAACAAGTACTACATTTAGGTCTGTAAACATTTAAAACCACGTGGAATTCTAATTTAATGTATGTTCGTTAATTATATAAATTTAAGTAATTGTGACAGATAAAGGCAGATGGTTCTGATAAACGTTTTTAACGAGAGTGTTAAGTAGAACCACCGTAGCTGCAGTAAAATTTACTGACAACAAACTTGGGTACTCTCCAAGGTTTATTCTTGAGCATTCAACATATGCATAGTATCATTCTAGTGAAGGACTTCTGAAAGCATGTTAGAAACGTACCACCACATCTAAAAATATCTCTAATGCCAAGGATACACATTTTTCATGACATCTCACTTTAAGCATTTGTTTCACCCCACTGCGGGAAGTCCTTTATTTTGTACTGCAGCTGTGAATGTATTAAAACAGAAAACAGAAAGCATGATGGGAACTTCCCGACATGGAATGGAGATATTTGATGGGCAGGGTAGATACAATGCATTTGCTTTTTATACCTTTAAGGTTAATAGAGTGGTTGTTGAGTGTGTGCTCCCTCCTTTCATTGTTCATATTACCTTTTTTACAATTCTTGTCAGCTTGTTTCTATTTTACTGCCAGTTCTTTTGGTTTTGTAGTCATCGTTCCAGTTTGTTTCTCTACTGCAATGGCAGCAAATTAGAATTTTCTGTAAAAATGAAAACAAAAAAAAATTATTACTGAGGAGAGGAAAAGTGGAGAATTATGAATTAAAAGCATTGTGATAGCATGAACATAGAAAGGGTGGAGATGAATAGAAAGTAGGGGGAAGAGATGTTTCTCAAATGTATAAATTCCAAGCTAATTGGAATTAAGTTGACAGAAATTCTGTTGAGCTTGTAAACGTTGCCCTCAGGCATCAGTGGTTTTTTCATTTGTTGGAGTCTGGGTTTTTGGTTTCGTTTTGCAGAGAAATTCTGGAAGTCTTGGAACTTGTGAAAATTATTCTTAGGGTTAAATTCAGGATTCATAGAGAAATTGGTAATTTGTGTTGTTGGTAAATGAATGTTAATTTAAGTGTTGGTATGTCCATTTTATGCAAAAAAAACAAACCAAAACCAAACTGAGCTCAGCTGAAAATAGCTTTTCAAATGGAATGTACAAAAATACAAGTGATCTGATGTTTAGAACATTTCATGTGTCATCTGTCTAGCTACAATTACTGAATTAACTTTTTTCCTAAGGTGCTGCTGCTTATTATTATAATATATAAACATAAACATCAAACTTTGGATTGCAGGAGGTTTTAGTTTCTGCACTTCAACATCTTTGTGTGCTTGCGTAATTATAGAATTATGTATTAAAAATTTCTCAAGTGGCTTTTAGAACAAGTTAACACTTGCTTAGAATAAACTTTAGCCTTTGTTCTCTTAATCATACTAGTATTTTTAAAATACTGTTCAAAAAAAGATTAAATTTTATCTGTCTTTTTCTTTAGACAGCATTTTAGGAGCAAATAGAAATATCTGTGTGTTCGATGTTTTATTGCTGCTGCTCTGTTTTCTCTTTTCTATATATAACGACTTCATTTTTTGCAATTCGTGTAAGCTGTCATTTGTGAAGCTTTGTAAATGGTCAGTAGTATCATGAATTTTTCAGAACAGCCTACTAGTCTGCTAACGTCATACAGACAAAAGGATATGCATCTTTAGTTGTATCCTCTGACACCACTAATAGTCCTGTTGAAGGTAAAGATGAAAAGTGGTGTATTTCTTTATTAAATGCTAAACTTCGTGAGAATCCATTCTTTTTTTTTTTTTTTACCAATCCTCCCTGCATTACAAGTTTTCCAAACAATTTTTTTATAATTTCAGTTTTATGTGTTATTTATTCTCCTTTGTACAGTGCTTCCCTCTAAACTAAATCAAAATCTTGAACATGAATACATACTCAGTCTCTGTTCAGAGACTTTTGTCAGAGTTTGAATATCATTTTAATTATGCCTTCTGTTTTCCTTTATAGCTGTGTGAGTTTGTTGCTTTTGCTCCTTTTGAGGTTTCCCGTTCCTGCCATTAAGCTTAAATCTCCAGTTATTTGGAATAAAACCTTGTCCTTATTTAAGTTCTTGGGAGTTCTTGGCTGTGGAATTCCAAAGTTTGTTCTCATGCAATTTTTGTGCTTTCTTTATTGCTTTGCGAAATGCTTTAGTTCTCCAGTTTTCTTCTTTTTTTTTATTTTATTAAGTTGTTATTTTGTTGTCCAGCTCTCTTATAAGTTTAACGTACTGTGCATTTATTCTTTGAGTCTGACTCATATGATGTGCAGAAAGAGAGAGATCATTCCAAATGCAAATGCCTGAAAGACTTTTCAAATGTCTCCTCTCTTTCTTAGTGATCCATCAAGCTGTTAAGCACAGACTTGGCTCCACTTGCCCTACTATTTTTCTTGGACAATAAGTAGTCACGATTGCTGCTACATTACATGATTTGTGGGCTCAAATGTCCATTGTTTATTATGAACAGAAATTTAATCTGATTTTCACTGAATTCTGTGTAATCTTGTGCATCTTTTTCCAGAGGAACTTGTCTATTGACAGTAATCGGATGGTGCACATGAATCAAGTTCCTTAACTCTTGGCCATTATCTCTTACCATCGGGGGCTGTCCCATAGTCAAGCATTACTTGTTTGCTTCCAACTTTTAGCTTTATATTCAAATTATATAACAAACTAAAATACAGGAATAAATGTTGAAAAGAGCTACACTTTTGCTTCCTTTCTGTTCATTTCTGTTTATCTGTAGTATCAAACTGCAACTATCCATAGTTTGTAGTAGGGAAGAAAAACTTCTTATGATGCTTGCTTTCTTGCCTCCATATTTTTTTAAAATGAGCGCCCAGACAGCTTGACCTAACCCATCCTTTTCCACTTTTGCCTTTAGGAAAATAAAAAAGCTGGCATGTTTTGTCTTGTTCTTTTCTCACAGGTGGATCTCGAACATTGTATGTAGATCATGTAATTCTATTTTCCACCTTGTCATTCTCTGCTCCCCCCCATTCTTTTCAGGGATCTTTCCTGCTTAGGCAGGAAACAAATGTTGAATGGACTGAGAGCAATCAAGCCAGTCTGCTTAAATCCAAAAAAGGTGATTTAGGACCCTCTTCCCGTGTAAAGAGAAGGAATAGAGGCTGCAATCTCACTCTGAACTTAAGATGTCTCAACACCTTTACTCAGGTATACAAGATGGCAAACACTGAGGTAACCCTAGTGCGTTAGAGGAAGGGTGGTTTCTTTTTTTTTTTTTTCTTTTTTTTTCCCCCCTGATCATTTACTAGCAGGACACTTGATTCCAATGTAAAGGTCTGTCTTAGGTATGGAAATATCTGTATTTCACAAGTATTCCAGAGGATAACTTTGAGAACAAGATGCTATTCTTTGTTTATATGCTTTTTTATTCTTCTATGTTGTTTTGGGTTATTTTTATAAGGTTTTTGTAATTAAAGAAGAGCAGATTGCAGCTATCTAGGGCGAAGCCTTCAGGTGTATTGGAGCTCAGAATGATGATTAAAACCTACCAAGCTTCCATCTGTACATCCAGGACTTGTTGCAAAATGCTTGTCAATGACTATAGTCCTGGGAAATCCTGTCCCTTCTACAGGTAGCTGTCCGTCTCTGAGATTGCTATGTTAATTACCAGATGTCCTAGGTTTTACCTTATGTACTTGAATTTTTTAACATGTTACTGGCTCGTTAAGCTGTTTAAGTTTCTGGCCTCTTGAATGGAAGATGTAGCATAATGTTGTTTCCTGAGTTTGTTTTTGTTTATTTTTTTATCTTCTCCAAGAATATACTGTTGTGTGTCTGTCTGAACAGACCAATATTCATGTCTCTGTATTAATCAATACAAGAAGTGAATATTCTCCTAATCCAGAGCCCAACTGGTTCTAGAACCAGGGATTACTTACTGCTACCTTCTGGTTGTGATAGCATTTCCCTGAACACTCTAATGAATCATCATCAGCTGTCGTGGGTGAATCAATTAGGTTCTTTTCCTTATGCTATGTAGAAACAAGCTCTTCTGCCTTATTTGTGTGAATTTCTCTCAGAGAGTGATCATGTACTGGAATGGCTGCCCAGAGAGGTGGTGGAGTCGCCGTCCCTGGCAGTGTTCAAGAGGCATCTGGGTGACGTGCTGCGTGATGTGGTTTAGTGCTAGTGGTGGCAATGGTGATGAGGAGACGGTTGGACTGGATGATCTTGTAGGTCGTTTCCAACCTTGTGATTCTATGATTCTATGACTAGGCTGAAGAGAATATGATAAAAGAGTGTGAGCATTATCATCCACAGTGATGTATGTAGAAATAAACATGAAAGAAGAAAACATATACTTCATAAATGTTATATTGTCTGTATGTTCACGTCTAATCTTCCAGGTTCTCCTCCTTAGAGCTTTTAAGAGACCTCCAGATTTCTTGAATATGGAGGATCTGAGGCAGTGGGGCACACGTTCTTCTGGTGTGCTTTGAGTACCTAACAAGGCTTATGTGTATGTTCTAGGTAATCCTGAGGCACAAAAATCTCTAGTTCGAGTGGTTAGCATCTTGTGTTCACAACCAGACTATATAATGAAACAGTTCAGAGTAACAGTTAAATAACTGTAGGTAAACTTTCTTTGGTGCTTTGGTATCTCTCTCATTTTAACTTACACAAAGAAACTGTGTCTTTTTCTTTTCTGGGGGGGGGAAATGTTATCTGACCTGACGGGTAGAATTATTTTACGGACTGCTTCTTAAGGAATGGAAGAGTTTTTCAGGTGTTCAAGCATGTAGTGAAATATTAGGTGAGATGGTGAGAATTTAGGACTGTGAGGCTTTAATTTCAGCAGTACCTGTTGTGTCTTCATCTGCAAAAAGCATGTATCCTCATTTTCCATCCTTTTGAGAATGTGTCCAAGATGATTGGATATCCGAAAGAAGTTCTTTACTATGAGGGTGGTGAGACACTGGAACAGGTTGCCCAGTGAGGCTGTGGATGCCGCTTCCTGGAAGCACTCAAGGCCAGGCTGGATGGGGCTTTGAGCAACCTGGTATAGGGGAAGGTGTCCCTGCCTGTAGCAGGGGAGGTTGAACTACATGGTCTTAAAGGTCCCTTCTGACCTGAACCATTCTATGATTTGCTGTGTAGACAAAAAATTTGCTCATTTGAGGCTTCTTATTTCCGGAGATTGTTGAATGTTACGTTTTGGACTATGAGCTGAAGTATTGAGTGGCAAAAAAATAGATTGGAGAATTTTAGCTTTGAAAACATTATGCTGTTTTATCATTTAACATGTGATAACAGTCTCAACATGACAGTGTTTGACTTCATCCACTTCCAAATAGGTTTTTGTTAAAGTTGAAGACTTTCAGCCTCTCACCTAAAAAAAAGTATATAAAATAAAATCCTTAACTGATCAAACAACTGATCTTCAAAAGCTTGTAAGATTTTTCTTTAGCAGTGGAATATGAAGGCTTATTGTCTTTTCTAAAAGGAAGCATTCTAAAGGATACTGACCAACGCATTTCCAGGAGATAGACTTCTGTGTGCTCTTTGCAACATTTATGGAACAAGTTTCAGGAAAGGCAGGTCAAAATGAAGTACATTCAGTAAACTACTTCTGTGCCTTGGTCTTCCTTCAGTTTCCATGGTAGCCTCAAAATTAACTTGAAAAATGTGTTGTCACAAGTGATGAGAAGTTAGACTTTATGTGGCTGTTCTTGTCTTTACTAAAATGAGGTGATAATCCTTTCTGTGCAAGCAGCCCTCTTTACTAAACAGCATTTGGATGTTGTTTACTGGCATTGTGGTGGAAAATAAAATTCTTTCCAATTTAGAAAATCTTAGTATTCTGTTTTTTTTCAAGAAGATAACAGTGTCAAGCTTGGTATGAGTGCTGTAATCTAGTAATTATATTTGCATAGCATAATTTCTGCTGCTTGGCTGGACATACCATCCTTTCCTTTTAATCAAGATTTATATGTGCTTTTATTCTGTTTTCATGGCTAGTAGAGTAGCTGTATTTCTTTAGTGAGTCAGGAATATATACATTAGTCATAGGAAAGTGTATATTTTTATTGAAACAAATATATTAGAATATATATAGATATATATTTGTATTAGTATATATTAGAGTGTATGTTTTTACTAGCTTGCAAACTTGATCCCTTGAGTGATTGTTACTTCAGCAGTTGTAGCAACATAACCATTTCCAGATCGGCCATCTATCTGTAGAGCAATTTGAATTCTAGTCTGCTGAAATATTCTGATTTGCCTTATGAATAAGGCTGGTGGTGATGTGATGGTTGTTGTTGATTCTGTTTTCATTGATTTAAGGTGATGTGGAAAAAACATAGGAGATTTAACGTGTCTGTCCAGATAGAGATCCTAAGTGCTGGACTTGTGGCAGGAGCTAAGATTTACTGAAACTCAGGGTCATCTTCCTTAGGACTTCACTGCTTGTAGGAAGTGAACAAAAATGAATTCTACTTTTTTCCCCACTTACTGCTGAATTTCTAATTTTTTTGTGGAAAACTATCCGTGTAGTTTCAGTATGTGTATCAGCAATGTAGATCCAGGGTAGAGTTGGTTCATCATGAACACATACTTCTGGTGCTTGAAAAAGAAAGAGCTTCCGAAATGTAAGCTATTAAACATCTCTCGTATCATTCAATGAGTGAAAAGTTGTGTTATTGTTAAATAAGACTCAAGGTACTGGGGGATTTTTGAAGAGTAAACTTTCTCCCATTCAAAAGTATTTTAAAGTGCTGGGAATAAAAATAGTATTTCAGGAAATATAATCCACTAAAAATTAAGTGTATTTCTAATTTTTTCTTCAGTTTTGGAGGGATATTGTTGAGGATATTGAAGTACGTGACCTAATTTCTGACAGAAGCAAATCTCAAGGTGAGAAATCTTGACTAAAATCACATACGTGTGTGTTTGTAAACATAGGAAAGGAAGGATTAAAATAAATCTATTTCCTCTGCAGATATTCCATCAGAAGATTGGATTTGGGAATCCTTATTTCATCCACCTCGCAAACTGGGCATTAATGATATCGAAGGGCAGCGGGTACTGCAGATTGCAGTGATTTTACGTAATCTTTCTTTTGAAGAGGGAAATGTTAAACTTCTGGCAGCTAATCGTACTTGTCTTCGGTTCCTGCTACTCTCTGCTCATAGTCATTTTATTTCTCTGCGGCAGTTGGGGCTTGACACGCTGGGAAATATTGCAGCAGAGGTAATGTTCTTCCAAACAGAGTAATTAAAATATTGTTTGATAAAGGCTTTACTTTAATGTTAATTAAATAAATCGCTCTTCCTCGATCACTGAATGAAATAGTAAATAAATCATTCTCTTAATCTGAAAATAGCAAACAGCCCAAAGTAAAATACAGGTTGTGTGTATTGGTTTGTTTAAATGGACTCGTGTGGAGAAGAATGATGATATGGGGATATTCAGGAAGTTCATACTGCATAATTTTCAGTTCAGTTTTACAGATGGGAGGAGAAAAATCAGTTACTTTCTGCATACGGTGCCCTTGCTCATTTGCTTTGTACTTCCTTCAGTTAAATTAAAAGTCGTATGTTTGGGAAAGGGGGTGGTGGGGGTTTTTATGCCATGTTTAGTGCACACTGGTATGATAGTCATATGGCCCTGGATGTACTGCCTGAATGATGTGAGACATCCTTTTCTTTTCAGAGAGACTTGAAAGTAATAAAATATGCTGTTCCAGTCTGTCATCATTGTGCACATAAATCATACAGATTTTACAAGTAGATATGTTAAGGCAATGTATTATTTTAAAATAAAACCAGTAAATTTAATTTAAAATGCTAGATACCAGAGAATGAGGCTTGAAGGATTGGTCTACTGTCTGAAAAAGCTATTTTTGTTTACTGTGTATCCATTTTCTCATGAATAAGAAAGAATGTTACACGTTTCAGTGTCTTGAGAGATCTGATCAAAAAGTAGGACTGGATAGAAACAGGATGAATGGTTGTGGTACCACAGCCTTTGGGAAGGAGTGCCTCTTACTCAAGTTCTGTTCTTTTTTGGATGCTCAAATATTTGAGTATACCATTGACTTTACAGAAATAAGCTTATTTTAGTTATTCCTACGAAAGTATAAATTAGACAGCTACTTCAGAGTAGGAAAGGAAGAGGGGACTGAAAATGCTAACTAAAGTTAAAACAAACAAACAAAGAAAAAAAGGACATTGTGAACATGTGTTATATAGCTGTGCTGCATTTAAACACTCTCCAATCTTATAGTTTGGAATATGTATTTGAATAAGGATTTGAACTAGTAGCACGAATATGCATAGTGTTAGTCATAGATTTTTTTTTTTTCCTTTTCCAGCTTCTCTTGGATCCTGTTGATTTCAAAACTACTCATCTAATGTTTCACACTGTTACAAAATGCCTCATGTCAAGGGATAGATTTTTAAAAATGAGAGGTAAGTTACCAAGCTATTCTTGCTGTGATTCTAGAATTGCAATTATTGCTGTTAAACTGTTTTGTATTTGTTTTTCAGGCATGGAAATCTTGGCAAATCTTTGTAAGGCTGAAGATAATGGTGTCTTAATCTGTGAATATGTGGATCAAGAGTCATACAAGGAGATCATATGTCATCTCACACTACCAGATGTGCTGCTTGTAATCTCAGCACTTGAGGTGCTATACATGCTCACAGAAATGGGAGAAGTAGCCTGCACAAAGATTTCTAAAGTAGAGAAGAGCATAGGTAAGAGAGAAGCAAGACAAAATACGCTATTCTCACTTACATAGAAGGAAAGACTTCAGAAAAGGTCAAGTTCAATGGTTAAAAATATTAAAATTCTTTGTGTTTGCAAGAAATTAATTATGCTAGTAACTACAAAAGCTAGATTTTTTTAAATGCCATTAATAACTTAAGTACAGATCTACAGAAGCATACAGAGGCTTGGTTTCATTCAACACAAGACAATTTGAAAGCAAATCAGAACATCCTAGCCTCGTTTGTGTTGTCCTAATGTTATTTTTGGTTTTGCATTTAATACTTCAGATACGTTAGTGTGTCTGGTTTCTATGGACATCCAAATGTTTGGGCCTGATGCACTTACTGCTGTTAAACTCATTGAACATCAGTGTGTTAGCCAGCAAGGAGTACCTGATGTCAGACCACCCATGATGGATCATGGTTCTTCACAGGCACATGCAGCAGGTATCGCAGGTTAGTACCACTACAAAGGAACATACTTTGCTGCAGAGTTTTCTATATGGTGTATGTGATTTCTGTCCTTTGGAGGTTTCTGATTGGGTTATGTAAGTAAGCATATGGTGTCTTTCTTGGATGCTTGTTCAGGAAGCAAATAGAACGTTTTGGTAGCTAAAGCTGTTGTGAAAAAGAAAGAATCTTAATATTTTTCAGTTGCTCTTTCTAAAATTTACTGAAAAATTATGCACACTGTTCCTAACTTTTTTCATTTGAAAGAGTATTTATTCTAGATTAGTTCTCTGGAAATAATGGAAACAAGTTATTTTATATTGCATTTTATACAGAATATTGTTGGTCAGTAACATAAACTGTTTGGTAGAATTACAGAGATGACAGGCGTATGGAATGCCTATTTTGAAGCTGCTAAACAGCTCACTGTGATGTGAGCCCAATTTTAACTGCATTATTTAAAGCGTGAAAAGTGTTTTCTTAATTGACCTTATCTATTAATTAGATTTTAAGGATTAACTTCTGCAGTCTTATTTTAGAGTTAAATATTAGTCCTTTTGAAGTTGATGACGCAGCAATTATTTGTCAATCAGGAAAACACATAAATGTCATTCTGTCTTTATTAATAAAAGCACCTGAGTAAATAAAAGCAGTATGCCTCAGGTTCACGCAAGAGGAACAGAGGTATTCATTCTGAAGAAAAATGTGACAGATATGTAGATCGCTCCAAAAGTGATGCCTTCTGTTTATTTCCTGGAAAACTACAACAAATACAAGAGCACAGTAACGCTATTTGATAGAGCAAATTCTGAGCTACAAAACCCTGTTTTTCAACAGTTAGGAACATTAGTAATGGGTTTTTGCCAGTGATGAACAAGAGCCTGCACACTGCGCTCATAAAAATCTGCGTGGCCATCCAGAACGTGTTTTGTGTTTCATGCCACTGTTACTATTGCTGAAATGCACCACCCACCTCCTCACTGTGCTGGCATCCGCTTTTTGATCTACATACGTGTTCACAAGTGTTGAATGTCACTGGGTACTACTTTTTTCCACATGGAAGAGTTCTGTCAACTCTGTACACAGTCAACTGTGCTTCATATGCACTTCCATGTCAGGCACCATTTTGTCAGCACCTTTGCTGCCATCTGTCACACTGCAACAAAATGTAGCAGGATATTGGTGGGAAGGTTCAACCTCTACTGCCATACCACCATCATCTGCCTCTGACATCGTGGACCAACGTAATAAAATAGAAGGCACTACTTTTGAAGCAGCCCTCATACTAACTTGTGTGTCCTGTGTTTCTTGAGCATGTTCAAATACCTCAGTGAAAGTGGCTGGAAAAGAGTATGTCTTAGGAGAGTAAACAGGTGAAGAAATCAATATGATGTTGCAACAAATTCTTTATGTTAAACTTGTCTCAGGTTAGGAGTTGGAAAAGTACCTGCTTAATTTCGGTAAATTGGAGCAAGTCTGTAGTGTGCCTTATGCCACCTCTGCAGCTTACTTTGGTTGGAAATACCCTGCTTGCAAGAAACAGGAGAAACTGTCCCATTGAAAGTTATGGCAGTGAAAGTCATTTCCTTCATTCAGCAAATACTTTTTTTTCCTTCCCTACAGCCTCTAGAACAGCACCACATGTTGCTCCACCACCAGGAATAGTAGAAATAGACAGTGAGAAATTTGCATGTCAGTGGTAAGTGCATCATTCTGTTCAAATATTTAAATGAAGAAGAAAAATAATGTCTGTATTCATGAGTCAGAGATTGTTCTGACTTGCTTCTATCATTGTTTGACTGCTTTTTCTGAAAAGTATGAAGTAAAACCATTCTGTCCTTGCTTTGAAGGAGTATGAAAAAAAAACAACTCAACCAACACGTTCATTCTTGGACAGTTGAAGACTGAAATTCTCTCTTAGAGTATAATTTAATTAGATTTTTAACTCTTGCATTGACCTTTATTAAGTTGTAAAGCAGCTTTTTTTGTTTCACGAGTACTTTCATCAGGTAATGTTTTGCCATGTTTCTGCACCAGTGTAAAAATAATCCTGAAATTATAAAGCTAGGCCTTGCAAAACTCTCGTGTGATCGTTGTAAATCTCAAACAGGCTAGGGAATATTAAAGCATCCCTTCTGAGTTCTCTCATTTTTATCTAATATTGTCACTGTTGGCTGCTTGTCAGATATTAAGAAGAAATCTGTTCTGCTTATGGTTCTTCTGTAGACTAAGCATCATCTTTCTGAACTATGTTTAATTTATGTATATCTCACATGCTAGATATATGTATAAATCGCTTCATTTTGGACTTCTGCTTCTACTCCACACTTCATGCGTTCATCAGTTGATTCTGTCTGATCAGTTACTGATCAGACAATGGCCTTCAAAATGAAGTAGTTACTATTTGTAAAAGCTTAGTGTTTTTACTTCCAGCAAAACATTGTTTTTATGGGAGAAACATTGAAGGTTCTTCTTGGTCAGGTGATGTTCTTGTGCTGTTGTTTGCAATCCGTTCATTGAAAATTTCATCTTTAAATATTTAAAAGAGAATGCCTGAAGTTGGGATCACCACGCTTCAACTTAGCATCTACATGGTTTTAGCTTTTAGCTACTCAGAGATGGTTTCCTAGACTGCTTTTTAGTTATTGATGGGGAGATTTCCCCGTAGTTAAAATAAGTGTCTTCATCTGGCTGATTTCTGGCAAGATTACTGATTACCTTCTGCTGCTGCTTTCTCTCTCTTAAGTGTGGGGAGCATTGGGGATATCTAGCTTGCAGAAGTAAGGTTTTAGGCAAGGTGAATTTTGTACTGTGCATAGATGTTAAAATATGAGTTTTGGCTGTTAAAATAAGTATTGGTAAGTACCATTATGTAACTGTGCAGTACCATCTCAAGACAAGAAGTAATGGAAAGAACAGTGTATCATAGTATCAGGAAGATTTGGAAAGTCTGCTCAGTTTCAGAGTCTGCATGCAGTGTGCTTCTGCAGCTATTAGTGATGAGCAGTACTAGTATTTTGTTCTTAATTTTCTTCCGGTGATAGGCATGAGCCAGTGAATAATAAAATATAACATCTGAAAATCTTCCTTAAATATTATCTGTGCTGACAAAAGAAAAATTAAAAGAATTCAAATCTAGAACAGAGAACTAGCCCCTTGCAAGTGTTTTTCTCAGTGCTGACATGAAGTGTCTTGCATTCAGGTAGATTTTCATTGTATGTTTTAACAGAAACTGGAAAATGAGCAAATAATTTTAGATGTTAGAAAAGTTATCTCTTGGAAGCAGTAGAAAAAAAAATGTATTTAAGCTGACCTTCCTGGATGTATTCTACCCAGGTTAAGCTGGTTTATGAGTCTTCTTGTAAGATAAGTGCATGTGACAGGAAGTGCTAAACACTGTTCGTGTTCCACCATTGTAAGTCCTGACCTGTATGCTGCTTGTACCAGTGACAGTGTGTCTGCCTGATGGAATATTCCTAGCTGGACAGTCATTTGTCTCATATGCCAGATTTAATTATTACTTAGACTTTCTATTACAGAGTGTGATCTCAATTTTTGTCGTAATAAAATTGTAACTAAACTGCAGGAGAAATGACATTATACTTGCACTTCACTGTTTATACTTCACTGTTTATGAGAGAACATGATTTAAAGAATGCAATCCTTTGCTTTTTTTTTTCTTTGAAACATTTAGCTCTTAGGGGAGTATGAGGCTCTACAAAGGAGAATGCAGTGCAGTTTTCTAAAGTGCTAGCATCACATAGTGAATACTGACATCCTAAATATATTTTTGTTCTGTCTGAGCCTGTGTTCAGATGCCACTATTAGAGAATTGTGCAGAGAGTTACTTATGTCCATTTACTGCTGGGGATGATCTGTTGGCATGTCTCTGAGCTGGAATAATGGATCTTGAATTAATAAAATCTACAGATAGAAACTGCTACCATCTCTCATAGCTTCCTGGGTAGTGTGTGCATTTGTGCAGATTCTTCTGTAGGAGATACAGAATCTTCTGGAAATTTCCCTAGAAATTGACAGGCAGAATAGATTGTTCAAGGATTTTATGATGCCTGCGTAGCGCATGACTCCTGGAATAAGTACGTGTCTTATGTGCATGCTCTTTCAGAGTTCAAGTCCCATTTCTCCTGCCTTCCTATCTCTTAGAATCACAGATTGAGGTGGTTATTCTACCTCTGTACTTTCTTGTGTTTTGAATTAAGACCGTATTCGTGTATAATTGGTTTTTACACGAATGTTCAGTAGGTTTAGCATAGACACATTTGATTAAGAATTAGCTAGTCTGCAGTCCATCTTTTGATAAAGAAGAGTCATTAAAAATAAGCATAAAGGTTTTGGGGAGGAAAGGTCACTAAACAAATCCTATCTTTATTTTTTTGTTGCTTCTGAATGTGCAACAATAAAAGGCGCATATGGGGACTGTTTTACATATTTCTATGTAAGTAAAGTATTGATTGTATACTGACTGGATATCTTAGACATCATAAGAAGTGAAAAGTGTGGAACAGACATTGGACAAGACAATAGATTGCAATTTTATTATTCATGTTATCATGTCTCAAAATTCTCTCATACAAACAGAAATGTTTTAACAGCTGTACTGTCACTGTGTTTTGCTTCATAGTCCATTTTTTCATCTTCAGGTTGAATGCCCATTTTGAGGTGAATCTTGATTGCTCAATCTCTCGAGCAGAAATGTACTCTGAATACCTCTCTACGTGTAGTAAATTAGCTCGAGGTGGAATCCTAACATCAACTGGATTTTATAAATGTCTGCGGTAAGAGAAAAATTTGTGCAGCAAAAAAGGAACTGTTGTATGTAATGCAGTGTTAGCAGTGTTAACACATAGCTTAAGAGTTCTTTGAGAAAAGAGGTTTTAAGTTGGGTTTGAAAGATCTGCAGTTTTAGAATTTTAATTGAAATGTGATTATAGTTTGATTTCATCCTATTTCAGTATCTTTAGTAGACTTGCTTCTGTGCTTATAGTCCTTTTAATCTTTTCTCACAAAGTTCTTGAAGATACTTAACTTGTTCAAAGTCTGTGCCAATGTCAGTTTGACCACAGGTCTCCTGTGATGAATGCTCTGAAGCTTACAGACAATTCTGCTGTATTGCAAAGATGCAGGCACTGGTGCAGTTACTGTGCATGTAAGAGTAGCGTTAGATTAATATTTTTAAAATAAGCCACTCATTGTAAGAGGGGAAAGTTATTGTGTTCATTAACACTGATCTGTGTTCTGTTTGGCAGAACTGTCTTTCCAAATCATACAGTGAAGAGAGTAGAAGATCCGATTAACAATGGTCAAGCACATATACATGTGGTAGGAGTGAAGAGGAGAGCTATACCACTTCCCATTCAGATGTACTATCAGCAGCAGCCAGCTTCGTCTACCCCAATTGTTCGGGTTGATTCAATTCCTGACATGTCTTCGTCTCCTTCGCCAGCAGGTTTTTTAATCATTTAAATATTGAGTATTCTGCATTGATTCTCAGAGAACAATTTTTTTTAAAAAGTTACCCAAAATAGTTTGTAAGCGTTGGAATTAGGGACAGTGTGGTTTTATTCCTTTTATTGAATGAAGTTCTGAATAACTGTATTACTGTATGCATTGTATGTGATCTAATACTGGACTTGTCACCCGTAGACTTGTCAGTCAGCAGAAAAGCCGTTGTCACTGCATCATTTATTCAGATGCAGTATAGCTGAGAAAACACGTAGAATTAAAAATTCAAGCCTTGGGGTTGTAAAAATTCTTTGTTTTGAACTAATTTTTGCTTTCAAACTTTTACCTTATTTATTTCAATAGGACTCCCACATGGGCCACAAAGCGTAGGAAATCATTATCAAAGGACCCCTATTAACCAGTCTTCAACTTTAACAGCAACACAGATGTCTTTTCCAATTCAAGGTGTTCATACTGTGGCACAGACTGTTTCTAGAATTCCACAAAATACTGTTCATGCACAGCAGCAAAATGCTCCAATGACTGTTATACAGAATAAAGGTCCAATACCTGGTGAAGTTATGAAGGCCACAGTAATACAGAGCTCTGTTCCCCAGTCTGGCGTTCCTGTTACTATTTCTGTAGGAGGAGCACCACAAGCTTCAAATCAAAATCACAGCAGTACAGGACCACAGCCGTCCGTTACTGTTGTTGGTTCTCAGACGTTGCTTCATCACCAACCTGTAATTCAACAGCAGTCTCCACTGCATGCAGTGGTACCAGGACAGATACCTTCAGGCACTCCTGTTACAGTAATTCAGCAAGCTGTACCTCAGGGTCATATATTTGGCAGAGTACAAAACATACCAGCATGCAGTTCAGCAGTTTCGCAGGGTCAACAGCTGATCAGCACATCATCGCAACCTGGGCAGTCATCATCTCAGCAGTCCTCTGCTGCTAACCAGCAACAAGATACAGTCATCATAGCACCACAGCAGTATGTCACAACCTCTGCACCTAACATTGTTTCTGCCACCACTGTTCAGAATTTCCAAGTAGCACCTGGGCAGGTGGTTGCAATTGCAGGCGTCCAGAACCCACCAACTTCTAGGGTAGGCTTTCAGAACATTGCACCAAAGCCTCTGCCGTCTCAGCAAGTTCCACCTAATGTACAGCAGCCGATGCAGTCACAGCAGCAACCACCACAACCAGCATCCCAGCAAAGTGTAGTGATTGTCAGCCAGCCAGCTCAGCAAGGTCAAACGTATGCACCAGCCATTCACCAAATAGTGCTTGCTAATCCAGCTTCTATTCCTCCTGGTCAGACTGTTCAGTTGACTGGACAGCCAAGCATTACTCCATCTTCTTCACCATCTCCAGGTCCGGTTACAAACAATCAAGTCCCTACAGTTATGTCATCTTCATCTACCCCTTCTCAGTCACAAGGACCCCCTCCTACTGTCAGCCAGATGCTTTCTGTAAAGAGACAGCAGCAGCAGCAGCAGCAGCAACATTCACCAGCATCTTCACAGCAACAGGTACAACCGCCGATGCAAATGCAAGTTCAGTCCCCGCAAGCTAATACAGGAGTTGGCCAGCCTAACTCTGGTGAATCTAGTCTGATAAAACAACTACTTCTTCCAAAAAGAGGCCCCTCAACTCCAGGGGGGAAGCTTATACTCCCAGCTCCACAGATTCCTCCACCTAACAATGCAAGAGCTCCTAGCCCTCAGGTGGTTTATCAGATGGCCAATAACCAAACGCCAGGTTTTGGAGTACAAGGGCAGTCTTCAGCTCAGCAGCTGCTAGTTGGACAGCAGCTGGTCCAGGGTGCAGTCCAGCCCCAAGGGGCAGTACAAACAGTACCCATTTCTAACTTGCAGATATTGCCAGGTCAGTTGATCTCAAACAGCCCAGCAACTATTTTCCAAGGGACTACTGGCAACCAGGTTACGATAACAGTTGTGCCAAATACGAGTTTTGCTACTGCAACTGTGAGTCAGGGAAATGCAACTCAAATCATTGCTCCAGCTGGAATTGCAGTGAGTGGGGCTCAGACAGGAGTTGGGCTACAGATGCAAACGCTTCCAGCTACTCAAGCACCTTCAGCTGGACAATCACCGTGTACTGCTGCTCCCCCATTCAAAGGTGATAAAATAATTTGCCAAAAGGAGGAAGAAGCAAAGGAAGCAACAGGTTTACACATTCATGAACGTAAGATTGAAGTAATGGAGAATCCTTCCTGCCGAAGAGGAGCTGCAAACACCAGCAATGGGGATGCAAAAGAAAATGAAATGCAGGTGGGAAGTCTTTTAAATGGGAGAAAGTATAGTGACTCCAGTCTACCTCCTTCTAACTCAGGGAAAACTCAGAATGAGGCCAATCAGTGCTCCCAAGTCAGTAATGGGCCATCATTAGAAATGGGTGAGAACGGAGCTCCTGGAAAGCAGAACTTTGAACAAATGGACACACAGGAAATTAAAAGTGATTTGAAGAAGCCCCTAGTTAATGGAATCTGTGATTTTGATAAAGGCGATGGTTCTCATTTGAGCAAAAACATTCCAAATCACAAAACTTCCAATCATGTAGGAAATGGTGAGATATCTTCAGTGGAACAACAAGGGAATTTGGATGCCACGCAGCAAGATACTGCCAAAGGTGATCAAGGGGAGAGAATTTCTAATGGGCCTGTATTAACTTTGAGTAGTTCACCTGTTGTAAGCGGTACACAAGAGGCTGCAAAACTGTTAACCCAGCAACTTAGTGGTACCAACACTGATTTACCTAATGGACCTCTAGCTTCAAGTTTGAATTCAGATGTGCCTCAGCAACGCCCAAGTGTAGTTGTCTCACCACAATCTACAGCCTCTGTTATACAGGGGCATCAAATCATAGCAGTTCCACACTCAGGACCTAGAGTGTCCCAGTCTACCCTGTCATCCGAAGTTCGGTCTACTAATGGCACAGCAGAATGCAAAATTGCAAAGAGGCCAGCAGAGGATAATGACAGGGAAACTGTTCCAGGAATTCCAAATAAAGTAGGAGTTAGAATTGTTACAATCAGTGACCCCAACAATGCTGGTTGCAGTGCAACTATGGTTGCTGTGCCAGCTGGAGCGGATCCAAGCACTGTAGCGAAAGTAGCAATAGAAAGTGCTGTTCAACAAAAGCAGCAGCAGCCAACCACGTATATACAAAGCATGGTCACACAGGTATGTTGCAGTGTACTTTTTATGTTTATTTTCCAACTCTGATTATGACTTAATGCTGTGAAATATATGTGAAAATGTAAACTCGGTTGATATCTTGCAAGGAATTTAAAATATTCAGAAAATGATGGTTTGCATTCTTTCACAGACTAAGGTTCAAATAGTTTGCATGCTTTTTGATATAAGTGACTATAGTGGTATTTACAGTGGTCTGGAGCTTCATAATATACAGTAAGGAAAGAACTTGCTTTCACTAGTTTCCTCCTTAAAGGATTTACTGTTTAAAAAAACAAAGATGATTTATTGTACAGTCTTGTAAAAACAGTAGTGCTGTTCTGCGTTTTGTTCTTGGTCCTTACTGCATATGGAGCAAACATGTTTTTTGCAAGATAGTTTGTTAATCACTGCAGCTGCATCTGGCCTGCTGAAATTTGTTGATGTTCTTGTATTTAAGGGTGATCTTGTAAGGCTTGCTTCAATTCACTACAGCCAGGATAAAGTATTGCTTTCTAAATGTGTCAGAATATGTGTTTATGTTTGTTCATGACAAAATACTTGTAATGTTTATTTTATTGATACAATTAGTAATGTTTTTTTTTTATATGCTGTTTTAAAAACTTTGGAGAAGGCCTGTTTTATCTTGAACTTTTTTAGAAAAACATTTTAAAGTAGTTTCTTCCTAAGACTTTACAAGAAATGAGGTATGTTCAGCAGTTTCACGAGTATTTAAAACTGTGAGTAATCGTACTTGAGATTGCTCCAGTCTCAAGATTTTATTTTGGCCTTGTACGTGGATATAAACTCCCTCTCCCAAAAAACCCTCACCCTTTCTAACCTGAATAAGAGCAAAAAGAATGGAAGATTAGGTTTGACAGTCACAAAATTCTGACAGTGTAGAGAGAAGAGGAAATTCTGAGTGTATGTTAGTGTTTTTTGGCAGAGATGTGACAGTATTGTTTTATTCGTTTTCCTTTTTTATTTCTTTGATTTTGGTTGGCTTTTGAAATGGTAGGAAGTGCAGGCCTTATAGACTTAAACAGAGCTAGAACTCAAGTTCAGCATATGATAGCATTACTGCTTTATCTGTGTGAAGTTCAGTTTCTATAGAAAGCTCTTTCATGTTTCCATCATGTAATTGTAGTTTTCTTTTTCTTTAAAAGGTATTCCATAGAGCTGTATTTTCAGAATGTCTTTAAAACCTAAATATTTGCATGTGCATTTATGACAGAGAGATCTGTAGTTCTTCTGATACTTTATTTATCTTTGTTCTTACTGGAAATAATTAGACCAAAATGAAAGTGTATCTTGGCAGCACAGGGACAGTGCACAAGATAAATGGCACGTTTTCGGCAGTGTGGATATATTAGCTGTATGTCTTGCTTTTTGCAGTGAATGTTTTTAGCAGTTGCACAGTTTGATTGTCTTTAATAGCTTCACTAAGGATTTGGCTGAAGTAGAAAATGCAGTGACCATGTCTTTGGACTGGGATAACTGTTGCCTGCAGTTATTTTTTTCCTGGACATGTAGCTGTCGAGTTTGCTTTTGGGTCTCTGATGCCTACTGAACTGCTAAAATTCCATTTCTTGAGGAGAGCAGTAGTACAGCTAGCAACTTCATTTATATTAGATTACCTGTTCTATTACGAAGGAGTGTTTTGTGTGATTATACTTTCTTAAAGATGGCATATAATTTCTTGTACACTTTCCTTAATATTTTGTACATGTTTATGGTTTTTTTTTTATATTGCCTATGCAAACAGAGATGTTGCCAGTGCCTTCTGCCATTCAGTGCAAGTCTGCTTAATGTCTGTCTCCATGGAATTTAGCTTGCCCTTGCTTTCTTCAAAATCACAAAAGAAAACTTCATTTCAAAATTGTGTTGAATTATGAATGGTATCCTGTCATCCTTTGTAGCTCCTTCCCCCACCTCCCCGAAGCTGCTGCATAGCCATTGTTCTGTTGGAAAAGCAGACGTGAAGGGTTACCAATATTGAATCTGCTTTTAGGAGTGCACTCAGGACATCCAGAAGTACTACAGAGCCTAATTCTTATGAGCTCAGTGTGAGTTTCACTGATGACTGTTAGGTCTAGGTCCTCTGTAATCATAGGAAATGATTTTCTCTCTCCTATTTTGGGAGTCTTCCTTGTATGATAAGCAGCTTCCTTATCTCTAACTTTTTGAAAGGCAGCAGCTAAGGAGCACTGTTTTCAGTTGAACGTCTGTATTGTTTTGTTTTCTCTGTGGTACCTCCTGTATGTTCTGTATCTTGCAGCGGAAATAAGAGAACAGGCGACTTCTACAGACAGTGTGAAATTCAGTATAAATACACTTCAATGAAGAGAAATGGTGAGGGACAGGAAATAAAGGGATATTAGCCATGGCAAAATTATATAGCTGCTGAAGCTGTTTGTACGTTTTTTCCTTCTTGCTATCTTTATTTTCCTTCTAGTTATCTATAAATTTTATTTTAAACTAGAGTGTGTGTTTCAGAGAAGTAAGAAAGAAATAGAAGAAAATTTGTAATAAAATTAGACCACAGCAGGAAGGGTGGAAAAGAAGATGCCAAAGATAGCAAATAGAGGCGAGTTTGGTTATGCAGCAGGAGAGTTGTCATAAACTGCAGAGAGAGGAAAAGGACAAGGCTTGAACCAAAGAAAAGATAAGGCAAACAAAAAGAAAGGGAAACAGCAAAGTGGAGGCGAGGAAAAGAGCAAAATAACTCTCAAGGGAACATAAAAGTTAAGAGAAGGTTGGTTTTGCAATATGAAAAGCATTACGAAATTGGCTGCCTCTGTACCCTTGAGAGAAAAAATAAATGGCTTGCCACAATAATGAAAATTATGAACTTAATATTTATGAGAAAGACTATGTATTGCTACCTAAATCCAGTTGGACAAGTACAGGTATCTTCCAGGTACCATCTGCGATTGTTCGAGTGTGAATTGTACACGTGAGCAGAACTCACTGAAAAATAACTACTTCAATACTGTCTTAAGAGATATGTTTTTTGTATTCTTATACAACTGTTGACCTATGTGTATATGGGTAATCTCAGAAGAGGAACACGCATTGTTGGGTTTTTTTCTTATATCTGTACTTTGTAAGCCCTTGAAAGTGTAGTCTTGAGAGACAGCAGAGTTGGCACTTACTTCATTGGCTTTCTTTTCTTTTATTTCTGGTACTCTGTTCCTGGACTATGGCTTTCCTGAGGTATTGTGCTGGACTGATGGAGGAAAAGGAAAAAGAAATGAGTAATTACCTGTCTGTTTACTTATTTTTTTCCAATTTTTTTCTTGCTCAAAATTCTTCCAAAACATCTGTTGAATATAACCATGTTAGTTTGTCCCAGTAGGTTTGTGTTTTGAAGAAGCACTCTGATACTTCACCAGGTGAAAGTGAGCAAATCAAATTTACATAGATCGGTCTGAAAGTAGTACCTCCTATTTATTTCCATGGAAACTACCACAGATATAAAGAGCACATTAACACTGTTTGATAGAGCAAATTCTCAACTGCAAAACGCTCTTCTTCAGTGTAGACACTGCTGTTAGCTGTTTATTTCACCAGAGATGAGCAAGAGCCTACGTGTTGCACTTGTTAAAAAAAGACTAAAAAAAAACAAACACCTGCATGGCCATCCCAAACATGACTTGTCTTTCACATTGCTGTTGCTACTGCTGAAACTCACCACCCACCGCCTCACTGAGCTGCTATCCACTGTTTGGTCTCCATATATGGTCAGCAAGCTTTGATGAATGTCAGTGGGTGCAGTTTTTTCTGCATGGAGGATTTCAGTGACACCTCTGCTTCATACACACTCATGTCAGTTGCTATTTTGTCAGAATGCCCTCTGCTGCCATCTGTCACACGGCAACAAAATGCAACACAATATTAGTGGGAAAGTTCAATCTCTACTACCATACCATGACATCTACCTTTGACTAACGTTATAAAACAAGAGGCATTACTTTTGGAGCAGTCCTCCTAAATTGCCTCATCTCTCTTTTAAAATAATCACTTACTTTCCTGCTCATCACTGTTATCCCCTCGTAACGCACTCCCATTTCTCCTAAGGCCTCCCACATGGAGCATGCTTGTGTGGATATTTAGGTGGCCAAAACTGTGTAAGCATCTCCTTAACTGTTTGCTCCTGCTCTCCATTGTTTTGGAAGCTGAGGATTACTGTGCACCAGAAAGCAGGTGTGTAGCCACAGGAGATGTAATTCATTCTTAGTCACAGAGCAAATGAGTTTCTCAGCTGGAAGTACTGAAATTCAGATTGTCTGTGCTTTTATTGCTCTTTGCTTGTGAAGCGCACTGTTGCAGACTTAAAGCTTAGCAACCTGACAAGGAGAGAACATTTGCTTTAGTGCCTACCCATCCCCCTGACCCCACCTTCATACTCAAATCATGCTATATTCATTTCAGCTTATGGGTTGCCTTTTAATGTACATTCATTGTCTTAAAGATGTGAAACATAAAGTTTTTAGTAATGATAGTATGATCTGGGCTGGAAGGGACCCATCCAACCTGTCATTGAATGCTCCTCCACTGATTGGGCATCCATAGCTCACCTGTTCTAATGCCTCATCAGCATCTGGGTAAAGAATTTCTTCTGAATACCTGCTCTAAATTTTCCCACTTAGTTTAAAACCTTTTCTTCTGTTGCTACTTGCCCTTCTTAAAATCCCTCTCCAGCTTTCTTGTAGTCCCGCTTTAGGATTTGGAAGACTGCAGTGAGGTCTACCTGGATCTCTCTCTTCTCCAAGCTAAATAAGCCCAACTCCCTCAATTTGTTTTCATAGGAGAAGTATTCCAGCCCCCTTACTATCTTTGTGGCCCTCCTCTGGACCCGCTCCAACAGCTCAACATCTTTCCTATGTTGAAGGCCCCAGTCCTGGCCGCAGTACTCTAGATAGGTCCTCAGGAGGGCAGAGCAGAATGGAACACCTCCCTCGCCCTGTTGGCCACCCCTCTTTTGATGCAGCCTAAGGATGTGGTTAAGCCACATCAATACAGAAAAATATCCAAGAGAAGAAAGTCTTAGAAGGACCATCGGTATTGTTTTCAATTTTATGCATAGCAGTGTGTAGGGTAGATAGTGAAATGCATTTTTAAAACTGTTGGTAGTTTGAAGTGTTGCAGTAGGATACAGTGCTCAATTGTAAGCAAAATTTTAACAGCCCATCCTAAGTATAGGCTCTAAAAATAATATACTTCTCACTGTGCTTAAATTTGTAATTCTGTAAAGACTGCTGCCTAAGGATTTCCTTCAAAATGAATTGGAGGAGGGATCAAACAGCTGCCTCTGAAGTCAACATCAGTGGTGCAGGTCAAGTAATATGTTCTGAGAGCAATACAGCCAGCATTGTTGGTCTTGGCTACGCAATTCACTTATATCTGCATTGCAATATATTCTTGTTTTCATTGGCCTGGAGAGCAGGATGAGAAAACTGTTCTTTTTAATCATCCTCCTTTGTATTTTAGTAGTCTGTGCCAGGTTCTTGGTGAGGCCGTACCTCATTTCTGCCTTTAATGTGGTCAACTCAGAAGTAACTTTTTTATCCTGAAGATAAGAAGCGCTCAAAGATAATGGGTAAAGGTAAAGTTAAGATTAATTAAAGATGAAGTAAATAGGAAAAAAAAAAAAGCTTGATATTATTCTTTTTAATTCATAGTTCAAGGTATTTTTTAGTCACAGCTCTCCACTGAACAGGAATTTCAGTAGGTTGAAAATGAAAATAGCTGCTTTCTAGAATGGGATTGTGCCTGTGCTGTGATGAGGAGTGCATTTCAGGGATCCTGGTGGTTCTTAACAGGGCATCTCCAATCTCCAACCCTCTTAACAGGGTCTCCAACTCAGCTGGGCTTATTAGCCATAGTTCAGCATTTACTGTGTCTCCATATTGGACCTTGCCTTCTTCTCTAAACCAAAGTACATTCTGGTAATAGGAAAATGATTCTAGAAGAGGTTATCTGGTTCCAGTTATAGCAAGTCAGGCTAAGCCTGGTGTAGCCTCCACTAGTGAGAGCAAAATTGGTATGTAAAGCAGAACAATTACATGTGTACAACACCGAAACAGGCTAACGCAGGTCACAGCTGGTTACGTGTTTGCACCCACTGACATTCATCCACACTTGGTGAACGTTTCAGGAGACCAAGCAGTGGATGTGAGCATGGTGAGGAGGTGGATGGTGTGTTTCAGCAGTGGCAACAGTGGCAGTGGGGCACCTCTGCTGGTGCATGCGTGTGGTGCGTGCAGGCTCTTGTTCATCGCTGGCAAAAGTGTGTAGCTAATGTTGGTGCAGTTGTGGTGTGTTTAGTAGCTGGGAATTTGCTCTTTCAAATATTGTTATTGTGCTCTTTGTAGCTGTTGTAGTTTCCGTGGAATTAAATAGGAGGCATTACTTTTGGAATAACTTGTATATGTAGGCAAGCAGGCTTTATCTCTGGGATAAACTACCGATGGCAAGCAACCTGCGTAACTCAATTTTGCACAGAAGGCAGTAAAGTTACAGAAATCCTAACTTATCATAAAAACTCATGCTTTCGCACCTGCAGCCTGTGCTGCAGGCTGAGAGACATGCCTTCAGTTGACATCTTGCTGCAGAGACCCTAGCAATCAACAACAGGACATACAGGAAAGTTCCCATAAAGTGTTTAAAGGAATTTGGACTGTACTTGGGTAGGGGTTGCCATCGGAAGCTGCAATTAAAGATGGAATCAGTTGTCAGAATGTTACTTCTGTGCCTCTCCTTAAGAAGCTCTTGAGGCTGCCCTGTGTCTGGTTGTCTTTTATGCTGAAGTCATTTATTTGTTCAGTGTTCTAATGCCTTTAACACAATATGCTATGTTCTTAGGGTAGCCAGAAACATGTCAGGTGCAGTTTGGAGGTCAGTTTGTGTGGAACTTGTAATTTACGGCAAATTTTTGCAGAATAGCTCAGATCCTTTGAGACAGGAACTCACTAAATACAAATGCATTCTTTATGTGTGTATAGGTAATATAAGCATTATGTATGTAGCTGCCCTACTGCAGTTAGTGCTTAGTTTCTCAAAAATGTGTATATTTATGTCCTATATGGGCACTCGTAAGTCCTTAAAATGGCACTCAGTGAACTTGGAAGGAGATTTTATAATTAGGTTATGTATTTCAGAAAAAAAAAAAAGATAGGATGCTGATGTTAGAGGTATCTTTTCAGGGCAGGGGTACAGGGAGATCTGATTTGCAAAAGTGCTGACTAGTGTCAACTGCAAACAATAATAATGAAGAGAGCTAACCTAAATATGTAAAGATGCTTTAAAACTCTTTCAGGTGTGTTAGGCTACTGGGCATTTGATTGCTAAAGGAGCCTGGAATTATTAAATGTTTTCTGCTAGTGGAGGAAATTTTGTGTAATTTCTGATCACATGAGGAGGTTTCTTTCAGTGGTACTTCTCCCACAAAGGATTCATTCCAGGAAATGAAATGTCTGTCATATTTATTTCTTTAACATCACAACTAACATTGCATAGTCATTGCACATCAGTGATATAACAGATAATTCATTGCAAGTATTTCTGCTGTAGTTCTGAAATGAAGGAGTTTACATTCAGGAAAATATACACCTAATATTACTTCTGATCTCTGGAACAAAGAAAGGAAAGCTGTAAGATATTCAAATGTAGACATTGTGCTTCAAAAGTAAGACCTAGGAAAACAAATGTGACTTCCTCTCATTTGTTTAAATTTACTGTGATCAGTGCAGATGATAGATGGGCAGTAAATTTGACTTAAAAATACCTGGGCATTGTAAGCATCCAATGCTACAAGTTTGAATGAAGCTACCTGACTTCATAGTACTGCAGCAATAAGAGATTCCTGAACAACAATTATTGTACAAATTTCAGTTTACCAACTTCATATTTTTTTCTCACAGGAACCCAGAGTAGAAAAAAATTGCAATCAGTTTTAATTTTTGTTTTGAAAATCGTTTCCTTTTCTGAACTCTTTCATTTTTGGTATTTAACATGTTGTGTTCTGTATGTCAGTTCTCCTTATTTAAAATGATACTGTCTCATTAAAAATAATGTTTAAAACCTTAGAATATCACTAGGAGAGCTTGCCAGGAAAACTCTTGAGAAAATTCATAATTCTGGATTAATTATAGGGTTTGCTTAGAATGGGGTAAATAATACATGAACCACACATTGAATGATGAGAATTAAATGAAATCCTGAATTCATTCAGTAATTTCACTCTCTCTCATTCATTAAATGAGACAGAAGTTCTGCAGGGATAAAAAGTTGTACAAAGACCATGATTATGTACTGCTGTAAGGATGCTAAATGAAGCTTGCAAAACAAGCTGTATTGCTGACTCTGGATCATTTTGCTTTCAGCTTCATTTTAAAAATGCTTGACTAAAGGGAGATTGATCTTAAAAGGATCTGCTGATGGCTACCTATGATAAAAGATATATTGTGAAAATCAATTACCCAATCTGCTGAATTGATTACAGAACTTTAGGTGAAAATAATTCAGAGTTCAAAAATATTTTCATTTATGATTAATGGACTCAAGAGTCCTTTCTTACAGCTTTTCATACCTGCAGGTCACGTGCATCATGTAATAGTCACGTGTTCTGGACTTTTTGCTGAGCACTGTCATGTTTTCACCAGGATTTAGGCTTGGACGTGGGGTTAGTTTGGTTTTGATTAGTTTTGTTATCTGACTTCTTCATCACTAGTGCTGTACAATCTGTAGTGAACTCCTTACTTTGTGACATGGTGTCTGCACTGCCAAAAGAGAGCAGCAGGAAGGAAACTTAAGACCACTGTGCAAATGAAGTGTTAGAAGTTGCCCTTAACTGTTTCTTTCTTTGCAGTTAAAATCTAGAGCTATTCAGTATCAGAGCTATATTGGTATCAGCAAGGTCTTGTGTACACCATTTGAAAGTAAATTTGAAAGCTGCTTCCTTTGGTTTTGTAATGTTGCATTCCCTTTGGAACAGAAGAGAATAAGAGAATGTTAGGTCCAGATAAGATGTAGAAGCTTTATATTTTTACTGTCATTATTCTCATAAATGTCTGGCCAGCCACAGCCTGCTAGGAAAAAAGAAGAGAAACAGTATTTTAAAATAACCAGTGTTTCAAAATTGGGTAATCAGCAGCCATTATTTTTACTATTCAGAGGAGAGGAAAAAAAAAAGGGGGGGGGAAAAATGTATTTGCCTGTATATTGCCTTATTTGGAACTTTGTAGTTGACTGGATAATTTTTATCCCGTATTAAGATAATTGAAAAATGGATTCTTTTAATGTTGTAAGAGATAAAGGGAAACATCTTTTTCCAGTTTGAGATGTTTGCACTTCTCTGTACACAAGCTATACAGCACGTTCACATGTTCTGGTGTCTTGTATAAATGTACAGTGTGGTTTTGCAAGAGCTTAAAGAATTACATCGTTGCAAAGTTTTATGGAGAATGAATGTCATGGGTTGAGCCTGCTGCTCTTTGGTGCTGTTCATTCACCATTGTTCAATTTAAGTTTTTTAGTGTGCTCTGTAACACAGGCTGTTGTGTACTAATGAGACAGTAGAAGAATTCCACAGAAGCAGCATATAAAACCATTTTATCAAAGAAAATAAGGCAGTTTTAGATATATTGTTGGTCATTTTACTTTTTAGTAATATTTTCTCCTACATTTAAATGGGGAAGAAAACTAATCCCTATGCTGATATTGCACACCTTTCAGTTTGCCATTTTTCTTTTGCTTTAAGTAAAAGCTTTATATAAAATAGCAATAACCTTTGTTCCACTAATACCTTTTAGAAGTACCTTTGGATTCTTAATTCTGTGTTTGAATTTCAACGTAAGAGTTTTGAATATCAGAAACTTAGGCCTAAGTGATGCACTATAAGAGCTGTATGTGTCCCTGGTTGTTATGCCTCTTAATGCTTATTTTGAGATGAAAGTGTTAAAATGTGAACATTTGTTGGTTGATTGAAATGTAAAGCAAAATATCTTTGAACAAACAGTGAACTGTTTTTTATGTCTTGTTAAGTGCCGTGTTTAAAACTGTGCTTTAACCTTTTCTACAGAGCACACCTGCAACGTCGATACCAACAGTGCAAGTACAGGGCCAGCAGCTCAATTTGCAGCCACCTTCATACACTGCAGCAAGTCAGCATGCAGAGCAAATGAAGAAACCTGGACAGAACTTCATGTGTCTATGGCAATCTTGTAAAAAGTAAAGTCAAAAGCTCCTCTACTTAACTACCTTTTCGTGATAAGTAGCAAGTGCTTGTATGTAAAAAGAGATTTTACAAGTTCTATCCGTTCTGCTTCCTTAAGATACCTTGTACTTTTTTAATAGGGAAAAGAAAAAGTGAAAAGTGTTGAGGAAGCAGAGGTGGGAGAAAGCAAGACGTTTAGTTGCTCTCAATTATACTTCAAAACAGAAAACATATACTAGATGGCTTTCTTCTAATTTTATTTTTCAGCAGAAAATTATATTCATGTATTTAAGAAAAAAAATCCAGTTCTAAAGCTTGTTCTCTGTATTACAATTATAAAAATAGTTGCTGCACTCGAGTTAGAACTGTTGAGTCGTTTTCTTACATGTACAGCTTTTAGTATCTTCCTTGCATTTCCAGTTTTGCCAGAGTGGCATATTGTACTTCTCTGTCCTGGTCAAAGTTTTATTTAGATTATGATTAATTATAGTAATTATGGAACCATTTGTATGTCACAAGACTCCCTTGTTACAAAAGGAAGTAAAATGGAACTTAGTCCTAGGACTTGATAGCAATGATTAGAATTCTTGGATTTGTTGGTTTTGTCCTTAAAAATAAAATAAAATAATAATAATGATAAAGGGAGGTGAGCTAGCAGATTTTTGGATGTAGGTTCATGAAAACACATAATGCTCTCCTTTTATCTATATGTATATCTTGACACTAATTTTTTTTTTAAATAAAATAGGTTTGTGAACGTGATGAGTTTTCAGAGAAGGGTACAGACTGGTGAGACAAAGGTAGCTGTCAAATGGCCACTTGGAAAGCAGAGATATTACGTGAGTTTAGGATGGGCACGAAAAAGGTTGAGACACTTAATTGTAGTTGTTGGACAAGATAAAGGAGCACACAGGTGGCCTCATTCGGCAGAAAGATGTTGCACAGGTGTTCAGAAAGTAGGAACAAAATAATGGGAAAGTTAGAATTGTTTGAACTGCTGGGCAAAATGAGGCATTTGAAAGAACTGATAAACTGAGGAATACTGAGGGACAATTTATAGAACCTCTGAAACACTAGATTCTGTTTCTTTCATTCCTTATAAACAATACAAGGATCATTAAGTCAGTGTCAAAATGTACATGTTTTAGATAAGATTCTGGATGTTGCTGTAGCTATCTGCTAGATAACAGAAGCCTGGATTGAAGTTGTGAAGCATAAGTCTGTCAGCAGCTTTCTTCTGTGTCTTCAGTTATGTAGGATAAGTTATGTAGAATTGAGGTGGCATCTAACCATGGAACAGATTGATGTCACATGTGAACTAAGATGTGCTTATATGCAGACAAACCTTGGGGCAGAAGAGAAAGCAATACAATTATGATTACCTTACATTATCAGTATTTTTACAAGTCTGTCTTAAGCTGTCATTCCAGTAATTTTTCCTGTAGTCAGTGGGTGTGCCCTGTGTTTTTTTAAGTTGATCTACATGTTCTGTGTCAAAGATACTGTACTATTTCTGTATTTTTAGTTCCTCCTGTCATTATACTGGGTTTTGTTCAACATTAAGTTTTGTTGCTTTTAAAAGCCTTCAGAGATTTTGCATTGTTACAGTGTAGTCTTTCTAACACACAGTTCTTGTTCTAATGGCTGGTGATGATTTTTAAAACATTTATTTTAACTCCAACCTAAAATCAGTTTCTATTGAATGTTACTCTCATCATTCTTTGTGGTGAAGAAAGAATCAAAATGTTAACATTTTCATCATTGTTTATATTGTTTATGCATACTCTGTCGCCAGCTTGATGAAAGACAAAGAACATCATCTCTCCTGGTGGCTTCCTCTTTCTACTAAACACATAAAAATCCAGACTTACCACCTATTACTAAGAATTACTGTGAAAACAGTCAGTCTTGGCTGTTCTTACAGAGTTGTTTTAGCAAGAAACAGGAAGCTTCTTTTCAGTAGCTTATTAGTCTACTTCATTAATTTTACATCTGATACTTGGTTTCAGCCATGTTTGCTTAGTCATTAAACACTAAGCAGTTGGGTTTAGCATAAGGCAGTGATAGAGCAGTGCTTCCTTTGTGGTATTCACAACTAATCACAAAGGTATGGCAGCAGGTGAAGTTGATTAGCAGATTAGTTATTTAGATGAACGTGTTCTTTAGTTTTATTCTCACAAAGTATTAGTGTTAAATTTTTCCTCCAGGATGCATTGCAGGAGGCCTTGGAGTCCTTTAAAAATATTTTACTGGCAATGGGAATGATTAGGAATATATAAAATTGTATGCTCTTTTTTACCTACTGAGTTACTGGTGCTGTGACCAGCGAGATTCCGAAGGTGGGAGGAGGGATGTTGGTTTTTTTTAATAGTTTACTGTGGAAGCATTATACCAGGTATTGATACTTCATCCTGCAGTTAGTACAGTGATGTGAAACATGTCCATGGCATGTTCTTTATTCAGTACCTGTGGTGTCCGAGGACCACGAAATCAGGCCCAACTGTACTGTTAAAGGTACATTCACATAAATTCTGGTTAAGTATCGGAACAGGGAGTAAAACACTGAAAGGTGTCCTTAGTGCCTTGCATTATAGATGTGATAGAATAAGTAGGTGTTTTGCTTTAAAGTTCAGCTGTCTGCAAGTATTGCTAATTTCTGAGGTTAATTTAAAAGCTGTTATTTTGTTTCACAAGTAGGCAGGAGCTGTCTGCTTCTGAATTGCTTTGCATTTTAAAACATAAATTGAAAATGCTGTTGAGTCTCCACTGCCTGTCAGGTCAGCTATTAGTTTAATGTTCTGTTCAGCAGCAGAACAGAGTGATGGAGGAATTAAGTGGCAACTAAGAGTTTAGGTTCAACTGACCATATTCTCAGTACTTAAATTTTATTTTATTAGTATTGTTAAATGTTGCTTTAATGCTTATGAATAAATATGTTTTTTTCTGAATAAATTTCAAGTTTTACAGACTAATACTGTAAATTCTGACAGTTCTGCCTTACTTACTGAATGGAATCTTGTTCATTTGAAAAATAGTTTCTCCTTGCAAAGTTGTGGTAAATCAGAATCATCTCAGATTAGTGTTTCAAGTACAGCATCAAAGGTATTTATGATATAGTGAATGAACCAACTTGGTTAAAATGGCAGAGCTTCAAGAAAAATAGTGCTTCAAGAACAAAATGTTTTAAACGACATTTTGGATTTGACTTATGCCATGAAATTTGTTTTATCTGTGCCAGAGATTATTCATAGGATTGTTTGTGTTAGAAGAGCCCCTAAGGATGCCATAGTTCCAGCCCTCCAGCTACGAGGTGGTTATTGCGATAGGATTCAGTTTATAACTAGGATTTGTCTCTGCTAGCCTTCTGACACTGTTGTGAGCTTCAGGTAATGGTATTCTGTTGCTTAGGACTCCATACTGATTGCAGGTGTTGTTTAATGGATGATACCGAGTCGAGTAGTGGCACATGGAAGGAGTGCTCTGAACTTGTCCATAACCCTCTGCTATGGGTTGTGAGATGGTGCTTCATCCTTGGCTGCTCTCTGGAAGTCTGGTCGGAGGCCATCTCCCTTTCAGCACTGATCAGCCCAATGAGTTCAGCCAAGCATCTTAAATACTTCTCTTGCTATTTGAAATTAAAACAGTAGCACGTGGAGTGGAGTTACTGAGGTGGGTGTATTGTGTTTTCTCTGCTAAGACTGCTATGGCAGTGCCTCCGTCCAGCAAATGGATGAAGGTGGAAATGAGTATTCCAATGGCAGCAGCTAGATTACCAGATCGATTCTGTCCAAGCTGTAAGCGTATTCACAAGCTGGATTGTGGATCAAAATGGATTGTAAGTGGCCAAGTCTTTTGTTTAATGTGGCCATTTTTTGTCTCTTGAAGTAATGGATGCAATTTGAAATGATTGAGTTATATTCTAAGATATATCTAGGCTAAAAAGAGCAGCCTTTAGTCATTCACAGTTTTCATTTAATATTTTTTGAAATATAGTGTATCTCCATATGATTTTTGAGAGGCAGCAAAAGATGGGTTGTTTTGATGTATTTTCAAATGGTCACATGTACAGCTCTAGGAATGGTAGATTGATCAGTATTTTGAGATGAATTGTAACTTTGCTCCCACTTTGAAATGGAAGAAAACCCTTATTATGCGGAGCAGGCCTTCACCAGCAGAACATTATGAAAACATAGAGTAATACATGGGCAAATTTAGGAGGACTTATTTAATTGCTGCAGAAGCACTTTATTTGCTGAAGTATCTAATGCCATATCATCTAGGACTATGGGGAAGCAAACTGATTTGGGGAAGTCATTTTAAAAATTTAGGTTTAAGTGAGTCAGAAAGAGTGATGTAAGTGACATCTTCCAACTTCTGTGTGCATCAGGAAGTGTCGTCTACCTATTTTCTTGAAATTCAAAGTTCATGTACTAAAAAGCACAAATTTTACACTGATTCTTTATTTTCCATCAGTTTTGGCAAGTATTCACTATAGAGAGCAAATAGGGTGAATTATGTTTATTCTTTTATTTCCCAATTATATTTCAAGTAAGGTCTGAGTATGGCCATCAGTGAAGAAGAAAAGTAATGAATGAAATCCAACATTTTTTTTACTGTTTATAGTTCATTACTATGTTTTGCTTGTATTGCATAGAAGTTCTGTTGCAATTGAGATGTGTTATTTCTTTAGTACAATATAAATAGAAAGTCATGATATTTTAATTGGATTCAGGAAAATCATAATGCCATTTATTGGTAGCTCACTGTTGGTACATACATGATTTTTGTTTTCCACTTAGACGTGTACAGTTTTTCTCTTATTAATCCACGTTTTGTTTCAGGAAATAAGAGGCAGTGTGGGTTGTGTTTGTGGCATTTGCACCGTAGTGTTAACCGAAACTTAAAAAAAGCTTTAAATTCTCCCTTCTTCTCTTTCTGTAGGTGGTTTCAAACACCATCACAGGTTTTCTATCACGCAGCAACTGAACATGGAGGAAAAGATGTCTACCCAGGGCAGTGCTTATGGGAGGGATGTGAACCTTTCCAGCGGCAGAGGTTTTCCTTCATTACCCATTTACAGGTGCAGTTCTTTTTTCACTACTTCAAAAACTAGTAGCAGCTCTGTGGGAAATTTCCACACACCTTCTCACTGCCTTTCTTTTTTTTCCCATTATAGGATAAACATTGTTCCAGAGATGCTTTGCTTGCAGGATTAAAGCAAGATGAACCAGGGCAAGGAGGAATTCAGAAGCCTTCCAATAAGTAAGAGACTTAGGCCTTCTTAGCACTAAAGAAAATGAGAGTAATGGGAATCATTGGAAGAATTTGTGTATTTAGAACTTGATTTATCAGGTGAAGCTGTACATGGAGTCTGCAGCTGACTATTACACAGCTATTAAATTTGAGGTCCATTGCATTAGGACAAACTAGTAAAAGAGGGAAGAGATTCTGATGTAGGAAATACAGTTAAGTTGTCATTAAGAGAGCAGGTAGTTCTTGAAGGTATGTTTGCCAGTGTTCTATGATAAACATTATTCTTAAAATACTCAACTGAATAGTGTTTTATAACTTTCACTGTAACAGATAAGTGCTTGTAATGCAAATGGAAAGTTACTTGGGTACAAATCAGCTCTTTCGTACAGCTGAGTTGGATTGTCTTGTCACTTGGAATCATCAAATCTTTAAGATCTCATTAGGTCATCTGGTCCAACCATCAACCCATCATCACTAAACCACGTGCTTCTGACTTGCTGTGTTCCTTCTAGTTTTGTGGTCAGCTACTTTAAAATAAATTATAAAGATAAATATCAAAACCTCTAAATCTTCATATTTTGTGCTTCTATCTGGAATCAGGTTTGTGTCTCCTCTTTCCTACCATTATTTCAGTGATCTGAAAATGACGTGCAAACCTGTTACAATGGGGTTGAGTTACTGTTGGAGTTATTCAGGGTTCAGTTACTTGTATGCCTGTGTTAAGATGAGGGTTTTGTTAGTAACTAACTGGAATCTCTTTATTGCAAGCCAGAGGTGTGATTTACATGTCCCTAGGCAGACTTTTGCTATCCGTTGTGTGGCTAGTTAAATTGCTACCATGCTGTGGGAGGCAGCAGTGAGAGAAAATTGAGAATGGAAGCTGTGAAAAGTTGTTTTGGTTTTTTTAATCAAAAAGACTAAAAGATCCCCAAAATTCTTAAAACACGAACGTGACTGCCTTACAGTGCCTTATTTCATGAAACTAAGTGGCATTCTGACCTCTGAAAACCACAAAATGAAGAGTGATGGTAAAATTTAAGGTCTTAAATACTTGGCAAGTAGGAAGCATCAGGCTGAGGCAATCTGCAAGCATGGTGTGATTTCAGCTCTGCTATTCCGTAAGTGTTCAGTCACACAGATAACATGCAGTAGGCTCTGTCTTTGCAAGTTTCTTTAGAGTAGAATAGGCAGAGGTTAGAAAAAACAGAATATTGTATGGAGCTGAAACGTCCTAGAGAAATGGTACTGAGAGGAGTTGTGTTTTAGCCATCAGCTTTTAGGCATGCACCTTCTCATCACATGCTGACTTATTTTGCTTAGTCTCTCTCCATCTGAGGGAGTGCAGATAGAGTGAGTGTTACTGGTGCAGGGAGCAAAATCTGCTGAACAACAGTGTTTCAGAGACACCATAACAGACAGAGGCCTGTTTTCTTAATCACAATGTCTTCCAAGTAGGGGTGGCATTGTGATGGGCAAAAAAATAGCTGTGATGTCTTTTGCTAGAACCAGGTAGGCAAAATTAAGCTTTATTACAGAGCTGGTTTATACCTCAATTCTCTATTTCTTTGCTTTTAAAATTGTGTTATATTAACTCTTCTTTTGGTTTTCAGAGATAGCTGAATATTACAGTCTGGAAGGTCAGGTAGCAGTAGCAATTATCAGTATGTTGTCTTTAGCTGTACATTTGAGTCTCTTTTATTTATTTACTTATTTTTCCTTGTTGCCACTGTAGCTGGTGGTATTAGCTATCAAAATATTCTTGGTGCAGCATGGAAATGGGACAAGAGATAATTATAGTCAGAGGATGAGTGGTATGGTTTGACATCAAAATGATGTTGAAATTAAGAAATTTTAGAACTCTAGAGATGCGTCCATGCACACAGATACAAGTCAGCCTGCTTGAGATGCCAGTAAAATTTTATCACCTTTTTATCCAAAAAAAAAAAAAAAAAAAAAAAGAAAAGGAAGGCAATCCATATTTATTGCAGCTGTCCCTATTTTAGTATTTCTAGAGTTGAGGCAATAGCAGTTCAGCTTTCCAAAGTATTGTATGGTAGATGTTTGAGAGGGACATTTGGAGAAGCCTCTGCTGATGATTCATTGTTCTTCTCAATACAAAGAGAACAACAGTGGCCCAGAAATTAAAAAAGAAACTCAATAATTACTGTGCTGCACAGTTGCATATAAACATATACAATTGCCCAACAGTATCTTAATTCAATGTTTTGAAAAACCTTTATGAAGGATTCCTTCTCTCATTCCTTCATAAAGGTTTTTCAAAATGTCATTTCTCATCAGGAGAGGATGATGGGAATTATGAACTGAGGTATTAGGGAGGAGTCAGACCGTTTCCACTTCTTGTTGCTAAAAGATACCTAAATATTGCTATGGACTGATTCTCATTTTAAGAACTGAAGCATTTACATCTGATTTGTGCTACCTTTGCAAACAAACACAAACGTATGTTTCTGATATGTTGGCATTTTCTAACCAGGTTGGACAAGAATTCATAGTAATATGATATAACATATGGAAATGTGGTGATATTTTTCACTGTTAGTACTTCAGCCGTCCTTTGAGATGACGCTTTAAAGAGTCTCACTCTTTAAATGTTCTGTACTTCAACATTTTAACACCAGTTGCATGATTTGTGTCAAAGTCTCACATGGAAGAGCGTTGACTTCAGTGTTAATATTTAGCATTAAGGATTTGCTTCCACCATGTCTGTTACTTGTACCAGCTTTATAAAATGCCCTGTGTAATTTCTTAATCTCAGCTCGAAAGCTGCAATAGAGGTAACAAGGGTAATAAAGGTAGATGTTTGGTTGAATTTAACAGTTAAATGTTTTGTGTCTTAGATCATAATTTAAGTGGTTTTAAATTGTATTGCTTCCTACTAAGTACAACTGTTTCCTGTTTTATATTGTCTCGGTGTCTAATGGTCCCGATAGGCTGGGTCAGGTTTTAAACAGCTGTATTTTTAGGACATTCTCTGGCTAAATCTGAGTTGACATTTGGGTAGCCATTATCACTGTTCACATTGAATTGTGTCTAACAAAACATTTCTTCAAGTAGGTGCACTTCAGGAAGGTTGCCATGTCATTATGCAGTTTATTGTACTTTTCCATCGCAAATATTGTGGGTGATGAGCAATTGTGAGTGCTCTTCAAGAGCAGTGCTTTTCTTTTTCCCCCACACGAAATGATGTTCCTGACACTTCAGAAGGCTTTGCAATAATGTTTCTCTCCATGGAAACAAAAGACAAATTGTGTAGCAGCACCGTGTGTTAATGGATCTTTCAGTTCAGATAGGTTGAAAAAATTATCAAAATAAATGTCCGGAGTTGTTAATGTGTTAGAAAGTGGTGTAAAGGTCATTGTTACTAATTCATTCTTTGCTCATGTAGGCCGCCCGTTGTAGGGAGTACAGCTGCTACTCCCAGAGCACAGAAGGCCATTGTGAATCATCCAAGTGCTGCCCTCATGGCATTAAGGAGGGGATCAAGAAACCTTGTCTTCAGAGATTTTACAGTGAGTATTGTTTGACTCAAGTATTAGTAGATACAAATGGTTGCTTACTCCTATGGAGCTTTTACTTTTTATTTCTTCTCTTTTGTAGGATGAAAAAGAGGGACCAATAACTAAACACATCCGATTAACAGCTGCCTTAATATTAAAAAATATTGGTAAATATTCAGAATGTGGTCGCAGGTGAGCATTGTTTGACTCCTCTAATACCAGTGAGCAGTGTTAGTTTTGTTCTGTTACGTACCAAACGATAGGACGTATTTTCTTATCCTTTAAGAATACAATAGGAATACTGACAGTACAGTTTTTCTGCCAGTTCCTCACTGCTTTGCTCCCCACACAGCTGCTCAGCATCACTATATCTAAGATAGTTTTGTAATCTAGACTTTTGAAATGTGTCTGGTAAGTTCAACAGGCTAATTTTTTGGATGCAAGTGAGAGAAGTCTTTGCTATGGGCCTGTCCCTTTTTCTCCTGAAGGCAGTCCTGCATGACTGAAAATTAATTCTTCTGTAAGGAACCTCCCGTTGGCCATACCCTTTTATTTCAACCCAGGAAAAGGGTGGACAGTGTTTTCTGAAAGTTTTTAAATGTTGTGGAAAGATACCCAGTTGCAGTTCTCAATTGCTACCTCTCTGTTAGTTTTCCCTTCAAAGTTGGGTAAATTCTAATAAATAACTCAACTTTCCTCTGACTCGTAGGAGATCCTTAGTATCATAAGTCTCTGTTGTTTTCTTCATTTACTAAGTAGGAAATGGTCTCAGTACTCAGTGTAGAACACTTCCTGATATTTTTAACTGTCTAAATGAGGGCTGTAGACAATCAAATTCTTCTTGGACAGCATGGTGAAAGAATGAGGGAAAGGAGACAGAAGTCATCGAGCTCCCTAAAGAAGCTGTGCAATCTCTATCCTCTTACATATTCAAAACCCATCTGGATATAATTTTGATCAGAGTGATCCAACTTAGGAGATGGCCCTGCTTTGAGCAGGAGGTGTAGCACGTAACTTCAGGGGTTCCTTGTAACCTGGATTGGTCTGATTTCAGTGTTGAAAAACTTCAGAAAACTTATAAGCTTGGATATTTAAGTGCAGTATTCATGAAGTATTTTTGTAGCACTTTACAAATGATTAATTCTGAATATTCATTTATTTTTCAGTGTTAAAAACCACAAAAAAAAAAATCAATTAATTAACTCAAATATGGAGCAAGTTTTGCTATTATCTTTACCATTGACAGCATCTCCTGAGTATTTTCCTCTACCAGATCCACGTAAATACATATCGTATACTTGTCGCAAAAGTTGTGTTCCATGTACTGATAAGGTCTTTGAGGGTTTTTCTGTGCTGTGTTGTACCCTTTTTTTATATAAGTGTAGGCATTAAACTTGTGCCGTGATGGATTGAGCTCAGGTGTTTGCTAGAGTATTCAGTTT